>NW_024881634.1:27500-627500 GCF_019059575.1 Amphibalanus amphitrite
AGTGACTCGAAGCCGGGCTCTCACCACCAGAATTCCAACACCTTACCAACCGAGCTACGAGACGGACGGCTTGACGAGAAACCACAACTACCCAAGAAGCCTTTTAGACGAGTCCCTGTTGTTAGTGACGCTCATACCACTCCGTTGCCGTCACGGTGGTTGGTGCGGAGGGAGGGTTACAAGCGACGGTGCGCCGCTTACCGCTGATCACGATCACCTCGTGGGCATTGTCCACAAACGTGGTGCAGCTGTAGTTGCCCGAGTGGGCGTGCTGGGCGCGCGCTACCGTCAGCGTGGAGACGAGGAACACGCCGCGCTTCTCGGTGCGCACGGAGTAGCCCGAGTCGGGCCCGGACACGGGCACCGGCACACCGTTACGGTGCCACTTGATGCGACTCAGCTCGGGCACGCGGCACGACACGACAAACTCCGTGTTCTCCACCACAAAGCGCGACGACGAGCCTGTGTAATCGGCCTCGTCGGCGCCTGCCGAAAGCGCCGCGGCCGGCCAGTGCTCCCGTCACCATCACTCATCAGGTCATGGCGTGTCAAGACATTTTAAATTCCACTTCTCAATCAAGTTGTCATTGTACAGTGTCTTCGCGCATGTGGTTCGTTCTTGTAAAGTGATTGTGAAAATGATAGGCATTGCATTATTCAAAGAAGATGAAACATCTCAGCAACAGACCAAGCAGCAATGAGCTATGCTTGTACCTACTACCTTGTACCTTACATGCTTACCTATTTAATGTTGCATTCAAGAAAAAAGTACATAATAATGATTTAATTTGAGCATTTATAAATGATGAATGCAAACATATCCACCAAACAAGCAACATTTTTAGCATCTGTGCACATTTCAAGGAACCCCATCAAGAGTGCATGCATATGCAGTTTTCTTTAAATTACACCATGCTTTCCCAATTGCAAAGCAGAGACTTTGGGGCAAGTGAAATAACAACATTCCAAAAAAAGTGATGGCATATATATTAGGTAAGTACTATACTTCTTGAAATCAATTTAAATTGGCATTAACATTATGCCATGACAATGATCAGAAAGACAATTCATACATTTTAAGCATAAATGCTTACCTCCATTGCTTCCAGCAATTAGTAATGAGCACAAAACACCCAAGATGAGCTTCATCATGCACCTCTCTGGTACACTTTGAATGGTATAATCCTTGGTCAAAGAAAATGTTTGAGGGAGAACACCTGAAATAATGAAAAATATAAATTGTCAAACACAACAATATGCATTTTTGATCACACAAAACTGCAAAAGCTGCAAATAACTGCAAATAAATGCAAAAACTGCAAATAATCAAGGTTTGTCTAAGCAGATCAATGAAAACATAGGTTCTGATTGATAACTGAAAATATGATGAAATGTATTTTTATGTGGTTAAAAACTTAAGTGTGACCTTTGTCACATGCAAAGACAAATACCTGAAATGTTGTAACATGTTCAATGCATAACAAGGCCATGTAAATCGAATGGGTCATGGGTGAAATTGCCCTTTTGCACCCTAGGCTCAAAATGGAATAAAAACCACACCATATTGTTACAGACCATATCAACCTAGGACATTGTATATGTATGATCATATAATGCTGAACAATAAGGACACTAGAGATGAAAACAGCAAAACCTAGTCTAATCTCAAACCTGACCTAACCTTACCTAACATAAAATAACCTTTCCTGACTTAACATGTGGTTGAATGCAACTCAAAACATTTGTGTATAAAGTATTGTACATGTTGATTTGTGATCTCACTTTTCAACTAGAGTACAGGGATTAAAAGGATGTCTTCTTTCTTTCTATCGTCCTGCTTTGTGGATTTCTTTAGTTTTTAAAGGGTGAAAACTGAAAAAGAGGCAATTACCATGGGATGCCCAAGTAAGCCGCTCTTCATATTCTTGGAGCTTAATTATATAAATAAATCTAATTTCTGTAATTCTGGAGATGGACTCTGGTGGAATAGCAAAATAATATTTACAGCATATGATCACATCAAATCAGTCGGGGAAACTATGGTAAAATCTGCTATTTTTAGCAGTCTGCTATTTTTAGCAGAAATCTGCTAAAAATGGGTACGCATGTGACGTCATCGTACCCAAATATAGCAGATTTGGGTACGGCCCCCGACAAAAGCAGATCTGCACCCTAATTGAAGCAAATGCGCATCGAATGCCTGGCAGATTCATGATTAGAATAGTGCTGAGAATGTCCTCTGATATTTTTGTTCAGATCCGACTATTTTCAAATAATGAATTTGAAAATAGTCGGATCTGAACAAAAATAGCAGAGAACACTCTCAGCACTATTCTCATCATGAATCTGCCAGGCATTTGATGCGCATTTGCTTCAATTAGGGTGCAGATCTGCTTTTGTATGGGGCCATACCCAAATCTGCTATATTTGGGTACGATGACGTCACATGCGTACCCATTTTTAGCAGATTTCTGCTAAAAATAGCAGACTGCTAAAAATAGCAGATTTTACCATAGTTTCCCCGACTGAAATATGAATACACTGGATATGGATTGAATAAGTGCTTCTCCAGAGTTTGGGAGGCCCTGGCCTTGATTCCTGGTGACAGTGACAGCCAGCCCTAGGACCAAGCTAATCCAAAGCTGCGCGACTAGGAATAAGGCTCTTTGAAGTCGAAATTGATATCACTAATATTTATGGAAATGGGAGGAACCTCCAGTAACAGTGCAACAAAAAGTATTGCAGAGAGCAGCGATTCAGTACACATACAGCAAATTAAAAGAAACAAATGAACCCAATGAAAGTCCAAAGTGAGGCCAGAATTTATCAACTTAGCACGAGGACGACTCTGACGAGCCAGCAGAGCTTGAGCTCGATGACGAAAAAGTGGTGCCTGACCAAATTGAATTTAGTCATTCGCCAGTGGTACCAAAGCCATCCTTGGACATCTTAAAAGAGGATTAGGGCAAAGAACAATGCAATAAGAGACATTTCACCTTCTATCGATCCACGATTCACACGCTCACACCAACACAGCACCGCCACCCCGCAACACACCCAAAGGAAAACAGCGGTTTGTAAACATTCGCTGAAAACTTTCCAGAGCCACAAATGAAACAGCTGCGCAAGTATTGGAAAATATTTAGATGCATTGAAACTATGCATTGAAAAATTCTTCACAGGCGGATGCAAACAATTATTTTTAACTTTCAAAATGAAAGCAACAAAAAACTTACAACTCACTCAAGGTAAAAGAAATGTCAAAGTCGTCCTCATGAAAAAAGGACAACACTATTCGACCGCCACCCTTGCAGCCATTCTATAACTCAGGAACTACTGGACCGATCGGAACGAACGAAACACCAATCGAATCAGGAGATACGATTTTATCAGCCGTTTCGAAGCTCGTGACCCCAGGTGACCTCGGTGACCTCAAGAGGTCAACTCGGCATTGACGCCTATTGCAGCCATTCTATAACTCAGGAACTACTGGGCCGATCGTGACGAAACCACCACCAGTCGATTCAGCGTATGCGATTTCATCAGCCATTTAGAATATGGTGACCTCAGGTGACCTCGGTGACCTCAAAAGGTCAACTTTACGTGTTCGCCTATTGCAGCCATTCTATAACTCAGGAACTACTGGGCCGATCGTGACGAAAACACCACCAGTCGATTCAGCGTATGCGATTTCATCAGCCGTTTCGAATATGGTGACCTCAGGTGACCTCGGTGACCTTGGGAGGTCACATGACCAATGTGGCCTATGGCAGCCATTCTATAACTCAGGAACTACTGGGCCGATCGTGACGAAACCACCACCAGTCGATTCAGCGTATGCGATTTCATCAGCCATTTAGAATATGGTGACCTCAGGTGACCTCGGTGACCTCAAAAGGTCAACTTTACGTGTTCGCCTATTGCAGCCATTCTATAACTCAGGAACTACTGGGCCGATCGTGACGAAAACACCACCAGTCGATTCAGCGTATGCGATTTCATCAGCCGTTTCGAATATGGTGACCTCAGGTGACCTCGGTGACCTTGGGAGGTCACATGACCAATGTGGCCTATGGCAGCCATTCTATAACTCAGGAACTACTGGGTCGATCGTGACGAAAACACCACCAGTCGATTCAGCGTATGCGATTTCATCAGCCGTTTCGAATATGGTGACCTCAGGTGACCTCGGTGACCTTGGGAGGTCACATGACCAATGTGGCCTATGGCAGCCATTCTATAACTCAGGACCTACTGGGCTGATCGTGACGAAAACACCACCAATCGAATCAGCGTATGCGATTTCATCAGCCGTTTTGAATATGGTGACCTCAGGTGACCTCGGTGACCTTGGGAGGTCACATGACCAATGTGGCCTATGGCAGCCATTCTATAACTCAGGAACTACTGGGACGATCGTGACGAAAACATCACCAGTCGATTCAGCGTATGCGATTTCATCAGCCGTTTCGAATATGGTGACCTCAGGTGACCTCGGTGACCTTGGGAGGTCACATGACCAAGGTGGTAGCTATGGCAGCCATTCTATAACTCAGGAACTACTGGGCCGATCGTGACGAAAACACCACCAGTCGATTCAGCGTATGTGATTTCATCAGCCGTTTCGAATATGGTGACCTCAGGTGACCTCGGTGACCTTGGGAGGTCACATGACCAATGTGGCCTATGGCAGCCATTCTATAACTCAGGAACTACTGGGCTGATCGTGACGAAAACACCACCAGTCGATTCAGCGTATGCGATTTCATCAGCCGTTTCGAATATGGTGACCTCAGGTGACCTCGGTGACCTTGGGAGGTCACATGACCAATGTGGCCTATTGCAGCCATTCTATAACTCAGGAACTACTGGGCCGATCGTGACGAAAACACCACCAGTCGATTCAGAGTATGCGATTTCATCAGCCGTTTCGAATATGGTGACCTCAGGTGACCTCGGTGACCTCAAAAGGTTAACTTTACTTTTTCGCCTATTGCAGCCATTCTATAACTCAGGAACTACTGGGCCGATCGTGACGAAAACACCACCAGTCGATTCAGCGTATGCGATTTCATCAGCCGTTTCGAATATGGTGACCTCAGGTGACCTCGGTGACCTTGGGAGGTCACATGACCAATGTGGCCTATGGCAGCCATTCTATAACTCAGGAACTACTGGGACGATCGTGACTAAAACACCACCAGTCGATTCAGCGTATGCGATTTCATCAGCCGTTTCGAATATGGTGACCTCAGGTGACCTCGGTGACCTCAAAAGGTCAACTTTACGTTTTCGCCTATTGCAGCCATTCTTTAACTCAGGAACTACTGGGATGATCGTGACGAAAACACCACCAATCGAATCAGCGTATGCGATTTCATTGGCCATTTCGAATATGGTGACCTCAGGTGACCTCGGTGACCTTGGGAGGTCACATGACCAATGTGGCCTATGGCAGCCATTCTATAACTCAGGAACTACTGGGCCGATCGAAACGGCTGATGAAATCGCATACGCTGATTCGATTGGTGGTGTTTTCGTCACGATCGGCCCAGTAGTTCCTGAGTTGTAGAATGGCTGCCATAGGCCCCAGTAAACATGCCGACGTCGGCCCGACGTCGGCCGACGTCGGGGTGACGTCGGCAACTCGGCACCGGCATGCCGACGTCGGCCCGACGTCGGTCCAACCTCGGCACGACGTCGGCTGGATGTCGGATATGCCCGCATGTTCCGACGTCCAGCCGAGGTCCAGCCGATGTTGGGCCGACGTCGGACCGAGATCAATTGCTGAGGTCCAGCCGACGTCGGGCCGACGTCGGGGCGACGTCGGACCGACATCGGCCGCTGTCTTGACCGTTAAAATGATATAAAATACATGTTTCATGTTTCATAAAGAGCCTCCGTATTCAAAATATCCTCAGGAAACTCAAATCTTCCTCCACGCCGCAACCCCCTGATCCGGACTGGACGGGAAACTTTATCCCATTTGGGATTGCCCGTAAGCCGAGCTCGCCCGTAGCCGGGTGTGGTGAGTGCTTGGGGGCTGCTCGGCCTATCCTTTGGTCAGGCTCATCAGCCCCGGCAACTCACCAGGGCCGGGCCCAGTTCATATAGAAAGGCCAGTCGGCAAGTGTCACTTTGCCAAAGTGCCACTTATCAAAGGGACACTTTGGGAAACGTTGGTGGCTGGTGCAGGTGTGTAAGAGTGGCTATATGAATCCATTGTGGGGTCACCCTTTCCAGTAAGTGTCACGTAACAGCAATGGGACCAGGGACTCTATATGAACTGGACCCAGGGTGCTCGCCAAGAAGACCAATGTCTCCATCCTATGATCCTTCCGGTTCTGAAATGGTCTTGTCAGACCGAAAGGGCATAACCCAACAAACACCAAAGTAGTTAGCTGGCTGCGTGGTGTAGTGGTTAGCGCACTAGCCTCGCGTTTGAATGGCACGGGGTTCGAATCCCATCGCCGGCTAATGGTTTTGGCGTGTTGTCCCAGTAAACATGCCGACGTCGGCGACTGGGGGGCTCGAATCCCGCCGCCGGTTAATATTTTTGGCGCGTTGTCCCAATAAACATGCCGACGTCGGCCCCGTCGGTCCAACAACAAACGATCTCGTCAACCTCGGCAAACGATCTCGGCCCGACGTCGGCTCGACGTCGGCTGGACTTCGACTGGACGTCGGAACATGCGGGCATATCCGATGTCCAGCCGATGTCGGGCCGAGGTTGAACCGACGTTGGGCCGACGTCGGGCCGAGCCTCGGCCCGACGTCGGGCCGACGTTGTCATGTTTACTGGGGCCACATTGGTCATGTGACCTCCCAAGGTCACCGAGGTCACCTGAGGTCACCATATTCGAAACGGCTGATGAAATCGCATACGCTGAATCGACTGGTGGTGTTTTCGTCACGATCGGCCCAGTAGTGCCTGAGTTATAGAATGGCTGCCATAGGCCACATTGGTCATGTGACCTCCCAAGGTCACCGAGGTCACCTGAGGTCACCATATTCGAAACGGCTGATGAAATCACATACGCTGAATCGACTGGTGGTGTTTTCGTCACGATCGGCCCAGTAGTTCCTGAGTTATAGAATGGCTGCCATAGACCACCTTGGTCATGTGACCTCCCAAGGTCACCGAGGTCACCTGAGGTCACCATATTCGAAACGGCTGATGAAATCGCATACGCTGATTCGACTGGTGGTGTTTTCGTCACGATCGGCCCCGTAGTTCCTGAGTTATAGAATGGCTGCAATAGGCGAAAAAGTAAAGTTAACCTTTTGAGGTCACCGAGGTCACCTGAGGTCACCATATTCGAAACGGCTGATGAAATCGCATACTCTGAATCGACTGGTGGTGTTTTCGTCACGATCGGCCCAGTAGTTCCTGAGTTATAGAATGGCTGCAATAGGCCACATTGGTCATGTGACCTCCCAAGGTCACCGAGGTCACCTGAGGTCACCATATTCGAAACGGCTGATGAAATCGCATACGCTGAATCGACTGGTGGTGTTTTCGTCACGATCAGCCCAGTAGTTCCTGAGTTATAGAATGGCTGCCATAGGCCACATTGGTCATGTGACCTCCCAAGGTCACCGAGGTCACCTGAGGTCACCATATTCGAAACGGCTGATGAAATCACATACGCTGAATCGACTGGTGGTGTTTTCGTCACGATCGGCCCAGTAGTTCCTGAGTTATAGAATGGCTGCCATAGACCACCTTGGTCATGTGACCTCCCAAGGTCACCGAGGTCACCTGAGGTCACCATATTCGAAACGGCTGATGAAATCGCATACGCTGAATCGACTGGTGGTGTTTTCGTCACGATCGGCCCAGTAGTTCCTGAGTTATAGAATGGCTGCCATAGGCCACATTGGTCATGGGACCACCCAAGGTCACCGAGGTCACCTGAGGTCACCATATTCGAAACGGCTGATGAAATTGCATACGCTGATTTGATTGGTGGTGTTTTTCGTCACGATCGGCCCAGTAGTTCCTGAGTTATAGAATGGCTGCCATAAGCCATATTGGTCATGTGACCTCCCAAGGTCACCGAGGTCACCTGAGGTCACCATATTCGAAACGGCTGATGAAATCGCATACGCTGAATCGACCGGTGGTGTTTTCGTCACGATCGGCCCAGTAGTTCCTGAGTTATAGAATGGCTGCCATAGACCACCTTGGTCATGTGACCTCCCAAGGTCACCGAGGTCACCTGAGGTCACCATATTCGAAACGGCTGATGAAATCGCATACGCTGAATCGACTGGTGGTGTTTTCGTCACGATCGGCCCAGTAGTTCCTGAGTTATAGAATGGCTGCCATAGGCCACATTGGTCATGGGACCACCCAAGGTCACCGAGGTCACCTGAGGTCACCATATTCGAAACGGCTGATGAAATTGCATACGCTGATTTGATTGGTGGTGTTTTTCGTCACGATCGGCCCAGTAGTTCCTGAGTTATAGAATGGCTGCCATAAGCCATATTGGTCATGTGACCTCCCAAGGTCACCGAGGTCACCTGAGGTCACCATATTCGAAACGGCTGATGAAATCGCATACGCTGAATCGACCGGTGGTGTTTTCGTCACGATCGGCCCAGTAGTTCCTGAGTTATAGAATGGCTGCCATATTCCACATTGGTCATGTGACCTCCCAAGGTCACCGAGGTCATCTGAGGTCACCATATTCGAAGCGGCTGATGAAATCGCATACGCTGAATCGACTGGTGGTGTTTTCGTCACGATCGGCCAAGTAGTTCCTGAGTTATAGAATGGCTGCCATAGGCCACATTGGTCATGTGACCTCCCAAGGTCACCGAGGTCACCTGAGGTCACCATATTCGAAACGGCTGATGAAATCGCATACGCTGAATCGACTGGTGGTGTTTTCGTCACGATCGGCCCAGTAGTTCCTGAGTTATAGAATGGCTGCAATAGGCGAAAACGTAAAGTTGACCTTTTGAGGTCACCGAGGTCACCTGAGGTCACCATATTCTAAATGGCTGATGAAATCGCATACGCTGATTCGACTGGTGGTGTTTTCGTCGCGATCGGCCCAGTAGTTCCTGAGTTATAGAATGGCTGCAATAGGCGTCAATGCCGAGTTGACCTCTTGAGGTCACCGAGGTCACCTGGGGTCACGAGCTTCGAAACGGCTGATAAAATCGTACCTCCTGATTCGAATGGTGTTTCGTTCTTTCCGATCGGTCCAGTAGTTCCTGAGTTATAGAATGGCTGCAAGGGTGGCGGTCGAATAGTGTTGTCCTGAAAAAATGGTTTTCATCCTTTTCACCTCTAGAATATTGTCGACAAAAAGGAATTGCTTGTTTCAAAAATTTGCGCAACTTTAAAGTAGCCTTTACACCACAGCCAAACCACCACTACACAATTTGAAACCGATAAAATAATGCCCTTCACCTATCGAAATGCTTTTAGCTTTGCATCATAGTTTTCTTATTTTTGGTTGACCTTGTCTTTGTATCCAAGCAAAACGTGGCAAACCCATTTCCAACGGCACTGACAACATAACTGACAAATACGTTCTTCGGCGCCAATGTGAACATGCTTTTCAGTAGGGAACTTTTTCAAGGTCATAATGAATCAAGAATCAAGAATCAAGATTCCAGGACAAATCTTCGTATGGCATTTCTTCGTCGCGCAATTCTTCGTCCGCATTTCTTCGTCCGCAAATCTTCGTCGGCGCATTTATTCGTGTCGCATTACTTCGTCTCGCATTTCTTCGTAGGTGCAAAAATTCGTAGCGCATTTCTTCGTATCCGCATTTCTTCGTCGGCGCATTTCTTCGTCAAGCATTTTTTCGTCCACGCATTTCTTCGTCTACGCAAATCTTCGTCCGCATTTCTTCGTCCACGCAAATCTTCGTCCGCGCATATCTTCGTCCGCAAATCTTCGTCCCCGCAAATCTTCGTCCGCAAATCTTCGTCCGCATTTTTTCGTCCACGCATTTCTTCGTCTACGCAAATCTTCGTCCGCATTTCTTCGTCCACGCAAATCTTCGTCCCCGCAAATCTTCGTCCGCAAATCTTCGTCCGCAAATCTTCGTCCGCAAATTTTCGTCCGCATTTTTCGTCCACGCATTTCTTCGTCCAATCAAATCTTCGTCCGCAAATCTTCGTCCGCAAATCTTTGTCTGCGCTATATTCGTCCCCGCAAACATTCGTCCACAAATGTGGTTCAATAAAACCATGAAGAAATATCAGACAGTCAAGTGAATGACGAATTTAATGCATGGAATGGATGATCGAAACTTTTGAAGTCAGGTAGATGAAGTCAGTCAGGTGAAGCTATTGTATTTGGGAGCCGACAATTGTAACATTCCATATCATTTGTGTCCCGGACATTCTTTTTTTTTCGCGGTCGATAAATGACAATATAATCTTGTACCGGTCGGACCGGTCCCTTGAAAGGGACCGGTCGGCCGCCCGGGCGGGCGGGGTGCCGGCCTGTCGGGTCGGGTCGGCGCTCCCCTCGCCCGGGCGGTGGTTAGGGGGCACCCCCGGGAAAGATGATTTTCCGGGGGTGCGGGCGGGGGCTCGCGGCCCGTCTGGCCGTCAAACATTAAAACCACGTTTATTGTAGGGTAGTAGTTCTCTTGTCCGTCTTTCCTTCCCAACTGTATTCCTTCTCCGTTTTTTTTTTCTCTCGTTGATGTTACCTCTCATTTTCGTTATATTGCTTAAATTGCATTAATTTTCTACTCCAACCACCTCGGAACTGGCCTCTGTGGGCTGTCTGACAACAAGCTCTGCTTAGTTGGACAGCTTTACAGAGGCTCAGTGAATGACCTTGCTTGAATTTGACCAGAAATGACCATCTACGACCACCTTCCATGTATGTATGAATGCTCCCCCTCTAATCGCTTCCTCCCACTAACAATACCCTGTGTAAGTGTGCATCAGTGGGCGTTTCAGGCGTAGAAGGGCAGTCACCAACTGTTTTCAGTTGTGACTACTTTGCTTCTCTTAAGCTACTATATTAACAGCATGCATACTCCACTGATATTTCTCTCGTTTTTTGCATTTTTTGTTTTTTTCCTTACTCTTAGCTGGGAGTGCCGCGACTTATCATTTTAACCCTCGCCCGCACATGCCATTTTCCCATCCTAGAACGCACATGGGGGGGGGGGGGGGGGGTGGTTGCCACCCCCCCCGCGCCATTTCGCTCCTGTTGGAGATAGAGCTTAGCAGTAAAGACCAAAAAGATTCTTTGGGAAGAGACGAATCCAATGATGCCCAGTTTTACCTTCTCAGGTCAGTCATTGACCTTCCAGGTCAGGTCAAACTAAAAAATGTTGCTGTTTTGGGTCACCGTTGGATATCAAGTGTGCTGCTTAGCAAATACCGATGACGATGCTGTTTTCTGGTGCCAAGCCAGCTAGAACCTCTTTGTCACACTACCCGACCATATTTTTGCTGCTGAGGTCATTTCAGGTCAAGTTAGGTCAAGGTCAATTATATGTGTTTGTATGTCTGTGTGTGTCTGTGTGTATACTGATGTGTGCACCGATTGTTTTTGGGTCCATATTACATGAAATCATGATCTGAGAAGCTTTTACCAAAAATGCAGTCAAAAAACTTCAAAAAAAGTAAATTCAGCTTGCCTAAAACGCAATTATCTTAGATGACCTAGGTTGACCTTGACCCTGACCTTGACCCCTGTACATCGTCGAACGACATGTTCCATGATAGGTGGGAGGTAAGACTGGCAAAAAAGGCCGAAATCAGGGTGTCAAAAGCTCATAAGGCCCATGGCAAACGCAAGATGTTGAGAATTGGCCATTTGGGTCATGACATGACCTGAAAAACAAGGTCATATCTCCGAAACCAAAAATCACAGAAACTTGAAATTTTCAGTGGACATCAAGAAAGGATAGAGGAGCAGCTATACGAACAATGAGCTTTCTAGCTCTAAAAATGTTGAGTGCAGAGCAGAAAGACTACCTGGGGGGGTGGCAACCACCCCCCCCCCCCATGTGCGGGCGAGGGTTAAGTTCACTGGTGTTAACGTAAGGTTCTGTGTGTCGCTGGGATAGAGGGAGGGGGCACTCCTGGTCACCTGTTCATGGGTGGCGGTGTAGAAAAAAAAAATAGTACCCTCGCCGGCATAGGCGGCGGAACGGGGAGGGCACCGGGGCACCGTTCCCCTCTTTAATTTTGGCCTTTTAACCCGCGCCCTGCTGGGGGAGTGTTTGAACACCCCCCCTTGTGGTTTTTCGCGAATATCTCAAAAACGGCGGCGCGGAGCGCCGCCGTTTTTGGTACACCTTATCATGCATCAATTTTACACATGTTGTGAAAAATTCAGACCAAGGTCATTCAAGGTCAGGTCACCAGGTCACTTGAAGTGACCTCACCTCATAAAAAGTTTCAATGTATGTCGTAGCTACACCGAGTGACCGATCGCTTTGAAACTTTCAGCGATTGCTAAGAGCAATAGCATGTACAAAATGTATATCTCAGAATTTTAATATCGATGACCTAAGGTCAGGTCAATTTTGCGACCTCCCCATTTTAAGTCAATGGGAGAAAATTGAAATGCGTCTCTTTTGGACGAAAGACATTATAAACACTCCCAAACACTGAATTACAAGTGGTTTAGACACACTGAACATGAAAATGGTGTTCGTGACCCCTGTTTATGCCCTGAGGTCATCTTAGGTCACGAATGGTATCTAACAGTTTTTCGCAAATAACTTTTGATAGAGGCATGCTAGAGCGATGAAAACACCTTAGATGTGTTCAGCACGACGATACGGATCGACTGATATGCAACATGACCCTTTCCGGTCAGGTCATGACCTTGACCTGAGGACAAATTTTCAAGTTGACCTTTCAAGGTCAAGTTATCGTTCATTCTATGCGTCTTGACGAGAGGAACACGATGCCGGTAAAAGTAAGCTCGTACAAGGCTTGGGTCAAAAGTTATTGCAGAAAAACTGTTTCCGAAAAAATCGGCTATTTTTGCAGTTTTTGCCCCCTGCAGGCAAAACCGTTGACGTTAGGTCCAATCTGAGAGAATTACTCAGAAAGGGCGTTAATAGGGCTATCGAATGCGTTTTTCCGCGGCGCTGTAGCTCTATTGGTTCCCGAGTTATGCGTTGGCTTCTTGGAAATTTTCGACATTCGACCTGGAAATCGGCGAAATTTTGCCTTCAATGACCTCTGGTGACCTGACCTTTGACCTGACCAACAAATTGACCGAAGTGATTTTGTCATTATTTTTGACGCTCTTTCGAACGCCGCCTTCCGCGTATCGCTACGTGGCCCAGGAGCCGAGTTAGAAGGGGGGGTGTTCAAACACCCCCCCCCCCCAGCAGGGCGTGGAAATCCAGGACCCCCAGCCGGGCGCGGGTTAACAGTAGCCCTATGGGCGTTGCATGGAAAGAATGGGACTAAAAGTCCGCAGTGCCGTGCCCCCCCCCCCTAATTGAAGGTGTTCCGCCGCTACTGCCCGCCGGACCTATTTGTTTTCTACATACACGCCGGCCGAGGGGGCGGGTACGACCCCCCCCCCCCATCGCCGTTTCGCCATTGGTGGAGCTAGCGCGTCGCGGAAAAAACGAGCGTGCGCGCCGTTACGAGCCGCAGAGATTAATACCCGATTTTAAGGCCTTCTAGGTCAGGGGTCGGCATACGCATAGGCGGCGGAACGGGGAGGGCACCGGGGCACCATGCCCCACTTTGATTTTGGCATCTTAACAATAGCCCTATGGACGTTGCATGGAAAGAATGGGACCAAAAGTCGGCAGTGCCCCTCCTTAATTGAAGGTGTTCCGCCGCTACTGGGCATACGGCCCGCGGGCCGGATCCGGCCAGGTGGGTGACGGTTGGATCCGGCCCGCGACCATCTGACGTCCGGCCCGCGGCTGGTATCAGCGACTTACATCGTGTTCCGGCCCGCGGTTCCTTCATAAATCGATTCCGATATAAAAGTGACTCAAATGTGTTTTGGCACAACAGTTCTTCCTTCGCACACTTCATGAGTTTATAAACACCATTTGCGGGTGTTTTTGTCTAATTCTACTTCTAGACAAAACTTGCAACGGTAAGATTTGGTCAGCAGCTTTTGCGCGCACACTGAAAACAATTCAACCCGCGTACAGCGAGTAAAACCCGCTGCTGGCGGGTACACCTACCCACCACCTAATTTGACACCCTACCAGCGGGTGCGTTTACCCGCATATCGCAGGCTGTCAACCCGAGTATATTGTGTACCTAACCCGCATAGGATGGGGACTCAACCCACACACAGAAGGCAACCTACCTACCTAACCCGCATAGGATGGGGACTCAACCCACACACAGAAGGCAACCTACCCGTTCGCAGCGGGTACACAATCCGCACATGGCGTATTACCTGCGCTGCGTGGGTTGGGAACTCGCTTTCTGCGAGTACAAATATCCGCTGGTAGGGTGTCCAAATCAGCTGGAGGGTAAAGTACCCTCCAGTGGCGGCGTTCAAGGAGGAAAACGCCGCCAACCCGCCGGGATTCGAACCCGATATCTTTGATATTGCAAACCGATGCGCTACCAACTGCGCCACAGGCGACCTGACGCAAATCGACTGAAATGTCGGTGATATCAGATTAAAATGAAGAACTGACGGCGGACTCGAAAGTAAAAAGGCTTATCTTAGACAATTGACATGAATCCGCCTATAGTGTTTTAAATATTAAGGAATAGTTTGGACAAATATTTCATTTGCATCGGGAAAGATTTATTTATCCAGGCTTATTTTTACCAATAAAATGTGCTAAGAACGGTCTGCAAACTTCACCACAATGCGCCAGATTCGCGGACTGCAGAATAGGTACCTATTCCGCTGAGCGTTCCAGCGAAATATTCTGCCGGCCAAGACGTGACGTCATCCAAACAATGATTCAAATGTCCCAAGCCCGTTAAGTACCCTCCTAACTCACAGAACGCAGCCCCACAGCTGTTACAGTTACGATTACAATTGCCTTGCACATCTCCACCCCTGCACAAGGCCTGCACAAGCACGCAGCCGAGCCGAAAAGCGACTATTGTGGCGCGTCACATTTCAACACTCGTTTGAGCGTCGTCAAAAGCATTACAACACTCGTCAAAAGCATTACATAATTTCAAAACCAATGCCGTGCATCAGTGGGATATCTATTGGTATATCATAGGAACCTAGGTATAGCAGCCGACAAAGCCAGCTTCAGGAAACACTTACCACCAACTTGTCACACAAGAGAAGGCGCCCACACAACCAGGGGCGCACCCAGGATTTTCCAGGGGAGGGGGCCCGGGCTCAAAGGGGCCTCCGTGTTCCGCTTGCCAGGGGGCCTTTTCTCTATCGAGGGGGCCTCCAAATGGCTTACTTTTTGACGGCCTCTGTATGTTTGGTGACGTTCTTAGCGTTATTAGTAAAGCTTAACCCTCATCCTGGCAGGGGGGTCGATGCGACCCCCCCCCCCCCCCCTAAGGTTTTTCAAAGATAGCGTAAAATTGGCGGCGCGCAACGCCGCTAAATTTGGCACAACCTATGGGGCAACCTTTTTTCATGTGATCTGCAAATTTCAGGTCCGGTCGACCTTGGGTCAGGCCACCATGTCAGAAAAACGGGTACAAGGTTATGGTCAAATTTAATTTTTTATGTACCTGTCCAACGCACAGTTTTGGACTGATTTCCTTCAAACTTTCAGGATGTGCTAAGTTCACCGAGCTGTATAATATGTAGTTCGTTTTTTATGTCACTGACCTGAGGTCAGTTAGGGGTCATTACGTCGTAATGTTAAGCCTATGGGAAAATATTCAAATAACTCCTATTCGGAAAATATAGAGATGTCCGCTTCGTTGTATCCCTTTTGTTCTTTGATACCACAGTACTTAACATAATGTCACTCGGTGTTTGTTTGGTGTACTTATCTAAGGTTCAGGTCAAATGAGGTCAACTCAGGTCAAATGACGTTTGTGCCGATAACTTGTCACATAATAGAACAGGTTTCAAAATGGTATCATTCTGTTCCTCTTGAACAGCTGAGTCGAATGATATGCAACATTAAGCATTTCAACCATTCCTAAGACTTAAGTTTTACTTAAGTTGTGCACTTAAGTACACTTTAATACCTACACTTTTAAGTACACTTAAGCAAACAAAAAAAGTATATCATTCGACACGCCTTGACGTGCTGAGTTCACTGGTGCTTTTGTTTTGCTCTATCTTAACCCGCGCCGGGCCGGGGGGTGTTTGAACACCCCCCCCCCCCCCCGGCGGCTTTTCGCAGCTCCGCGCCGCCGTTTTTAACACACCTGTTCGTGCATCTTTTCCGCACATGCTGTGAAAATTTCAGACCCAGGTCTCTCAAGGTCAGGTCAGAAACAAATTAGAATGTTCGTCATGGCTACACCGACCGCACGATTGCCTTGAAACTTTCAGCGATTGATGAGAGTAACAGTGTATCTCGTGTATCCTATAAAAGCGTGTATAAAAACCTATTAAACGTGTATCTCGGAATTTCGATATCGGTGACCTAAGGTCAGGTCAATTTTGCGGCCTCTCTATTATAATTCAATGGGAGAAAATTGAAAGGCGTCTGTTTTGCACGAACGCCATTCTAGACACTCTCAAACATCGGGATGTAGGTAAAATGGACACACTGAACCCGAAAATTGCACCTGTGACCCGGAGTGTGACCCCTCGTTCTGAGATGTCCCCGAGGTCATCTCAGGTCACGAATAGTATCTAACAGTTTTTTGCTAATAACTTCTGATAGAGGCATGATAGAGCGATGAAAACGCCTTAGATGTGTTCGGCTCGACGATGCGGATCGACTGATATGCAACATGACCTTTTCCGGTCAGGTCCTGAGGTCAAATTTTTAAGTTGACTTTTCAAGGTCAACTTATAGTTCATTCGACGCGTTTTGACAAGAGGAACACGATTCTGGCAAAAGTAATGTCGTGGCTTTTTTGAGTCAGAAGTTATTGGCGAAAAACACTGTTCGTAAAAAACGGCTATTTTTGGAGTTTTTGCCCTCTGGAGGCTAAACCGTTGACCTGAGGTCAAATCTGAGGACATATTGGCGAAAGAGCGTCAAAAGAGCTATCGAATGCGCTTTTCCGCGGCGCTGTAGCTCTATCGGTTCCCGAGTTAGCCGTTGGCAGTTTCCAAAATGTTGAAATAGCCAACATTTTACCTTTGGTGACCTCTGGTAACCTGACCTTTGACCTGACCCAAAAAATGACTGAAGTGTTTTCGTACTTATTTTGGACGCTCTTTTGAATGCCACTTACCGCGTGTCGCTACGTGACCCAGGAGCCGAGTTAGAAGGGGGGTTTTCAGACACCCCCACCCCCCCGGCCCGGCGCGGAAGTCGCGGAGCACCTGCCCGGCGCGGGTTAATTAGATCAAAAGTTATCAGCGAAAACTTTTGACCTGTTTTAGCAAATTTTTTACAATTATACCTCCCAAAAACCCCTAAATATTGACCTAGAGCAACCAAATTTGCACAGGGACGAGGATTTTAAGAGGGCCACCTACCTACCAAATTTGGTATTTCTAGGTGCCATAGGATCCAATCGCGAGGGGGGTCGCATCGACCCCCCCCCCCCTCTGCCAGGCCGCGTTATGAAAAATGCCCTGCCAGGGCGAGGCGCTGCCCGGATAGGACCTCTTGTGAAGAGGGGCCTCCTATCCAGAGATGGCCTCTTTCCCAGAGACGGTCTCCTTCCAGAGGGGATCCAGAGAGAGTCCTGCCAGAAGGGGCCTCTTGTGCAGAGGGAGCCTTCCATCAGGAGAGGGCATAAAGGGTCTCGTTCAAGAGGCCAGAGGGGCCTCCTGACTCCTGCCCAGAAAGGGCCCCTGTGCAGAGGAAGCCTCGGGGTCTCCTGCCCATAAAGGAGCTCCTGCCAGATGGGGCCTCCTGGCTCCTGCCTAGATAGGGCCCTCTGTGCAGAAGGGAGCGTCCCATCCAGAAGGGGCCTCCTAAGCATAAAAGGTCCTCTGCCAGAGGGGACTCCTGCCCATAAAGGGTCTCCTGCCAGAGGGGGCCTCCTGGCTCCTGCCCACAAAGGGCCTCCTGTGCAGAGGGAGTCTCGGGGCCTCCTGCCCATATAGGATCTCCTGCCAGAGGGGGCCTCCTGGCTCCTACCCAGATAGGACATTTTGTGCAGAGGGGGCCTCCTGACTGCTGCCAAGATATGTCCTCTTATGCAGAGAGAGACTCCCATCCAGAGAGGGCCTCCTGCCCAGAAAGGGTCTCCTGCAAGAGGCCAGAGGGGCCCCCTGACTCCGGCCCAGAAAGGGCCCCTAAGTAGAGGAAACCTCGGGGCCTCCTGCCCAGTATAAGATTTCCTGCCAGAGGGGGCCTCCTGCCCAGTATAAGATTTCCTGCCAGAGGGGGCCTCCTGGCTCCCACCCAGATAGGGCCATCTGTGCAGAAGGGAGCCTCCCATGCAGAAGGGGCCTACTAAGCAGAAAAGGTGTCCTGCCAGAGGGGCCTCCTGCCTATAAAGGCTTTCCTGCCAGAGGGGGCCTCCTGCTCCTGTCCAGAAAGGGCCTCCTGTGAAGAGCGAGCCTCGGGGGCCTCCTGCTCATGAATGATCTCCTGCCAGAGGGGGCCTCTTGATTCCTGCCCAGGTAGGGCCTCTTGTGAGAGGTGCCTCAAATCCAGAAGGGGCCTCCTGTGCATAAAAGGTCCCCTGCCAGACGGGGCCTCCTGCCCATCAAGGGTCGCTTACCAGAGGGGGCCTCCTGTGCAGAGGGAGCCTCGGGGGCCTCCTGCCCATGAAGGATCTCCTGCCAGAGGGGGCCTCTTGATTCCTGCCCAGATAGGGCCTCCTGTGAGAAGGTGCCTCACATCCAGAAGGGGCCTCCTGCCCATCAAGGGTCGCCTACCAGAGGGGGCCTCCTGGCCTCTGCCCAGATAGTGCATCTTGTGCAGAATTATAGTAGGTTAGGCAGGAAAGTCAAGTGTAAAAGTACCCTAAGCGGTGCTCAGGGGGCCTCCTAATTATGACCGAGCGGGGGGGGGGGCCCGGGCCCCAAGGCCCCCCCCTTGGGTGCGCCACTGCACACAACTGTTGAATTGTTTTCAGTGTGGTTATAGGACTTGGCAGCCATGACACATGCGTGATCAAGGCAACCTGCGTATAGCATGTCACCTACCTTGGCGCAGCGAGTTACACGATGCAAAACCTGCGTGATGCGCTTACTCCGTGGGCGCGAGTAACGCCTGCGGCCACAACCCGCTGCGGACGAGTGATTGACCCCGCCAGAGGAGGTTTCATGTATCCGCGCATGACGGGTTGCTGTTTTACCCGAGTATAGCGGGCGTTGACACCCGTGAAGCGGGTGAAAGCTACGATGATAACGGGATGCTCTGCGAAACGCGGGAAGCTAAACGGGTAGTCAGCCTACCCGGCAGCAAAAACTCGCGCAGAGCGGGTAATTTCTTCAAAATACCCGCGATACTCGGGCCAACTCGCAATCCGCGGGTTGAATTGTTTTCAGTGCAGCATCAACGACAACGACTGCTGGCTGCGTGCACTTGGCGGCTTCACGTGGTCTACTCGCTTAACCTTCCAGACGGTGTGTGTGTGTGTGTGGGGGGGGGGGCCGGAACACGATGTAAGTCGCTGATACCAGCCGCGGGCCGGACGTCAGATGGTCGCGGGCCGGATCCAACCGTCACCCACCTGGCCGGATCCGGCCCGCGGGCCGTATGCCGACCCCTGACCTAGAAGGCCTTAAAATCGGGTATTAATCTCTGCGGCTCGTAGCGGCGCACACGCTCGTTTTTTCCGCGACGCGCTAGCTCCACCAGTGGCGAAACGGCGATGGGGGGGGGGGGTCGTACCCGCCCCCTCGGCCGGCGTGTACCGTAGAAAACAAATAGGACCGGCGGGCAGTAGCGGCGGAACATCTTCAATTAAGGGGGGGGGGGCACGGCACTGCCGACTTTTGGTCCAATACGCTTTCCATGCAACGCCCATAGGGCTACTGTTAAAAGGCCAAAATTCAAGAGGGGAACGGTGCCCCGGTGCCCTCCCCGTTCCGCCGCCTATGCCGGCGAGGGTACAAGAGATTATATTGTCATTCAACGACCGCGAAAAAAAGAATGTCCGGGACACAAATGATATGGAATGTTACAATTGTCGGCTCCCAAATACAATAGCTTCACCTGACTGACCTCATCTACCTGACTTAAAAAGTTTCGATCATCCATTGACCATTCCATGCATTAAATTCGTCATTCACTTGACTCTGATGCTCTGATAAATTTCTTCATGGTTTTATTGAACCACATTTGTGGACGAATGTTTGCGGAGACGAAGATAGCGCAGACAAAGATTTGCGGACGAAGATTTGCGGACGAAGATTTGACTGGACGAAGAAATGCGTGGACGAAAAATGCGGACGAAAATTTGCGGACGAAGATTTGCGGACGAAGATTTGCGGACGAAGATTTGCGGGGACGAAGATTTGCGTGGACGAAGAAATGCGTACGAAGATTTGCGTAGACGAAGAAATGCGCGGACGAAAAAATGCGGACGAAGATTTGCGGACGAAGATTTGCGGGGACGAAGATTTGCGGACGAAGATATGCGCAGACGAAGATTTGCGTGGACGAAGAAATGCGGACGAAGATTTGCGTAGACGAAGAAATGCGTGGACGAAAAAATGCTTGACGAAGAAATGCGCCGACGAAGAAATGCGGATACGAAGAAATGCGCTACGAATTTTTGCACCTACGAAGAAATGCGAGACGAAGTAATGCGACACGAATAAATGCGCCGACGAAGATTTGCGGACGAAGAAATGCGGACGAGGAATTGCGCGACGAAGAAATGCCATTCGAAGATTTGTCCGGTTACGAAGAATCAAGGTTGTTTCAGTTTGGGCTCTGGAAGAAGACGTCGAGGTCTATGGGCCTGTTCCAGCGCCTCCAGAAGAAATTCTTGACTGGAGGCTCTACCAGAGGTTTTACTGGAGGCGCTGGAACGCAATCTGGAGATTTCTGGAGATTGGCGTCATAGATACCAAAAGAATGACGATTGTTCTCTCTTGAAACGCATAATTTGTTTTCAATTTTAGTTAAAAAGATAAATAAAATTATAGCAATGTAATTTTCTTTACAATCGAGTTGTAAAATAATCAGTCAAATGTCCTTTGTTTACATTCGTGATTGTCACATGTGCGCCATAATTGTAGACCAGAGCCTCCAGAGAAATTTGGACCTCTCAACTCTCTGGAGGCTACTGGAGGTTTCTGGAGCTTTGGCGAGAGCTTTCTGGAGCTTTCTGGAGGCGCTGGAACGCTCTCTGGAGGATTCTAGAGCTTTCTGGAGCTTTCTGGAGGTTTCTGGAGGCGCTGGAACAGGCCCTATGTTGTAGCCCATTTCTTTTTTGAATTACACGTTCCTCTACATCAGTTTGATTTCTCTTGGGTCAGTCTTGTCTGTCTGCCCGATGTTTGTTGTATCTTGTTAAATTGGTTAGATGTTTTTGCCATCTTGATGTGAGAGCTTAACATATTCCATTTATTTATAACTCATTGTGAGAAAAATCTTCCTCTCTTCAATGTTCGGTGGTGGGGCTTGTACAGTTTGAGGTAATCTCGTTCTGTTCGGTTTCTAACGTTAAATAATTGGGTGAGGTCACACTCGTGGAGCTGGTGGAGGATTTTGTGGGCCTCCAGTAAGTCTCCCCATTCTCTTCTCTCTTCTAGGGTCAGTAGGCGGAACTATGGTCATGAGTACCCAAATATAGGAACGTTCCCATTTTTGGGAACGGAGTTCCCAAATATGGGAACGGGCGTTCCCATTTATGGGAACGGAAGGTAATTTTTCGGCCGTTCGCCCACTAAAACTCATTAGTGCATCACGTCTCAAAAAAGTGCACGCTAATTTAAGTATCCACTAAGTCTCTATAAAATTATCTTTAATCTGACCGTTGCACAAGGAAATCGACCGTCGAATGATATTTTTAATGATTTTTTGAAGTGACGGAATGGTGAAAACATGGGTTATACTACATTTAACTTGCAATTTTAAGGAAAATGAAGCGTTTTTTACATTTTGAGGTCAAGTATAATAATTTTCGCCTGGTTATGAAGTTTCATACTAGCGACACCAGATGCTGACATATGCAAGCGAACACGCGGACAGTCCGGGGGTAATATTGGTGACATTTGGTGTCGGGGCGCACGACCGCATGGAACGTCAGTGATTTTACCGAACTACTGTTGTAAACTCAGTTTCAGTGGTTTAAAATTATTCAGCTGTATTATATCATCCCAGATAGACATATTTTATTTGGATGCTAGCTGTTTAGAGTTGTTTTATAAGGAGCATCATTAGCGTGGTTTTTGTCTTCCGTGTTTCTAAGCGTGATCGTTTTGGGGGAATTTCTCTTATATAGGTCGCTCTGTGTGGCTTATTTATAATTTTTATGCTGATTTCGATCATTCCTCGTGCCCATCCTACCAGGCCTTTTGCCACTTACACTCATCAAGAAAGGAAAAAACTAGATTTTCATTGGGACTAGGTGTTTTGAGGGTGTAACATATTCAGCGTTCCCATTTTTGGATACTTCCTTGTGCTCGTCAACTATCGGTGATAAACAGACAGGTGCTTGACATGTCTCCACCCTCGGCGCGGACGGTGGATATAGGTATGGAAGACCTTGTTGAACATCGCTGAGCGTTATGAATTACGTAATCCTGCAGAGGGGGGCGTGCCCGCTGCGAGATCGACGGGAATAAAAGCGCAGAAGACCGGGCGAAACATGCGACGGTCTTGCCGGAAAGGTCATCTGATGATTGTTGCGTTAACAATAATTTGCGACGTTGGACGTGATGCTTGTTAATGAAAAGAGCCCCTGAAAGGCGTTGGTGAAATCCAGGTGAAATCGTTCCCAATTTTGGGTACGCCGTTCCCATAATGAGGAACGCTTGCAGCGCCAGTGTACGAGAGCGTTCCCAAATTTGGGCTCGCGGCCCGGATGATGGACTGCTTTAGAAATAGGGGAACGATTTGAAACTACGATGGGCCTTACAATATCAAACTCTTTCCCAACAATATTGAGACAAATATCAGGCGGTTCACGATCGTTTTAAATTTTTTGGACGTCATTTAACGGTTCTTTTTCTTGTTTTAAATAATGCCTACATGGCGTTCCCATATTTGGGTTTATCGTTCTCAAACATGGGAACGAAAATACGTTCCCGAAAATGGGTACGCTTGACCATAGTTCCGCCTACTGGGGTGGTAAGCTTTAGCTGTCTCAGCCGCTCTGGATAATCTAACCCTTGCATTCCCACAACTCTTCTGGTAGCTGCTCTTTGAACTGCTTCAATCTTCTTGATATTATATTTCTTATATGGAGACCACACTTGGATAAGAGAAATGTGCATCGTAATGCATCGTAAACGCTTGTTTTGCATTTTGCATCTAATTGTGCACGTTTTGCACGGTTACGCGCACGGCAGTGGTCGGCAGTGGGAGGTCTTAGTTAGGACGGACGGCCGGTTTCTGTTGTGCGGCGTAATTAGGTCGCCGCCCTCCTCGCGAGGCGTATATTTGCATCCAGTAGCCTTTTGCACCCTGTTCTGAAAATTGTATAAAAACCACACTATTTGCATTACCACAATCCATATCATGATAGCATGACATAGAGATCAACTTAGAAAATTGTCATGTGATCCAGACTGAAAAAAATCATTGTTACCATCGACATGTCCAGGAAATGGGCATATTGCTGCAAAATTTTGGCGCAGGGTTCAGCATAACTGCGCCAAAATTTCGGTGCACAAACGGACGAAGAACTTTTGGCACAAGCGGACAATTTTAGAAGTTTTGGTGCAAGACAACAAGACCTTACCTTATCTAACTTCACTCTCCTCCTTGGGCTCCTAGCCTAGCCGCTTACCTACCTTGTATTCTTACCTCGTTGGGTTCCTCTTTGCCTCGCTTGTCCGAGTAGGAAGGGGTCAAGTTGGGTGGATGTAAGGAACCCTAAATGAAAGAGACGCGCCAGTCTAAATGGTGACAGACAAGAAATAATAACATTTAACAATGGACCAGAAATTGCGCCTCGCGGAACATAGTCGTACAAGATTGACCTATATCATATAAAAAACAAGTTGTAAGATGATACCTACCTATAGTTATCATAACCACAACACAGTTCACATTTTCATATAAGTTAATCTGCACAGTCAAACTGTTTGCTACGAATACATGTATCGAGAATGCGTTTTGAAATTATGTTTGCTGAAATTATATTTGGAGTGGAGTTTACCCGTGTGAGGTGACTGGTGTTGCAACCAGTCTTTAAGTGGGGTTCCGTAGGGCTTGAGAAGACTGATCGGATTACTTGGCCCGAAGAACCTGCCCATGCCCTGTATGAAATGTAGCGTGGATTGCGTAGTTTGTTTGCCGATTTGTCAGAAGAGAAACACAAGTTCGGCGTGCAGTATGATGATGGACCGAAGTTCTGTGCTCCGGATGATTGTCTATTATCCGGTGCTGGTGTTTGTCGAGTGATGTTCCCGATATTGATATGTCCTGGAAGTGGAATTGAATGACATAATGCCGCACTGCTTATTAAAAACGACCGCTGCAGAAGGCCGCGGTAAAGGGGAACGAGCTAACCCGGGGTCCTCCGCAGATGTGCGCAGCATCACGCACGCGCACAAGAAAGCCGGGCAGCTGGCAGGACAGCTTGCCGTGATCGTTTCAGGGAATAAGGCTGAAGGCTCTGCACCCGATAGGAAACGGGCAAAGTGACAACGGACTACAGAGTGCCGCAAATCAGGAGAAGTTGAGGGTGGCAGAGAGCGTGCTCTTTCGCGCTCGCTCTTTCTTGTATGACTCACAACGGGGGCCACCTGACTGACGTGGTGTTGCACACATGAAAATTCAAAACTTCCGTTCATTCTCTTTCGTTTGAGGTATCATTTTTCCTAGTCGGTGTTATAGCACGGTCACAGGACAAAAAGGAAAAAAAGCTTTGAGACTTATGGGACACCCTATATTAGTTACCCTGACCAGTTGATAACGTTTCCCATTGGTCTGCTTTCAGTTTCTGAGCTCAAGCCGGTGCAATGGCCGACCCGTTTTTCGGCCTGGAGCTGGTGCACGTGGCACACAGAGAGGCGCTGCAGCGGCCGGCAGACGCGGCGATGCTGTTCGTGCATTGGACGCTGGCCTCGTCCGGTCTGCAGGCCGAGCACCCCGCCCAGGTCAGACGGAGAGACGGGGTGGCCGATGGACGCAGGGGTAGAGGTGGAAGGGAGGGGCTGCACTGACACGGGACAGTCATGGTATAGGGATGGTATAGGGTATATGGTATGGTATAGGGATGGTTTAGGAATAGGGATGGTTTAGAGTGACGGAACAGTCGCTGTAATCAAAGGCCACGTGGGTTGTGGTACTTGTGGTGCAGACCTACTATGTATATGGGATGTCGCCTGTCGGTGGGTGGGGACAGGGTTGGCTAAGTAGGGTAGGTACGAGACTGTGCCGTGGTGTGTTGAGTTGGGTTATAGCCGGGCTGACAGGTCAGTGCTGTGATTGGGACGGGGTGAGACTGTGCCGTGGTGTGTTGGGTTGGGTTATAGCCGGGCTGACAGGTCAGTGCTGTGATCGGGACGGGGTGAAGCCAGGCTGACGTGACGGCCCTGGTGGCAATGGTGTAGGGTGGGGCCGATGAGACAGTGATTTGGTAGAGACTAGAGCCGAGAATGTGTAGAAGAGGTTCGGACCGATGGGATAGTGCCGTGGTAGGAACGGGATGGAGTGACCGTTGTTGTTTTTTAGGGGACTCGCTAGGTCTGGCATTGTGTTGGAGCAGGATGGATCTTTAATGCGTGGAGAGTATCTGATAACATTCTATGGTTCGTTAGTTAACCAACGGCTCTTTCTTGACTTATATTGAAATTGCTGTATACTGATGCTGCTACCGATTTTTCTGCTTAGCCTGGTCTGTCCGTGCATTTTCCGCTTACCAGACGCCGAATTCGTGTAACCATCGTGGATTGTGAAGGGCCGCCACACGGCTCACAGCACAGCCTCTGACTGTAATCCCGTCGTTCCCGCCTATCGCAGGGCATCTCGAACCAGAGTGCCTCCTCCGAGGTGCTGCCGCCCGGGTGGGCCGACCAGGAGGGCGTCTACGAGCTCAGCTACGTGGGCCGCGACCGCAGCCGATACCTGGTCAAGGCGCTCGTCGTCGAGGGACAGCTCATCACCAACATGAGCGTGAGTGTCTCTTTCCATACAACTAGTGATCAGTGTTTGATGTAGGTTAATGATTTTATAGAATGTCGTTTGTCCTACGTGAAACATGATTACGGAGCGAGCGAAGCGAGCGTAGTCTTTCCTTAGATTAACGGAAATTTCTGAGTATGAGCGGCCGGCCGGCCGTGGTCACGCTTTTGCGAGGCTTATATCTCAGCAACCACTTGACCGATTTACATGCGGTAATTTCTGTAGGGTAGCTTCATTCCTTCTACCAAGTATTGCACTATTCCCGATGCATGTGGGTGACCCCTTATGCACGTGCCACGTGCAAAACGAAGAGGTGTCACTTTTGTAATTGTTGCAATATCTCGGTAACTACTGGGCCGATTGCGCTGAGAATTGGCATGTAGGTAGGCACCCACTAGGTAATGCATATCCATGTGCCAGAGTTGGGGTGCTGCTGCACGTGCGCACGTGCAGGGGTCGTTTCCAGATCTCGAGAACGGCTGGACCGATTGCGCTCAAATTTGGTACACGGTTACGGAGCAGTTAGTAGGGTGCCGTGCACAAGTCAGTTGGGACCCATTTTGCACGTGCGCACGTGCAGGGTGCCGCTTCCAGATCTCGAGAACGGCTGGGCCGATTGTGCTCAAATTTGGCACATCGCTAGAGACCGGTTAGTAAGGTGCCGTGCACGAGTCAGTTGGAGGTACCCCCTCGCAATTTCGCACGTGCAAGGCCCACCCTCTCGCTCGCTCCGTTAGTCGCCACAAAAGGCGTTATACTGGTCTGGTACCAAGAGTCTACCATCAGAGCTGGACAATTTGATTGTTGTATTGAAAGGCCGTCTCCATATTTACTGTCGGATTTACTTTCCGAGAGAAAATGTCGAGGCTTCCATAATGACGCATGATACATCTAAGACCAGTAATGCGACACTGGCTTGGAATTTGAACCGCTCTTTTCTACTGGGGGGCATGTTTGGCGGACGGGAACTACAGCCAGTAGCAAGGCAAGTCGATTTTGCTCGCGGAACCCTACAACGCACACACGAACGAGCTGGGACTTCTTCAGTCGGGTATCCTTTGCAATTCAAATATCTGTGCAGGTATGTGCGTTGGCGGTATTGTGTCTCCCTGAATGCGCAAAGATCTACGGACTGATACGCATCTCATGTATATTTCTTCAGTTCAGTGCTCTGATCGGGGACGTGGACAAACGTTGACAATAACCCAAGCATCGCCATCTACATATAGTAAGCTGCAGTTAAGTCGTTCTGTCTGGGCCTTAGGCGTTCTTATTCCTGTGGCAATATGCCGTCGTGGCCCGTGTGTTTTGCCCTGGTGACCACTGACCGCTCGGTTTTTCCGTTTGTAGAAAGTCGACAGTGATGCTACTTCCGTCTTCAACAAGCCCATTTCCGAGATGGTATCGGACGACTTCAAAGATTTCCATTCCGCTTACAAGGATGTAAAAACTCTGAAAGATCAGGTAAGGGACAGTGATTATGCTTATGCAAATTACTTCCGAACTCAGCATTTTATCGGCTGTTTTGAGCGACAAGCGATGTTTTTCATTTGTTGTTACGCTAGCTTATGTCAAATATGAGGAAATGTGTCAACATGACTCTCACGTGCTGCTTATTTTCGTATTTGCGCGAACACTTGCATGCATATCTTGAATAGAAATTAAATACTTTTGGGTCATTCTTAGACTTGCTACCTATGTGTTTGCATTTATGCGAGGTGAAGACGTTTGAAAAAAAGATTAAATTGTCCAGTGGATATCTCCTTCGGAGCATGGGACAAATTTTACGAAGGGTTAGTAGCATCCTCGAGCCCTTTTCTAGAGTTAATTGATTTATCAGTAGTTCACTAACTCACTAACGTCCACAATAATGTCACTATAGATGGATCTTATCCGTTGAATCGTACCACTCTGCTGTCAGTCCGACTGTGTCCGGTGACAGTTGCTCCTCCTTCCGTCCCCAGATCACCCAGGAGCTGGTGGAGGCTCTGGCCCCTGGATTCCGCAGCCTGCGCGTGCAGGATCGGAGTCCCAGGAGAGGCTCGTCGCAGGAGCGGAGGATGTCGGAGCCGGCCGTCGATCCGCTCCGGGTCCCCGGATACGGCAGGTGACTGGTCAGGGAGGGGATAGGGGACAAGCCAGCGTGTGGGGACACCACCAACCATGTCGTTGGTGGTGACGACACATACCTTGCTCTCGCTTGCAAATGCGAACACTAGTTGCACTCTAGTTACTTGGCTCATTTTCAACGGTAAAAAGTTAAAACAGTTGGTGTTGGTCTTATTGAAGTAGCAAGTTACCCTTTACGTGCTTTGATACTGAAAAGGGGCATCAAACTCCCATGAAATTGATAGCCGTAACTCTTGTACAGATAACTCCTGTTCAGAACAAACGTTTATGAAATCGAGGTATTTTATCTCTCCGTCATGTCCACTGCCTCATTCCCTTTTCTGAAATCCATATGCTTACGCTGTTCCGTAATCTCCAGTGTGTCTTATCGTGTCTCAGTTCGTGTCCCGCCGTATAACCCCATCACGGGTGAAACTTTGTGCGGAACTGGGAGGGCCCGGACGCAGCAAATCCGCCGCTGCCCTAGCGGTGACCTTGACCTCTGCGGTCTGTTGCGGCTCCAAAGCCAAGCCGGTGTCGAATTTGGAGAGCTCGGGCCCTCCCAGCTCGGCACAAAGTTCCACCTATGAACCCCATTGTTAACCAGCACGTTCACGCCTGTTGTGCCCTGGCCAGTGATCGGCACAGCCACCCGCTGGCGGTGGGAGGCGCCGACCTGGACCCGCTGGGCAGAGGTCTCGGTGGAGGGATGCTGATGGACCCCCGGCGGCCGCCCGTCACCAACCTGCCGTGAGTGTCTGGGCGCGTTTCGCGCCGTGAACCTATGCCACTCTTTGGGTCTGTCTGAATGACTGACCCTGGGTCGAGCTGATGATCCCTCATTGATGATGGCTTAGGTAAATTTGTTTTTTAGTTTCGCTCACGAATTCCAAACTGTGCATCGGGTTCGAATTGAGCTAGTACTAAACAGTGTGTCAAATTAACGCAATTTAGAACAGTTTTTCCTGTCATATCTAGTTGATAGCTCCATAAGAATCCAGATACATAAGCATATTTTCCACGTAGTGTAGACTCGTGTCTGGAACACAGCGCCCTCTATTTCTCCGCCGCGTCGTCTCGTACTCAGACACCACATACCAGCCTAACCTACTGCCCCTCGCACATTTCCATCTGACGACATACCAACCGTTCTTCAACCGTCAATCGCCAAACTTTCACCCGACCCACGTCTGACCCCACCTTGTGGCCTCGCTTGACGTAGACCTAATGTGACTTAACCCAACGTATGCCCGACCTGAACCGCACCTGACGACTGACGCACGCCTGACCCAATCTTCTCCTGGCCTGACCCACGCCTGACCTACCCCGTCTCGTCTGCAGGCCCGGTGTGCCTCCTGGCGCGCGGTTCGACCCGTTCGGCCCGCCGGGACTGGGGCCGGGCCCGGGCGGCCGGCCGCGCCCCCGGCACCCCGGCGAACCGGACCCCGATCACCTGCGCATGCCCGGCTCAGACTACGACAACATGTTCATGTGAGCGGCAAGAGACGCCGGCGGCTGGAGCAGCGAGACTCCCAGTTCCTACGCAGGCAGGAGAGCCGTCTGACAGTGATGGTAGTAGCAATACTCACGCCCCGGCACCTGCCTGCTCATTCCGTGTGCGCGGCGGCAGAGGCGCGTAGGCTTAGTGCTGTGAAACCCAGGCTTGTTGGAGCAGACAGAACCAAGAGAGATGCTTAGTCGACTGGGCAGTGCCTATCGCGCCGCTTCAGAGCAAGGAAAAGTTATTGCTGAGAAAGTGATGATTACAGATTATATGATAATCACAGTGCCCTTGCTTGCTTCCTGACGTAACGTAACTTTGCTCTTGTTCTTCATGATTTCTTTGCTAAACTACAGCTTTATTGTAAACGGTGTCTTTTAACATGTAAGGCTTATCATGCTCTACAAGTAAGAATTATTTCTTTGCACTGTAGAATAATTTTTGTTGAAACAGCAGGACGCTGTTATGTTCAACTTTTCATCACGTAACTATGGACTACGAGCGCAAGATCTGTGCCATCGGAGAAAGACTTACATATCTGTGTGATACCTCTTCCACTTGCGCTTGCCTGCCTTCTAGCTATTCATAGACTTTGTGCTGCCACATTGCTTTGCTCGGATGTCCTGATACCGTGCAGTGATCTGACCATTAGGATGTGGTCAGCTGCAGTAGAAGTGCCCGCACCAGACGCAGTAGCAGTAGCTGTAGATCTTAGAGGTGCAGTGACGCCGAATACGTCTGAGTGGACTAACTGTGTGCTGCTGGGAATTGAGTGCCGACTGTGCCAGTGAGGTGTGAGCTCGATATACACAGGTCTGTGATAGTTGCGCGAGTTTAGCCGACTCCTGCGAGGATCTCCTTCAAACCACGAGGTCGTGAAAATGCTAAATGTGAAGGATCAGTGGTCACCCTAAGCTGCGGCTTTCATTCGGCCAGATCCGCGGTATATCGAATATCTAGCGTATAACACGACTGTTATCCTATCCAGGTTATCGGGTTCCCGCCGCGCGCTGGTAGCGCTGCTCCAGCACAGAAGTGGCGCGGCGGGCGGGTCTGCACGGTGCCGGGTGCACAGTGGATCTCGGGGACTTCTGTTACGGTTTGCCTAACGCTGGCTGCTGTTCGGCCGTTCGGGTGTTGTTTGATCTGGGGTTATCTCCAACGCATGGTCCGTCTTGACGCAAAGCCTGGGTCTCGTGCTCCGGCCGCTAGAGCTGAGGACCCGCGGGGATGGCTCTGGCCGGCAGTATGGAGTGCCAGGAGAGGACCGCCTCTGGATCTGCCAGTATTTTCAGGAAAGACTCAGCTGGGAGAGGGCTGCCCGACAGTCTCAGTGAGGGCCAGAGTTCTACCAGCATTCGGTAGACAGGCCCGGATCGGTCTCAGTCGCCGTTTCTCTGCTCAGACACTGATCAGACGAGGGAATGTGACAGGTGCGCATGTTTCTGACCTGATTTGTACGTAATTATCTCTGAGTCAGGGATGAGGCATGCGAAGACACGGCTGCTGGGCACCTTTGCCACCTGGCGTTCTCTCACGCCGACCCGGCGCCGGTCCGGTGTTGGCTCCTTCTGCTCCCATTTGGTTAGCTGCCTGGTATTCGTGGCACTCACCGGCTTGGCCAGGACAACTCCCCCGCGGGCCGTAGTGTTTCATGACCAGCGGGCTGTAGTGTTTCATGACCGGCGAGATGACAAGCGTGTGACTCGTGCCACCATCTGACAGCCAGCGGCGCCGAGGTCCGGAGTGCCACTGACTCAGAGCGGTGGGCCAAGGTCGAGCGGAAGGAAACTCTGACTCATCATAGCCCGCCGCGCCCGCCTCTCCTCCCCGCTGGGGGTCAAAGGACGGTGGTCATTCTCGATAGATTTCAGACGGAGCGACTGACTGACGGGCCAACAGTGAGCGTCCAGAGGCCGGAGCACTGATCCTCCGTCAGTACTGGTCGAGGTGATTAAAATCTGCTCGGGTGGAGGCAACTCTCACGCGACGCATCGGCGTGATGTCTGCGGCGGAATTATCCCGGCTCAACTCCTTGTGGAACGACGGAAAAGTGTTGAACGCTCAAACATGCCAGACCTGCCAAGCACGACTGCTGTTGACACTTGCCAAGTGACATCACAAGACAGCTGCATTTCACTGGTGACTGGAGGTTGTGGAATGCGTCCTTCTACGAACACTTTGTTCTCTCACAGGAAGTCTACTTTTCGACGGAAACGGAAATCCGTTTATCTGTCTCTGAGGAGCCGTGCTCGCTATTCAGGCGTTCTTCCGGCGACTGAAGGATTCAATGAGTAATTAAATGATATCACCGACAAAACATATGCGTCATTGCACGTTGAGGACTGGGAAGGTTTACATGCATCTGCGGCTTTTTTGCGTGGATAAAAATGCTCGAGACACGTGTTGTGGCTTAGCTGCACCTGTCCTGCAGTGCTTTGCAGCCTCTATGACACTTGTGCGGTAACATAATGACGAGCATGTGGGCGGATATGGGTAAATGTGCCACTCCGCGGTCATGATGTGAGACATCATATGAAGGATTGTGTTCCGATAGGCAGGTGAAGTGTTGTAGTGCCCTACCAAGTGCCAACCTCGTGTCAGGTGGCGCTGTGTATTTTGTGATTGTTGGTGAATGGTTCATTGTTGTTTTAAGTGCCCGATTGAGTTGAGTCGTGATATCTGTTCACGTTTTACTCCAGGGCCTCGTCTAACATGTTAACTGGGGGGCAATTGCCTCCCCAGTTGAGCGGATTGCCCCCCCAGTGGCCAACATTTGCCCCCCCAGTCAACACGTGAACTTCTCACAAAAGTACCTCATCTGCAATACGTTTTTGCCAGGAGTCTTACATGGATTTAACGAGAAATATAAAATAATTTGTTCAAAAACTGTTTATGGCTACGGGAAAAGCCAGAGGTTTGTGATTTTCAGAGCTGAGAGCGCCAAGTAGCAAATTGTCAATTAGCAGCTGGCCAGTGACCCAACTCGTGTGTGCCCCCCCCCCCCACACACACACTCAATCAAACGCCCAACACGGATACGTATGTTTATCATTGTCTGGTGAGGGGGTAACACAATGTTAACCCGCGCCGGGCCGGTGCACAGTGTGGCCGAACACCAGTTTAGCGCGAATTTAATCCCAGCGCTCCTCGGATCCACTGAAAATGGTTCTCTGGTTCCAAAACTGACACTTACCCCTCGCCGGACTTATTGGTTTTCAAAATACGCGCCGGCCGAAGGGGGGGGGGGTTGGTACGACCCCCGTCGCTGTTTCGCCCCTGATGGAGCTAGAGCCCCGCGGAAAAAACGAGCGTGTGCGCCGTTACGAGACGCAGCGACTGGTACCCGATTTTAAGGTCTTAGGCCAACCTGTGACCTCTGAGGTCAGGTCAAGTGACCCAGGCGCGGATTCATTTTTTATTAATAACTTCGCGAAAAAATGCCGCAGAGCCGCAATTTTGGTATCATCATGTTCGCCTCACTCAGGCGCGTCGAATGGTATACTTTTTGTTCGGCTGAAGTTAACTTCAGGTGTTGACCGTGGGTCAAGGTCAGGTCAGAGTCCTCCAGATCACGAAGTTGGTTGAAGGAGGTCATGTTGCATATCATTCGATTCAGCAAGTCTTCCTGAGTCCATTGGTGGCTTTCTCGACTCGCTAGCTCAATTTAATCGGGAGTTATTGACGAAAAACTCTTATTACCCTAGTGACGTCATAAATGACGTCACGTAAGACCAACAATGCATAGGTGAAGCATCGGACCTTGCAAGGAGTGCATGAAATCACGATTTCGTGTGCTTGAGATAGTTTATTAGGCTGGAGCCTGTCCGGCCGCGCCGCCCCCGACCTTGGTCAGGTCACATAGGGCGGCCGACTAGACATGTTCAAAGCTGAGTTGACGGCAAATAGGCAAAAACTGGCAGCTGAAACTTGCTCGCTTATGTTCAGAAAGGTGCGGAGAGTTCAGCCATGCCCTATTCGTCATATCCATTTTTATCCATTTTGACATTTTTCAACTTCTTTATTAAATACTATCGTGAGAACGATACACATGCAGGGCTCTTGTTCTAACTCATTAAACTCAAAAACCATTCATTGAAAAGCTACCATGATAGCAGAAACAGCTTCATCATGAATTGTGCTATCCGGTGATATGCTATTTTCTCATATATCTTCTCGAAACTTCCGTAAAATTTACGTTGAAAACTGGACATATTTATCAGTACCATAGCCCGATTTTAGGAACCGGAGCGTGGGTCTACTTTCGGCAGGGATATAAGTCCTCAAATGGTAAAGTGGCTTAAAAATAAGGTTCTATCAGATAACTTCAGACAATTTCCTACCCATTGATAGGTATAAATAACAGTTTATCGAAAGTCGGGTTTTTGATTAAATTCGCGCTAATCTGGTATTCGGCAAGACCGTGCGGTGCTCCGCTACTTCCGCGCCGGGCCGGGGGTGTCTGAACACCCCCCCCCCCGTCTAACTCCGCTCCTGGGTCACGTAGCGACACGCGGTAAGCGGCATTCGAAAGAACGTCAAAAATAATGACGGAAACACTTCAGTCATTTTTTAGGTCAGGTCAAAGGTCATATCGCCAGAGGTCATCAAAAGTCAAAATTTGTACATTAAAAAAAAAATTGGAAACTGCCAACGGCTAACTCTGGAACCGATAGAGTTACAGCGCCGCTGAAAAGCCCATTCGAAAGCTCTTTTAACGCTCTTTCGCCGGTGTGTCCTCAGATTTGACATCAGGTCAACGGTTTAGCCTCCAGAAAAAACGCTTTTCTGCAAAAACTTTTGACTCAAGGAAGTGACATTTATTTTGCCAGCATCGTGTTCCTCTTGTCGAAACGCGTCGAGTTAACTATAATTTGACGTTGAAAGGTCATTTTGAAAATTTGACCTCAGGTCAAGGTCATGACCTGACTGGAAAAGGTCATGTTGCATATCAGTCGATCCGTATCGTGAAGCTGAACACATCTGCGGTGTTTTCATCGCTCTAGCATGTCTCTATCAAAAGTTATTGTCAAAAAACTAATGGGACCTTTTATGACCTGATATGACCTCAGGGTCATAAGGACAGGTCATGGGTGCCATTTTTCGGTTCAGCTTGTCGAGTTTACCTGTAACACAATGCTTGAGAGTGTTTGGAATGGCATTCGTCCAAAAAGGCGCCCTTCAATTTTATCCTATTAACTAATAATGGAGAGGTCGCAAAATTGACCTGACGTTAGGTCACCGATATCAAAATTCCGAGAGATCCATTTTTTATATACCTACTGTAACTCTCATTAATTGCTGAAAGTTTTAAGGTGATCGCTCGGTCGGTGCAGCTGTGACGCGGATTCTAACTTTTTCTGAGGTGAGGTCACTTGACGCCGTTTCTGCGAAAAACCGCAGGGTAACCCCCTTCCAAAATCCCCCGGCCCGGCGCGGGATGAAAAATAAATTTAAAAAAGAAATTTGTTAAAAAATCATGGTCTCAGGGCTGTGACGAAAAACAAGTGGCCTAAATCCGGTGAGAAAACAGGATTTGGGGGTACCCTAGGTTTGGCTCTTTCAGTCTCTGCCCCCCCAGTGAAAATTCCTTAGACGAGGCCCTGTTTTACTCCGAATTTTAATGTTATCAGTGAGTGGGTCTTATATTGGAAACAACGATAGTAAGCATTCATCTTTTTATTTTAATCTCGGACGTATTCTCTATTCAACTCTTTGTGGTAGCTGTTTCAAGGTTCGAGCTTAGCACCACCGATTCTTTGTTCGCTTGCCAAATCACTGCAATCTATTCGAATTTGCATGCTTTGCTTTTACTGTGGTTTTGTCACTCCAACGATCAGCAAAGTGCCCGATTTTGTACGTTCGCTGTTGGCCTTTTTCCAGTGTTTCCCATCGCGGTAAGACACTTATGCGGCTGCGGCTATTGTCGCTGCGACCACTTCCCGCTGGCGTGCTACTATATCCCGACGGTGCGGTTTACCAAGACAGCGATCACGTGCCGCACGCCTCCGTGACGTAGATGTGACGTCACCCATCCGGCGTCTTCGGCGCTGGCTGTTCCGTGCCGGCTGAGCGCTCGGCCGAGCTGACTTCAGCGGCGCCGGACGACGCGGGCGGCCCTGACCGAGGAACCGAGAGCCGAACCCGATGCCGCCAGGGATCCGACACCGTCTCCGGGACCCCACCCGGGCACGCTTCGTGGGACCGTCCTCACAGCGGCCGAGCTGGCGATGGGACCCCTGACTGGGCCGGCTGGACCGCTGAAAAGTTCTGGCGGACTGACCAAGATGCTCAGCGGGGAAGCGATGGCAAGATCTGTTGTAGAGTGAAGTTTACGGAAGTGTTTATTGTTATGAGTCATGCATATTCGCCAAGTTCGCTAAGCCACTGCTTTTTCCGCTGCTGTCCGTCATTTTGGGCTTACGATGCTCGTCCACCGCTTTCATCCAGCCTGGACTTTCCAGCGCGTGATTTCAACGCCGGTCCCGTAGCTCAGTTGGTTAGAGCGTTGGACTCCGCGTGGTGAGAGCACGCGTTTCCGGTTATAACAGTCCGGGTTCGAAGCGCGACGGGCGCTCGACATTTGTGGGCCTCCTGACAGGTATGGTTGCGGTTGGTGGCAGGCCGTAGCCAGGCGAAGTCAGCGAGGGGACCGGCCGTGCGCGGCTTTGTGCGCACGTTAAACTTTGGACTCTAAATTCTGCCATAGGATCGGAATTGCGCGATCGGAGGGTAGAGGGCAGGGTCATCGCAACAAGCTTCGCTTAGCGGTGGCTCTGTCCTTGTGAATCCTTCCCATCAAAAGGTTCGGACAAAATTTATAAAAAATAAATAAAAAAAAAAAAAAAAAAAAAACGCCTACCGAACGGCGGGTCTGTTGTCGAGCGGCGAGTGTTAGCCCCAGGGTCATGCGTTTGCCTGGCTGACCTGCGACTCCACATATCAACAAGGCTGGCTCGCCTGTGAGCGCGACATGTGGATCTTCGAGCCGACAGCTCGGCGCGCGCCTGCCGAGCAGATCTGAGACTCTACGTGCGGACAGAGTGGTCTTTCCCAATAGGTACACAAGGCAATTTTCAGTGCATATACACAAGCCTTTTGGCGCCTGCAGGACGGGCCGGATTTTACGAACTGATGTGGTGGCATACACCTCACCTAATGACTTGTGCGCCCGACGGACAGGACCATGTTTTCGTGTAGCGGACAGCGTCTGGCGACCCGCACGGTGCCGCGGGCGGCGGCTCCCGGCGATAGTAGACCAAACAGTCCGATACGGGCCTGCGACCGAGATCGAGTCAACACCAGCGGCTACTTGAGCGAGCCGCCACTCGACACCGCCCGCGGGGGTCTCTGTTGGCACGAGGGTCGTCCCTCCCCAGCCCGGACCGTTATAAGGGGTGAGACACCGACCCGACGATCGAGCTTCTTGAAGTGAATCACCAAGTTCGGGTCTGGTGGAAAAAGGAGTATTTTTGGTTGGTGAAACTGAGTCAGTAATCGCATCTGCGTTTGTGCCCAAGCATGCATCCAGTTGCGGGTTGTGGGGCAGCTTTACGCTGTCAAAGGGAGCATTGGGTTGGCTCAGTGCTATCGACAACGGTTGACGATAGCGTTATCGCGTTCGCGAGAATGGAAAACAGTCCTGTTGTGTGTGCGGTGCCAAACCCATTTACGGCCGTGCGATTGGACTTCATTCTCGATCTGTCCGGGACAATAAAACATCGCTATCGGCTAGCCGGACCGACAGAGCCGTATCCGTCAGTTGACAACAGCCGGTACTGCCGTGCTCCCAAATCGCCATGGATGGGACAGAAGAAAGACGGCACGCCGCATCGCTTTGGTTCGTGAGTGGTAACAAACTACAGAGTGAAACTGGACCGCAGCCTCTGCAGGGTGAAGGTGCACAGTGCACAATGCACAGACACTGAACACCGTGAACCTTTGCTTCATCATTTCATAGGTCAAGTATCCGCGGTTCGATTATGTTAGAGGAATTTGAAAATAAATGGCACGTAGGTATTGTAGTCCATCCACAACGGCCTATAGTAATTCTGGTACGTCTTGCTTAAGTGTGGATAATGCATGCTTTTGTAAGTGTACCTAAAAGTGAACGCAACGCAATTTTATGCGTTGCACGCACCCTAGCCTTATAGAAGAGTTGCGAGCAGTCAGCAGGCATGCTTTTTATTAGTGAGTAGTGAACCAATTCAGGTAATAGTGGGGCAATGCTATAAATAATCATCTGAAATTGTGTGGCTATCCTTTCAAGCACACTCGCACGCCTACCGAGCGCCTTGCTCTGATGAACGATGTGTGCCGTTTTCTATTCATGAATGCATGATTCGACATTGGTAATTGGCGCGTTTTTATCGTGCGCTCCCCACGCGGACCGGTTGTGTCGGAGGAGGCTCACTCTCTGTAGGTGTGAAACTCGTGGGCCGCACTGGCCTTCCTGACCGCGGCGCGCTCGCCCTGGCACAGTCGGAGGCGCCTCTTTCCTGTCGGCTCCGGAGGCCGCCTGACGCCTCCCACCGATCTGCCTCTCCTTCCCACATTCCTCCCCGGCTTCTGCTGCCGGCCGCCCCGCCTCCCAGCACAATGGCCACGCCGGCTCAGGCCCATTTTTACCCCGCCAATGGGACATTGATGGCGGTTTCCCACCACGATAAGGTGGTGCCGGTTTGTGTGGACGTTTTTCTGCGGCGCCGCCTCGTCCCGCAAGGCCGCGCGGCGCTCCGAGCCGCCCGGACCGGATACCAGTTTTCCGCGGCCGCGCCGCCTGTTCCGCCCTCTGCGGCCGCGGAGCCGAGTCGTGGCAGCGAGTTTACGCTGGCGCCGCGGTGGGCCCACACGGTACGAGCCCACACCGTGCGAGTATGGTGTGTTGAGCGGTGAGGCGAGCGGCGTCGGACCCACACCTTTACAGGAAAGGAAAGCCGGCGAGTTTTGCTGTCGTGTCTCCCCGACCGGCATTCGTCCTCCGCGACACCGCTCTTCGCGCTGTAATGGGCCTGCATGGGGTCCGCAGGCGCAGTCAGCTCTGTGGTTTGGCCTAAACCACAGAGCTGACTGCGCCTGCTGAGCGTCGAGAAGTCTGGTCAGGCGTCAGTGCTGCTCATTGAGCCTGGAATGTCTCTGATTGGACTCCACTGTTGACGGCTGACGGATTTGAGGTGACTCCACAGTTGATCTGGACAAGGAAAGGATCATCCTTCTCAGCCAACCACCACAATCTGCAGATCGAGCCGACTGATTCGTCCCCTGCGACACAGTCCCTCTTGTGGGCTGTGGGGCACAGACCAAAGAACTGCTGAGCTCCCCATAGCTCCCTGCGTGGACTGCGGGCACGAGCTATAGCACTGATGTTCTCTCATCGCCCTGAGGGGGACGCGGAGATCCTCGCAGCGCGTTGGGTGGGATGGTGATGTCCTTTTGGCTCCCTATATGGGTCAATTAAGTCCTTCCCACTCTCTCTGTGTGCCACGAACCATAGTGTCGTGGTTATCCCGAACCTTCGCGTTCGCACGCCCCGGGATTTAGCCTCGTCAGCCTCAATACGATACTGCCAGCTTCGTGTTCCAGGAGCTTCTGCCACCTGCCGCGACCCCTTCACCTCCTGATCGACACCACACCTCCCCTGCCCCCTCCATCAGGGGTCGGCTCGACACGTCCCCGCCCAGTCAGCGTCTGCTCGACTGTGACGTCGACAGGGTCCCAAAGGTCAGCTCAGCCGTCACGGTCACGGCGGTAGGACAGTGTGGTGAGCAATGAGCATCGCCTGGTGCAGCCGTTACATGATATGATGGAAGCAAATGCAATGTCTCATCTCTGTGGACAGCTGAAAATGTCGGCCGTGTTATGTGAACGGTACCTATATAGGTAGTAGGTACTTCCTTTAGGTACTTTGTTCGATAATTCACCAATTCGTACGTCGTACGGTTGTTTCCAAATTGCTAGTATTCTATGACCGTGCAAATTGCCGTCGGAGGAAGGGATGCGAGGTTCATGTGCTGCTGTTGTCGTCCGAGCCACGAGCCGGTAAAGCTGAGGTGCACGTCCCAAGGGCGTGAGTTAAAGTATGCTATCAGCTCAGCCTTGCATGCTGTTTGCTCGAATGGAACCGGAGTGTATTTGACATGATATGATAGCCGCTCGAGTCGTCTGTTGGCCCGTTCGCTCACAAACAGCCATAACATGCAAAGGCTTGCCCGGTCTGGCTATCGGTAAAGGACGACATCCAACACACGACGAGCGAGGGTTGAAGCGCTCACAATATGACTTTGTGGCTGATGCCTCATTGTGTGTTGTTCTCCAGCGTAACCATGGTCAATTGTATGTGTTCTGGCTTGTGTTTGGGTTATGCAGTAAGTAGTTGTTACGGATATGATAACACGCAAAAAAGAACTGAGTCTGCAAACATGTCTTATCAGCCTGGTGCCATACTCTCGTAACATAATCTCTGTTCTGCTCCGTAGCTTTCTTATCGCCAGATCCCGGCTGAGTTGCATCAGACATCTCGCTCGATCCAGATGGTCGTACGATCTCGCTGCTCTACGATAACATCTAATATAAGCCTGGTGATTGGCGAGGACGTCGACATTGTGAGTTGCGAACGTTTCACCCAAAATAACACCTTATGGCACTATTTTGAACTGTGGCTTGAATGTGTTGGCCTGTATAAAACGCGTCTAGTTCTGCACGGAGCGGCTTAGATTTAGTTGGTCTCACAGTTGCCGGATATATAAATATGAACCCTCTGAGAAGGTCGCACGGCCGGTGTATTAGGGCCCAGCTCAGACCACTAAGCCCTGCGCGGCCGTCACTCGGCCGACGACAATCCGCGTCTTAGAACGGAAAGTGTTTTAGTGGTTAGGGAGTTACGCTCGTTTTGCTTTGAAGTTGCGGGGTGTCCAACTCAAAGAGACAGGACGACTCTTGACACTTCCGATTCCGGCCTTAGTTCGCTATTTACCGTATGGTCGCACGTATGTATGCGTTATTACCTGGCCACCTTAGAAGACTTGAGTACGGTACGGGACGCGGCTAATTCGTCGAGTCTAGTGATTCGAAATTTGGAGCAATGTGGTTTGTCGTGTGGTTAAGAACTTTTGAACGGTGTAGGCAGACCAGTGAACTGAAAACCAGGGCTGCGGAGTCGGAGTCGGAGTCGGAGTCGGAGTCGGTCGGAGTCGACAGTTGTGACCGGAGTCGGAGTCGGAGTCGGAGTCGATTTTAGAAACCCGAGCTGGAGTCGGAGTCGGAGTCACCGAAAATCTGTCGACTCCGCAGCCCTGCTAGGTCTGCGGAGTCGGAGTCGGGAGTTGGAGTCGGTCGGAGTCGACAATTCTGCCCGGAGTCGGAGTCGGAGTCGGAGCTGGTTTTTGAAAGCCGGAGTCGGAGTCGGAGTCGGAGTCGCCGAAAATCCATCGACTCCGCACTCCGCAGCCCTGCTGAAAACTAAGGAACTGTGTGGGTATTTCGTGACTCAAAACTGTGTGGAACGGACAGGTGGCCCATTTATTTAAAGTTCTGGAACAGTACGGACCGTCTATTTGAAATTGGGAACAGTGCGAGCAGCCGACCTAAGAAGAACACTCGGGCGGCGGACATTCGGGCTATTTGAAATCATGGCAACCAACGGTGGCCGGTGCCGAAAGTCGATTGATTCATATTTGAGACTGGAGCGGGAGGACAGAGGAGTGACTCCCAAAGGTACGCTTATCATTTGGATTCAAGCTGTGTCATAGGTACTCACATGAGGTCTTATTTTGCTGAGTTGATTTAATTTAGAGTTAGACATTCAAAGCGAGTCGTCTCCCGGCTTCCGGTGTGCCTATAACATATCTACCTACCTATCATTATTCACCTTTACCTCCCTCTTGGATTCATATCACTGATGAGGCACACCTTAGAAGGCGGCACTGAACCTCCTGCAATTACCATATCTACGAAGAATGATGGATGTCCAAACGTCGTATGTCAGCGCTCTTTCCAGACCTAGCAAACACTAAGCACCTTATCTCGTGTCACGCGCTGTTGATTGTTTTTATATACCTACTCTGGTTGATCCTGCCTGGTCCCCAATGACAACTGTCCTAGCCGACCCGTCGACCCTCAGGGACCTAACACCTCCCTCACGACACGGGACTGACCCCACCAGCTGGGTGGTCGGAGTTGAGCGGCCGGAGCCCACCGCCAAAACGTGACACCAGTTCCGTGACCGTGTGACTACTGGGCCAACACAGTCCTGGCGCTGCAAGTGCAGACTGCCCTTACACCCCGCTATTTGGTATGTTGAAGGAAAAAGTCACGAACTACGAAGCATAGTGTTGATGCTTTTAACGTTACTTGTAGGGATTACGTAGCAATGATTTTATCTTCCGAGGAGATGTCTACAAACTCTAGACGTTCCCGGATTGTTATACGGGTGCCGTGCCCCTCTGAACCCCGGCTGGCTAGATGCACGTCCTTAGGCACGTGCTGATCAGGAGACTATATCAACTTCACAAGAGAGAAGGCGATGAGGACCTAAGTCAATGTTTCGGCCTCAAATACGTATGCATGTTTATTACCTGAAGGCAAAGGGCCTTTAGAAAATAAGATGTGCTCAAAAGGCACGAACATTAAGTCTCCAGCAAACACATAAAAATGAGCGAGAGAGTGCTCTTGGCATACCAGTCATTTTTGCTATGACGTCTCATGCATATCAGCTTCACCAATAGAATGATGAACCTTTTGAAACTTTAGAATCACCGGCGGGGACTAAAACGTCCAACGCGGCGCCGGGGTTATTGAGAGCTTCTTAAGTCAGAGGGTATGTATGACAAATTTTGTTTGTTTGCTTGTTTTGTAAGGAGCAAGCTCATTCGGCCTGAAACAGCAGAGATCGTCCCGATGTGACGGAAATGTCCCGTTGGCACAGTCCGCCCTGCCGCAACACGGTCACCCCGAAGAGGGTGTTGTCCAACGAGGACTGTCTTGTCCTGTCTTGCGGAGAGGACACCTGTCTTGTCAGGTGACAAGTGCCCAGTGGCCAGTCTCATAACAGTCGCGTTTACATAGCATTTTTGACGACTACGAGGCTCTAGCTCAGTTATTTTGCGATAATTTCGACGCAGTAATCTTTGTATATTAAGAGGGGATTATTTCGTAAATTGCAAAGCACCATTCGCAGCTTTTGCAACATAACGGGCGGAGCTATAAGCTTGCAACAATCCCTATGTAAACGCGGCGAACGACAAAACTCCACTAAACCGTGAGTGCCGGCAGCAGAGCACACGGACACCGGGCGGCGTGGCACCGACCCCGCCCTCGGCCGGCGAGGTCACGTGACCGGCCGTCGCCCCAGGCCGGGCCGCCGGGGTCAGCGTAGTGGAGGGTGACCTGTCACCGGGCGGACGGCGGACGCACCACGGAGGGCTCGGGTGTTCTGATATGGCACACGCGGGCGCAAGACACCATACGGGACAAGGGCTCGGAGGAAGACTGACATAGGGCATATCAAGTACGAACTCGAGGGACATTCCATTTTTTTCACATAATGGTCACAAATGACCACGGGCCAGCTGGAGCAGTCCCCGCGGGTTCAGCTTTGTGAGTGACAGGCAGGCTATCGTCACTGGGTAGTGGCCACACTAGGACCAGTAGGTAACCAACCAGTGATCCACATTACCATTGGAATCGACCGTTTTGATTTGACTAAACCCGACCGTTTTTACCCCACCCGTGCGTGGAACGACGCAGCGGGCCCTCTCGAGTGGATGCAGAACCGAAAACTTCACTTGACAAGTGACAGGTCACCGGAGGAAGGAGGTTCGGCTCATGCGACATCGGAACAATAACACTGAAAATACCTTTGGGAATGTGGTAAAACGAGGACGAGGGTATGAAAGGCAGACGATCAGCAAACTAGCCCATTTCACCGTTAGATTGCCACCATTTGATTTCACCAGGGCCTCCTCTAACATACCCACTGGGTGGGCAAATGCCCACCTAGTCGCCACAATTGCCCACCCAGTGGCGTCGATTTGCCCACCCAGAAGCAAATGCAAAAATAAAGGTCCGGCCGGACGTCCGGTACTACCTTTCCGGTCTTAAGCAAACTGGATGCTGTTTGAAGGTCAAAAAAAGTTTTCTGGTTGCTCGATATTCAGGAGCGTAGCCAGGATTTCCTCAAGGAGGGGGCTAAACGCACAAGGGCGCAAGATAACCCCCTCAAAATCCAAAAAGCCATCGGGTTGCATCCAATATTTTTTTGGATGGGGCCCAAATAAATGGAAAAAATATTCATTAACAAACAATGTTAGAACTGAGGGGGTAAGCAGTATATGGGCCCCTGTTAGACAGGCCCACGAATAGCTTCATAGAGTCGCCAGCCGGTTCTGATGGCGGTCTGAGGACCCGTAGGTCGGATGAGGGTTCTTCAGACCGTCACAGGCCCCTATAGCCCATGAGAGCCTCGTAAGCCGTCTGAGGGTCATATAAGCCGTCTAGGGCCACTCAGACCGACAAAAGGCCCCTTGCACTTGCAGAGGCCCAGTCAGGCCGACGTAGGGCCCTCTCAGACAAACTAAGGGCCCGTTCAGGTCATTTGAGGGCCTCCTCAAACCGATAAGGGCCCCTCAGATCGACAGTGGATCCGATCCGAGCTCCCTCAAACCGATATAGGGTCAGACCAACAGTCGGAATGCATTGATTCTGTTTACACACCGTTGGACCCAAGTTGGACCCATCCCATCCAACTGGCCCCCTGGTTTCAATAGGGCCCCAAGGCTCTAAAATTGGGTCTCTCTTGGCCAAAGAATAACTACTCAGCTGTGTCAAAGGATCTGCCGCAGGGCCTTTGCGTCGCCAAGGGCCCACTGTGTCAGTCAGGGGCCTCTATGGAATAAGGACCCCTGGCTTCCAGGAGGGGCCATGATCCCTTTGGCCCCCTCCTTGGCTATGCCGCTGCAGGTGACAAACGTTCTTTCAGACGACCAGGGGGCAGGGGCCCAGGCGACCAGAACCCCAGGTGACCAAGGGCCCCCAGGCGACTAGCTCCCCCCAAGCGACCAGGGGCCCCCTGGGCGACCAGAGGCCCCAGGAAACCGGGGGTCCTCGGATGAGTGCAGGGGCCCATTGGGTAATCAGGGGCACCTCGGGTAACCAGGGCCACAGAAATGAAACTTGAATTGATATAAATTTGCTTCCGAATAAAATACGTTTTATCCAGTGTTAGAAAAAAAATATCCCGGGGCCTGTGGGGCCCCCATGGCGCCTTCTGCGCTCAAGGGAGGGGGCCATTGCCCCCGTGGCCCCTCCCCTTGGCCACGCCCCTGCCGATATTGGAGTTATCAAGTAATTGTCTCGTAAGTGAAAAGGCACGTACAATAAAGGTACAACCCTCTGCAAGCTGCGTGGTAGGTATCTTTTTTCGACAAAACCGAGAATAACGCGAATACGCTAACGGTCATTCGGAAATCGTAACAGCAAGACGCGCGAGACTCCGCACCTTAGATTGGGCTTATTTTGGTATACATTTTCCATCTAGTTTGACAACAACACACAAAAGTTTATATTTCCCCCCAAAACAAACTTTTGCTTTTTTGCTACGGTAAGAGTACACATTGTTCAGTGACTGAATTAATCGAAGGGGTGGAGCATATGCAATGTGTTCCGACCGACTGATTATCATAACCTTTGAGATATTAGGTATCGGTTTTGTCGAAATAAGAATACCTACCACGCAGTTTTTGCGGAGGGCTGCAAGTACAGCCCTCTGCAGACTGCGTGGTAGGTATCCTTTTTTTCGACAAAACCGAGAATAACGCGAATACTATGCTATCGGGCACTCGGAAATCGTAACAGAAAGATGCGCGAGACTCCGCAGCTTAGATTGGCATTATCATCGTATGCATTTTCCATCCAGTTTGGCAACAAAACCCAAAAGTTTATATTTGCCCCCAAAACGAACTTAAACATTTTGTTGCCACACAAGGCGTAGGTATGCTTTGTTTATTGATAGGCCCTATCGAAGGAGTGGAGCATGGCGCATCTATTTGCAGTGAGCTTCGACCGACTGATAACATGACTTTTGAATTATAATCAGTTTTGTCGGAAAAAGAATACCTACCACGCAGTCTGCTGAGGGCTGTACATGAAATCTGGAACGAATCGCTCGAGCATCGCTAACCATAAAACATACGACCAAGGGCGGATCTAGGGGAACTTTTTGGGGGGGGTCACAAGTCGGCCGACATGCCGGGTCTGATGGATGAATTCTGACGACCGGGGGGGGGGGGGGGGGGGGGGGTAGGGAGCGAGTATCTCGAGATCAAATGACATTTGATCTTCGTCGTTTCTAAGATGAAGTTTTATCATTGTAAGTCAATCGGCTCAGTACTTTTAGTTAGTGAAACCCACCTATACAGGGGCGTCGCCACGGGGATTTTGTACTGGGGGGAGGGGGGGCGGATCGACCGACTTAAAAACCCAGAAGTAGACATAGTTACCTCACTTTTAGCCTAATGCATTAGTAGCATACGGTAACGCTCTCTCTTATTGACCTGTGTATGAATCGGCGGCGCGAAGCGCCGCAAAAATTTGCAATAAAACATTTGTCAAAACACGGCTCTAAAACACAAATATTACAACCCTTTTAGCATGCTAGTACAAGCCGGAGTTCCTTCACAGTACACATATTAATTCCGACTCAATTTGACACGGTTGGTGTTATTACAGTCACGATCTCTCTTATTGATTGGTGTATGAATCGGCGGCGCGAAGCGCCGCGAAAATTTGCAAAAGCATTTGTCAAAACACAGCTCCAAAACACAAATTTTACCACCCTTTTAGCATGGCGGTACAAGCCGGAGTTCCTTCACAGTACACATATGAATTCTGATTCAATTTGACACGGTTGGTTGGTGTAGTTACAGTCACGATTTCGTATTGACCTGTACGTACATGAATCGGCGGCGCGAAGCGCCGCGAAAAATTTGCAAAAACATTTGTCAAAACACAGAGGGGGTCTCCTCTCTAGAGAGGACCACCTCTCTACTGCGGGCCTCCTCTTTTCACAGGACCTCTCAACTACAGAAGGCCTCCTCTCTACAGAGGGCTTCCTCTCTACTGAGGGTCTCTCCCTTTCAGAGTGGTGTGTGGCCGAAATCCATTGAGTTTTTAATTTTGGGTGTAGGTAGGGGCACCAGGAATTAAATTCATGACCATCCCCTTGGAGTTTTCCTGGATCATCCCCTGGTGCTCGCACGGTTGAGACAAAAACGAGTAAGATTCTGGCCTTCAATACGCCTTTTCACGCAACACGATCCAGAAAAACAAAGGTATTAGCTCAGAAGTGTTTGACAGGTGATTTTGAGCATGTAAGACGGCGTCATAACGCATTTAGGTCTTCGGCTTTTGGGGGGGGTCAAATGACCCTCTCAGACCTTTTGGGGGGGGTCATGACCCCGTGGACCCCCCCCAGGATCCGCCACTGCATACGACAAACGTTAACTATCATTTTATTTCCAATAATGGCACAGCTTATTTCGTCTCATCCCCGCACCCCCCCCCCCCCCCCCCGGTAACAGGTTTTGAAATTGGTTGAACCCCAAAACAAGTGGCTGGATCCGCCCTTGGGCGGGGAAGTGGCGAAAATTTTGCCCACCGAGTGAAAAATCCTTAGAGGAGGCCCTGGATTTCACGGTTCAACGCTGCTTCGGTTCGGCTCGACTTGGGCTCGACCATTCACAACATCGGCAAATGACGGTAAGTGGCAGTGGGTACGCTATTTGAAGAGAATGCACTTCTTTAGATGTCAGCTGAGGTAGTTATGTTAGTTTTTTAGTCCGTTTCTTATCATTATGTCCAATTAATAGCAGGGCCTCCTCTAAGGATTTTTCACTGGGTGGGCAAAATTTTCGCCACTTCCCCGCCCAAGGGCGGATCCAGCCACTTGTTTTGGGGTTCAACCAATTTCAAAACCTGTTACCGGGGGGGGGGGGGGGGTGCGGGGATGAGACGAAATAAGCTGTGCCATTATTGGAAATAAAATGATAGTTAACGTTTGTCGTATGTTTTATGGTTAGCGATGCTCGAGCGATTCGTTCCAGATTTCATGTACAGCCCTCAGCAGACTGCGTGGTAGGTATTCTTTTTCCGACAAAACTGATTATAATTCAAAAGTCATGTTATCAGTCGGTCGAAGCTCACTGCAAATAGATGCGCCATGCTCCACTCCTTCGATAGGGCCTATCAATAAACAAAGCATACCTACGCCTTGTGTGGCAACAAAATGTTTAAGTTCGTTTTGGGGGCAAATATAAACTTTTGGGTTTTGTTGCCAAACTGGATGGAAAATGCATACGATGATAATGCCAATCTAAGCTGCGGAGTCTCGCGCATCTTTCTGTTACGATTTCCGAGTGCCCGATAGCATAGTATTCGCGTTATTCTCGGTTTTGTCGAAAAAAAGGATACCTACCACGCAGTCTGCAGAGGGCTGTACTTGCAGCCCTCCGCAAAAACTGCGTGGTAGGTATTCTTATTTCGACAAAACCGATACCTAATATCTCAAAGGTTATGATAATCAGTCGGTCGGAACACATTGCATATAGATGCGCCATGCTCCCTTCGATTAATTCAGTCACTGAACAATGTGTACTCTTACCGTAGCAAAAAAGCAAAAGTTTGTTTTGGGGGGAAATATAAACTTTTGTGTGTTGTTGTCAAACTAGATGGAAAATGTATACCAAAATAAGCCCAATCTAAGGTGCGGAGTCTCGCGCGTCTTGCTGTTACGATTTCCGAATGACCGTTAGCGTATTCGCGTTATTCTCGGTTTTGTCGAAAAAAGATACCTACCACGCAGCTTGCAGAGGGTTGTACCTTTATTGTACGTGCCTTTTCACTTACGAGACAATTACTTGATAACTCCAATATCGGCAGGGGCGTGGCCAAGGGGAGGGGCCACGGGGGCAATGGCCCCCTCCCTTGAGCGCAGAAGGCGCCATGGGGGCCCCACAGGCCCCGGGATATTTTTTTCTAACACTGGATAAAACGTATTTTATTCGGAAGCAAATTTATATCAATTCAAGTTTCATTTCTGTGGCCCTGGTTACCCGAGGTGCCCCTGATTACCCAATGGGCCCCTGCACTCATCCGAGGACCCCCGGTTTCCTGGGGCCTCTGGTCGCCCAGGGGGCCCCTGGTCGCTTGGGGGGAGCTAGTCGCCTGGGGGCCCTTGGTCACCTGGGGTTCTGGTCGCCTGGGCCCCTGCCCCCTGGTCGTCTGAAAGAACGTTTGTCACCTGCAGCGGCATAGCCAAGGAGGGGGCCAAAGGGATCATGGCCCCTCCTGGAAGCCAGGGGTCCTTATTCCATAGAGGCCCCTGACTGACACAGTGGGCCCTTGGCGACGCAAAGGCCCTGCGGCAGATCCTTTGACACAGCTGAGTAGTTATTCTTTGGCCAAGAGAGACCCAATTTTAGAGCCTTGGGGCCCTATTGAAACCAGGGGGCCAGTTGGATGGGATGGGTCCAACTTGGGTCCAACGGTGTGTAAACAGAATCAATGCATTCCGACTGTTGGTCTGACCCTATATCGGTTTGAGGGAGCTCGGATCGGATCCACTGTCGATCTGAGGGGCCCTTATCGGTTTGAGGAGGCCCTCAAATGACCTGAACGGGCCCTTAGTTTGTCTGAGAGGGCCCTACGTCGGCCTGACTGGGCCTCTGCAAGTGCAAGGGGCCTTTTGTCGGTCTGAGTGGCCCTAGACGGCTTATATGACCCTCAGACGGCTTACGAGGCTCTCATGGGCTATAGGGGCCTGTGACGGTCTGAAGAACCCTCATCCGACCTACGGGTCCTCAGACCGCCATCAGAACCGGCTGGCGACTCTATGAAGCTATTCGTGGGCCTGTCTAACAGGGGCCCATATACTGCTTACCCCCTCAGTTCTAACATTGTTTGTTAATGAATATTTTTTCCATTTATTTGGGCCCCATCCAAAAAATATTGGATGCAACCCGATGGCTTTTTGGATTTTGAGGGGGTTATCTTGCGCCCTTGTGCGTTTAGCCCCCTCCTTGAGGAAATCCTGGCTACGCTCCTGAATATCGAGCAACCAGAAAACTTTTTTTGACCTTCAAACAGCATCCAGTTTGCTTAAGACCGGAAAGGTAGTACCGGACGTCCGGCCGGACCTTTATTTTTGCATTTGCTTCTGGGTGGGCAAATCGACGCCACTGGGTGGGCAATTGTGGCGACTAGGTGGGCATTTGCCCACCCAGTGGGTATGTTAGAGGAGGCCCTGATTAATAGCTCATAAACACGAATTTTTGGGAAGTATGCGGAAAATCGCATATTCCGCTGTAGTTTGCGACTTTCCAGTGTTCATCTAGAGATATCTAAAATTCTCTCATTTTCAGCGGTGCCTGGCAACAGCGCTCCGAGCGTCTGGCAATCGCAGATTTTTTTCGTTGCTGGAGGGGTGAGCACGGATTTTCGAGGTGCTGGCCGCGGCCGCCGCGTCTTTGGGTGTTGAGCTGTGAAGTGTGAATTTTCAGCGCATATACATCTTTTCATAGTCTAGAAATGGTAAGTACTTTCCTATTTTTTCGTAAGATTCGAACTGCGCATTAAACAGCGTTGGCGGACGCGGCTGTTCGTGCACATCAACTGCAATGTGATGGATGGGATGTTTCTGAGACCTTGAAATGTATTTGTTTTTTTATTTTAAGCTACTGCTTGATATTGTATTACAGAACCATGCTACATCTATTTATACACATGCATGAAACGGTACTCATTTGCCTGTCACTATCTGGGCCCAAATTTGTAGGCACAGTGAGTTCTGGTTCTGCCTTGAGATCGTGGTGTGGCACGCTGATAAACGGTGCTTATTCCTGTTTGTTTGTACTTTCATGTATAATGATTGAACTGCAGCATTCAGCATTAAATGTTGTTACTTCTGACTATGCTATGATGGGGTTTAATAATGTGTTACGTACATGTTCAATCGTTCAGGATATTGATGTCTGCTCATCAATTTGATTTGCAACCACCTCAACTCGTTGTTACTTTTTGTAATGAGATGGATCATGTTCTGTAATAAGCTCTTGCATTTTATATTTGTCACCATGACCAACATCAATGGGCAACACTGTCAAAATCATCACCCCAACATCACCCACCTCATTTGGCTATAGGCTAGGTGCTGAAATATAAATTTTGATATACTTTTATGAATTTCATAAACTTTTTCTTATGCGGTCTGGGATGAAGCACCATCTTAATCATATGCTTTTCCTGCAGAGCTTCCCAGATTTATTTATAAATTGCTATTGAACTAATAGCCAATGAAATGTGATAAGCTCAGGGCCTAACTTATTGTCATACATAAAGCATCTCTTTCTAAGTAATATTTTGAGGCCACTCTTTCAATGCCATATCAAAATAACAAGCTTTCAGTTACACTGGTGCCTCCACTGTTATTTATATTCTAGGTTACTGATCAAATCAAATTCAAGATTGTTGCCCAGACTAGCTGGTTAGATCACACAACTTCATGTCTCTATTTATGCCTAGCTTATAGATATGCCTTCTTATGACTTATGAGGCAATGCGCTCAGAGGTTTTTTGGCATCACTTGGTAATATTCTAGATAGTACCTTACATACCTAACTACTAACTGCTTTCTGCAGTGCATGATCACACAGATCAACTAGGGTGGCAGTGCTTTGTGGGTAGAAATGTATTAGTCTTGGTTTCAGTTGTTGGCTACCTATGTAATGCGTCCCTTTGCCCTGTGGCAACCATTGATGAACATCAGAACAGGATTGAGAGGGTAATATAGGTGCACTGGGACCAGTATAAGTACAAAAGGGGTTTATGTGGAGCCAAAATCTTTTTACTGAAGATAAATACAGGTAACCTCTGGTCTTCTACAGGGGTCAGTTTTGTCATGCCATTGGATAGTCCTTTGGCATGCATACCACTGCACTGTAGGACTAAAAACATACCCCCTCAACCGTGGCCTGTATCAAACCATTGGACAGGGCTTAGTGTAGTGTAATGTCTACTGGACCAGTATCATCACACCAAACAGAACCCTGCTGATGTGTTAATCTATTAAAAATTGTAATAGTATGAGCTGCTGATCTGTTCAGGCTGTGAACCAAAACATTCTCTGACCACTGACCAGTGCTTCTCAAACTCTGGTCTGCTCTGAGGGCGAGGGGCTGTAGGTATTCTGTCTGAGTCTTGCTGCCCAGATGTGTGTAGGTGCCTATGTACTAGCATAGCTGTTGAGAGCACAGCCACCTTGTAAGCCAATTGTCGATTTATAATAGTTAGTTTGCGAAGTCTCCCGTGCTTCATCGAACCTTCAGCCGAGCACGATTGAATGGAGGGGCGGGGGAGGCATTCATCGCCTCCTCTTGATATTATTTTCGAAAATAAGCATCGTAGCGAAACGCACGTGGCGCACGTCGCGGATAGCTGAGCTAAAAGAGGTCAGCCGTGACTCTTAAAATGTTGAGTTTCGAGGTTGCGAACAGGAGAGGTCAGGAGGAACTCAAAAGATCAAAATTTCAAGCAAGGCGTATTCATATTTAGAGTTCAGATGAACGCACTTTTGAGTAGGTATATCGAGCTTAGAAGGATTAAGTAACCACAAAAGGTTGTGACCTGTGCAGAGCTACGATAGTTCCGAACTCATGTAGGTATTCGACTTGACAGGCGCTAGCCAGTTTAATATTTGTTGTCCCAGGAGCAGCCGGAAATTCAGCGTGGAAAGTTGTACCTACCTATAATGTTTATCGCTACTAATGCCAACCAGCCTGGCAGAAAGTCTATTTTCAAATGCGTTGAACTCCGCTTGAGGTTACGGGAGGATTCACCATTGACTTGACCATCGGTCAGAACTCAGGCATGCCAATTAAGGTCGCTAAGTCGCCAAGTGTAACTCCAGATTCCCGGGCTGCGGGACGGTTGAGTCGGAACTGGCTCAAAATGAAATAGTGACGAGAATAGGGACTGGGGAAGCAGGAAAGCGACGGGTCACGGACTAAAAAGTTCCGCTTTAGAAAAAGAAATAAATCTATGGGTGTCTACCAATAAAACGTGAATGCGAAAGCGTGAAACCAAATTCTCATCTGACTTTATTAGGGAACAAACGTCAGCGTTACTGGGTGTTGTACCACCTCCCCCCCCCCTCATTCGTATGTCCTCAAAGGATGCATAATGGCAAATGCCAGCTAGGGTTAATATCGCTTCGTGATGTGCGTGTATGGTAGAAAAAATGAGTTGTTTATTAGGCACCCATGCTCTAATTTTAGTCTTCGTACGTACCTATTTTAAAGCTTATTTTACCCCACCTTGCGCCCTTCATCCTTTCTTCTTGATCAGATGTTTACATTGGGTTCTAGACTTTCCTAATCTTGCCTTGGAAAACACTACAGTTTATTTCTCGGTTGTATGTGGTGCCGCGAGTTGATTTTGGGTAACCCCGCCCTCGGTGTGGATTTTTAACCCTCGCTGGACCTATCAGTTTTCTACATGCGTTCCGACCGAGGGGGCGGGGGCGGATGCGACCCCCTTGCCGTTCCACCCCTTATTCAACTTGAGCCTCGCGGAAAAAATGAGCGTGTGTGCCATTACGAAACGCAGCGACTGATAACCGATTTTAAGGTGTCATATCAAACCGGTGATCTCAGAGTTCAGCTGAAGTGCCATAAGGTAGGGGTGCTGTTTTTGCTCAATAGCGTTGCTAAAAAAAAAAAAAATGTTGTAGAGCCGCACTTTGGGCACCATCGTGTTCGACATGCTTCAAATCATAGACCTTGACATGCCGAGAATATGTAGTGGTCTATGGTCGAAAGGTATACTTTTTGTTTGGGTGAGGTTATTTTAAGTTGTTTACCTCTGGTCGTCAGTTAAGAGCCACTCAGGTCACGATGCTTGTCGGAGGATACCATTCGCATACCATTCGACACGGCAGGTCTTCCTGATTCCTGGGCTCATTGGTGACTTTCCCGACTCGCTAGCTCAATTTGATCGGGAGTTGTCGACTAAAAACTCCGATGACCCTGGTGACTCACGTAAAGGTCAACTATGCAGCAGTTAAGCATTGCAACTTGCAAGGAGTCAGTGAAGTACGATTACATGCGCTTGAAGATCATTTCCGGCGCCAAAAGAACAATTAGCATGTTTCCCCATTGCTGAAACCTAATGGTGAGGTCGCGCGAGCGAACTGACATTAGGTGACCCTAAGGAAAAATCCGAAATGTGCAAGTGTGAGGCGGCCTCGGGAGGTTACTAAGTCCTAGTGATATCTCCCTACAAAAGCTCCTATGGCACTGAAGGCGTTGCGAACGTGCAACTTTCAGGACCTTGCGGAGATTTTCTTGTGACGTCAAAGGTCAGTGACCTGACTTAACCTAAAAATGTGTTTGATGTCACAAGATCTGCCTTGAATCAAATGAATCAATTGAATCAAATCAGACAATGATCAAATGAAACATTCAGCTTTATCATTAGCGTGTTCGCCACTCAAGAAACCTCAGGGGTGGCACCCGCCCCCTCCCCTTGGCCGAGGAAGATGAACCCTCGCTGGTGATGAAGATGAACCTTTGTACAGCGTCTAACGTATATGGGGGGGGGGGGGATCCGGCTGGGGGGGACCCCCAGCCGTGCGGTTCATGATTGAGCTCGAACTTGGCGGAAGAACCGAGCGTGGACGATGCCGATGGAAGTGTTGCCCGTGACCACTGGAAGACGATGCTGGCCAATTTTAAGGTCCTAGTTCATTGGCTGACCTTCCAGGTCAGGTCCACGACCCAGGTGTCGGGGAAATCGGACCCTGCCAGAACGCCTCGAAGTGAGGTGTATATGTTTATTTTTCGTGCTCCTGATTTCGAGTATTATATTTGTTTTGTTCAATGACGATATATTCGTGCATTTGAAGTAGGTGGAGTCGGTGCCAATCTAAGACCTTACAACCGATCTTAGAGGGATTCCCCCCGTGGTGTCGTTTGACAGTCTCCAGAGTCCAGGGCCTACATCGGCCTTAGAGGACCCCAAGCTGAACTGAGGGGACCTCGCATCTCGACGGTCCGAGAAAGATTTCAAGGGTTTTTGGTATTCAGTGTGCGCAGAGGGTCTGAAATCTGAATCCAACGACCCCACAGGTCACAGGATTCCGGCCCTGATGCATCCAACCCGACCCTCTGTGTCTAGTTTTTTTTTTCAAGATGTACAACCGTTAAAAAATCGAGCGTATTTTCGCCGACAAAACAAGATTAGAGCATGCCTAACGAATTAATATCGACTCAGACTCCTGTCTGTGTCGGTTAGATTCCGGCGAGTCCGATTTCAACTATAACTCCTCTGGTCAGAATTGTCATCTCCGACAGACTCCGATTCCTACCCTGACTCTGCTCTCCGCGGGCTTGGTTTTATGTACTTTGCCTTCTGTGCTGCTTTGTGTTTTTCATGCTCGCTCATAACCTTCAAACTTCTTAAACTGAACTCATTTACTCGTATGTGCTCCACATACTGTGGCTAGATCACGTTCCTCCAGCGGGACTCTGGGCGCTAATCACGCCCGTCTGGTCGGACAGAGCACAGTTCGCCGGAACCGTCCGCCGGGCGGGGCGCGGGCCGCGCCTTTGCCGACACTCGTCTGTTTACTCTGGGCTTCATTAGCCGGCCGCGGGGTGCTGTTTCCAGTCCTCGGACACCGGCCGGCCGGTCGCGGCTGCTCTCGCTCTGATTTATGCCCACCGGTGCAGTCGGACAGCCTCGGTCCGCGACTGCACCGTGCTGTCGTGGCGGACGGCCACCGGCGTCGGAAGAATGCTTCCCCATCCCCGGTCCTGGGGGCGGAGCGCCGCGGGGTGCACCGGCGCGGCGATGTGGGCGCGTGCCTGCAGTCGAGGAACACTCGGCCGTGTACCGCCTGTTTATACGCCAGTGCCCGACGGCGGTCAGTGTGGTCCACCAGCGTCCGCCGCCGCTGGGCCAGCCCGACCGGCGCGCGCGCCCCTCGTGCTACCGTGCCGGCGCTCACGGCGTCCGTGACAGTGTGGGTGCCGCGCTGTGGGCTGGACACGCGAGCGGCCGTCCCCCCGCGACGCGCCGGGCACCCGGTGTTGAACATAGGATGGATGCCGATCTATTGGAGCGCTCTGTCGCCGCGTGGGCGTCCAGAGGTGAGCGTCCAGTGGTAGGCGGCCTGAGGTGGGGGCGGCCAGAGGTCGGGGTCGACGGGTACGGGGTTGTCAGTTCAGCCGGAAACTGGACAGGCAGCGATTGAGGGGAGGGGGTAATATGTTTGAGGTGCTGCGTGAGCGGTTTGGGTTTACAATGGCGACGGAAGGTTTTTGGGGTCCTAGGGGTCGCGGACCATGAATAGGTATAGGATAATTTGCCTTTTTCAGTGGTGATTCTTTTCATTTTTGAAGAAAATAAAAGATGATGGGTTTGCTTATCTTTGTACTGGAAGAGACAACATGCTGAATATTCTGTCAAAAGGAGAGAATTCTTATCGGCTAGGGTGAAGTGTTTGTGCGGTGTTCATTCCAGAAATACTTTCAGTTTTGAATACCATCCAAACAAATCTGGCCGTCGTTGAATGTGTTCTCCTGATACTGGCTGGCGGGCGGACACTGACGAGCTCTGAACACTGCTCTGCCAGTTGCCACGGTGGCCTGCTTTGCATAATGCTTAGCATTACACGGTCGGCGGTGTATCAGCTGCGCGCGCTGCAGCAGTTGGGGCGGCTGGCGGCGGGCCGGCATCTCGCCGAGGACCGTTAGCCGGGTGCTGGCGGTGGGTGGATGCGGCCGCCGGCGGGCCCGGGGCGCGCGCCCTGCCATGGCCCGCCGGCCGGCCAGCCATGTCGCGCCGCTGCCGGACGGTCGCGGTGAGTCACCACCGGCCGACCGCTGGCAGCCGCTCAATTTGTTAATGTGTTTCATCAGGTCGGTCGGATGTGGCGACATGCGGCCAGTTTTTCATTCGACCCTGCCGGCGCCGCCCTCCCAAACAGGATGGCTGTAAAGTGGTCGTCGGACAGAACTAAGTCGCGGCGTACAGTCGCGTTGGTGAGTGCCGCGGCCGGCGCGGCGCTGTGTTGTGGCTGCGGCGCGTCGCTAATCTGCCCGGTGATTGACAGTGTATGACGCGACCGCCGTGTCCATACTACCGGGTGTAAGGTGGCCGCGTCGGCGCCGACCGCTGCTGCCGCGCTGGTGGCCCTGCTGACCGCCGGTGCCACCGGGGCGTGATGCACGTGACGGTCTGACCAGCCGTGTTTATGTCGTGTTAATGGCGTGTCAGGTTTCCATCAATGGCTGGGTGCACTATGGGTGGACGGCCGCGGCCCGGCGCCACCGGGCTCCGGCCGCAGCCGTGCACCGCCGCCCTCCGGTCGCGGCGGGCTCGTGCCGGTGAAGCGTGTCCGATGAGCGGCCGAATCTAATGAGTGCGAGCTGTAGCAGCCGCCCGCCATTGCTCCAGGGTGGGCGGTGGGTCTTGCCGTGCTGCCGACAGACTGCGGTGTGTGTTTACGTCGCCCGATAGTCCCGGATGTGTTGGACGCGGACTGCCTGTTGTCAGGTGTCACTGTCCTGCACCGGCCGTCACGCCATGGCCCGACGTCGGCCGGCCGGCCGGCCCCCTGTGCCGGCCGCCGCCGTCGCCCCCGCCGCCGCGGCCGCCGGTGCACAAGGTCTCCTGGGTCGGTTGGCGGTGGCCGGGGGCGGCCGGGCCGGCCGTATCAGGCCGATATGTGAGCTGTATACCGCCGTGCCACCGTCTGGCGACTGTCTCCGGGCCGGTACATACCAGCAGTCGCGTCCCACAGAGACCCTGGGAGCGGACCCTGTTTGGTCTACCTCGGGCACAGACAGACGGGGCTGGGACCACGAGCTCGGCGTGGGACGCGCTCATCTGCGCACTCGAGCTCTCGGTGACTGACGGACGGGTGTGAATCGGTGGCCTTTCACCGGCTGAGCGAGCGTCGGCCGCAGAACAGAGCAGTAGTTGTGTGCCGTGCGCGGCTATCAGTCTCTGGTATGTCGTACCGGGCGGGATCAGGGCGGTCAGTGTTCGGTAACCGCGCTGGGCTCGGAACGGAACCTTTTTCGGCCGTGATAGCTCGGTGTTGCTGACGCTCCGACGCCTGATCGGATTAGGCCGAATCGCAATGGCTGTGGTTGTGTGGTGCCCGTTGTTTCGGCAGTGACTGGATTATTTTAGTTTCAGTGTCGATGTGAACGTGTTTTCACTCGGTGCTGAGTCATGACAAGTCGATCGGCGATGTTGTCTGTTGTTTGCATTGAATACCCGGGTATTGTGTGTCGTTTTATAGCTGAAATTAGGTGTCGGTAGGAGCCGGGGGTATCCCACGGGACGGCCCGGATCCCGCGGATCCGGCAGCTCCGTACCGCCCGCTACGGCTGGTGATGCCTCGATTCACCAGCCCGTTGGACTCTGCTGTCAGTACCCGCGTGTTCCCGTCCCGCCCACCCACAGCTATTAGTGGCCTGCTGTCCCCGTGTAACATCGCCCTCGTATGCCCACGGCTGCCCACTGTCCCCGTCTCTGGCTAGCCTCCCCCCGTCTACCCGCGACTGCCCAGTCTCCGTCTCTGGCTAGCCTCCCCCCGTCTACCCGCGACTGACCAGTCCCCGTCTGCGTCTAACCCCGCCCCCGTCTAACCCCGACTGCCCAGTCCCTGTCTGCGTCTAACCCCGCCCCCGTCTACCCCCGACTGCCCAGTCTCCGTCTCTGGCTAGCCTCCTCCGCCCCGTCTACCCGCGACTGCCCACTGTCTCCGTCTCTGGCTAGTCTCCCCCGCCCCGTTTGCCCCTGACTGACCTGGTTCTCCGTCTCTGGCTAGCCTCCCCCCGCCTACCCCCGACTGCCCAGTCTCCGTCTCTGGCTAGCCTCATCCGCCTCGTCTACCTCCGACTGACCTGGTTCTCCGTCTGTGTTTCAGCGGTAATGACCGACAGTGTGTGCAGCCGGCTCAGTGAGGGTTCTGTCCACTCGGCCTGCACGGCAATCGCTCGGCCGAGGATGGAGGTGAGTCCTGATACTGACTGTGCAGCCGGCTCAGTGAGGGTTCTGTCCACTCGGCCTGCACGGCAATCGCTCGGCCGAGGATGGAGGTGAGTCCTGATACTGACTGTACAGCCGGCTCAGTGAGGGTTCTGTCCACTCGGCCTGCACGGCAATCGCTCGGCCGAGGATGGAGGTAAGTCCTGGGTGCTTATGAACCCTAACTGACTCCTGAGGACCCTGATCTACTTCTTACTGACCCCTGATGACCCGGACATACTGACTGTACAGCCGGCTTAGTGAGGGTTCTGTCCACTCGGCCTGCACGTCAATCGCTCGGCCGAGGATGGAGGTGAGTCCTGGATACTTCTGAACCCTAACTGACCCCTGTGGACCCTGATCTACTCCTTACTGACCCCTGATGACCCGGACATACTGACTGTACAGCCGGCTCAGTGAGGGTTCTGTCCACTCGGCCTGCACGGCAATCGCTCGGCCGAGGATGGAGGTGAGTCCTGGGTGTTTCTGAACCCTAACTGACTCCTGAGGACCCTGATCTACTTCTTACTGACCCCTGATGACCCGGACATACTGACTGTACAGCCGGCTCAGTGAGGGTTCTGTCCACTCGGCCTGCACGGCAATCGCTCGGCCGAGGATGGAGGTGAGTCCTGGCTCCTGAGGACCCTGATCTACTCCTTACTGACCCCTGATGACCCTGACATACTGACTGTGCAGCCGGCTCAGTGAGGGTTCTGTCCACTCGGCCTGCACGGCAATCGCCCGGCCGAGGATGGAGGTGAGTCCTGGGTGCTTCTGAACCCTAACTGACTCCTGAGGACCCTGATCTACTTCTTACTGACCCCTGATGACCCGGACATACTGACTGTACAGCCGGCTCAGTGAGGGTTCTGTCCACTCGGCCTGCACGGCAATTGCTCGGCCGAGGATGGAGGTGAGTCCTGAGTGCTTCTGAACCCTAACTGACTCCTGAGTACCCTGATCTACTCCTTACTAACCCCTGATGACCCTGACATACTGACTGTACAGCCGGCTCAGTGAGGGTTCTGTCCACTCGGCCTGCACGGCAATCGCCCGGCCGAGGATGGAGGTGAGTCCTGGGTGCTTCTGAACCCTAACTGACTCCTAGTCCTGAAGACCCTGATCTACTCCTTACTGACCCCTGATGACCCTGACATACTGACTGTACAGCCGGCTCAGTGAGGGTTCTGTCCACTCGGCCTGCACGGCGATCGCTCGGCCGAGGATGGAGGTGAGTCCTGATACTGACTGTACAGCCGGCTCAGTGAGGGTTCTGTCCACTCGGCCTGCACGGCAATCGCCCGGCCGAGGATGGAAGTGAGTCCTGGGTGCTTCTGAACCCTAACTGACTCCTGAGGACCCTGATCTACTTCTTACTGACCCCTGATGACCCGGACATACTGACTGTACAGCCGGCTCAGTGAGGGTTCTGTCCACTCGGCCTGCACGGCAATCGCCCGGCCGAGGATGGAGGTGAGTCCTGGGTGCTTCTGAACCCTAACTGACTCCTGAGGACCCTGATCTACTTCTTACTGACCCCTGATGACCCGGACATACTGACTGTACAGCCGGCTCAGTGAGGGTTCTGTCCACTCGGCCTGCACGGCAATCGCCCGGCCGAGGATGGAGGTGAGTCCTGGGTGCTTCTGAACCCTAACTGACTCCTGAGGACCCTGATCTACTTCTTACTGACCCCTGATGACCCGGACATACTGACTGTACAGCCGGCTCAGTGAGGGTTCTGTCCACTCGGCCTGCACGGCAATCGCCCGGCCGAGGATGGAGGTGAGTCCTGGGTGCTTCTGAACCCTAACTGACTCCTGAGGACCCTGATCTACTCCTTACTGACCCCTGATGACCCTGACATACTGACTGTACAGCCGGCTCAGTGAGGGTTCTGTCCACTCGGCCTGCACGGCAATCGCCCGGCCGAGGATGGAGGTGAGTCCTGGGTGCTTCTGAACCCTAACTGACTCCTGAGGACCCTGATCTACTTCTTTCTGACCCCTGATGACCTTGACATACTGACTGTACAGCCGGCTCAGTGAGGGTTCTGTCCACTCGGCCTGCACGGCAATCGCTCGGCCGAGGATGGAGGTGAGTCCTGGGTGCTTCTGAACCCTAACTAACCCCTGTGGACCCTGATCTACTCCTTACTGACCCCTGATGACCCTGACATACTGACTGTACAGCCGGCTCAGTGAGGGTTCTGTCCACTCGGCCTGCACGGCAATCGCTCGGCCGGGGATGGAGGTGAGTCCTGGGTGCTTCTGAACCCTAACTGACTACTGAGGACCCTGATCTACTCCTTACTGACCCCTGATGACCCTGACGGCTCAGTGAGGGTTCTGTCCACTCGGCCTGCACGGCAATCGCTCGGCCGAGGATGGAGGTGAGTCCTGGGTGCTTCTGAACCCTAACTGACTCCTGAGGACCCTGATCTTCTTCTTACTGACCCCTGATGACCCTGACATACTGACTGTACAGCCGGCTCAGTGAGGGTTCTGTCCACTCGGCCTGCACGGCAATCGCTCGGCCGAGGATGGAGGTGAGTCCTGGGTGCTTCTGAACCCTAACTGACTCCTGAGGACCCTGATCTACTCCTTACTGACCCCTGATGACCCTGACGGCTCAGTGAGGGTTCTGTCCACTCGGCCTGCACGGCAATCGCTCGGCCGAGGATGGAGGTGAGTCCTGGGTGCTTCTGAACCATAACTGACTCCTGAGGACCCTGATCTACTCCTTACTGACCCCTGATGACCCTGACGGCTCAGTGAGGGTTCTGTCCACTCGGCCTGCACGGCAATCGCCCGGCCGAGGATGGAGGTGAGTCCTGGGTGCTTCTGAACCCTAACTGACTCCTGAGGACCCTGATCTACTTCTTACTGACCCCTGATGACCCTGACGGCTCAGTGAGGGTTCTGTCCACTCGGCCTGCACGGCAATCGCCCGGCCGAGGATGGAGGTGAGTCCTGGGTGCTTCTGAACCCTAACTAACCCCTGTGGACCCTGATACATTCCTGACTGGGCTCCGTGGACCACTAGAAGTTGTGGATCAACCCAACCACTGACCGACTGTGATCCTGACCGACACTGACGACCCTTGACTGGCCCCTAATCTATTCCTGACCAAATCCCGGCGAACTCCATACCGACGACCGACCGAGCGTGACTCTGAATCCTAACAGATCCCCAGGGATGTCTGAAGGTGTTAATCCGACCTTTGAGGAACCCTTAGACACCTGTGACTGACACCACTTGACCACTTTTTAACCCCTGACCTTGACCCTGACTAACCCTGATTTTCAATGACTAACCTGTCTTCTGAAGTATCCCTGACAGATCGCTGAGTGATCCCCCTATCGGCCCGGCCGATGTCCGGACAGTCTGTTGCTGCCGTGGCGGTCGGGCGACGCGTCGTATGAAGTTTATGGCTGGCCGGATGGGGATCAGGCGATAAAGACGCGGGCTTGTTTGCGGTTGGTGTTCGATTGTGTGACCAGCACCGGGCTTACGGACTCTTTTCCACGCGGCTATTTATGGATGTCTACTTTCCTTGCTATCTGACCTTGACTGAGCTACAGGAAATAGCTTGGATGCAAATGAGAGAAGGAAGGTAAACAAACAGCAAAGTCGGCGGTTTTGTTGGTGACTGACAGGCCCGGCGGTCGACAAGGGGACGCTGCTTTTCGTTTGTTTATTGGTACCCTGCCGTGCCAGCTCGATCACGTGCTCGGCCCGGCTACGTTCACGTGCGCTGCTCAAGGTCACGATAAGCCATTCGCCGGGCTTCACATGAGATCATATCCACCTGTTGAATTGATCGACTCGTGTTTCAAAGCCGTCCCGACAGAGCTCACCGGTCGTGATCGGTCGGATCGGAGCCGTTCCCTGTGGGCCCCACCGGGACCCCGCGCCTAGCAGATGAGCCGACGACGAGCTCCTCGCGGTCGACTCTCGCTTTCCTGCATGGTAAATCGGCGCCGTAAAAACGCGGGCGCATTTAGCGGACAGGAAAATGTGAGGCGGCTTTACCTTGGTGTGGCGTGGCGATGCCAGACGGCGGCCGTGACGGGTTGTGTTCGGTACACCCGCGCCCCCTATACACGGTGTGGTGTGAGACCAGCGCCATCAATGGCTGGGCGGCTGGTAGCTGGTATGTACTGCGTGACATCCACCCGACAGCAGCTGCGTTGTTGTTCGATCTCCTCTCATCAGAAGGGGTGGCGCTACACCGATGGGGCACTTCCACGGGCGCGGGCGGCGCCCCTGTCGTGACCAACGGTGGAGCGGTGGCGCCTGCTGGACCTTGGGTAATCGGCATTGCCGGAGAGCCCGTCGCTGACGATGCTGCCTCCAGCCTCACTCTCACCTGGAGATGTCTCCTTACTCTTGTGGTCTGGCACGCAGAGGGCCTCCGCTTGAAGATCGCGAAACTGGCTTCCTGGCTTTCTAAGTTAATGAGACAAGTGTGGATATAAGCGTGGTATGAGAGTGCGAATGCCCGAATACAACGCCTATGATACCCGGGTTCCAGCCCGCATTGGTGACGCTTTGCTCCAGAGAGCTTAGTCGATGGCCCCGTGAGAGATGGAGACTTGGCTATCTGAACACGCGACAGACTCCGCTTTTCGGTAGTAGATGGCTCCTTCGAACCGAGACGACACCAAGATCTGTGGAGTATTGGGTATGTCTGACTTTGGCCCCTCTGACCTCTACATCACGAACATATTGCTCCCACTCTCAGTCTTATCCGACCAGATGAGGCTGTTCCAATATTGAGCTTGTTGTTATTGAGGTATTTAGTCTGTTTTAAGACGCTACCTACTACCGACGAATTAGGCCTTTCTTACAAATTTGTCAAATTTTCCCTCTGATGATTACATTAAGGTTGTGTGGTGTGTAATGTCTAGGCTACTGGAATGACATAAGCTTAATTGTTTGTTGATCTACCAAATCATTACTGTTACAGTGCGCAGTGCATAAGTGGATTACAATGCGTAACATGTTTTGAGGGTCATTCTGTCAGCTAGACGAGTGCGAATGCTATGCTCATTGCTCAAGCCCCTAGCCCAGGGCTATCAAGTAACTGATTCATGGCGGGCCGCTCGTGTCGAAAAGAAATACTGTGTGTCTGATATTTGACTGAGGGAAACGTTAGCTGGCACGAGCTTCTAAACAGGACGAGAGTAGGCTGCAACTTCAGTTTGTTTCTTATTGCACGTACTGTAGTTTTACTGGGTTTTCGTTTTTTCACCTGTTTGTTGCATTGCCTGCACTCAGCTGTAGTAGCTCAGCTGTTGAAGGTAGTTACCGCCGAAGCAGGTAGTGGGTGTTGAACCTCATGCAATTTTAGGTCATCTTTTGAGTCGCGGAGCATTTACAATGTTGTGTGTTCTGATGTCATTATTGGTCATCATATTTCCATTTTGTGTTTCTTTTGCATTGACCTTTGGGCGCCCCAGCTTTACTGTAATATGTTTTTGGAAACGATAGTAGGTATTTCCATTGTGAACTGGGAATCAATTATTCGGTTACATAATGCACTTGCAACGAGGACCATGTGAGTTTTGCTCTAACAATAGGTACAGGGTGGGGCAGCATAATCGGGAATAAATATCAAACGGGATTATTTGGTCATGAATTTAAAAATACAGCTCCAAGCACTATTTTAGCAACATTCCATCAATTGGTCACCTTTTACCTATCTCTCATCCTATGTGACCGCCCTCGGCGTCGATGACCTTCTCAAGGCGGGTCCAAAAGCACGCGCATGCACGTGCAACCTCCTGCTTGTCCATGATCGCCCATCAGCATCGTACCTTGCACTGAAGACCGTCTTTACTGATGATAAGTTGTTCATTAACCTTCTACCAAAAAACGCTCCATGTAAAGAATTTGGTCGGATTTAAATCGGCGGAGTTGAAGGACCAGAAGTTTTTGGTTCATCTCAGGTGGAGGTGCCCTACACAATAACATGTCGTCCTCACTGCAGTACCAGCACAGACAGAGTCCTCGTAAGACGTGATCTGGACCGTCAGTGATCCTCTGTTCCGACGGCTCCACATGAGTCTGCCACAGTGCGGATGTATTTACCAGAGGTGCTCATTTTATCTGGGCTCGATGAAGTAGGGTGCACCACGTGCACCTCCCTTGAAGACCACCCATAGGTCCATCACCCCAACAGGATGTTTACTTTGCATGACCGCTGGAATATTCTCGATACAATCCCCTATATGGCTTGCCATTCTTTTTTGTCGTATTCCAGTCGGTGGTGAGATTTTTGGTCGCTGAAGTTTTGAGCATTGTTTCTTTTTAATATGCTCAAGAGCGTCTTCCTTATATTCAAGTGAGTCATCTGTATGTCCTCTGCTAAGAGTTATTTTACGACGATTACGTTAACCTTTTGTCCTAAGTATTCCCACACAATCCTTATTGTCCGTGATAACACGTTGACCTGTCCAGCAACCTTTACGTGGAATTGCAGGGGTTTCAACAAAATGTTCTTGTTTTACTCGTTTAACATTAGTGTCTATGGGCGCGCGCAAAGCACTTGGAGCACCGTCGAACTATTTTGCTGCTCTTTTCCAGGAGGTTGCATGCTCATGGATGTAGTCATGTTAGATGATGCACAACTTTTGGGCGTTTCATTGCCATGCTATAATTTATCAAAATAATGTCATGCCTACTCATGATTAGAGCCCAAAAAGCATTCCCGATTATGCTGCCCCACCCTGTATGTGACGGTCAGATTGAAACCACAATGCGGATTTCCCGAATTCCCAATTCTAAGGTTGATGATGAGCCCCCGTGCTTGGTATAGTTTTCAGCTTTGTTTTTAGAGTGAACTCTGATGTCAATCTATGATGTTTGTGTTTGATTTTGTGGTTACCCTTTGCCCGGTGATTTATTGTTCCAAAATTAACCAATTGGCAATTACGATATGGCATGCAAAGGGCAAAGCATCTGTTCCGATGACCTATCAAGGTGAACTTCAGTTGAATCCTCGGAATTGTGAGGAATATTGTACTGCCTGGCCTTTATTCTCACTGTTTTCTGGCAGAGTCTTTAGTCGGTATCCCTCCTAAGCTCAACCATCGATTTGCCCCATAGATGCCCTGACGCCTCTGCAGATATGGCAATATTTTCCATGATAAAGTCGAATTAATTGTTTGTCAAAAAGGGATCGGTACTGTAAGTTTATTATCTGTCGTGATATCTAAGAAAGAATATCTAAGAATCTGAGAATCTCATATGTTCAGTAGCGAGCGTTAGTTAGCAGAAGGCAGTGCTTATAGAAAGCAGCTATTAATTTATTTCAGCCAACTAAGCTGGATGAAACAATCTCAACCCTACTGATCTATATCGTTGTAAGGAAGGTAAACACCTGATTATTTTTATATCCCCATTTGACCATCTCTTATCCATGACAAGTGTGAACTGATTTATATCAGTTGACTAGATGTGTTACGCTCAATTTTGCTCATTTTTGCTGCAGTTACATCCTCTACTCATCAGTTCACTTTTCTCTTGCGCATAGACCAGCTCAATTCACCCAGCTTACTGAGTTTAGCGCGCTTGACTCGTTCGCTTTAGCTTGCTCACACACGTTGGCTCGTTGGACTCATTCAGTGTAGTTCGCTTGTCACACGATTTTGAGCTCGTGTGTCTGATTCAGTTTAGCTCGTTTGCCTCGCTTAATTAAACTTGCTCATTGCTTTCAGTTAAGTTCAATCGTCTTGCTAAGTTTAGTTCGCTTGTGTCCCTCGCTTGCTCACTCTTTCGTCTCGCTCAGTTGAACTCACTCGTCTTTTTAGGCTTAGTTCGCTTAGCTCAGTTAGGCTTAGATTGCGGCGAATTCGTAATAGGTTGTTTCAGTGCATTTGTTCTTCCTGCCAGAGCCAGACCAACTTTTGATTCACCTGAGATCAGACCCCGTATCAGCTAACAGCTTGCTTTGTAAAGACGAGACAAAACTCGAAGCCTTGGCTGGCGCCACTATCGCCCCGGGGCAGCCCTGGGCTAGCAGTTCGTCTGTCTCCCGCGAGGTGGCGGTGGCGGCGCGGCGCTGCGGTCTGGCCGGCCGGTCGAGCGCTGCGGTCGAGCTGGTCCGGTCCGGCGCGCTGCCGCAGTGCGGAGCGGACCAGCGGGCTGTGCGGACCGGACCGTGTAGTGTCTGTGTGCGAGTGTGAGCGGTCCGTGTCGCCGGTGGCCTGCCCGCGCCGTGGATGGTGTGCCGCCCCGCACCGGGCTCGCGGGCTGTGCGCGCCGGCAGCGGGATGGGCGGCTCGACAGTGAACCGTGCCGATGACCGGTCACAGGCTCCGCTCAAGGTAGGCAGTGGATACGAATGGCCGCGGGGTGCCACAGGGTAGCGGTCAGCTACTGCCGATGGTCCGGTGGGGTGGTCAAAATAGGAAAGGAGCTGTTCTTTCTCCTAACATGCGAACATTGACCGGTAGCTACCGCCAACTCTCTTGGCCTGGCTTTGTTATCGTGAATCGTTTGATCGGGATCGCCCTCGCGTCAGCTCTGATAGTAAAGCACGTGGACTTTCCGGTGCTCTCAGTGATCAACCGAATGGTCAACTACTTGGCACGCTGCTAAAAATCAGAGATAGACCACCGTTGTGCAAGTCATGGCTTTGATGTTTTATACAGACTTCATCGGTAATCCGGCTGATTGTTACGGCGATGCCTGCTATGTATGACTTGCTAGTTGCTTCAGTACTCTGTTCTTTTCCTTTTTCACCCTGAACGGGACTTCGTACCTGTGTTGTCTGTGGTTCTTAAGTCCTCACTTGAAAGGCAGCGACAACGCCATCCTTCAATGTCCTATAGCAAGACGGTCATCTCCGTTTAGTGTAGAATCGTGCCATGCTGGGCTGGTTCGGGCTATGCCGTGCCTTGTGCCATGCCTCGCCACCCCATGCCATGTCGTGCCGTCTCTGGCTGGGTCATCTCGGGTCAGCAGCACCGTGCTTGGACCGGTTGCAGCGGCCGCCTCCTCCGCCGTGGCCTGGGGCTGCGGCGGCGGCGGCCGTTCCACGGAAATAACGTCACCACCGGCTGCCGGGAGCAGGGGACGTCGTCAGCTCGGCCGTCAGCAGACGGTCAGCGGTGGCTGGGAAGCGCCCCGGAGCCTCGCTGCGCAGGGCGGGGCTCCGAAGGTGTGCGGTGGTGACCGCCAGCCTCGCCCCGGGCCTGGTCAGGGGGAAACACACGGGGAGAGGCAGAGTGGGGGATGTCGCAATCCTAGAGTGGTTTCGTGTATCGGGAGTAGGTATATTTAGATTGCCCGAGGGCGATTGATTGGGTGTTTCTGTAAGATTACGTAGGCATTTGTTGCCTTTTCGGGCGCCTTGGCTGATTGAGTGGGGAGACTGAGGCGCTGGGACAGCCTTGGAGTGAATCAAGTCCGACCTGACTCATCGGACAGGGCACACATGTGGGCAGACAGCTCGTGACGATCACGATCCGGATTCTCCGGAATCGGGGGAGCTCCTGTAGCAGTCGTAGTTCAGGCGAGCTTCGTTAGTTCCAAATGCTGCAGCAGTTCGCTAACTAATGGCCGCATGGTTCGTAACGGGTGTTGTTGGACTAGGACACTGTTTCGGTGGACGGTAATGGAGCTGGACGGATGATTATCGTGACTGCTCCTTGGCTAATATCCGCGCCGTCAGAGCTATCTGACATCAGACGAGTCAAAAGACACCTCTGATCAATGTCGTCTATGACCAGCGCGGTCCGGGGGATACCAGTGACCGAGGTGACGGGCTGTGCCGACCGTGACTGCTGAGAGCACGGGTCGTCGCTCATCCGCTGCTATGCCTCGGCAGTTTAAGACTGCAGTTATCGGCTCCAGTTTAGTTTGGTGACAGCGACAGCAGACATCTCAGTCTGTTCCGGCTGTCTGGTGACTGGCAAGCGGCGAAGGATATCCCGTTCGGTACAAGTTCTATCTGGTGACTCTCCCAACGGACATCCTTCCGAGTGATCTCTAGCTCCATCCGGTGACAGTGCGACAGACACACCATTGACACATGCACTCGGTGCAGTCCCTTATCACAGCACCAGTAACTGCAACACCGGTAGCCGTTCCGCTCTACCAGTTTCAGCGACACCGTCCCCAGTCACGCTGCCGGATCACTTCTCTCTCCCATTCTATCGTGCCGGTCGAATGTGATCACGAAGCGACACGCACCGCAGACTCTTCGTGACTACCTTAGTTATGACTCACCTGACCTCGAACGGAACGGGCTCGGGACGGCCGACACCCCACCCGAACTGTCCCAGCGGTGGGCGCAGGCCGGCCGTCCCACCCCGCTAGCCGTGCACGACACTGCGGTGACTGCTGGCTGGGATGTCCCACCCCGGTCTCTGCCTAGTGTGGAGTGGTGTGGGAGGGTTGTGGTCAGATGTACTGGTCAGGGGTTCTGGTCGCGCTGGAGGGGATTGCCACCGTGCTGATACGGTAGCTGTTTGGTCACGTTGACCGCGGGTTGGTTCGCCGTGAACTCTGAGTAGCGGTAGACCATGTCCGCCGTGCCGGCTTGTGCCGTGTGCCGGCCCAGCCGGATGTCATGGGTCAAAGTCCAGCTACCTGCAGGAACAGCTCAACAACATCCAACAACAGCTTCTGATTCCCTTGTGTTGCGCCTGCCGGAAAGCGTTTGGTTCAAGTAGTAGTCTGTTTTTGGGACTTGCAGGCCGGGGAGCAAACCGACGGGTTCGATACTAATAGGCTACACTCTGCTTGCTGCCCGTCGTTTTTGCCCGATTATTCTCTAGCATTCGTCTATTGCCGGACATTGACTTTACTTCATAATTGCTTCTTCATAGGCCGGTCTGAGGCACGAACTCTGCTAACTCGTGCAACTGTCCAGGTTTACGCCAGCCCGTTGCTCCTTGCATCGGCGCCATTGTGACCGTGCGCGTGCCCGCGGTGGGCGCACCTGTGGACTAACGCTTACCTCTTTTACCCAGGTGGCATAAGAAGTGGGCTTAGGATCGCCACATGCCACTGCCGGCCGGCGTCCCTTTTATGTCCGCTATGAGCCCGGACTCTTACGCAATGCTGGGTGTTAAGAGCTCGGACAGACCGTATCACGAAACGGGTTTGGCTGTTTTTGCAGAGCGACGTTCCATGTTAAAACGACAACGGGAAATATGTGACGGCCATTGGTGCATCATGAACACATCAGCGCTATACCGTTAGCATGTCCCAATTTTGCATGATTTGAAAATGGTGGCTGCGGTTTGCACAGGAGCGGGGAGCACTTCAACTTGGCTCGATTGTCGATGATTCCAAACATACTGCTACATTTTTGCGGGAGCTCTCGACCGCGGCCAGGCTATTTCAGGCAGATGTTGTCTGGGAACCGCTGTTCCGAGTATTTCCTTTGCATCACGGTGGTTCGCCGAAGCTGGCGGAGCGGTGCATAGGACCACTTTCCGCTTACTGTTATCAGGGCCGCCGATACTTGGCATTTCATTCCCGATCCGTGATGTTTTGTATCAGTTCTCCACTCCGTGATATGTATCCCGCGTTGGGTCCGTGACATTCCATGTCTTTGTCAAGTGTCTACTGTCCAGGCGGATATTCCGTGTTCGTTCCGTAACACCGCATGTCCGCTCTGTAGCATTCCCTGTCCGCTCTGCTACATTCCGTGTCCGTGCCGTGACGTCCCGTGTCCGTTACGTGACAGTGCTGAGCCCATCCCGTGTAGCTGGACGACCTGTGTAATGTAAACCGATTCGGTACGGATCAACGGCCTGGACTGACCGCGGTGATGAGCCTGTTTGTGTTGACGGTTAAGCCGAGGAAACCGCTGACTGCCATACCTGCGGCGTGTTGAGCCGCGCCCAGGTGTGAGCGCTGACCAGGTGTGAGATGACGTCACTGCTGACGCGTGTGTTCACTCGCCGCTGTCCACAGGTGGTGTGTGTGATCGACCTGCAGTCGCACGAGCGGCTCCAGCACCGCAAGAAGGCATGGGAGGAGGTCAAACTGGCGTGCCGAGACAGCAACGCCAACTGCTCACATATCCAGGTAACGTGCTTACCGAGGGATGACGGACTCTGCAACCATAACATAACACATATATATTATATATAACACCATAGCAATAGCTACTGAGACAGCAGCGCCTGTTCGCAGATCCAGGTAATGTGCCGGTCGCGGGTTGGGGGGCTCACCAACGTCCAACACTAGCCACTACACAGTTACTTCCAATTTCCACTCACAGATACCATGGAACAGATCTGGGGATGTTAGTGAGACAATTATAACGGTGGCGACTTGAGAGGAAGCTATGAGACGCCGACGCGGGTGTATGTGTTAGTGATCCGCGTGTGTTCCTTCTGTTGATCAATCGATGTATTGTTAATGAAGTGGTGACTGGCTAATCCATCACCGCCCTCCTCAGCGGACCACGTCGGCAACTGATTGCGATCACTTGACTGATTGCTGTCAGCTTTCTTTGATGATAACGCGTCACCGGCAGTCACGAGTACCGCTGCCGCCCTCCTGATCGTGATACTCGGGCGGCGCCCCTTGCACTTTGCAGTAATGCTCCTTTTCCCGTCGTGTTCGGTGAACTCTGCAACGGGATCTGGTTATTCATGTCCTGACTAGAACTGCGGGCGTGCTGGCTGGCCCGAGTACTTGTTCCTGTCTTATAGCTCAGCACAATTACTTTGGTCTCTTTTTCGGTGGTTTCCACGAAACTGGCTGAACCATTAGTGAGGTATGCTACAGTAACGTCATGTTCGTGAGCCGCTGGCGTCGCGTGCTGGGGTCAGTGCGGCTCGCGAACCGAACCTCAGCCTGCCGCGGCCGCAGTTGGGAGCGCTCCGGCCACACGCGCGCTGCCCAGTCGTGCCCTGCCCCTCCGGAAATGACGGAGTTCTGGGGACTGCGGCGGTCGTGGGGAGGGTGGTTCAGAGGGAACCTGGATGGTGATTTAGGAGTGAGAGGGTTGGAGAGAGGAGAGAGGGGACGGTGGGGTCTGATGCTCGCCTCGTGACCGGAGAGTCACGAGCTTGGCCTCACGCCGAGTATCCAACGTGCACCCGATTGTACCCAGCCTATGTATGTTTGTGCTCTCCGGATGTTCATAAATTCAGAGCAAGTCGATGTAAAGTCTTATTTAACGACTCCCAGCAAGTCAATGAAGTATGGCGTCAGAACTGGTCACTGAGGGCCAGCCGCCTGGCTCAGCAGTGCCACAATGCTCAATACCCAGCCGATTCCAAACAGTAACCGGCGCTGAGGGTCCGACTGAGAAAATCCCGAGCAAGTCCAATGGTCACTACGAGCAAAACTGCAAATTCCGAGTGTGTAGCGATGGCGGGGATCTGACGACTCGCCGGTGACGACGTGCAGTGACTAACCAAGTCTGTTTCCATTGGGACCGGAGAGCTCCGCGCCGCCCCCGCCGTCTCCGTCGCCTGCGGCTCGGTCGACCTTCCGGGAACGCTTGGCGACTGCCGTAGATGACGTCATCTCCTGCCGTAGATGACGTCATCTCCTGTCGGCTGTGTGTGCAGCTGTGCTGGACCGTGTGTGTATACATGTGCGTCCGCTGTCGGCACCTCTGCACGCTCCACGGCAGCGGCGCGTTACGGACCGTCACAGACAGTCATCGGGCCGTCACGTAACGCCACGCCGACCGGCAGACGTCACGGCGTCATCGCGGTAGTATCGCGTTTTGGACGCGTCTTGTAGTGACTGTCCTGGTGGCACGGGATGCCGGCCGTGACAGCGGACCTTGCGCGGCGGAGGAGCCGCCCTCGGACAGGGCGCGCATGCCACCGCCGCATTGAGATGTGCGACGGGTGCCGTGCTCGGCGGCAGCGGGTGGGGAGACACCGGGGAGGGGAGGGGAGGTGACGGAGGGGAGGTGACAGGTTCTCGGACCGGCTCTAGTGCGGCGTCATGACACCGCAGCGCTGAGGAGGCGGGGGAGGGGGATCACACCAGCTCAGTGTTTGGACTCGGCGGATGGCTCCCGAGTCGCACCTGGCCTGCTGGGCTCAGGGTATATTGCTGGGCTGTGCTCGGAGCCCGCCCGGCAGACGGCAGGGGCCGCCGCTCGGCTGCCGGCTGGATAAACAATTGTGAGCTCATCGGCTTCATCGTCGGCATGGCGGTGATGTCAGCCGGCAGAGGGATAGACGGCCAGACGACGGCAGACCGGCTCGGTCCGGCCTGGCTCCGGCTCCCAGCCCCCGGTCCAAAGCTGCTGCTGGAGTTAGCTGTGCTGTCGGGCTGTGTGACCGCCGCCATTGTCCGATCGGGACTGGCATGGAACTGCGCTTGGATGGTTTCTGTAATTGTGGTATGGCGACCCATTCACATAATGAAGGAAAATGCTGTATGACTATTCTTCTGGGGAAGCGACGCTTGCGATATCAGAAGATGATCAAAGCAAATATTTCTTTTAAGCCTTTGGCCGTCTCATAATACCTGGAAACTGTCAATGAGCAAATTCCCATTCATGAAGTACTTTCCATGGGATTTTAATGTAATTTAAAGGTTTTCGTGACAGTGCAGCACATTTTTCGTCCCTTTGTCGCCGATGGGAGGGTGTTGCAGAATGCAGACAGACGGGAGCGCCACTGGGGCCGGGCGGCCGGCCCAAATCGATTCGCTTCTGGGCGGCGATACGCTTTTACGCCCCTGTGTCCGGGCGTTGTCTTCGGAAATGTATGGTTTTGTGTGGGAGCTGCAGTGGTCGTGCCGGCTCCCTGGGCGGCGGCAGGAGCAGAGCGGGTCTGCCCTGGCACGGGCCGGGTGCCCCAGATCGGGGCTCGATTGCCGCGCCACGGTTGCGTCAGTGCGGTGAGCCAGAAAATTGGCGCCGTTTGAATGGGTGAATCGGCCCGCCGCCATCCGTGTTGATTGCGCCGATCCCGTTACTCCGAGCCGGCGCCGCCAGCCCGTGGGGAAATCCGTGTAATCGGCGACAAAATGTCTGCTGGCATCAGCTTTGTTTTGTCGCCGCAAAACTGCCTTTGACGTCAGCCCTCGCCGCCTTTTGCCGGTTGGCCGAGCGGCCGCCGGGCGCCGGCTGTGTATTGTGCTGCAGTGTGAGCAGCGCCGTGGCTCGGCCGGCCGGCGGCGGCTGCCGCTTATGAATGGGTTTTCCCGTGTGACGCGCCACTCACGAGCCGGCTGGTTGACCTCTGCGGCCGGCGAGTCATGCGGTCACTGGTCCGTGTGCTGGTGCTCAGCGTGGGACCGCCACGCCCGGTCCGTCACGGACGGACGGCGGCCGGGGGTGATAGGGTACGGCGGGCCCTCCCGGTCCTCGGCTGGCCCTCCCGGCCCTCGGCTGACCCTCCCGGCCCTCGGCTGGCCAAGAGGGAAGAGGGCTCGGTCAGCTCTCGTGCCTTGGGCCGACCGAAAGTGTTCTTATCTTGCGTTCGGTGAATGCTTACTTCTTATAGCAGCCATCCTTGCAGCGGATTGGCAGTGACGCTGCATGCTCTTTCAAATGCGTGAATTATTTATTCCTTCACTGTCGCGTTTCAGTCCCGCCCCAACCCCGCGTTTGCACTCCGCTCAGTCTCCCTGTTCAAGTGACCCCTCTGCCGCTTTGATCACCATGCATCTCTAACGACCAATCGTCACCTCCCTCTCTCCAACAGTTCGAGAAGCTAGACTTTGGTGAGACCAATGTCCTGGACAGCTTCTACAACGCCGACGTGGCGCTGGTCGACCTCACGGTGCAGATGCAGCAGAGCTCGCTGTTCTACCACCTGGGTGTGCGCGAAAGCTTCGGCATGAAGGGCAACATCCTGCTGACGCTCGACTACAACACGGAGATCACTGCGCCGCTCAAGGTGGGTAGCGAGGGAAGTGGAGAGCGGATCGGGTCGGACGGGTCAGTGGGTGCCTGCGCATAGTATCCTCACGGTCAAGAGTTTGTGTCTGTTGATGGCCGTTCATTGTGGCTGTTTGTGTGTTTGTACCAGTGCTGGTGTATTTCAATTGTCAGAGTATTCGTCTCTGTGGACCTACGCAGATTGCTAAGCCGTGACTGCCTGCTCTCGGTCCTGTTCAACATGCACCATTTCATCAGAATCGCCTGGTGGTTCGGCCGTCCGTTTCCTCCCCCCGTCCATCCAGCGGCCGCCACATCCTGTCCTGTAGGCGCCTGTCTTCCGCCGCCGCTGTCCCCGCCTCTGACTCATCTGAACATTAGCGTCATATCTGGTGCGGTCACTGCAACCCTTAACATCCGTGTCATTGGGTTCAACTCACACTCCACTTCGATATATTTTTGGTGTTTCCCGCACTTCCATGTGATGGCTGAATGCTTCTACCGCCTCAACCAGTGTGATGACGTGATTGTGTATGTATGCTTCCTACGTCATGAGAGGTTGCGACCTTTTGTATAGTCTCCGTATCAACGGAACCGGCTGGAGACTGCCAGTGACTCATCCAAACATCACAGGACTCGTAGATGACTTCCTAGTTTCAATCCGCATCTCCACATCTTCCCTTCAGGCAAGATGCAAGATCTGCACCGCTAACGCTCCATCTTTACCCCTAGGCGTCCTGCAAGAACTACGGTTTCATCTCGTACCGTACCAACGAGCAGGGCCAGTGCTGTGTCACAGACTACTCGCCGCTCACCAACGAGGAGACGTTCGAGACGCGCGAGCAGCTCTCGATCCGGCTCACCAGGCACCTGCAGGATGTCGAGATCCAGGCCAAGTAAGACAGACGGGGATTTTTCGTAATTTGGCGTGGCTTCCGCCGAGAGTGAAAGTGATCATCGCAATGTTTTTTTTTTCAGCTAGTGTGGCAAACGAAAATTCAAGAGAAAGAGTGGGGGAGTAGATGACAATGTTCTTATTTGATCTCTATCTCCAATCCCAATGCATACGCATGAAACATAGATCAGAGCTGTATCCGACATGATCAGTCAGTATCCCGAACGATCTAACCGGACCGACACGCCACCCTCCTTCTTACCCCGGCCGGCGCGTGGCCGTGCGCCGTGCCGGCGTTCTCGGAGGAACAGCAGCGCTGTCGATGGCGGCAGAGGTCGGTTCACCAGCCGGCCGACTCTCCGCCCCGGCTAGCGACAGCTGTGCTGATAGAATAGGGCGGGGAAGGGCAGAGAGGGATGGGAGGAGATAACCTTTGCGTCACCTCTTGTGCGTCACCCCTTGAGCGTCACATCTTGCACGTCACGACTGCGCGTCACTGACCACCTGGGCCGCTGTTTCGCGCCGCCACCTGCTAACACGGCGAGGCGTGATTCCTGTCGCGCTTTCTTTCGGTCGTGGCACCGCTAAGCCGTGTCATCTCGTTTGTTCGGACTGGCGTGCGCGTCCGCCGGCCACTCCTCTACAGATGCTGGCTGTCTCACTGGATATTAACGTCACTGGGTGCTATTCTGACGTCACTGGCTCGCATGTTGACGCTCTCACCCCCTCTCCAGGGTTCACATGAAGGAGAAGTTCCTGGCCGATCTGCGGAAGACGCGGGAGACCGTGAGCCCGCAGGATATGAGCAAGGCGCTCAACAACATGCGGCGCCGGCTGGACGACCCCAACATCCTGTCAGCGGACGTGGTGCTCAGTATGCTACTCTCCTTCCGCGAGATTCAGGTGGGTGGCGGTCTGGTGGTGGTCCCGTGGTCGGTAGGATGTGGATGGGTGTGTGGGTGGCTGGGGAATAGTGGTGGGTTGCTGTGGTATGAGAGAAAATGTATGTGCCTGAGGAACGCGATGACCGGTTATGATGCTGAGGAGTTTTTAAATTGTCTGACTGAACCTTTTACATCTGGGTCTATTGAATCATCAGCAGGCATGCAGAACGTAGTTTGTTGATCAAGCGCTGCGCAGTTGTCATTGCAGTGTGACCGTGATCGCAGATGGCAATCAATCCAGTGTTCTCCGCATCAGCAGATGACTAATCCTGACCTGTGGCGTACCCTGCCACTCCTTACGAAACATAGTGTCGTCTTTGAGAGGCTTCACATCGCAAAACCAATCAGTCACAGAAACAACAACTGGTATCCAGTGGCGGTATATGACGCTATTTCGTACCCTGCCCTGCTGGCGTTCTTGTTTCGTGCTGCATTTGAAGCACCAGTGAAGGCTAAACAGCTGCATGATAAAATGCTGACTCGTAGAACGGGGTGGATTTAGACCGCAGCCATTTCGTCATCCATGTCGGCAAATGAATTTCCCTTGTTTGCAGCCGGGCTGGAGTGCCATGAATTCCCCACCAGCGTCTGCTGTAGCCCGCCAGTCAAGGTTCCGCTGGGCTACACGGCTGTTGTCCAATTAAAAGGCGCTTTATATAGTGAAAAATGCCAGTTTATTGGGGATCACCCAGTGACTAGTTAGCAACCGAACTTGTTTTTGGGTGGATGCTGATGCCGTTAGCTGCAAGATTCGTGACGATATAGACGCTCATGAAGTCCATAGCTACAGTATACGGATACCTCAGCGTTGTTTGTTTAGCAGTCCCGATGCGCCGAGGGCCGGCCCCTGGTTCGTGTTATTCCGTGACCGGCTCACCGTCAGTGCCCGTGATACGTCCGTGATCGTGACCCACCACTCTGGAATGCCTGTTAGCCGAGGCTCGCCGCACGGATGGAGACGGACTCGCCTGATCCGATTGCCGGCGTCTTAGTGCACCCCCGTACCTCCGTCTTACCCCGGCCGGCGCGTGGCCGTGCGCCGTGCCGGCGTTCTCGGAGGAACAGCAGCGCTGTCGGTGGCGGCAGCGGTCGGTCGGTACCATCAACCGTACCGGTCCCACCGCCCCGGCTAGCGACAAACGATCATACCTTGCTGAAAATTCCAGCTAGTGACACCTCACTCCGACGGCGTTCGCGCTCAGTAGGTGTGAAATTGGGCTGGAGAGATGGTAGCGGCGCTTGGCACTGACAACCGAGTGCCCAGTGTCTACCGGTGGACGTTAGTGAATATTGATAGCGGCATTTTACTTGTGCAGCTGGTAGTGTAAATCGGTTTCATTTCGACCTAATGTATTGTAGACCACTATACGTCACTTCCTGGCATCGACTTCTCGTTCAGGAAATAACCGGTAATTGTTTGATCAAGCAACAGTATGTGGTTACCAGTCATTGCTAGTTTTCCCATGTAGAACAAAGTGAATATTCAACTACGGTATTCACCGTAGGTACCACATGAATCTACCATGAAGTCTTCACTGACCTTGAGCAGATCCATGAGAACTATACCAAATATTTACACCGGTACTCTATAGGCATTAGGTATGCACTATATATTACCTTAGTTCTGTATCGTCCTTATGTTATCCGCCATCCGCGGCAACTTTATTAGAAGTCCCCGTTTTCTCGCCCATTCTGGTCACTTCTCAGCCTCCTACCCTTTGCTTATAAGATCTCCGGCTAGCCTTCCCTCCTCTGACGCCGTCGGAATGACTTCGCATTAGTGTTCGGCGAACTCCGTATCTAACCACGACACTGCCGTTTCCCGGAAAACACCTCAGTGCGCATACCGCGGCGCCTCGGCCGTCCGGTCGGAGCCGCCATGGAGCCGCCACGGCGCCGACTCATTCCTCAGATACAGCCGGCTCAAGGGCCCGCGGATGGAGGGAGGCCCCTGAGAGCCGTCTGGTGTCGTGAGGAGGGGGGAGGGAGGGGGCTACTTTCCGAGCTGCCGCCGACGATAAGCCAGCCGCCGGATAAGGTCATCATGACATCAGCAGTTGGCGTCCGGTGCATGGGTTACGACGCGGTGGAGTTGTTCAGTTGTCCACCCGTGGGGTGTAGGTTCGTCCGTGATACGTGCTTCGGCCGTGTGTTATGGGTCCGTCTGCCAAACGAGGCACGGCATGGTGCTCACGGATCCGTCCCCCTCGTGATGTCCGTTTGGATACCGCGTCGTAACCCATTAGTTACGGCGTGGTATTCGTGGAGCTAATCCCCGTGCCGGCGAGACATGTTAGTGTTCGTCCCTCCCGTTGCGGGCTGCCGGCTAGACCCTCCGTCGAATAGCACGGTCTGAATGACGACGAGTGCTCTGCTCTTTTCGTCTGGCTGCCTCGGATGTCTGGCAAGTTTGGAGGGAAAGATGGGATGGAATGCTGCGTGTTTACTCTCACTGGTATGGCATCATTCTCCGCTCGTTTTTATTCGGTTTTATTTGCCGCACGTATTTTGCCAGCATGCGTTTCGCTGTAGGCATTGCACGGTGCATGAGCAATGAACACGTCGGAGTCGATGTGGGGAACACGAAGAGCATTAGATATCCGGTTATAATCGGGGTGGACTTGGAATATATTTTTGCTTGCTGATTTCCATGTAGCCTTCCTCCATAATATCGAGTCCTATTTCACAGTCGAAGGAAACATTCATTTTAAAAATAAGCATTGGTTTTGACTGCAGGTCATGTGCTTTTGGTGTTTGTTTCGTCACCTGGCTGGAGTGAATCCGCCGGTGTAAATGCTTCCCTTGGCAAGGCGCCTGCTGCTAGGTACGCTCGATGAATGACGACGTTTTTAGATGGTCATTTATTTCTTATGAATTACTGTCTTTGAGTTTTGAGTTTCGTATATCATTCACTTGTTCCCTGTTTCCACAATCTGTGTTTCTGTTATAGCCGATTTTTTTTATAGCCGAACGCCCATTTGCGTCCGCATGGCCCTGATCAATCAGTGGCTGTTCATGAATGGGAGAGGGAAGATGGGATGCAACTGGATTGTGGATATGCACGGAAGTTGTGCAGTGTGCACGGTGATCGGGGCGCCTGAATTGTGGGTGTGCACAGACAGGCTCTTGAGCGGGGGTGGGGCGATAGCTGTGTTTGTTCCGGCGCAGGCATGACTGTCAGCTATCTAATCGAGCATTGCACCTTGGGCGGAGCTGTCTGTGTGTTTAACGTTTTCGGCTGCTATGTCAACTCATTAATGCCGCCTTAGCGCTCAGCGCCGTGAGTCTTGGAGTGGTGATATCATGACCGTCTGTGACTGGATGTTTGCGGACAGCCGTCGCGGCGTGCTAGTGGTGCACCTTGCACGGTGATGAGCCACAGGGTGAGACAGGCTGATCTTTGAGGCCCTGGCGGCCTGACCACATTGATGTGTCTTCCCTTCCCTTGTCATTGATGCATCTCCCTCCCTCACCACAGTGACTGAGACCCTGTCTAGCATGTCAGCTCCTGACAGCAGTGTGTGCCTCCGTCGTCAGGACTACGACGCCATGGTGAAGCTGGTCGATGACCTGATGACGCTGCCCAACCACAAAAAGTACACGTCGCCCGTGGCCATCCGGCATCTGTTCGCCTTCGCCTTGTCCAGGTGCGTGCCCAGCGTGTCTGTATAACGCTGCGGTGACTGTTGTAGCACTGGAGTCGGTGTGTTTCGAGTCACTGGGAAAACGTGCGGAAATGGGAACTTTGGACTTAAAATGGATGAGATTTATGGGTTCTTAAAGGACCTCACTCCTGAGCCTCCTTTTTACCTCTTATTCTGCTATTGCGCTCAACTTTCAAACTTTTCCACGACTAAAAGATGTAAATGAATCAACAGACATCATTCAGCATTTTTACTGTAACATTAGAGAAGCGCAGCGGCATGTTTACTCAGCTGTGTTAGTTAACATCATGTAAGTTCGTTGTGTTTTGTCTGCTTGGTAAGTGACACCGCACAGCTGGTAAGTCGGGCCGTTTGTGGCGCCGTTTGTTGGATGACATCATTGCACGTGCGGTTGCTCTCCGTGCTCTGAGTGAGTTGACGCGTGAGGGCGGTCTCTTCTTCCCATAGTGAACGAAGGATGGTTCTTTGACCGGTGATTCTCTGTCTCGGTTTGCTTAGTGCTTCCTTCTATCCCTCCGTCTGTTGATGGTGGTGCTCCCAGGGGGGACTGTGATGTGTTGGTACTCGGGCCAGAGCTGGGTGATGGACCCGTCTCTAGGTCATTGACATTGACATTTCGGGATTTTGACCTGGGGACGATGGGACTGGCTGTGACTGACTGTTATTGGCTGTGGCTAACTGAAGTGACAGAGTGTGGCTGATTGTCCCATGGAGTTCTGTGGTTGACTGCGGGTCTACCGTAAGTGCGGCCGTGGGTTTCCTTAACAATTATTGACACTCTCGGCGGACATGACGTTTCTCTAATGTCTGCCGCAGGCGGAAGGGCGAGAACGACCGCGACCGGGCGCTGAAGGTGATCCACGAGGCGCTGGAGCGTACCGAAAACCACGTGCCCGATATGCTCTGTCTGTGCGGCCGCATCTACAAAGATATCTTTGTCGAGTCTGGCCACACCGACTCCGAGAGTCTGGAGAAGGCCATCCACTGGTACCGCAAGGGCTTCGAGGTGCAGCCCAACGAGTACGCCGGCGTCAACCTGGCCACACTGCTGGTGGTGGCCGGGAACGAGTTCTCCAAGAGCCGCGAGCTGCAGCAGATCGGTGAGTCTCGGAGGGAGGACGTGAGGGGAGGGTTGGGAGGTTTAGTGAAGGTACGGCAGTGCGGCGAATGGGGGGGGGGGGGGCGAATGGGAATGAATGGTCAGTGTATGTTAGCAATTGCCTGGTGAAAGATAGAGCACCTGCAGTTGTTTTAGAATGAGGCACAAAGGTGGGGCCTGGATGACTTCAGAATAATACGGAAAGCCTGGAAGGGCGCGGTGAAAGCAAAGAATGTCGAGCCAAATCGCTCCAGCTGTGGTTCCACGGCATAGACCGCAGTGCAGCTGAGGCCACGGGGTACAACTCAGTGGTACAGCCAAGACTAAACGCTGCCAGACCTGAGTAAAACTCATACCATACGTTACAAACAGAACGCTGCTGGAACCATGCAGTACAAGCGGCAATGCAATTGAGGCCACACGGCATAGAACGTACTAGTAGTACAGCCGCGCCTCTCCGTCGGAAGGAAGGGCTGTGAGCGCAGCCTGTCCACCGCCCGCCCGTCCGCCCGCCTATCCGACGCAGGTGGTCGATGACGCGCGACGGCGGCGGCGGCGGCGGCGGTGGCGGCCGGGCGCGCTGAGGTGGCCGGCCGGCCGGCGCCGCGCTATCCGCCCCCATCAAAGCCGCCGCTCATGAGAACAGGCTCGGTCGGCCAGTGTAATGAAACGGAAATGTCCTCTGTTACGTGAGCGGCCGGCCTGATTCATGTCATGCCGCCGCCGCCGTCTGAGGATTTGCCGGTGTCTGTATCTTTGTCTGTGTCTGCGCTGTATGTCTGTGTCTGTTCTCTGCGTCGGTGTGTGTTTTGTGTTTGTGTCTATGATATGCAAGCGGGGAATGAAATGATCAAGTGCGTAGAGTCGATAGCTGATACCGAAGACTGAGACTGAGGCGTCAGTCTTACCAAAGTGTAAACTGAGGCCTGTACAGCCCTCTGCAGACTGCGTGGTAGGTATTCTTTTTTTGACAAAACCGATAATAACTCAAAGGTTATGTTATCAGTCGGTCGGAACTCACTGCAAATAGATGCGCCATGCTCCACTCCTTCGATTAGGTTTATCAATAAACAAAGTTTACGCCTTGTGTGGCGACAAAATGCAAAAGTTTGTTTTGGGGGCAAATATAAACTTTTGGGTTTAATTGCCGAACTAGATGAAAAATGGATACGGTGATGATGCCAATCTAAGGGGCGGGGTCTAGCGCGTCTTGCTGTTACGATTTCCGAATGACCGATAGCATAGTATTCGCGTTATTCTCATTTTTGTCGAAAAAAGAATACCTACCACGCAGTTTGCAGAGGGCTGTACATTAGCTGGTTCGACTGTGTGTAGAGTACCTAATCACTAATCACACGATGCGTCTCTAGGTCTTGTGCCCTGGTGACGAACATGTGAGCCGTCCACTCCGACCACAGTTCCTTACTGCCCTTCCTGACGCCGCCCGACCCCAGCCCAGCCAGGTAATCACGCTCATCGTTACTGCGAGTAGCGTCCACCGCCAGGGTGGTTAGGTAATACCCGACATGTTTTCAGAATGGCACACAACATGCTACCCATGTCTCGCTGATAATACTATTAAGTCGAGTTTTATTGGCTGTAATCCCTTGCACTTTGTTATAAAGATATGATTTGTCACACGAACGGGGCAAAGCCACCACGGTATATTTTAATCTGTCCTTGTCCATAGCGACGACCTTTCCGCTCGCCGTCTCTTGCCTTTGTTCACCACTTATACACCATGTAAAGACACAGTTCCTCGACTCCACAATGACATTCGACATCCCCCACCATAGGCATGACGCTCAACAACCTGATCGGCAAGAAGGGCAGCTTGTCGACCCTGCAGGACTACTGGGACATCGCCACCTTCTTCGAGATCAGTGTGCTGGCCGAGAACTATTCCAAGGCCATCCAGGCAGCTGAGAGCATGTTCAAGCTCAAGTCCCCCAATTGGTGAGTGAGGGCAGTACCCCCGCCCTTCAGGGCAGCGTCGCGCTGATTGCAGGGAATTTGGAGTATACTTGGATCGCGTGAGTCGGCGACTGTCATGTCATTGTTGTCGGTGACGCCTTCCCGCAACAGACGAATGGAGTTTGTTATCTATATGACGTGAGAGCCTGGGCGATGAAGGAAAGGCGACAAAGATAACGTCTACCGAGCTGGGATTTCTCTTTGTGTGTATTCTGGCGAGTGTTATGTGTCAGCTGCTTAGTTAAGGAAATTACACACCTTCAACGTGTCATAAGTTCTGTAAAAATGTGGTTGTCGCATTTGGTAAGCATCGGGGTTTGAAATGTAGGCACATCCGGCGGGTTCAGCATGCCGGGATGTTCCTCTCATGCCTCGCTGTCCTGTTTCAGGTACCTAAAATCCACGATAGGTAACATAACGCTGATTCAGAAGTTTCGGAAACATTCCGAGGAGAGTGAGAAAATCCCTGAGATGGAGGTGTTCAACTTCTGGATGGACTACTTCTCCGAGGGCATCCAAGAGGAGGCGGCCGCCATCACCATTCGATTCCCGGTGAGATTTGTTCGTTATGTGATCGTATTTCGGGAACGGCAAATCGGAAGGGTTACTCTGTTTTAGGAGACAGCAAACATGAACAAATCGCCAGTTGGATAGCCGTTTGGTAGATAGCGAATACCATACTACTATCCTGCACTCATTGCCAGCAACACTAATCCCAGCTCACAGTCAGCCTTCTGGGTACGAAGATGACGATTAGTTTGAGAAAGTGTAATCAGTCATGACGTTACTCGACTGCGTTTCACGGTCGCATCTCTCAGACAAGCTAGTACCCCTGCTGGTTCCAGAACGGATGATGCGCACTGGCTGTAATTATTCATGCAGTGTTTTCCTGAGCCATAGTTGATCTGCGCACTTGTACGTTTCCAACGTGATATGCCTGGAATGAAACCTCTCACTCTCAGAAACTGGTCGAGACACTGTTGCGATGCTTTTACACCGCGGCAATTCACCGCGCTCTGAAATGCGATGCCGTAGATCTATATGCATGTACTTGTATGATAGGAAAACATTAGAAAGCAGCAGCTTGAGAAGCTCAGCCACAGCTGGTGTCATCCATTGGTGTCCGAGCAGCGTCATCCCTGCCTCGTCCGGACGGGCTGTGACGTGGCTGGCGGCTGGGACAGCGCCGGGTGACTGTTTCTCAGAACGGACCGGTGCCATGTTCCCAGTGACGTAATGTGCTGCGGAGTGGACCCGGGTACACCGCGGTGTTGATCGGTATGCAGTCATTATCGCCAAACGATCAGCACCGGCGGCAACGACTGTTGTGGTGGGGGTGGGAGTGCCCGGGGGTGTTTTGACAGGGCTGATTTCGGGGCGGGATCTATTGCTATAGCCGTGATCTGGATGCCATCAGAGGAGTCGAAAGTGTTGATGTTTGAGATGTTGTTATCATGATGAATGATTTGACTGTCGAAGTGGTATTTGGGCTGGGCTGGATCAATTGAGGTCATCCTCGGTAACCTGCTCTTCAATCATAGGCCTCTGCATACAGAAGTGTATGCTTCAATATATTGTTTTGTTGTCAAAACTCGCTCCGTGTTGGTCACACGGCTTCGATAAGTTATAATTGCGAACGAGCATAATCACAATAATGTGGTAAAGTCGCGAAGACTGCGCTTGCCACAGGTTGTCCTTTGAACACAAGGCACCTTGAGGTTCGACTGCTACCGTTGCCGGCCTCCGCCGCCCCTGACTGTCCCGTGTCCTCCTGGCTCAGGTGCTTGTGCTGGAGCCCACCAAGGAGTACATGCCCAGCTACGTGGTGATGAACCTGGACGCCGAGACGTCGTCCATGCACATCTCCAACCTCTGTCTGGACAGCCTGAAGGGCAAGTGTCGCCGGGTGCACGAGTGGGTGCTCGAGGCCACCAACATCAAAAGCATCAGGTGAGAATGCGAAGAGGGAAGGATAATGACTGTGCTAGGGCATGCGGTCCCAATAGGTATGGGACAGTTGTGCTTGTTATGTATGTAGTGGCGAAAATGTAAATGCATTACTGCGGTGATGATTTGGAAGCACGCCAACAAAGCGGCTAATGGGAGCATTTTATGCCTTTTAGTTCTGGTTTGATTTTAATTGGCTACTTGGGCACGGGTCTGATCATTAAATTCGTTTCGTGACCATCTTTTGCTCACCGTTTGTGGCGGCCGTTTCATGCAGATCGTTTTGTCGAGTCTGTAAATGGTCTACAGTAGCTAACGATAGCTACTGTTCACGTACGGATTGTCACGCTCAAACCGTCCTGACATGTCGATGAAAGTGACTCCAAAGTGGCTCCAGTTTTACTGGCACTGACGACATCCAAATATAAAGTGGTTCCGAGCTTTTCCTCCCTCTGTGTATCTCTGATTCAGCCCCTATGTCGACATGAATCATGATATATTTGATGTGCTCTACAACTTTCAGTCACTGTACCCAAACCCATGCTCACATTTTGGCAAAATTTTGAGTAATCGCTCACTGGCCGACAGTTGACAACTCCAGATACCACCAGCTTTTCTAAGGCAATTAACATATTTTCTACGACAGCGTCCCCACTGTCAGTCGTGTCCCTCTCTTCAGCTGCCCACCGCCGTTCCGCTCACCGCTCACGCCCTGTCCCGCTTCTATTCCGCAGCCAGTACAAGCGGGACGACCGGTGCGTGTTCCTGTACGTGCACCAGAACTCTGACGACTTCCAGATGTTCTTCCCGTCGGCGACGCTGCGGCAGCGCTTCTACGACCTGGTGCTACAGATGACGGCCGACATGGAGGGCATGGTGCACGACCTGGGCAACGACTGCTCGCTCGGCACCGCACCGCAGGTAACGCACTGGTGGCGTGGAAAGGGCGGTACCGCGCCGCAGGTTAAGTCCTGCTGGGGCGTGGGGAGGGGAGGAACAGAGTCGCAGAACGTACCTTCCCGCCGCACCGAGCCTCAGGTAACGTCCCAGTGGCACGGCCGCGCGGGTAGTGTCTCGGCGTACAGGGGAAGGGAGAGAGCTTGGCACAAGGATTTAACACCGCCGTAGTGTTGAAGGATGATGGAAGGCATGGCGCATTCGCGGGCATCGTTTCGAACTGTGTCGTGTATGAGAGTGAGGCCAAATGTTGTACGAGTAAATGGGCCGCCGCAACGCAAAGTCCCCAGCACCGTGTGTTACCCATACGTTACATCATACACTGATTTGCTAAATGCATTCAGCTTGCATGCAGGATACGCTGTAGGCTCAGGCATCAGACAGGCGATTGCGCTGGCGTCGTTCTTTGAAGGGACTTTACCCCACAACGATGACATTGATGCCTGTCGATAGTGTTAGGCTGTGTTGAGCCTCTTGTGTACAAACGGCCTTACTTGATGTCCCATCGTCATGTGCGGGGCTTTCCGGCCCTGATTTGTCCCTACACGTCTTGAATTATCATCGCCCTTAACCCACGCTAAGTGCCAGTCTTTCCTGTTCACACTCATGATCCTGTCGTCGCCCTGTCATCGCCCCTACCAGTGCCATTTACTGCAGCATCACTCCTCGAAGTTCTCTGTTTTCTGAACTGGTGGGGTACTCTAAACCCCTTGAACCTGATCTCATTGCCAGCGTCTGTTGGTAGTTGACTGGTGGCATTATGCCTTCTGACATTCTTTCTCCGTCCCTCAGTTTGAATACGAGGTGGACGAGGTCGGTCACCGTATCGTGCTCGGAAAGGGTACCTACGGCGTGGTGTACGCGGCGCGCGACCTCACCACCCAGGTCCGCATCGCCGTCAAGGAGATCCCCGAGAAGAACCTCGGGTGAGTGGCGAATGCAGCGGCCAGTGTTAGGAGAGGGGACCTTTGGCAAACACTTGAGCATTGTTGGAGGGGAGCCTTGGGTGATTTGTTTGTTTTGTTGGGTTAGGCCCTTTCGGTCCAATTAGACTATTTCAGAGCCGGAGGATGATAGGAATTAGGGGGAGACATTGGTCTGGGCAGGCACCCTAGTGAGTCGCCGGGGCTGAGCCCGTCCAGAGGACAGGCCACCCAGCCCCAAGGCACTCACTGCACCCGGCTACGGGGTGCGCTCCCTCGGGAGCAGCGGTGCCGCTCCAAGGGAGCAGCCCGCATGAGATAAAGTTGCCTGTCCAGCCCGGAGGGGGGGTTGCGGCGTGGAGGAGAAGGATTTCCGTATCCTGAGGATAGAAGCATGGAACGGTGCCTTGGGTGATCACTGATCAGTGCTGGGTATGGAACCTGATATAAGTGACAAGTACGGTTGAGACGCGGAGGGCTTCCTCGGTATTCTCATCGAGCTTTGATAGTGTGTATGACGCTTGGACTGCAGCTAGGGAGGTACAGAGTTGTGACTTGTGGCTAACGATTTCTAGTCATTTTTTTTTTTTGTATGCAATAAGTTACATTGTAGAATATAAGTTGCTCTTGATTTCGCTAATGTTCCTGATGACCGCGATGATGGTTGATTCCATCGCTTGTGACTGAGCGCACAGTGACCTGACACCACCGTCCCCTCCCCCAGTGACGTGCAACCTCTGCACGAAGAGATCAACCTGCACAAGCAGCTGCGCCACAGGAACATTGTGCAATACCTCGGATCTGTCTCGTCGGACGGATTCTTCAAAATCTTCATGGAAGAAGTGCGTACGAGGAAAATATGGCATCTTGTGGGGCATTGAATGACATTGTGCTCTTAGGATCAAAGCTGGCTGGGTTTCTTTGTGATATCTATTAGAACCTAATAATGACTTATCGATAGTATCTCTTCGCTGAACCGATACTGACGGTGTGTACCTCTTCCAGGTGCCGGGAGGCAGTCTGTCAGCAATGCTGAAGCTCAAGTGGGGTCCGCTGAAGAACGAGGCCACCATCGCCTTCTACACAAAGCAGATCCTCGAGGGCGTCAAGTACCTGCATGACCAGAAAATTGTGCACCGCGACATCAAAGGTGGGACGCGCGGATGGTCGGAGGCCGGATCCGGGTGACCTGCCTGACGCTGTCTGGAAGGTTCAGTCAGCTGGTCTCGGTCGCCGCTCAATGCTGATTGCTCAGGGGGCTGTGCGCCGGCCATGAGACTTTTCACTGGGTGCTGCTTTGTGCAGCTGTCATCTGTGTACTTGGTTCGCCTTGGTCGGTTGCATGCCTTATCATGGTTAAATGTATCATTTATTCGTAAGTGTAGAGCGAAATGACTTTCCCCTAATTAATGGAACGATGCGTTACCGACTATAACAGACCAAACTTTCCGAGATGTGAACTTCAAGTGTTCGCCAGCCTGACCTTACCTCTAACATCGAACGCTACCTCTAAATAACATGGAGCACCACATCCCCACAGGCGACAACGTGTTGGTGAACACGTACAGCGGCATGGTGAAGATCTCCGACTTCGGCACCAGTAAGCGACTGGCCGGTCTGTGTCCGACGGCGGAGACGTTTACCGGCACGCTGCAGTACATGGCTCCGGAGGTGATCGACAAGGGACAACGTGGCTACGGCGCGCCGGTGAGTACTACTGACCACTGGGTATGACTGTGCAGTGTGCACTGAGCGCCCGGTGTGATCGACAAGGGACAGCGCGGATACGGGGCGCCGGTGAGTCTGAATTATCACAGCGACGGTGAGGAGAGACAGAGCTAGACAGAGCGGAGAGGTGATGTAGAGAGATGTGAAGGTGGATTGAGACAGGATGGAACGATCTGGGACTTGATAGACGAAAGGCTGATGAAAAGAGAGGAAGCCGAAACACAAGGAATTAACGACAGACATGGAGAGGGGTAAAGTCAGAATGAATGATGAGCTGCTCACTGCAGCTATTATAATTCCAGCTGGGGTGATTTGACTATTCATATTTCATTGTAATCTTATCGGGACGTTATTCTAATTTTGATTGTTGAAAATGGTTCTTCTATGGAGCGGTATGGCTTATGGAAGTGTTGCCTCTATCGGATTTTGTTCAGAGTCACTGTGATGACTGCGAGTGCGGACGTTTGTAATGCAATGCAGGAAAGTGTGAAGGTCCTGACCACTCTGATCCGACCCTGTCCTTGTCGGGCCCGACCCCCGCCAATCGCCATACATTACACGCTACTCGTGTGGGTTCAGTGGCCAGACGGCGTGCCGCTGCTCGCCTTTTCCTGCTGTTCTGTCCGTCATTGCCAGGCTCATCGTCCGTTTAACCTGCGACCTTCGCACGGGTCTTTGTTGCGCCGCCGCTGCGCCTTCTGAGAACTCGGAGCGGCGCGGCGCTGTCAGCCAGTGCCATGAATCCGGTGTTCTACACGCCCTATCTCAGAATATACCGCGCTGGAACATTATGTGTGCGGAAAGTCCAGCGCCGACCGGGCCATATCCTCTGTCTGTTTATCCTCTGTTGTTCGAACTGCTCACTAACCTGTTTGGAAGACCGTTAGTTGAACCGACTGAGCTGCTTCTGGCGCAGATATTTGGGGAACGGCTGATGGCACTCGTGATAAGCCCGATTGAGCTGCAATCGTAGATCAAAGACGCCGCATCTCTGTGCTAATCCTGAACGTTGAGGCTAGATTATGCGGCTGAGCTTTCACGTAATCCTTGTCAATGCTGTATCAGTATATACCTCATAACCTGTCCTTGACAGGACGTGACTAGGACTACGAACGGTAATATTTGGTAGGTGGTAACTGGTAGCATATTAGTAGCTTTGAGTGGAGTTGAGTTATTAATTATTTGTATGCTGTCATATTTCACTAGGTTAGCCTCTGCTGGGTTTTCAAATTCATTTTCCCTTTTCCGAAGATAGTACCTATTCAGTGACTTTCTCTTCATATGATACGGCTCGGCGCAATCTGGACTAACCTTAGCTATCACGTTTTGGGAGAAACCCTAAGATCGAAAACCCCTGTTTGATGTTTCGGAGTTCAGACTTTGAAAGTTTTCCTCTTGTCCACCCATGGGCAGTGGGGCACTTCGAGCAGCTGGTGGCGCCCCCTTCTCTGTCCCTTCGGCCGTCTGCTCATATGGCACTACACTACTGGCAGGCTGATACTACACTACACTACTGGCAGGCTGATACTACACTACACTACTGACAGGCTGACACGTGGTCAATGGCCTTTTTGGCCGATCTGACACTGTTTCTGTCTGTTGACAGGCTGACATCTGGTCGGTGGGCTGCACCGTGGTGGAAATGGCCACCGGTAAACCGCCCTTCATCGAGCTCGGATCCCCGGAGGCAGCCATGTTCAAGGTATGACCGCTGCAGCGCTAGATCAGTGTCTGTGCGGTGTACGGCCAACGCCGCAGGTCAATGGCAAGATAGTTTGGTGTGGATCCTGTCTGTTTCGTAGCCTGGGGTACCTGTAGAGATGATGATCTTCACAGATATGGGGGGGAAGTCGATACTTAAAGATGAATATGCCTTTCTGGTTTAAGCTTTTGTCCTAGCGTTAAAGACTGATAGAATCGATGTTCTAGAATCAAATGTGTAGGGTGGCAGTTGGCACCGCTACTATTGACCACAATTTGCCACATTAGTCGAGACACGTTCATAGCTGATATCGTTGTTCAATGTTCATGTCTGGCTTTACTTCGGATCGCTATTTCTTACATTGTGCCCCGCCGCCTCCTCCAGGTGGGATTCTACAAGATGCACCCGCAGATCCCCGAGTCGCTCTCGGACAAGGCCAAGAAGTTCCTGCTCAGCTGCTTCGAGGCCAACCCGGAGAAGCGCGCCACTGCGGCCATGCTCCTCGACGACCCGTTCCTGAACGAGTGAGTAGATGACGCTCGGGTACAACCAGCGGTCACGAATTCACGATGTTTGGCCTCGTCACGGTTCACGGAACAGCTCTCTTGAGTTTGGTGTGGAGCGTCATGGTTCACGTAACGGGTCATTGTCCAGGGTGGTGTGGAGCGTCACGTTTCACCTTAGATCACTGAATGGTCAAGCGTGCACAATGATGGGTCACGGTTCGCTGTGTCTGTTCACGGTAATGTGTCGTGTCATGTTTTACCGCCTTTGTTCGCCGTTTAGTATGATGGCGCTGTACGGTTCACGACAGGTCTCTGCTCAGGTTTGTACTATGTACATATTTGGAATAGATGGCGCGGCTGTGCCAAAAACGTACGGTGTCCGAGAGGGTGGTGCTTGTTGTTGAGTCGGCTTATATTTCGATATGGAGTTTTTTTTTTGGGGGGGGGGATTGTCCTGTGTATTTTTGTGTGTGTGTGTGTGTGTGTAAAATTAAGTACTCGTTAAAGGTAGTGTGCCAGCTTTCTTGGACCGTATGGAGTTAATGGCCCAGATAAGGAGAACCGGATTTTTAGAACTTATCCATACCTTCAAAACTCATGGAAACGTCTTAAATTCTTCAAATTTTGAGTACCCCAGTGCGAAATTCGCCCCGACGGGTTGTCGGTCGTACCCCAACCACATTTCACACCACTATGAACAATAAATGCACACACTGAAATCGCTATTACCGATATGCTCATCCAATCAAGTTTCGATAAACCCGTTCATCATCATCTCCTGCGGTTTCGAACACGCCTGTTAGGTGGCTTCTGATGCTCGTCGAGGTCGGAATTTCCAAATACGCGTGGTGCGTCGGGCCACGCGCTCTGACTTCGGCCAAGAAAAATGCGTCAGCTGATCATTGTCATTTCTGCCAGTGAAATGGGGGTCATAACTTATAAGACGGCTTTTTCATATCAATTATTTTACATAAAATCATATTTCAAACCATAAATAATGTTCGACAGCCAAATAAAAGAAACAATACCAATACGGGCTTACAGTTTAAGGCTCGACATTGTGTTGTCTACGATTAGACAGCTGATAACTCATTCCCGTACGTCGTATGGTCGTAACACTATAATGACCTTTGCTTATTGTCACAAGTGCGCCGCATTCGCGATTGTTGCCCGACGCCTGTTTGCAGGTGAGCCCACTACAGTTGTTATACATATCTAAAAACCGAAAAACTTTTAGGCGAAAAAGGCACTATTCCAGGCCCATTTTTGATTTTTTTTTGCGATATTAGGTAAAAACAGAAGCTTCTTATCCTAGGAAAGATAAAATGGGAAATCTTTCAAAGGTGGCACACTACCTTTAAAAGTGGCTTGTCAGCCGCTATGTGTATCTTTTGTCCCTGGAAAAATCATGCTCATTTATCTGTTTTTCTTTCACAATAGACACCCGAAGTCAAAGGCACAAACTGTCGCCGCTTCCTAGTAACTGGTGTAAACCCTGGTCGTCTTTGGTAACAAAGCAGCTCAATTGCGGTTCTTTGAACGATCTTTTACATTCAGCTCAATTGTAGACTGTCGGTCTCATAATTAGTCATTCCGGTTTGAATTCATTAGACGTGCAACAGACATAAAATTGGCAAGTCCATTCACTGGTGCGTGATGCGGCTGACATCATTATTCTGACGCTGACCGAGCACGGTTCAACTTTGACCAAGGACAGTCCTAATTGTTTGCGAAGCATGCAGGTAAAATGTGGATCACGTCATCCTAAACTGGTTCCCAAACTGCTGAGTTACCTGTGCTATTTTTATGGCCAAGTGAAGCTGTTGTGCGAGTCATTACCTGTCCGGGATTATGCGATTTTTCTTTTCGGATCGTTGTGGACTGATGTCATGAAATATTCTTTTCTTGGTCAAAATTACTGCTATAATTAACATCGAGTCATCCTGGATGTGACGTTTTTTCCTTATTATCTGACCTTGAGATCTAATCGTGCTGTCTGATCATGAAAGCTTGGCGTGAAATAAACTCTTTAGGCCTTCTTGTCGCTGTTCTTCTCATTGGTTAAGCCACCGACACTTTGAACCAGGCAGGATTGTGGGCTTAATATCACGTTGATACCGCCTTTCCTCACAACAACCCTCTTACATAGCTCTACCGATGGTCGGTCGGATGGTCTGTCGTTCGTTAGCCCGCGGCGATGCCGTATGACCTCACTGGTCAGCTCTGTGGCGATGCTGTATGTCGCTGATCCCCTTCTCCGTGGCGATGCTGTATGACCTCACTGGTCCGGCAGGCATGGCCGCAAGAAGAACCTGCGGCTGACCATGACGGCCAACATGGGCGAACTCAACAGGAGCATCTCCGTACCGGCCGACCGGGTCAACAAGCAGGAGCGCGCGCTGCTGCCGCGCCTCGGCTCGTCACCCGACGAAAGGTCAGTGACGGATGATGAGGGAAGCTCATGGACGGGCGGGGTAAGACACTGAGCGGGTATATAGAAACAGGTTGCCAGGCTCTGCCCGGTATTCTGTAGAAAGATCAATCTGTACCACACCGCTGGTATCCGGCCGCTTTGAACGTGCTGTATTATACGAATGTGTTGGATAAGTGCTTAGTTGTCTGGCCGGGCGCCTGGGCTGCTGTGAATCAGTGGCTGATAGTGGCCCGCTTGCTGTATTCGCCGGTCGCTTGGCCTCTGGGAGAGTGAACTGTGTACAGTCACCAGCACTTGCTACTAATCACCTCGTTTTTGTTCAGTAGTTTGAAGACCGATCAATTCTCAGTCGCGCAAGTTACGTCAAACGATCCGTTTGGTCCTCCGATTTTCGAATATCTAACTTGTTTTTGTATATTCGATGCATTTTGGGATGGGGAGCCAAAAAACTCGTTTCTGCCCTAAAGTGTGCCCCAAGAAGTCGTAGAACCTAGCCCCGCCTCTGATCCACAGACCACTAGTGCCATCTCTTGTCAGCCGAACAAGTCGCAGAAGTAAATAATGTCACGTGACCTTTGCACACGCTACAATTACTACGCAGCTGTAGTGGGGGAAGCGGGACGGAGGCGTGGAGAGGGACGCGATCGGTCGGCTGGGGTCAGGTCGCCGAGGTCAGAGGTCATCCGCCGGAGGGTGTTCGAGCGGTTGGGCCGTGTGGGCTAGGGCCTGCGGAGTGGGGAGCGCCTGGACCTGTCTGGAAACAAGCCACAACGCTGTGACAGTCGAGAATATTGTGAGGAAAGAGAGAGAGAGAGAGGGAGATGGAGAGGGAGAGAGAGAGGGAGGGAGAGAGGAAGAGAGAGGGGAGAGAGTGAAAGAGAGAGGAGAGAGAGGGAGAGAGAAAGGGAGAGGGAGAGATAGAAAGAGAGAGAAAAAGAGAGGGAGAGAGAGAGGGAAAGAGAGAGAGAGAGGGAGAGAGAGAGGGAGAGAGAGAGAGAGAAAAAGAGAGAGAAAAAGAGAGAGGGAGAGCGAGAGCGAGAGCGAGAGCGAGAGCGAGAGCGAGAGCGAGAGCGAGAGCGAGAGCGAGAGCGAGAGAGAGAGAGAGAGAGAGAGAGAGAGAGAGAGAGAGAGAGAGAGAGAGAGAGAGAGAGAGAGAGAGAGAGAGAGAGAGAGAGAGAGAGAGAGAGAGAGAGAGAGAGCTAAGAAAGACTGGGGGGAAAGAATAAGGACGGGAGGAGAGAAAAGAGAGAGAGAAAAAAAACTGAAAAGGAAAACCAGAGAGGGTAAAATGAGAAAGAGGGCAATTGGTAAATCAGTGAGAGGGAGCGAGAGAGGAAATATTTAGTTGTGTCAGCTTGTTTCACATGTAAAATGCAAATTTGCTTTCCATCATCACTGCTTCGGATTGGAAATTAAATCTTAGCATTCTTATGATAAACCCACGTTGACGGGGTGCAATAGCGGCGGAACACCTTCAATTAAGGGGGGGGGGGCACTGCCGACTTTTGGCCCTATTATTTCCATGCAACGCTCATAGGGCCAAAATCGCCAAAATCAAAGGGGGGCACGGTGTCCCGGTGCCCTCCTCGTTCCGCCGCCTATGACGGGATGGGGACGCTTTTATGGTTGTCGTTGGGAGCTCGGCACTAATGGGGTCAGTGGGGATGATGTTGAAGGTTTCGCAAATGTTTCATAAAAGAGATGCTATTTTTGCACAACCTATTAAACATTTTTTACGTTTGCTATGAAAATGTTAGGCCCAGTTCCTTCAAGATCAGGTCCACGACTCAACAGCTTACAACAGGAGCTAGCTAACATAACAATTAACCCACGCCGTGTTGGTGGCATGAATTTTCCATCGAGTGCTGGGGGGGGGGGGGCGTTTCACGTCCCTCCGTGGCCCCCTCCTGGGCCACGTAGCGACACGCAGTAAGCGGCAATCGAAAGAGCGTCAAGAATAAGGAGGAACACACTCGGTCATTTTAAGGTCAGTGCAAAGGTCAGGTCACCAGGGTTCATCAAAGGTCAAATTTTGTTGATTTCAGCGATTTCGAACACCCGACGGCTAACACGGGAACCAATAGAGCTACAGCGCTGCGGAAAAGCGCATTCGATAGCTCTTTTAACGCTCTTTCGCCTACATGTCCTCAAATTTGACCTCAGATCAACGGTTTAGCCCCCAGAGGGCACCGCTCTGATTGACCTCAAATTTGGCCTCAGATCAACGGTTTTTTCACCGCTCTAGCACGTCTCTGTCAAAAGTAAAAAAACTGCTGAGGACCTTTAATGTCCTAAAATGACCTCAGGGGCACACACAGGGGTCACAGGCGCAATTTTCCGATTCAGTGTGTCATGTTTACCTATGAACCGATGTTTGAGAGGGTGTAGAACGAAATTCGTCCAAAAGAGGCGCATTTCAATTTTCTCCCATTGACTTGGAGCAGTCGCAAAATTGACCTGACCTTAGGTCACAGACATAAAAAGTCCGAGGTATCCATTTTATGCATACTGTTACCCTAAGCAATTACTGAAAGTTTTAAAGTGATCGCTTAGTCGGTGTAGCTACAACGAGCTTTCGAATTTTTTTTTCTGAGGTAAGGTCACTTGACGTTACCTGGTGACCTTACCTTGAATGACGCTACGCGTCGCGTCGCCGTTTCTGAGATATTCGCGAAAAAAACCTGACTGGGAAGGGCGTAAAAACGCCCCCCCCCCCCAAGCACGGCGCGGGTGGTCGACATAGCAACTCGGACTGAACAAATGCCTTTAACCCTCGCCCGCACATGGGGGGTTGCCCCCCCCCCCCCCCCCAGGTAGTCTTTCTGCTCTGCACTCAACATTTTTAGAGCTAGAAGCCTGATTTTTGGTATAGCTGCTACTCTTTCCTGCTCCTCTATCCTCTATCCTAAAACTGGGCATCATTGGATTCGTCTCTTCCCAAAGAATCTTTTTGGTCTTTACCACGAAGCTGTATCTCCAACAGGAACGAAATGGCGCGGGGGGTGCCCCCCCCCCCCATGTGCGTTCTAGGATGGGAAAATGGCATGTGCGGGCGAGGGTTAACGTTTCAACGATTGAATAAGGTGAGAGGATTGAGGTAGGCTTGTATCGGATTTTCTTCTGCTTGTTGGTAGTTTAGGTTGAAGTTAATTTCGCGAGCTGTCCATAATCATTCAAGAGGGAAAATTCAGCTGCACATCGTTCGGGTCAAAGTAATACCAAACATTCTCAAATTTTGTAGTAAAGAGCCAGTAGTCTACGAATATATTCAAAAAACAATGAGAAAAAGAATAAGCGGACCGGTTTCGTCTATCAAAGACTTCTTCAGCGCTTTTTCAAAAACGTATAAGAAGAAAACTAGCACAGTGACAATCGTTTGAAATTAAATTGGATTCAGTAAGAACTAAGAACTTCATTGTCCGAAAACCGCTGACAGTTAATAGCTCAATGACACTTAGAGCCGTGCATAAGGAGGCGTGAAAACACTCTCCTCATCTCGTTCTATTACGAGACTAGGATCATGTCATGGCGTGAGAAAGGTGTTCTCAAAATAAATGACACTGTATGAGTGAATAAATATTCCGCGCCCCCCTGGGCTATTGGCGGACCCTCCCACCTGATCGGGTGGTGCAGCCGTTTCACCCTCCACCGATCTCGGAAAGTTACCGACCGATTTTAAACATTCAAAGAGCGATCGATAGCCCCACCAGGAAACTACTTTGTTACCAGGTTTCGTTGACCTAGGTGCAACCCATGACGTTACAAGTCAGGTCAAAGGTCGCATTTTTTCACCGATTTAGTCTAAGGAATGCGTTTACAGTTTAACACATCAAATAAAAGGCATGTTATCAAAAAACATCGATGGAGCGTTGGTTGTCTAATACATATGTTGCCTAAAGATGTCATTGATGTTAGGTCAGTTCACAGAGGTCAGGTCACTTAGGGTCACAATATGAACCCAACTATGCTAGGGTCGTGTGATGCATGTTTTATGGCAATTTTACATTTAAAATTCAATGGTGTGAGCTAGACGGCCATTGGGGCCAGTTAAGATTACATTTTGGTGGAGGTCAGGTCAAGGTCAGGTCAACGAAGGTCAAATTTCAAAGTTGATATTTTGCATAAAAGGGGTATCTATTCGATGCAATTCATCACAGGAAATTCAATGGTCTTTGGCTTGCTTTGAGTGTTCTGTGACGGCTAAAAATTGAATTTGAAAATTTTACGTAATAAATTTTGAGTATTTTTTTTGCCATAACTTTGCTAAAAATGAAGCTATCGAGTTTAAGTTTGGCATATCTAGAGCAGCTAGTTCTATAACATATATTTCAATTTTAATTTTGAAAGTTGTTGGTATTTTCGGGGTGTTATACATCTATAGTTTTGATGGTCAAAATCAATTTTTGTTTGGAAATAAGAGTTAGCAGTTTGTAGCGCTGTTCATTTTACATCTTTTTGATCTTGAATATTTTTCGTTATCTTCAAAACTAAGCGTGACAGCTCTTCCCGCTAAACCTTTTATTGGGTCGAAAATGACAGAACATGGCATCTCTCTGACGTCATTTGTGACTAACGTTTCATAAGAGCTCTGGAAAAATTTGGTCACAAGGTGTAAAAATGATGCCCGGAGGGGTCTTGAAAGTTTGGTGGCGACATTTGCTATACTTTAAGAGATATCGACTGAAAAGGAGAGAGGCGACCGATTCGCGCCGCCCTCCCCCATCAACGGGGCTTTCAATTGCTGCTCTCACAGAACTATTGGTTATATTGCAACGATAGTGGAATTGCAAGTGGCAATATAAGCTTCCTGCCAGCGCCGGACCAGAGTTTAAAGATGCAGGCTGAATTTTAACATTTAACTTTGGAATTTTTAAACCGTTGAGCTTTTTAGAAGCTGTATGAACTGTTCAGCTCCTTTTTTGGTCCATCACAGCGGGCTTGTATGTCATTTGCCAACCAAAATCGAATTAAAAACTTTTATTTGGTCTGGCTACCTCGCCAACCTTTTAACTGGATCGTTTAGTAGCTTTTGATTGGGCACTGCCCACGTTGTCTGTCTAGCCTTTCGTGTCATAGATAGACACTCTATGACACGAGAAGAGGCTGCTGACATCGTTTGTCGCGGTTGGATAATACCAATCCACGTCCCAGTGGCTGCTCGATCGCACTTTCCCTGGCCCAACTCTCCCACCAGGCTAGACTTTGCCCGGCACAGTCGTCGCCTCAGTGCCTCGGGCGGTGACCCGTTCAAAGGGGCTCTCAATTCGTATGGTGCCGTGGCTCTCAAACCAATACAGAACAGTGAAACGCAAAGGCTCACTTTCCATATAAGGCGAACGGCTGATTCTGGCGCCGGGGCTTCATTCATGCTAAGGCGCCCAATCACAGCGCCGCATTTCAGTTAGTGTCGGGCGCAAAAGCTATTATGCTCCGCCCCTCCATCACGTGACCCTGCCCTCACGTGGCCTCAGTCACGTGGTGTTTCCACTTCTTGGCGCATGGCGGCGCTAGTCTCGCAGGGGCGGTGGTAGCTTGCTCCCCCGCCGTCCGAGGGTGATGGGTAGCAACTGCTGGTGACTGTACAGGGGTGTACTGTTGATTGTGGCTCTGGGGAAACATCCGTTAGTTGTAGGTCACACACCGTTCACCCCATCGTTGCAGCCCTATAACGGCCAACCAAAAACATACTCATCGAGACTCTCCACAGTTCAACTTAAAAGTCGAGTGTGTGACATTGATTTGATACCAGATTTCTTGGAACATGATTGAGCCCTATCACGAATTCCAAACTCGGTTTTCTAAACTGAGCTCTTCTTAGAAAGAGACATGGTTGGTATCGAAGCCAAGTCATGCTCTCTGCAATATGCACACGTGGTTCTGCGGAGCCCGGCGCCGCCATGCTTTCGTTTCGGTCCGGATAAATTTGGGCTGGCTGCAAAACTTTCACGCAGCCCTCGAGGTCAGACCGCCGCGCCCGCGTGCTGCTGATGCTGGTGTGCGCGGTTTTCCGGCATGGAACCATGCACGGCTGCAGCTTTCATGTGGTGTTGAGTTACCATCAGAGAACGGCCGATGGCTTTATCCCGATCTCGGCTCGATTTTCCGACCCGGTGCTTTAGCCACGTCATGCCACGTCTCTGGATAGACCGATCGACAATGGTGATCGGTCTGTCTACTGCAAGATGAAGTAATCGGAGGGTTAATGAATTACTCTCAATAGGATCTTAGCTTGTCATTGTATTCAGTAGCTTGTTCCTCACATTGACATTGCACGTATGTCCTGTCCAATGCTGCATTACCAGGAGACGGCTGCGAAGGTAAGGAAGCATCATGCAACTTATCTAAAGTAAAAGAAAAAAAAATGTAAACCACACTGGTAGACTTACTGTATTGTAACATCGTAGGACGGTATTTGGATGATTTCTGATGAACGCTGAACTAAGGATTGTACGGACGATAGCTTATCACTGACTCACAAATGATATAATAAGCCCGATTTAAGTCGAAACGTCACAATGCCACTTGGCCCGTTACTTTATCGTCCGATTACTGACGCGGCTCGAATTGCTAACGAGCAGTTCAGTCTGGGACCGGTGCGGTACCGGTCCGAGACATGCGGACACCGTCAGGTTTCCTCGCTCTGTGCTCCAGTGACGTCATCATGGTACTCTCCGCGTGACGCACTCGCCACCTCGGCTTCCTGTGTGACGTCATCGACCCTATAGGGCCGGCGCGGCGGATGTGTGGGGGGACTGGGGAGTTCTGACGTCACGTCCACGGGGCAAGACTGGGGAAAGGCCCACATTGGTCAGTGGTCACTGGTCGCGGTGCCCCAACTATCAGGCTATCCGGTGTCCTACTTTCTGACTCTGAAGGGTGTTGGAGTGTGGGTTAGGGTTGGTCTCACTCCTTTGTGACGTCATCGGCTACCGAGTGGGTTTTGGGCGTCTCCCATTTCCTGTTGATTGGAAAGGGGAAGAGAGGTTATTTCATGCTCCGGCACTCCGGTATGAAGAATTGTGCAAACATCTAGAAGATGGATGTACCGACGACCTTTTTTTTGAAATGTTTTCAACGATTTTAGTTGCAAATCAGTATTGATACAAAACAAGCCAACAAGCATACTGGTGGTATTGTTGTGGGTTTCGTAGCCCTCTTCCGAGTACACTCACAAAGGAGCGGCAATTGTTTTCCGTGACGTGATGCCGATTCTATGAGTAAGTTTGCGGTTATAATGCAGTCTGGTAACGGGATGACGAAATGAACCAATTCTCAGTCTACATAGAACGAGTAATTTCGGAGAGCGGCCAGCGCCATGACTGATGGACAACAAAGTGGTGGTGACGGACTGGATTTGTGTGGTGTTCACGAATACCGATACAGCTGCCGTGCTAAAAACCTGTTTCGGAGACGGATGTAACACGGGCATTGCGCTATTTATACCTTTATTATCTAGCCTGCTGACATTGTCAATGTCAGGCGACGAACGGTGGCGTTATTGAATTTGACCTGCCTGCCGATGTTACCAACCGGTGCTATTGTTGCTGCAGATTTTCATCGTCAAAGGTCATGACCATCGGACTAGTTTGTCTCGTCAAATCAGTGTCGATTGACCGCAGTTGACTGCACTGCGCTGACTCACGGAGACTCAGCGAGACACACAGTCAGACCCACAGACCCGCCTCCCCAGTCTGCCTGTGGGAGCCTGTCGGAAATGCTTCCCTCACACCGCCACCTTCCGCGAACCCCCCCAACCCCCTCAGATCCCGATCTGGGCCGTTTGATCAGACCGATCAGAGTCGATCTCTGTCCGGTGCAGACCATCTGCCGAGCTCGGCCGGTTTCCTGGTCATCAGACGGCTCGGCGAACCTTGCACCCGCCGGCTGGCGCTCGGTCGGGGCGGTTCGTGGAGCTAATGCTATGGTGCTGTAGGTGCTAACAGCGATGGCGACGCGGCGGCGACGGTGGTGACAGCCGGTCGCTCGGTGGTGATGTCCGAGGCTGAAGTCCGCCGGTCGCGGTTTGGCTGGGAAGGCATTGATGAGGCGCTAAAGGGCGATGCGTGACAGTAACACCCTTGGAGTCAGGGTGAGACGCTAAAGACACTGCATGGCGATGACATACTGATTGTTGCGGGGTGGCTGGCTGTTCTGATGATCTCAAACATGAGGTGTCGACGGACGAACGTGGTAATGACGGTTGTTGCCATGGCTCTGGATGGGCAGCCGCGGCATGAAGTGCTGCGTCGGGCTGATGCGCGAGTAGCCTACAGCGGCGCGATGTATTATCGTGGTGGAATGAGTTACAGTAGCGCGACATATTGCCGCGGGGTGTTTGCACTGCAGCGTGGCATGTGTCGACGCGCGGCAGATTGACTGTTGATCGGGGTGATATGCTATTTGTTCTAAATTTAGAACGATGTCAGCATCAACCAACCCGCACCGACAGTCAATAGCAATGTGTTATAGCAATGTGCAAGGTCATTCAACCCATTAAGTGGCATTACTGCGCGCGACCAAGGTCATGTCCCACCAACAGGCATGTGCAGGACCTTGTTCCAAAATGCATCACCCGCACGTTTTTACTGTTGGTGGCGTGCGGCAGGCGATTGATACAGCGCGAGTTACCTGTTTTCCAAGCTGCATGTTGCCGGCTGTACATATTTCAGACTGACAGGATCAGTTACCAGCCGCGAGGAAACGTCCGTCAATCGATCATTTCTGACGCCGTCTGGAGGCTGCCGGCGGGCAGTCGAGCTACTTTGAGGAGTGTCCGGCCGACGGCCTGCAGTTCGTGTAATGTAAATGCATTCTATGACCAGCAGACCGTGTGTTCAGTCCGTCTACCCCGGCCGGCACTGTGCAAAGTGGGAGTGGTCCCTGGCTCGTTCGACATCGATCGACATTCGATCGACATGGCTAGACGACCATTCCATACTCCTGACGAAGTTAACTTGAATGATTCCGTAAGGCAAGCGCAGTCGACTCATGCCTGTTGGCTTTTAATGCGTTTCTACCACTGCGTGCGCCACACGAGAATCAAATCCTGCGCTCGGCACGGAAGCTGGAATGTTTGTTATTGAGCTCGACTGAATTCGCGTGCGGCGGCGCCTCTGATCTCTGACTCACCGTTGCACCGTGCCGCACCGCCGTGGGATGGCTCCCGCAGCCCCCGCCGGCCGGCGTGTGCAGGAATTTCTACCGGACGCGCACCGCCGACCGACCGCCGCATGTCGCCGCTCCTGGCGTGACCTGACGGCCGCGTCTGTGGGGTCACCAGGTCAACGACTCAACACCCCGGCCCGGTTATAAACCAGGCTCGGCAGACCACCTGGCTGCGGTGGTTCTGTCTGACATAATCGACGCTGTATCGCTGTGTTTTCCTACTTGGGTAACTCGTTCAGCTCAGTTGGACTCTCTTCTGACGGATCTAGCCTGCTGGATTCTGTGGGGAGTCCGCACGCCAGCATTCTGTGGCGCTCTTTCTGGCCCACCCGGCTCGTATCTGCAGCAGATTCTGAGAACGGCGGATGCCAGAGCGCCCTGGCCGGCCCAAATCGGCCCCCAAACGGCTGTCATACTATCCCTGTCTGGCTCCGCCCCGCGTCACCCTGCAGCGACGGACATGACCGAAGAGGCGCTGTGTCGCCCGCTGCTATCTCTGCCCCCTTCCGCTCAGCAATACCAGGATGTCGGAGGAAGTGTCTGAGTCTGCGGCGATCGGGACCGGCCCTCCCAGGGGAGCCAGGCGCCGTTTCGGACGGATCTCCGTGCAGCTGAATTCCGCTCGGCATCTGTTCCGGGTCTCGGCGCGGCCCCGGTCGGCGCCGCGACGGTCTATGTATATTGAACGGTCATGTCATCGGAGTGACATCATGGGCGTGTGTGCACTGATCAGGTGGCGCAATGACGGCAGTTGTTTACCGAGAACCGTGCATCAACATCGCTGAGCGCTGAGGGAGTTCTGCAGGACGCCAGGCGCCGGGCGGCCGTGACATTTGGCACGCCGCTGTGAGATGGTTGTTTTATACCCCCGGCTTACATTGCCACTTAGCTTTGTGCCTCTGACCGATGCAATTCCAGTGGTAATGGACATTACGTAACTTCGTGTTCTTGTGGCGTTTCTAACGCCGGAATCCCCCCTGTGTCGGTCATGGCACGGCAGCCGGAGCTTGCGTCGTGATACCACCTGGGGCCCCTGAAGATTGCAATTCAGAGTGACACGTCAGGTGACCTGACGGTAGCAGAGGCACTCCTTGTCACAACTCGTCAATCCTGGCCTCTTACTAATCAAAATACGTCGTGCTCCCCATATTACACGTGCCGATTGTGGTGGGACTGTACCGGCCTCCTATCAGAGGCCCGCGGATTCCGTCATTGCTAGCGTTACGCGTCGTAGGCCGGCCGGCGGTGCAGGTTGAGTCAGGCGGCGGCGCAGCGTCAGTTGAGGCCGAGCAGCCGTCCGGGCCGGTCCCGCAGCGGTGCCGCGCGCGTCGAGCGGTGAACAGTGTCGCGAGCGACGCGGGCCGGTGAACAGCGGAGAGGAGTGAAGACTGCTTGACGAGGAGGTGATCGGTCGTTAGGCGTGAAGTGAACGAAGACCGGAAGAACTTTTGGCCAGTAGTCAGACTGTGATAATTAGTTGCTTAATTGGGTAGCTATTCTATTCATCTGCAGGAACTGCCAGTCTGTGAATACGCCAGCGAGTGCCTGCTCAAATAATAGCATTCGGACGCGCCCCGTATACCGACGCCGCGGGCTGCCTGACCTTGCCGCAGTGCGGCGGCTGTGATACTGATACGACGGCTGATCGCGTGCCTCCGATACTGATACCGTGCGAATAGCGGCACCAATACCGCGCGGCGTGACGATAGCGGTCAGTAGCGTTCGGCGGTCAGCGTACTTTGGTCGACCGGGAGCGACACAGAACCTCCGTGAGAAGACCGAAGGAGCCATGCGGCCCAAACCGGACCTGCCACTGCTGCTGGTGAACGATGTGGCCGATCTGGTGGACGTGTACTTCCGCTGGCCGTCGCCGGGCCGGCACTCGCCGGTGCCGCTGCGCCAGGAGCGCTCCGGGCCGCCGCTGCCGCCGGCACCCACCAGCCCCAGGTAAACAGAGGCGCCAGGTGTCTGGTAAACATACACACGGCGACAGATCCGGGGATGGACGAGCCACGGCTGACTGGTGGACGGGGTGGGTAGGGGGGCTCGGACCCGGCGGGAACGGGCTGATTCAGGTCATGCAGTGGCGTGACGCTCCGTTCCTAGCGGCCTGCTGACGAGTGGTGGTGTCGGCGGGTCGGGAGCAGCTCCCCTGAGGTCAGCTGCTGAAATCAGCTCCCGCAGGGTCAACGGCTGCCGCCTCCGGTCCCACGGGGTCACTGATCGCTGCCTCAGGGCCTACGGGGTCACTGGTCGCTACCTCATGCCCCACCGGTCACTGATCAGCGCCTCCGGCCTCACGACCCACCTGCTCTGACGTCGTGACGGCAGAGGATGCATCGGAACTGCGCCGCTGGCCAGGCTGATATGTATCAGAACCAGGGATGCGGAGCCGTGGAAATTTCAAACGGCTCCGGCTCCGGCTCCGGCTCCGGAGAAAAAAATCGGCTCCGGCTCCGGCTCCGGCTCCGGGTGAAATGTTATGGCGGCTCCGGCTCCGGCTCCGGCTCCGAGTAAAATGGTCCGGCTCCGGCGGCTCCGGCTCCGGCGGCTCCGGCTCCGACTCAGTACATCCCCTATGCAATCAATTAAATACGGGTGGAAGAAAAATTGGATTGGTTATACGCGTTATCCTACTCTTGCCATGACCGGCTCACCGCGTCCCCGCGCAAACGCACCTCGGAGAGAACTGGCAGAACAAAGGACTAGGAAGCGATGGCATTGGAAACGCAGTCGCCGCAAATCGGAGTTCACTGAACCATCGTAAGCTGACACCCATCTCGGCTGCATTGGGGGGTGGGGGGGGGGGGGGGGGTGGGAAGAGACGGTGCTGGGAGTCGCAGTCCACTGCACTGGCTTCAAAACAATGGCCGTCACCTGATGACCGGTCCTCATGTTCTGGGGATGTAATAGACGTGAGGGGGGGAGGAGCAGACAGGAAGTTGATTGCGTACTGTGGGATACTGGGGATATTCGGCTTTTTCATTCACTTGATGGCCCATGACGTACTATTGGTCTCAAGATAAGGGCCCAGGCGACCTGTAGTTTTGATGCGGTGAATATCCTTACCCTCGCCACAACTCGGGCCGAGTGCACCCCTCCTCCCAGCCAGCGCCACCCCCACTCGCATTGTGGCGAGGATGAGGGTATTCACCGCATCAAAACTACAGGTCGCCTGGGCACTTATATTGAGACCAATAGTACGATATGTTTTACTGCCTTGTACTTCTGTCAAACCGAACTAGGTCAATTATTTTTTCCTCTTCAAAAAATAAAAAGGAGCCGGAGTCGCCCCCTTTTTTGGCGGCTCCGGCTCCGGCTCCGGCTCCGGGCTATATTGTTTCACGGCTCCGGCTCCGGCTCCGGCTCCGGGCAAAATATGCCGGCTCCGGCGGCTCCGGCTCCGACTCCGGCTCCGGCTCCGCATCCCTGATCAGAACCCATCCGTAGTGAATGTGATGCGTAGTAAAATGGTGTCTGTTCTCTGTCTCGGTGACTCTATTGCACAGGATGTTTTGCGCACGATTCCTCCTGTCTTTCCTGTGTGGTGGATACTGCCTTTGTTCTGTCGAGGGCTACTTTTTCGAGATTCTGTGAGTTGTTTACTGGTGTGCTTCACGTCTAGCTATACTGCCACTCGTTCACTTTATTGCAAACAATGCCCTCGATGATGTATTCGTCATCTAACGGATTGTGGCTCCTCACATCCTGCGGTATCGGTCTTGATCTGATGTAACGTGTCAATCCAGCATACCTCGTTGGCACGATGTCTTTGGAAATGGCGAACTCATTAGCGCGGCATGCCTGGTCATGCCGTTTTCGCATTATCGGATTCAGCGCCGCCGGTATTTTCCACTGCCTCCGATGACGTCATCAGCAGGCGATCAGCTGGCCTCGGCGGATGCCGTCTCCGTGCGCACTGCGAACGGTATCCGCATTCCTGGCCATTCGTGATGGTTGTTCGGCGACGGCGGCTGTTGCAATACCTACGCCGCCGGGCGCCGCGAGGTTTACCGTTTAGCTGGAGTGAACGCGTTACGCATGAAGCCGGACGGGGTCGGGTCGGCTCTGGGATCTATGTGGGTCTGTTCGGAATGAGGAGGGACACTGCAGATGGACTGTCACCCCCTCACCTGGACTGGATGCTGTCACACTTGTCACCGCCGCGTGGCACCTGGTCATCAGTCGCACGTGACTGCAGCGGTCTAGACGCCCCCCCCCCCCCGTCTGTGATGGTCGCCGCTGCCAACTCGTCTGTGACTGACGGGGTTCGTCGTACCGGGCTGTCACTGTCAGCTGACCACACTGCCGTCTATTCTGTCGAGGGATTGAATGTAGCGCCGGGGACGTGGTGGGTGGTTCATAACGACAAACGACAGACGCTGCTGGTGGGTGGCTCATGGTGCGCTGTGCGTCATGTTCAGAGGACGCTGCCGCGCTGCAGGCGCGCTCCCCCACTGGGCTGACGTCAACACCAATGCCTGGGCTCCACCGTCACCGACGCCGCTCCAGGCATCGGCGCTACGACCGGCACGAGACGACGGTACGACCTGTCGGCGGCTGGGGATTCAGACAAATCCAATATCTATTCGTAAACACATAAAAAGTAATTGCTTTAATGCTCATGAATGCACGTAAGAAGTAGCCAGGAACTTTGTGGTTCGCCGTTAGCTCATAGTCATGCGAGCTATCGCATTGATGCGACTGTCTGGCGTTCCCTTCTCTCTCGGCAAATGCTTTTCACTGCAACCACATACAGCAAATTTTCGTTTTATTTTACCGGTTCGGTCTGGTCGCTGATAACTCGCATACCACGTTCCATTGTTTGGTTTTGTCTGGTCAGCGCGGGCCTTTTGTCGTGCCAGTTGCATGTATGGCAGACCACATGCGGTGTCCCTGACACTGCGAATGTAGTGCTCGTGTCACGGGTCGAGCGGCGGGTTACGACCCCGGTCACGGCCTCAATACGGGCCGCCGTCGGTCGGGTTAACGGCGCATTTTGTGGAGCTCCAGCGCTTTGGGAAAGGAGGTGACGACCCATGCGAACCTTTCCATGAAACCTGCGCTATTGGCACGGATAGTTTGTTCCAGTGGCTTATTTTGGCCAATTAGTTACACTCACGCAAGCTTGAGAGACGCTGATTTATGTGTTTTCACGGTTATATCCCGTATTTTAAGCCATGCCAACGCCTTAACCAAACTTAGATGGGCCTAATCTATATCAATAACTGTGACAGTGCATTGTCTCTGTGCTAACGGGCTATCTGTTTGAAAGTTTCCTGATGATGCCATGTATTTGTGTAATGACTGCTATCTAGATAGGCAGGCATGTGTATTGTATAGTGCTGCCGATCACCCGTGTCGGCAGCCCCCGCACGTGCCATGGGGGCTGGCTTGAGGCTGCGGAGGGTGGTGATGAGGCTGGTCTGTCTCTCCTCCCCCTCCCACCGTCCTCGGCATGATCCTCTTTAACCCTCCCGCCCGCCCGCCCTCCCACTAACTGCTGTGTAGTGTGCAGAGCGGGGGAGTCGCCTACCCGGGCTGCAGTTAAACGGCCGGCCGTTCTCTGCTCTCTCTTCTAGCGCTTCGTACGGCGGCGCCAAGCCGTCGGGCTCCGCCGCGGCGCTTGTGGGCTCTCCTGCCTCCTGCTCGACTCTCTCCTTCTCCAGGTAGGCTGGACGACCGCCGCTCGGCCCCGCGCGGCACTGCTCGGCCGGCGCACGGCCGCGCTCGGCGGCGGCGGTCTCTACTCTCTGCTCTCTTTATTCTCGGACTTACCGGCGCACGCGGTCTCGGCGGATTGATTCCCACAACGCGCGCGATCTGTCCCGACGAACACTCACCGCTCCCGACTGTCGTAAATGCATGTGCTCTATCGGAATGGGGGTTAGTTTCGGGTCTGGTCGAATGGCTGGCTGGGCTGTGCGTCTCTAGCTGTCTATGGCTGTCGTGTTTGCTGATGACTGGTCTGGACTGGTTATGTTTTACCGGGAGATTTAGTTATCTTTCTCGCACTTTCTGGGGCTGCCGATTTGCCGGGCGTTCTGGGTACCCTGGGAGAGGGATGCTTTGATGCGGTTTTACGCGGTGTTGTGGCGTGCTGGCCGGGGGGCGGGCCCACCGCGTGGTGAGCCGTCCACACGGTGGACTTAGCCGCGCTTACCGCACACAGCGGGGGCTTACAGTCGGCGTCCGGCATACCGCGGGGTATCGTACTCGCCCCTTCCAACTAGCCGTCCCTGCGCGTGTGTGATGGCCCGTCGCTGGCTGTTCTAGTGCCGAGTCGCTCTACCGCTCTGGGTGCAGTTCGCCTCTGGCCTTGTACCGGTAAAACATGTACCGTTTGCGTGTGATATAGTCTAGTGCCATATAGGTGCATGGATAGTGTTTTTTTTTCGTTTACCAAGATCCTCGCGTGCCTCCGGCTGCACGATTTAGAGTTAGACTGATATCAATAAGTTAATCTCTTTGTTTTTAGATTTTGTTATTCACTTCATGTCACATAAGTGTGCAATGTTCTGACAATGCTGGTTTTCAGTTTGTTTCACTTACCTACCCTGCTCATAATTTTGGTGAAACTCACATGTATATTGTTTGTCTAGAAGCATGGTTAAGGTGATATAAACGTTAGATTAAATCATTAACGTAGATTCACGAATGCCATCGCATGAAGTAACCAGCAAGACTCACAAATTTTATCTTCCCTGCTCAAAATGAAAAAAATAATTTCCATTCATATATTTGTCTCGTTTCAACGAGTTTGATGAGGCTAGAAAAATCACCCAACAAAAAGTAGCTTTACAGCGAAATGTCATGAGCTAGGAACGACATACTCCAACGCAAATTCCTAGATTGTCAGTCTCCAAATAATTTGGGTCAGCCCTCCGGGTCTTCAAAAAAAAAGTCCGCAAACTTCCAAATCTCCGACTGCAGCCTGCGTCTGTCAATGGCGAAATCGCGTGTGTTTGACGGAATCCGCGCCCGTCACTGGCGGAATCTCGTGTGTCTGACGGAATTCCGTGCCCGTCACGTGTTTCAGCAGTGCCGAGTTTGACGACACGGTGATCCTGCGGCGCAACTCGTCGATCGGTTTCATGAGCCCTGATGTCGACTCACCACGAGAACTAGTACGTGCCTTGTTCGCCCACGCCGACCCCAGTCCGTACTCACTGTGTTGGTCCTTTTTTTTCTTCCGGGGCTTTTTGGTGAATCGGCGAGCCATTGCAAGTCCTATACAAGCCAAATACCTGAATTATTTGTTATGCTTGATCTCTCGAATGTTTTGTAAATCCTTTTACGTTTTTCCTCTTCACTTTGCTTTTATTCAGTCTGTAGAACTAGTCGTTGAAGTTTATGTTCCTTTTATGCTTTCATCATGCGCCATGGCTCGGCTCCTTTTCCCTCCCAGTTTATATTAACCTTGTCGTTCCGTTGCGCGCAGGAGGACGGCTTCTACCTGCTGAAGAAGGACTCTCACCGGCGGATGACACTGCACCGGGTTCTCACCCAGGACCAGCCCAAGATAGTCGACGTCTGGTACCAGTCGATCCGAAACGAGCCGGGCATCGGACAGATCATGCTCACCACGGTAGGTCTGGCGGCCGAACGCTTGGAGGGTGGATTGTGCAGGAGAACGAGCGAGGCAAGCAGTCGAACTGGAGATTTGTGTGGATACTAGGCTGAGGCTGTGTGGTTCTTAACGTTTATTTACATGCAGGTGGGGAGGTGGGTGGAAGCATTGTGTTGTATTGTTGCCATTAGGAGGCTTGTGCGAATGTTGTGACGCAGATGTTGGATTCTATGTGACTGGTGAGTTATAGAAGGTATCGCAATGCGTCTGAGTGGTCCTGTGTCTGCCCGCACCACTCGCCCGCCGCTGACCGATGTTCCGTCTTGCCGGTCTGCAGGACCAGCTGTCGCTGCTGCTGCAGGGCCTGCGCGACTTTATCCCCGAGCAGAACAAGACGGCGCTGGAGGCGGCCATCAACTCACTGCGCGAGGAGCTCGAGTTTGACGGCCGCGCTATGGATCAGATCCACCGGGCGCTCTACCTCTTCCAGGACGCGGTGAGTGGCGCCGCTTCCGGGAGACACCGCTCCCGGTACTGGTAGCACGGGTTCCCGGAGGGAATCAGGGTAGGAGTGGGGACCGATTCCAGTCTTGCATTCATCCATACCATGTTTTGTTTGGCTTTCATTTGCAGCTCGTCACTTTCTTTGAACTCCAAGTTAGTACTGGCAGTGGTGGTGCTATTCTTGCAATCGCCGCGCTTATCGGGTATTTCTGCTCGGCGGTTATGATGATGCAGTACCCAACCGCGGCTGTCTCCCTCTTCCTTTCCGCTCAGTCCCGACGCCCACACCACACCCACGCGCGGCACATCCAGACTTCCGGTCAGTCAGCGTAGTGGCTGATCCTGTCGATGCTTGCCAACGTTTTTGCTGTCTAGTGCTATAAATTAATCAAGTTTCAAGTCATTTTAGATTGTTTCCGTTCTCTGTATGAAGCGGGAGCATTTGTCCTTGTAGTGGAAAAAACTTTTGTTCATGAATTAAAAATGCAACGTTAAGGTGTCTGTGTCGACCATGCTGCACGAAAGTTGAACTATTTTTTGGAACTATAGCTGAAAGGGAAAACTGTGCTGTGGAAATTGACGTCCAAGATGTCATCACTATTCATTCCTTCTCTGGTTTGGACTGTGAGTTAGCCATAGGCCGGGTAGCGTGGTACCTATCAGTCTCGGCATCAGTGGTGATATCTGAAGTCCGGCATTTTACTACACTCGGACACTGTTTAATGTACATTGTACGTGCCTGATCGGCAGCTTTTTAAGTGTTCATGTCTGCAGTTTTGGTCTGGTCGTGTGCTAGCTGTGCAATGTGCATGTCTGGTGTTCATATCATTGTTAGTGTTGTTGGCTGTAATTGTGACTGGACTCGTGGTTTGACTTTGTTCTAAACGTAGGGTATTTTTGCGCCTTTAGTCATCCAGACACTATGTTGTCTGCATGTGCTGAAATCCACTCTCCTTGTGTCGTCTGATGTGTCGACTCCAGCAATGCTCGTCCTTCCAATGGCTCGGTGTTTTAATAAGTATTGCTCGTCCATCCAGTGACTCGCTTCTTCCCAGTGACTCCTGTCTCCTCAGTGAGTGACTTATGAGTTATGTGCTACTAGTTTCTCTTCTCACCAGTGACTCTTTGCCCTCCATTGACGTTATCCACCATTATGTCGCCAGGTGAACACTGCGCTCCGCTCTCACAACATCAAGCCCCACTGGATGTTCGCCCTGGACAGCCTGGTGCGCAGCGCCATACAGATGGCCATCCTCATACTGTCTCCCGGTAAGCATTGGGTTAGAGGTACCGTGTGATGGAGTCACCCTAGTAGTTTGACGGCTTAGTCAGTCGCGCCGCCACTAGCCTGTGCGGTGGGGAGATGGACCTTTACAGAAGTAGCCAGAAACGTTAAAGAAATGGACCGTTGTGCTTGCGTTTTCCCATGGGATGCCCTCTGGTGATGCGCGCTCTCATCTGTTGTGTTTGCTCCTCTCTGCAGAGCTGGGCGCCAACCTGCTGGGCGACCAGGAGTCGGAGGGTGACGCCGACGAGGCCGACTCGGCGGTGGGCGCGGGCGGCACGCTGCACCCGCCGGAGCCGGCCGTGGGCGCGCCGGCCGAGCCGCCAGCCGCCGCCGCCGCCGGGGCAGGGGCCGCGGCCGTGGGCCCGGCGCCCGCTGAGGAGGGCAGTACCAGCGGCGTCTCCACCATCAACTCTGTGCGACACGACGACTACACGCCGCAGACGCTGGCCGACCTGCACCGGCTGCGCAGCGAGAACAAACGCCTGCTCAGCGAGCTGCTGGAGTCGCAGCGCGACTACAAGGAGCTGCTGCGCTGGACGCTGTCCGACAAAACGCTGCAGATTCAGCTGCTGGCCGGCCTGTCCCCCGTCGGCCCGCAGCAGCCACACCACCGTCAGCGACAGGACACAGAGTGAGTGCGGGACGCGCCATGGATTTCTCGGACCAGCCTTGGATATAATTGTGTACGGATTAGTCAATCCACCTCGCAGTTCAGTGTGACATTCTTCGTAAACGCTTTGCGGCGCCTGCTCCCTTGCTGCCACTCAGTCCTGTAGGTACAAATGATAGGCGGGCGTCTGTCCTGTTTCCTGACTCGGCTCTCCGTCCGACAGGTACAGCTCTCAGGTGTCTGTGGCCGACTCGGGTATCGCCGCCTCCCCGGTACTCCCGCCGACGGCCGGCGGCCAGCTGACAGCACCGGCGGCCGGCGCGCCGCCGCACATCCAGGTGTCTGCCGATTCTGACGGCTCTCTGGTCGACTGGCTGGTGCAGCACGGCGCCGACCACCTCACCGTCTCACGGGTCAGTCAAGACCGCACTCATCACAGTTCGTACACGTCATGTGTATACCTATTGGCCCAGTCCCACGGGTCAGTACGGCAGCACTGTTTTCACTTGGGACATCGGTACAACTCAGGTGTACTGTATTGAGAAAGTATCACGCTTTCACGGTCGGACCTGCGCAATTGTGCAATGTGCATGCAAAAAAACTGTGTGCGCTTGGTATTACGGGTCAGTTACTCAGTACTTCCGGCTGCCCACACGTGAGCTCATTCATATATGAGATGCTTGAAAGGGCTGGCAGCGCCATGTGCCTTCGCCATCGGCCATTGTTTGCGTCCCGGTTAGCGAGACGACCCCATATTATGCAGATCGGAGCTCTGTGCCAGTTTCACTATTCATAATCCTCCCGCCGGTTGCGGTCAGAGTCACACGAAAGGGGGCGGATCGATGTTGATGTTTCGTTTCCAATCCGAATGGGGACGGCCTCAATCTTCACGATAATACTCCGTCTGCCGTCAGCCAACTCATGGAAATAACGCGTATAGGATCCCTTCAAGCTGTGTTAATTATTCGCGAACTGTTGTCCCGTTCTGAGTGTCACGCTTACTGTCGTGTCTGTTTTTCAGTTCATCAACGAGGGCTACCACCTGGACGATGTGCTGGCCATGATGACCCGGGAGGACCTGCGGCGGCTGCACCTCAGGTGAGCGACGATTTGGGCGCTTAGGATAAACCAAGGGGGACGAGGCGAATATTTGTGTCCTCATATACGGTGATACTCGATACAGTATGTAGCTGTGCGTGTGTAAGTCTGATAACGCTTTAGCAAGGTGTGTGACTGTGTGGTTTGTCTGAAAGAATCTATGACGATTGAACGCAGTCTCCTACTCCTGGCGGCTACCCCACCGTACCCTGTTACCCCCCTCCCCCCCCCCCCCCGATTGCTTCTGTCTTGCCACGCCATGAGGTGATCTCATCACCGATGACCCTGTCGCTGACTGGTCCGACTCTTTGTTGACCAACTGGTGCACCTGACCGCGGCTCTGTAACCCCGGCCCGCTCAGCACCGCTCGGCCTGCGCGGGCGGAGGGGGTTTCATCATTTCCGTACATTGATAGTGGAGTACTCAAACTGGGGTTGTGTGCAGTCAGGAATGTCATGTCCCTTTGTGTGTGCACGATGACACATTGTGTATGAATGCATGACATCAGTTTGATATCGATTGGGGTCTGTGTTGAGTGTCCGAGCGTACCGACTTCCCCGTTGCCCTTCACCATTTATCGGTGTTTGCTGATATGGTGCCACTTCAGCGATTCGCACTGTTTGTGAGCCTCCCTCCCTCTCACAGGGGCGGCTGTGGCGTGCGCGAACTCCGTCACTGACTGTGGAGTTTGGGCCCCTCCCTCTCACAGGGGCGGCATGGAGCCGCGACTGTGGCGCGCGGCGATTCGTCACTGACTGTGTGCCCCCTCCCTCTCACAGGGGCGGCATGGAGCCGCGACTGTGGCGCGCGTGTGATTCGTCACTGACTGTGGGTCCCCTCGTCACTAACTGTGGGCCCCTCCCTCTCACAGGGGCGGTATGGAACTGCGGCTGTGGCGCGCGGCGATTCGTCACTGACTGTGAACCTCCCTCCCTCCCACAGGGGCGGCATGGAGCTGCGGCTGTGGCGCGCGTGTGATTCGTCACTGACTGTGGGTCCCCTCGTCACTAACTGTGGGCCCCCTCCCTCCCACAGGGGCGGTATGGAACTGCGGCTGTGGCGCGCGGCGATTCGTCACTGACTGTGAACCTCCCTCCCTCCCACAGGGGCGGCATGGAGCTGCGGCTGTGGCGCGCACTCTGCGAGCACCGACGGAGGCCGGCGCTCTCTCGGCAAAACTCCACCTCCGAGCTGTCGGGGGAGGAGCGGCCGGCCGGCGCGGCGCCCGGCGAGCCGCAGCTGTAGGCGGCCGGCCGGCCCCCGGCCCAGGCAGCAGCGGCGGCGCGGCGGCCGCGCTAACCCGTGTAACTGGCGGCCCATGCCGCGCCGCCCCCGTGAGACGACAGTACCTGCGGCGCGCCGCGGCGGTCCGCGACCCCGCGCGCCACGAGCGCGCCCCACAGGTGGCTAGATAGGCTAACCGTGAGTAACGCTAGACAGAGAGCGGCGCCACGTCGGCCCGCCAGGTTGTGATATTAGTTAAGCCCCGAGAGCTGCTGCGAGCGAGCAGAGTATGTCTTGCCTTCCGAGCGGTGCGTCTGACGCGGTGCCGCCCCCGGCCCGGCGGAGGTCGGCACTCGGGGGCGGCCCGCCGGCGCGGCGCCTAGTACAAAGTACCTCCCGACAATAAGGCGACGCGCGAGGCGCCGTGGCGGGCGGCGAGTGCGCCCCGGCCGGCCGGCTGTAGATATTGCACCAGTACAAATGTGATGGCTGCCGCGCGGCGCCGGCCCGCCCGGCCGAATGTTTCTGAAACATGGACTAACCCGTGCCATAGGCCGGCCGCGCACCCCGCCGCGGCGCAAACTGAGAGAGCATATATCTGGTGTTTTACATATTAACTGTGTTACGTCCATAACAATGGTAATACATGGGTAACTGATAACCGTCCACGACTGTCATTTGTGCCGTGAGAGGAGCGGCGGCGGTTTGCGATGTCCATATGAAAAGTTAGCATTCCACTAGAGATCATCATGAGACGTCACTCGAATATAAAAGCTTAACGATGTGTTGTTTATTCATAAATACAAACACGCCATTTCACATGTCAAACACATATCCGATCAGATTGTAGCTGAGCTCGACTGACAACACACTCTTCGCCACACTGTAGGGTGGCCACGCCGAGTGATTCAGGCCGGCCGTGGGTCTGTGGCGAGCCCCAGCACACATGTGCAGTAATTCACTAAACTATCGCACAACACAGTGAGCTTGTGACGCTCGCTAGCGAACGCTGCTTGAGCAGAGAAAGGCACACGCACGCGGGATACGACATCACTCGATAAGACAAGGCACCGATTCCCGTAGCGGAGATAACACCCAGCGCCTTACTCTAGAAATCCAGAGTTGGCCGCTGGGCCGTGGTAGATCCACAGGGCTGGGACTAGTTAATCCGTCTACAGTCATCTCGAATGACTTGCGCATCCACAGTCGGGACAACATGGATGGTCCAGAATAAGTATGACACGGTTGTAGGGATACGACAAGGGACTTGGGTCTTGGCATCACATATGATTGTACGCATACGACTCACTTCACGTGGGTACAGCTGGCTCACAAAGTTGAGCCGACATGCGGTTGGTCCAAAGAAAGTTGTTCCGCGCTTGGTGAGATCACAGAGCCGATCCTACTCGACGTGGTCGAGCCGTTTGCAGTTCACCAGGCCAGTTTCCGAGTCTGGCGGTGGTCCCGATACTGCGAAACAGACAGGCAGGGCCCGGTCAGCTGATAGATTGATGTTTAATCATTTATTAGCGATAAATGTCACCAACATGAGAGACAATGACAGGCGGCTGTTCAGACAGCTGTTTGCTATGAAGTAGTTCGAGTATGCGGTACTGTGGTTGTCCGAGTTTAATTTTACTCGCAGATGCGTTCACTGCTCTACACCTCCCACGATCTCTCCTGAGGTCCTCCCGCGCGGCTCACCTGGTTGAAGCTCCTGGCATTGAACTGCATCCTGCTGAGCTCCTGCTGCAGTCGCTCCATCTCGCGCTGGTCGGCCTCCTGCTGGTGCCGCAGCTCGCTCTGCTCCTCCCGTATCTCGGCGTCCCGGCGGCGAGTCTTGTCCTCCACCTGAGACGGAGCGGACCGAGGGAGGTCAGCGACAAACGGTCACGGCGAACGCAGCACACAGACAAAACCGAGTCTAGGCACCGACTGAGCGTGATAACGAAGCAAAAATACCGCTAATATGTCACCCAGACGCAACTGACACATCACGGATCACCCTTCCTCAACAGACACGACTCCCAGTTAAACTAAAATGTAAAATTCGTCAAGCAAAACTGCCACACAGCTAGGTATGAAATTGGGAATCCAAATCCCGATTTATCGTCACATCCCACACTGTCTGAGCCTCAGCAGCTCGCTGCCGCTCACCTGTCTGGCCCAGCTGTCTCGCAGCTCGGCCTGCCGCTGACGGCGCAGCTCCTCCGTCTGCTGCACGAAGCGGCGCTGCTCCTCGGCGCGCGCGGCCGCCGCCTCGCGCAGCTCGGCCTCGCGCTGCCGGTCGGCGCGGCACCGCTGCAGGCGCTGCTCACTCTGCTGCCGCCAGCTGGCGACCACGTCCTCCATGAGACGGCGGCGCGCCTGCTCCTCGCGCGCCCAGTCGGCCTCGCGCCGCCGCCATAACCGCTCCGCCTCCTCACTGCAGAGGGGAGAGAGGTCAGTGGTCAGTCCTCACTGTGTATGTGGGGGAGGGGAGTCAGTGCCGCCCAGTCGGCCTCGCGCCGCCGCCACAGACGCTCCGCCTCCTCGCTGCAGAGGGGAGAGAGGTCAGTGGTCAGTCCTCACTGTGTATGTGGGGGAGGGGAGTCAGTGCCGCCCAGTCGGCCTCGCGCCGCCGCCACAGACGCTCCGCCTCCTCGCTGCAGAGGGGAGAGAGGTCAGTGGTCAGTCCTCACTGTGTATGTGGGGGAGGGGAGTCAGTGCCGCCCAGTCGGCCTCGCGCCGCCGCCACAGACGCTCCGCCTCCTCGCTGCAGAGGGGAGAGAGGTCAGTGGTCAGTCCTCACTGTGGAGTGGAGAGGGGAGTCAGTGCCGCCCAGTCGGCCTCGCGCCGGCGCCACAGACGCTCCGCCTCCTCACTGCAGAGGGGAGGGGGTCACTGGTCACTGTGGTTAGTCCTCACTGAAAGCGGGGGAGGGGTCACTGGTCAGCCCTCACTGCAGAGGGGAGGGGGTCGCTGGTCAGTTCCTCACTGCAGAGGGGAGCCGGGAGGGGAGTCGGTGCCGCTCCGCCTCCTCACTGCAGGGGGAGGGGAAGGCAGGGGTCAGTCACTCCTCAATGCAGAAGGGAAAGGTCACTGGTCATAACTCATAAGTAACATACTGTGTATGGAATTGGGGAGGGGAGTCGGTGCCGCTCCGCCTCCTCACCGCAGAGGGGAGAAGAATGCAAGGGTCAGTGTCTCCACTCACTGTCTGTGGAGCAGCCGTTACATGAGTCAGCCCGTCTCCTCAATTATAGCCCTTGTTTAGGGGAAGCCCAAGACGCGGCTGTTTTTCAAGAGTCAACAAGACCCACTCTTTTATCTTATCTAACAAAGAAATGAGCGATGTGATCAATGACAATAAATGATTCACCACAAAGACAAGGTTGATGGTCTATGACTCGATGCGTATCAGAAATTCAGAACTACAATAGCCACTCAATCAACTGATCGTATGACCTATCCTTACTTGAAGAGCAGCTCGAGTTGGCCGCGCCGCTGCTGCTCCAGCTCCAGCTGTTTCTGCAGCACCTGTCTCAGCTGCTTGGATTCGGCTCGCTCGGCCGCCTCCGCCAGCTTCAGACGGTCCCGGTCACCTGCAGAAAGGCACATGTGGAAACCGGAATGGTAAATTGCGATCAAAGCGAATTTATTTAGCACTAGATCCCTAGCGAAACGTTCAGTAAAACTGTGAAAAATATAGCTGGTCATGCTTAGACGACGATGAGGCAATTCTGGTCCACTAGACAGTTCTCACTTTTCCTGAGATACTCGTCGCACATGAGCAATAATAACAAACGCAGCGTGGCCAACTATTCCCCGACCATTGATCAAAGCTTCGAGACCGTTTGACTCGCGACTCTTACCTGAGGCGATCAGAGCGTCGAGGAAGTCCTGTTCGTCTTTGAGCGCCTCCTCCACCTCTGCTGAGCGCTGCCGTAGCTTGGCGTTACACTGCTGCGCCTGGAACAGACTGGGGAACACAGTGCATTATAAAGCTTACAGTAATGTAAGTACGCTACCGCAACAGTGCTTGGCGTTACACTGCTGGGCCTGGAATAGACTGGAGAAGGCAGAACGGTCGTAAGAAACATCACTCATAGCCTGGAATAGACTGGGAGCACAGAACGGTCGTAGGGGACTGCAGCAGCTTGGCTTTACGCTGCTGGACATTGCACTATCATATCGGCCTACCCGTTCGTGACTGAAAGGCATCTGAGCAGCCCGAACCCATATTCTGTCACCGGGCAGCCAGTATCCAACTGCACCGGCTGTGATCGGAGTCCTTAATTCCCGAAGCCGTCTACGATCGTTTGGCCCGTAATGGCTTGGTCCTTGACCGTGTGGCCCGTCAGACCGTATGGCCTCCACCCGCCCCTGCCTGTGACCTGTATGGCCCGTATCCACCCATCACCGTAACTGTATCTGGCCCAAACCCGCCCTCCTCGGTACTTGAACAACTACCGTACCTGATCTGGCGACACCTGCGCCGGCGCTCGGCCTCCTGGCGGCGCGCGATGGCCTCCTCGATCTGCTGGTGGCGCACCATCAGCTCGTTCTCCTGGTCCCGCAGCTCGGCCTCGGCCCGCTCCCTCTCTCTGCGGCACAGAGACGACGGGCGAAACATCAGTGTGATACAGCACAGTCCAGCGAGCCAGAAACACTGTATTGTGAACACTCAATCGCTTTACAGTGGAATCGGATAAACATTGAAAAACCTACTGCTGCTGCTGGATCAAGCATTGGCTAGATTGTCTCTCCCCTATGTCCGCCTGCTAAAATAAGATACCCATTGGACATTGGACACCGAAGAGTGAGTGAGTGAGTGAGTGAGTGAGTGAGTGAGTGAGTGAGTGAGTGAGTGAGTGAGTGAGTGAGTGAGTGAGTGAGTGAGTGAGTGAGTGAGTGAGTGAGTGAGTGAGTGAGTGAGAGTGAGAGAGAGTGAGAGAGAGAGAGAGAGAGAGAGAGAGAGAGAGAGAGAGAGAGAGAGAGAGAGAGACGCCTCCCTTTGTTTCTGTTCTTTACAATCTGATTACACACAGGTGTGGTATCCTTCACCCACACGTGCATGAAGCACACACCAGACCGTGTCGCTACGACCAACCGTCAGTCGCGGGCACCCACCTGATTTCCTCCATCTGCTTGTCGAGCACCTCCTGCGCCTGCCGCAGACTGCGCTGGCGTGCCTCCTCCTCCTCCTGGAGCCGCCGCTCCTCCTCCTCCCACCGCCTCCTGCGCTCCTCCTCCTCTGCCTCCTCCTGGTCGCGCTGCCGCTGCTCCCGCTCCACCTTCTCGCGGATCTGCTGCTCCCACATCTGCCGCGCGCCCTCCGTCAGACGCTCAGACTCCACCTGGGGCGCGGGACGGCACCGTTAGCTCAGAACTCAAACGCAGATGGAGCGGCGGAGACGACACGGCCAGAACTCGGAACTCAGTGGGCGGGGACGACGTGGTTACGGTGGTGTTGATGGGACGATTGGGTAAGTGGGAGCAGTAACGAATTTGTGTGTACTTACCGCAGTCTTCTCGCAGCCTCTGATCCGTACTAGCAATCGTACCCCGATTCCACACCATCCACTTTCCGCGTCCCCATCACTCACCATTTTCGTCCCCCTCCGTCACCCACCCTCGCCATCCAGTTTTCCCATCCTCCACATACCCCTCCCACCACCGCCCTTCAACCAGAAATTCACCTGCCGCAGCACGGCGTTGTTGATCCGCCAGTGCTGTTCGAGTCGCTGGCGGGCCTGCTCCAGCCTCTCCTGCTCCTGGCGTCTCTGCGTCTCCTCCAGCTGGGCGCGCATTGACTCCACACGCTGCTGGCGGAGCCGGTACTCGTCCGAGTCGGAGCGGCAGGCGCGCGCCCGACAGTGCGCCGGCAGCTGCGACAGCTCCATCTGTCGGCGGGAGCGGGTGGGTAGAGAACAGACTGTGACAGCGGTGAGGGAGCGGTCAGAGGGAACAGTGCGCCGGCAGCTGCGACAGCTCCATCTGTCGGTGGGGAGTTCATTCAGACCGTGCCGTGGAAAGTGGTACGACATTAGAGGTCGCTAACGCCGTTAGGACGTGGCGACACGAGGCTACAGCGTTCCATAAACACTTCAACTTCATGAATACAGCACCAACCAACGAGCGTCGTTAAACAGACCAAAAAAAGAGTGTCTCTCATTCACCATCCATCATCACCCTATTTTTAGTGGATAAAAACGGCGGGAGTTTTTACCTTGTATAATTCATCTTCCCGCTGCAGTTTTTCTTTGAGTTTGGAGCGCCGCAGCTCAAGGTTGGCCTCCGCCTGCCTCGCTCGCTCCCGCTCGCAGTAATTCTGGTAACTGTCGACGCGAGAAGAGGGTGACTTGATGAACCATCAATCGGAAACACTGTCTACTTATTGCGAGAGAACATCATGAGTGCCGCTAAATCGGAAACTTGAGAGCAATTCTTGAGCTTTGGTGTTCTTCCTACGAAGCTCGGACCGGTGAGCCTGCTTGCCAGAACAATGGACCTAATTATAAGAGGCAATGCAAATAACAAAACGCTGAAATAAAGCCAAAGTGCTACAACGAATAAAATCCACACAAACTTTTGGATGAGGCAGTTGATCAAACACTTACAAAGTATAATAATTCCATCCTGCTTTACATTTATGGAGATGTACATATCACAAGATATATGATTTTACGACAAAACATATGGAAAAGTAAATATGAAGCGCCAACTCCAGTAGCGTTATAAAGGTACCTTCGCACAAAGAAGTCATTTGATGCCCACTTGCTATGAGACTTTGTCTTGACATCCATTGCATCGTAATAGTTAACGACATTGTTCCACACCTTGTAGTAGTTTTCTTCTCTCATTCTCATTTTTGCTATTTTGTCCTGAAAACATGAGGCATAACCATCAGTACTAATTGTCCTCGCAAATAATACAAATCGAGACAGGACAACGCAATGAATGCTGCACCTACCACTATGTAGCTCTGAGACGTGGATGACGGTATGAAATCCGCAACGTCCGAACCATTCAAACATCTATTCTTCCACGGACTGACTTTGTCTACTGGATTTTCGCTGGGGGGGGGGGGGGGGAGGCGGGGCGGCGGCTTCTTTCGATGCAATATGCACTGCGATGCTATTAGAATTTATTATTTTCTGACTGGCGATCGATGAAGAGGTCATAAAGCTTTGGACGCGCTCATCATTTAATGGCAACCCTGCCATTTCAACTTGGTAGTCCATATTGTAGACTGAACTGTTGTTACCCGAGATTGCCCGCGAATGTTATGTTATCCAATTTGATGACTTAACCCTCGCCCCTATAGGAGAGGGGGTCTAACGTTTTTTGGGAAAAACTCACGTAAAAAGCGGCTGATCGCAACGAAACGTTCAGTACCCTCGCGTTAATCAATTTTACGCCTAACCTGATAATTTCATGACCCTGACCCTAATGACCTTTGTCCTGTAACCTATTTCTCGAGACCATGTTTGGCCGGAATCGCGATTCGGCGTATGTCTTCTCGCATTAGCCGCGCGTTTGCAGTCTCTTTGTGGTTTCAAACGTTCAAACATGTGGTATGATGTTGGTCCCATGCATTATGGTGGGTGTTAAGGTCACCTGCAGGTCAGGTCAGGTCACTGACCTTTGATGATCTTGGTTCACTTCTTCGAGTTTTACATGTTTCTAGGCTAAGTTTTGGAGCTGATTTCGAGTTTAGCATCCATTTGAACATTTACGAAGTAATTTGGTGCCTTCGTAACCGCAGGTTTAACATGCTACGAAGCTGTCCGTGGCGATTGACACCTACTTTGAATACCCGTCAGGAAGCCTACTGGTTGACCTGACCTGACCTGACCCGACCTGGCCTAATCGCATGAAGACATCACCTGTGATCAGAACCAACATCTAATTCGTGATCCGCACCCCGAAAACCCCCGCAGCAACCGCACATTACGATGTTATAACAGGTCCCGATTTTCCCGACTTTTGGGTCATTGACCTGACCTGGGGTCAACCAATGACCTAGGCCCTCAAAATTGGGTATCATCAGCTTCCTCTCGTCACGGGCGACACGCCCTTCTTCCGCGAAGCTCTAGCTTGATCAGGGGCCAAACGGCAAGGGGCAATGTCCAACGCCCCCCCCCCCCTCCCTATACGATCCCGACTGGCAAAACACCAATACGGACGAGGGTTAATTCCGGTTGGGTCATAGCCATCGCTGATTTTTATGCTAAGTGTAGCTGTATGGCTAATGAGCTAGAACTAAAATGTCTTTTGTCAAATATTGCTGGACTCCAGAATATTGAACTGGGAGAGCATCCATGAGTGATGACCCCTAGATCTCTAGTCACATCATAGTCATATCATGGTATGATCTCTGGTGTTATCCAAACAATAGCTGATTTTTTTTTTAGACAAGCAAGCACAAAGCACAAAATGAGCCTTCTAATAGCAAAATCACTGATTTTGGCAATGCATGATCAAGGGCAATACAAGGTGTGAGTCTTGGGAGTGGCCCTGCACAGTGCACAGGCTTCTGAGGAGCTGTAAACATGTCAATCTCTATGGGCAGTGAGCACCATGCGTCCATGCCACAATCCACTGTGGCCTTCGGAAAGCCATACCAGTCTCTGAGGGGGCACACAGAACCCTCTTTCTCAGCATCCTGCTGCTTGCTGTAACCAGGCATTGGTGCTTATGTTTCCATACAAATGTAAGAAAACTGAGTAACTTTGCTTACATTTGCATATAACCTAAAACACCAACATCTGGTAGTGCAGGGTAGTGGCATACCATGAAGCAGGGCTTAGTCCACTCACTGAACCACAAAATTATCTGAGCATCCATGCCAGTCTTTGAGGACATGCCAAACTTGTGACGTCCCACAAGGCCACACCAGCCTCTGATGACCCCGCACTGGAAAATGAAGGCAGCTAGAAATAGCTTCTAAGAGCCCACCTGATCTCTAAGGGCCCTTACGAGCCTTCCCTCCCTTGAGTTGACTTGAATAGGGGCATCTTAAAGCAGCAATGTGATGGTAAACAATGATTTTTGACAGGTTCTTTCATGGAGGCAGTTTGGCTCCATCATAACATTCAGATTGTTATGCAATAGTTATAATCACTGTGATGATGTAGCAAAACAACATGAATTTGTCCTTACCTCAAATGCTCCCCTCCCAACCGTTGCATAGCGACGGCCAGGAATAGGATGATCTCGTATCTGCAGTGGGTACGACATCCTCAATCGTCTGGAGTACAGCTGCTCGTCCTGAAATCAGAAAAAAAATTATCTTCAGGCATGTCAATTCTAATCCTCAATTTTAATTGCCCTATCATCCACAACAAGTTGTCAGATTCTCAGTAAATATTTTGACTTTTTATACAAAAATGACTAAATTTTTAGCCAGAGCAACTGAAAAGCAAATAAAACTATTTCGCATACCCTGCATAGGGCTTTCAGCTTGAATGTATTGAAGAATAAGTCCAGGTACGGCTCTCGCGAGATAAAGCGGTAGGTTTTACACTTTTACATTTCCAGAGTTATCCCAGTAAAAAATTCCATTTGAAACCATTAGGATTTACCAATTGGTTTCAAATGTGTCAAATGGTTTGAAATAGGTTCTAATGGTTTTCATGACCATTTGAAATGGTTTCCAATTGGTAATTTCCCAATTGGTCTGAAATGGTGTTTTCCATTTGGGACCAATTGGTCTTGAAATGGTTTCCTAATGGAAAATAAATCCCATTTGATTTCAAATAGTGTTTTCCATTTGATCCCAATTGGTTCCAAATGGAATAAACCATTTCATCCCAAATGGTGTTTCCCATTTGATCCCAATTGGTATCTAAATGGTTTCCATATGGAAGAAATTTCCATTTGATCTCAAATGTGTTTTCCCATTTGATCCCAATAGGTGTCCAATTGGTCTCCGAATGGAATCAAACCATTTCATCCCAAATGGTATGTCCCCAATTGGTATCGAAATGGTTTCCAATTGGTAATTTCCCAATTGGTCTGAAATGGTGTTTTCCATTTGGGACCAATTGGTCTTGAAATGGTTTCCTAATGGAAAATAAATCCCATTTGATTTCAAATGGTGTTTTCCATTTGATCCCAATTGGTTCCAAATGGAATAAACCATTTCATCCCAAATGGTGTTTCCCATTTGATCCCAATTGGTATCTAAATGGTTTCCATATGGAAGAAATTCCCATTTGATCTCAAATGTGTTTTCCCATTTGATCCCAATAGGTGTCCAATTGGTCTCCGAATGGAATCAAACCATTTCATCCCAAATGGTATGTCCCCAATTGGTATCGAAATGGTTTCCAATTGGTAATTTCCCAATTGTTCTGAAATGGTGTTTTCCATTTGGGACCAATTGGTCTTGAAATGGTTTCCTAATGGAAAATAAATCTCATTTGATTTCAAATGTTGTTTTCCATTTGATCCCAATTGGTTCCAAATGGAAACCATTTCATCCCAAATGGTGTTTCCCATTTGATCCCAATTGGTATCGAAATGGTTTCCAATTGGTAATTTCCCAATTGGTCTGAAATGGTGTTTTCCATTTGATCCCAATTGGTTTTAAAATGGTTTCCTAATGGAAAAGCAAATTTGATTAGAAATGGTGTTTCCCATTTGATTTCCTGGTGTCTAATTGAAAAATGCAATTGAAAAACATTCCTTAGGGTCGTTTTAGGCAAGAAAAAGATACTTACCTATATGGCAATAACTTTTATTTCATGAGAAGAATTAAAAAGCAAAGTCTGAACTATAGTCGGAGCTGGAGTCAATTTTTGAGTCAGAGTCAGAGTCATAAATCCATCACTTTGCAGCCCTGTTTCCAGATGTGTGACAACTGACAAGTGTGCTTCAAAAGTGTTTCTACCTTGATGGTCTCTAATGGTTTTAAGTGTGTTATGAGTATGGACTGGGTATCTATTAGTTCCCAATTGGTACCCTAATGGTTTTTAATGGTCTTTTAACATATACTTAAATCGTAGACTTAGAGGTAATGGGAAGACATTTGACTGGTTATACTTGATAAGCATCACTACAAGGCCTTGGCTTTTCATTAAATAAAAATGATTCGCAAAATCAACGCCGTTTCCGCTCATTTAAACAGCACTACTTTTTCTCTGTGTGCCTGCGCTAACGGGGCGCCCGACCGTTGGCGCCGGCGGCGGCCGGACGCGCCGGCGCCACAGTTCAAATCGGGCGGCGGCGTCAGCCGGCCGGCCGGCGCGCCCGGCGCGCCACCGGGTTTGGCGTTCGCTGGGACGGCCCGCGGTCGACCCAGTCCAGCTGTAGAAGATGAAGAGCTGAGCAAAATCAGGCGGCTGGTGAGTGACTTTTCTTGTGCCTCTGTATCTGATATTCGTTTTAGTCGACTGCAAATACTGAAAATAGTTTTTTTTGAATAAATTCGGTTGCATTTCGCATCCTTGTAGGAGTAGCTGAGTTTAACAGAGGTGAGAAAGGGGCTTAAAATTTGCGATCACAATTTAATTTAGCCAACAGAAGATTTTCAGTGCTATATTTGTTGTGGTCAGGCTACCCAAATGACAATGCAGGTTGCATGAGCTTAAACTTACTATATTGTGATAATTTGACAAATGACCCTGTGTGGTAATTAATATGACCCCATCGCCCAATTAACCCGTGCTGTTCTATACTGTTGCAGGCACGAACTTACACCTGACAAACACCGTCTACCGGTTCTACACGGGTCCAGATGGGCTGCATGCCTGCATTATAGCTACGTTCTGACTTCTGAAAATTCTGATCGCCACGGAAGATTAAGAAATCTATCTGTCAGAACAACAGATAGTATCACCGATCGGAATGATATTGTATCACGTCGTTCATTGTGCCTATGTGGAATAGCGTACGTATGGCCCAGTGTATAACTACATTGTAATTCTGTTCTTGATTCTGATAGCAGTCGCCTCATCGATGTGGTGTTGACCAAACAACAATGTCCATGTGTAGTTAATGTCTAATGTTGGTCGGTACGTACTGATGAAAATGTATATGCTTGCAGAGTAAAACAATAAAAATAATTCACGGTGCAGTTTGTTATTTTGTGGATGAAATGCATGGACTTCAAAAGGATCTTCAAATGGTAATCCAGCTGCCCAGTAAAAAATACCATTAGAAATTACCAAATAGTTCCAAATGGGAAAAACCATTTGACTTATTGAACACTTTTCCAAATGGTTCCAAAGAGGTTCCATTTGAAATGTGTCCAATTGGCCACCAATTGGTACCAATTGGAACCATTTCATGACCATTTGAAATGTGTCCAATTGGTACCAATTGGTGACCAATTGGATACATTTCAAATGGTCATGAAATGGTTCCAATTGGTACCAATTGGTGGCCAATTGGACACATTTCAAATGGAACCTCTTTGGAACCATTTGGAAAAGTGTTCAATAAGTCAAATGGTTTTTCCCATTTGGAACCATTTGGTAATTTCTAATGGTATTTTTTACTGGGTTGCTCCAACACTACCGCAAGTGTGACGTCAGCTCGCGCAATTTGATAGCAGCGTGGTAGCAGCGTCCCGTGAAACACCGCCCATGGTACACAAGCCATAGACCCGAAGTCATATCTGAGGCGAAGTTGGCGAAAGAGTTAAAAAAAGCTATCGAATACGCTTTCTGTGTTGCTGTAGGCTAGCTCTTATTCGTATTTTACGGGTCGCTAAGGTAAAACGCTTACCAACGTAACGCTAAGGCATGCTTTCGGCCCCTGATCAAGGTAGAGCTTTGCGGAAGAGCGAGAATGCTGCCCGTGATGAGAGAAAGCCAATGATGCCCAATTTCAAGGTCTTGGCCGGGTCATCTTAGGTCAACGCCCAAAAGTAGGAAAAATCTGGCCGCCTGCTAGAACTTACTTAGTGAGCCGTAGCTGTTATCGGGGTCCCGAGTACGAGTTTGATGTTAGTCTTGAACAAAAATGATGACTCCATGCATTTTGGGTAGATCGGGTCGGGTCAGGTCAGGTCGACCAGCAGGCTTCCTGCCGGCCATCTAGAGTGGGTGACTGACAACCACCAACGATAGCTTCGTAACATATTACATAACCACCATTTATCAAAACTACTTCAAACGGTTCAAACGGGCGCTAAACTCGAAATCAGCCCCAAAAACCACACTTGTAAGTGGAAGCAAATAAAACTCAAAAAAGTTAACCAAGGTCATCCATATTCGAATCAGGGCAATTTTTTATAATAGGTGTACAATTCATTAACTCGAGGTCACTGGAAGTTTCGTTGCAATATACTCCTTTTTGCGCGTCTTATTAGGAAAGCTCCAGAGGGATCCACCATTGACCCCATTTCCCCTATGCAGGCAGGTCCGAGGGTAGGAGGGCGGGCTGGTATTGTTATAGCAGTTATAGGAGGGCTGAGGCTAGCCAGGTACCTCGTAGTTACTGATAAGTCATCCGACGAATCGACTGCAACCATTATTTTGACAATCAGACGAACGCTTGGGTCAGTTTTGACGCGCTCGCTCATTTGAGGGATAAAAAGGGACTAGAATCATATTGTCATGCTGATGTTCTAGCCCACAGCTTATTGACCTATAAGCAATAGGGACTTGGGAGCTCTTGAAGCGATTCTGAATCTGACGTTGTATTTGTTGATGTTGCTGACGCCAACTTCCCTGACATGATAGCTAAAAAAAGCATACTCAGCATCGCCAAAAGAGGGGGGGTCGACCCCCCCGGTTCTGACGAGTGGGGGGTCGCGACCCCCCCGACCCCCCCGTCGGCGACGCCCCTGGTTGGAACATTTTTCAATTCAAACCGACCACAAGTGCACAATAACCGTAAAATCCGTAAAATGTATAGAGGCTCTTGCGTAAAAAGCGTAAAATAAACAAATATCGCGCTGTCTCAGACGCGCCGCGTTTGTTATCAAACATTGGAATGGGTAGTGGTGGACAAAGCTGCTACGTGTACTTACTTGGCAAGTACTTGGTACTTGTTTGGCACCCGAAGTGGGCGGAGCTAAGATAAAATGGGGCGCGGCGTGCGCCGCATTCACGTTGTCGGTCGTGCACGGTGCGTTTCGGTGTGGACTCCGGTACGGTGGGTGCCGATTTACAAATCGTTGTCCATCATTGGCATTGTTGTGTTTGTCGAGATGACGTCCAAAGTAGACCACAAACTGCCGGACGGCATATCCGTTCTCGATAATCAAGGCGGGGGTCACATGTTCAACGCCAAGAAGGGCATGGTTGGCATTATGATGCACAATGATGGGAGCCTTCTGAAGCCGGTATGTCCAGATGCGACTGAACCACTCGAAGACGACGAAATCCGTTTCTATGAGAGGATATCTAACGCCGAGGATCCAATCGATAAAGAGCTGGCCACGCTGACCCCCAAGTACTTTGGCACTCAGAAGGTCAATGTCGCTGACCGGGACGTGCTCTGTATGAAGATGGAAAACTTCACATACGGCTTCCGGCACGCCTGTGTGCTGGACTTGAAGATGGGCCGCGTGACATCCATACCAACGGCACCAGAGGAGAAGCGGAAACACGAGGCGTCCAAATACCTCGGCACACGTGCCACAGTCGGCTTCAGCGTGCCCGGGATGACGGTCTATGACATCACCAACGCATCAGCCATCCAGCACGGCAAGCCGTTCGGCAAGGCGCTGGACGGCCAATCGGTGCTGGACGCGTTCCGTACGTTCCTGAACGCGCCGTGCGGCTCCGGCGTGCGGCCCATCTGTGACTCGCTGCTAGCCCAGCTGGGTCGGATCGATAGCTGGTTCAGCCGACAGCGCCGCTACAAATTTTTCGCCTCGTCCATCCTGCTGACGTACGACGCGGCAGCGCTGCTGGCCGGCGCCGGCCGCTCCGATGAACAGGTGCTGGCCGCCGCGCGGCCCATCGCGCGCATGATCGACTTTGCGCACGCGTGGCCGGCGGACGGCGAGCCGGACGCCAACTATCAGGAGGGGCTGCGGAACGTGATTCGGCTGGTGACCGAGGTGCGGGACGCCCTGCCGACTGCCTAGTGTTGTCGCTGGTAGCCCGGGACTCCCGTCCGACCGCCCAGTGCTATCGCTGGCGTTACGAGCCGCCCCGCCGACCGGCTAGTGTTATTCCTGGTGTGCTGGTCCGACTGGGTGAAACGGCTGGCGGGGCGGTGTCGGATGCTGAGTCAGACAGACAGACTGACAGCCAGACGAACAGAGGAACAGACGGCCAGGGTCGCGACGAGATGGGTCTGTCGCCGGCTGGCGTGGCCTCTCCACGAGAGAAGCACGATGAATAAGGCTGTATCCGCTCGCTCAATGTCGTTAGATAGTTGGTCAGATATACCGTTAGAATCAATAGAACTAGTCCATCAGCTTGTGTTCATTGTAGACTTCCGTTGTTGCGTCACTGTTTTCCTGACGATGCCTCGTTTCTTGCCATCATATCATAGCTCTAGTATCGCGTTTCGGCGGTGTGGCGTGCCAAAGCGTTCAGGAATAGCGCATGCCGTGTCGGTCGGCCGAACTGTTCGAATCCCGAGCGGATTTCCCACGGTTATCGGCAGTGAATAACAGCCGTTCCGGCCGCCCGCAGCCCGCTTCACTCGGTATCACCCCGAGTAAACAACGCCGCCCGCCGGACCCGAGTCACGAATCATGTCTACGCCATACGTTTTCGTTCTTATCGGTGTGTTTAGCCAACTCGGGGCGGCTGTCGGCGCCGGACGTAGCGTCTGTGTGTTGAGCGGCCCACTATCGCAGGGCAATCGTACGCTCATTTCCGTTGTGCGCGTTCGATCGGTGGTCGGCTCACGTGTGATGCGCGTGCCAGTGATGCTGTCCCGCGATCCCGCTCCGTGAGTTCGGCAGCCGGTCTCGTGACTCGCCGTCAGCCGTGTACCGTGACTGACGGTGAGCTATTCTTTTCGTTCGGCACAGTCCAGATACCATCACCACGGCACGGGCATTCACGTGAAACAGTTTCACTGTAAACGTTACAGGTATCCAGTTGTGCAGTCTGTGGATGCATGTGGGCATTTTTTCCTGATTCCCGACCGAGCATCGGGTTTGTATCATTGTACCCATTTACGGTTGTATAGCGAATAAACAAAGCGGCCGCCGCCGCGCGGTGTCGTCAAGCTACTCAGCACTTTGCCGGGAACACAGGTGGTTGGCTGACGTAAAAACGGAGCCGATTACAAGACTAATCCGCGGCCTGCACCACGACATACACCATTCGGCGGTTCATTTTTATTGTGAAACATTACCACAATGCGGGTAAGTCAACACAATGCAATAAGTATCTGACTAGATGTAGCACGCTGCCGCCTATGTACGAATCTGATGACGTTCCATTATCATGGCATACATTATTGCAAATGGGAGGGACCCGTCAAATGTCCCAGATGCACCCATTCTCTCACTCTGACGCATTCATTCCCCCAACACACGCGGAGGGAGCTCATACACACGTGCACACTCCGATAGCACCCGCAATCCGAGCTACCTGCTGCACGTCTCCCGGGCGGGCCGGCCGGTCCGTTATAGATGCTGCTGCCGCCGAGACGGCGGCGCCCGCCGGTCGGCTCGTAACGAGTTCGGGGGCCCCTGGCGGCGCCGACTCCCCATTAGGCTGCGTTCACTCCGGAATGTGTACACGATGGCCTTGAACGGCGACCAATAGAGGCGGGCCGGCGGTGCCGCCGATTGGTCACCGCCCCCGACCGCCGAGTACACACGCCGCTCGCAGAAGACCGTCCCCGATTAGTGAGAAGTGGTGACGGGAGGCTGAATCACCGCACCGCCGGCGGCGCCCTATCAGCGGCCGACTGTGCACGCTGCGGTACAGTCGATATGACAGGAAACTGCCGATATCCGACCACCGCGAGCCGACAGGGCCCGGCGCCGCGCGCGGCACGGCAGGCAGGCGGGCGGCGGCCCCACCAATGGCAGGGTACCACCGGCGGCGGCCAGCACAGGAGCTAGATTCGGTGAGAGCTAGGCGCAGCGCCATCACTGGATCCGTATCACCGGGAAGTACTTGTGACTGGAGAAGTCGAAGATGGGCGAGCGGCCCTGCGAGTGTCCGCCGGCTAGAATCCTGGCCACCACGTAGTTGGTCTTGGCCATCCTGGTCAGCACGGCCACCTGGGGACGCCGGCAGACCGGGCCCGTCACCGGACAGATCATGGGGTGTACACACTGACTTACACTCAACCCGACACGCCACAAACGTACTCCAAATCCGAGAATAAACATCAACCAATCCGCACAGCATCACAACAAACGACACAGATGTTTGTAAACCTCTCATTCACGTCACAGCTCGTACACAAAATGCCACTCAGACTCCCCACCGGAAAAGAGGCCCCGACAAGTGTTGCGGCATTCTCAGTGCCCCTTTATCACCGCGTGGATCGTGGTGTGGCCACTGTGACGCCAGAGGCGGCTGACCACAACAGGCGCGCGGGGCGCCTCTCTGAGGACCGGGGTGGACCCGGCGGCCCGCGCGGATCGCTCACCTCGGCATCATTGGCAGGGAGCGTCTCCAGCAGCCCCCGGGCCTGGTGGAAGCACTGGCACGCCTCGGAGTACGCCATCACGGCGCGGTTCTGCCGGTGAACCACGCATGACGGGTCAACACACAATTCGCGTCGTAAGGAGCCACACAATAGAAAGCTAAAATGAATTCCGTTGTGCACCTACAAAACCCGCCTACACAATTCCTTTGACTGCATAATGTTGTGTGTAAACGTCACATAGCAGCACATGCGAGTCACGTTTCCAATACCGCGGCTAACCATCGGGCCGCAAGTTAGTCAGCTGTGTAACCACACCGTTTCTGAGTAGAGCTCTGACCCGTCACCCGAGAACGGTCGGCCGGTCACTGGGCGCGCACGGCTCACAAGTCACGAGCGGCGTGCGCCTCATGTTTCGTGGTTGCACTAATGTGACGGCCAGGTGAGGATCTAAAGAAGAAACGAGCCGATTTATTCCCCTCGAACGCACACGAGTACTGGATTAATTGTGTGGCCGGGCTTACCTCAAAATACTGATTCCTATAACCTGGCACATCCGTAATTCCATAGGCTCCCTTGTGTAACGAACCATGCCAAAAACGATTCTCATGAAATCGGCATACACTCAGATTTCCATCACTCGAAACACGAATCAGCACTGCCGCACCTTTCTCAATCTGAAAAAAAAAATGGAGAAAGCCCATCCCTCGGCGCTGCTGACAACCCACGGCCACGGGCTACCTCAGACCAGCGGAGTCTGCGCAGCTAGCCCGCGTTGGCTACCTACTAGGGCGGCCCTAGATAAGCAGCATCTCGTACAGCCAGCCCGCAGCCCATTTCCCTCACCTGTTGTGGCGGCCAGGCGCCGGTCATATACCGGTAGTGTCCGTACTGGACGGGCGGCGGCGTCATACTGACCAGCCCGTGTGACCCACCCTATTGACCAATGACCCTCCCGTGTCCCTCACCTGTTGTGGCGGCCCGGCGCCGGTCATATGCCGGTAGTGTCCGTACTGGACGGGCGGCGGCGTCACCACGGCACTGAACGGCCAGAACCGGTGCTCGTAGCGCACCTGTTCGTTATCAAACTCGGCGTGCGGCCGCTGTAGTCGGCCCTCGGCCTGCAGCCCGATACACGTCTGTCGAGAGGACGGGTCAGGTCAGGTCAGACACAGACCGGCGGCCGCTGCAATCGGCCCTCGGCCTGCAGCCCGATACACGTCTGTTGAGAGTGAGAGACAGGTCAGGTCAGGTCAGGGCGGGGAGGGTCAAATTAGGTCGGATACACACGGCGGAAGGTGCTACTGAGGCCACAGCACGAATAGGTGCTAGTCAGGAGATGAACTAGGTGTGACACCCGAGCCTGTGAGATGTGGTCAATTGAGCTACGCGCTAGATGCACGTCTTAACAGCACCGTTCCCTCACAGTCGATATGACAGTGAAGAAGTCACAGTACCTGCTTCGTCAGGTGAAATAGCACTGGTCCTTACTCTTCTGAGGCGAATACCAGTGGCATATTACGCCACAAAACAGCTATCGGAACATTTCATTCCAGGTAAAACACCAACCACTAGACAAAAGATTTACCAAAGCGACAAAACGAAGACAAACAGTGGCCATCAGACACATCAACACGTGCTCTTTCACCGATTCTTCAGCAGGTTTGGCGGCACAAGGGGTCCGACACCGATTTAACAGGCGATCACAGACACACGTCAGGTCACGAGGAGCACGTCACACGATCACGGGCAGACACGGCAGGTCAACGAGAGCGAACCGTCACGTCACATTACGTGAACAAAAGTCAGCGAGCGTATGACGAACCACTGTCTAGACCAGCCCGCCACACCGGATACCGGGGCACAGCGAACATCGGCAAAACAGAGTATGAACCCGGGGAACACCAAACCACAGAACATCCCAGCACCCATTCAGTAGGGTCTTCAATACCGATAATAACCACAACTGACACGTTTCTTTTGCAGATTGACATCCGGTCCTCAAAGAACCCTAAACAACGCCATTCCTGTTCTGCTGAATCAGCGGGGGCCGTTCAATTTTTGACGACCCGATCCGCACCTCAGCACTGCCACTTTCTTACCTTATGCAGTCCCCCGCAGAGATTCTGTAGCGCCTGCGTGAGCACGATATCACGCTCGTAGCGGCTCTTGCGTTTCTTGGCGCGGCTCTTTTTACTGTTCCGGACGCGCTGGGCGGCTAGCTCCATGGCGGCGTCATGCTCGGCCAGAAATGAGTCGGCTCGGTTCAGCGTGGATACCATCCAGCCGTATAGACACTCGGAGAGGTACCTGTGTCGGGAGAGAGTGGTCAGAATCCCGAGGGTAGACAGACACGGTAAGCTAACATATCGGGTAGTCAGCGTGGACACCATCCAGCCGTACAGACACTCGGAGAGGTACCTGTGTCGGGAGAGAACAGTCAGAGCTCAGAGGGTAGACAGACACGGTCAGCTAGCATATCAGTCAGGATAGACACTCTGTCAGGACAGGATAGACACAGTCAGGAACTGCAGCCGTACAAACACTCGGAGAGGTACCCGTGTCGGGGATGGGGCGGTCAGAGGGTGACCCAGGTTACATACTAGCCAGGATAGTCAAGGAGGGACCGTCCCAGCCGTAAAACACTCGTCGGAGAGGTACCTGCGTCAATACCGGGGGGCGGTGAGAGGGCGCCCGGGCACACACAGTCATCTCACATACCAGTCAGGATAGTCAGCTGGGGAGGACCATTGCAGCCATTCCAACATTCCGAGAGGTAAAGTTCTCACAGCATTTAGTGGTTGGTCAGCCGATGTGTTTAGGGGATAGTAAATTTGAATGACACAGACACTCTCGTAGCTGCTGTATTCAGTACAGTACAGTGTATTTACAGGCCATTCCACATGGTGGGTTAATGTCATGCCTGAGTCAAAATACATAAATGAGACATCGATTAAAAAGAAAAGGGTGAAAAAGAAGCACGATGCACACTGATGAGTAAACATAAAAATTAAAAGCACGTATCCAGCAAACGTAAAAACTCAGCTCGCGTTTCGGAGCTGGTGACGGTCGACGGCAGGCGGTTCCAGGACGAGGCCGCCCGGTAAGAAAAGGCGCGACGCGACATGGCCAGCCGAAAGCAAGGAGGCTCCAGCATACTGTCGCTCCACTGTCGCTCGGGTGGTTCGCTGGGATAAATCGGCCCGGGCGACAAACAAGGACCGGACCGCGGCGGGAGCTCGCTCGTCCTTCAATGCGCCAAAGACACGGACGCAGTCGTGGTGCACGGTCATAAACCACGCCAGCCCAGCTCCTTCAGAATTGGCGAGACATGGTCACGCGCACGTGCCCCCGACACGATCCTGGCCCCGAAGTTTATCGCCCTCTGCACTCTCTGAAGGTGACATGCGGCGGCCCCGCCCCAGACGGAGAGGCAGTATCGGATATGTGGGAAGGCATGACATTGGATAAGAAGCTGTCGGGCCTCGGGGGTAAGGTGATGTCGAATTTTATAGAGACAGAATAGGATGGAATTGCACTTTTTGACAACAGTGGATATGTGCGCTTCCCAGGATAGTGTTTGGTCGACCGTCACGCCCAACATCTTCACGGAAGGAGAGGGTGTTAGTATATGTCCAGAGATACTTAAGTGAAAGGACGAGGTTTTCTTAACCCGGCAGGCGGTGGGCCTACCAGCCACCTTCCGCGCGGTGGGGGGGGGGGGGGGCACTTTTTTGCCCCCCCCCCCGTATCTCCGAAACTACTGGACGGATCCGGAAAATTCAAACGGCGTTCGATAGCCCTGTCAAATTTGTCGAGGGAAACCAAATTTCATTGACCTCGGGGTCACCGATGACGTCACAGGTCAGGTCAAAGATAAAATGTTTCACCGTTCACGGGGCTTCTAGGGAAAGCGCTATAACACCGAGTAAAACGCATTTTGTCGAAAATCAGCGATAAGGCGTCAGTTGTCTAGTACATATGTTGCTATTAGAGGTCACTGGTCATACCAGGTCAGGTCACAGGTCAGGTCACCAAAGGTCACCAAGGGTCACCATATGAGCCCAACTTTACTAACGTTATGCGATGCATGTTTTATGGCCAGTTTTTCATTTCCAACTCAATGGTGTTGGTTACAAAACCATCAGGTACGGTTTAGGTCACTTTCTGGTGGAGGTCAGGTCAAGGTCAGGTCAAAAAAGGTCAAATTTCAAAGTTGATATTTTTGCATAAAATGGGTATCGATTCGATGCAGCTCGTCACGGGGAGTCTAATGGTGGTCTTTGTTTTGCGCTACGAGGTCTAGAATTGCTAAAAATTGAGTTTGAAAATTTGACGTCATCAATTTTGAACAGTTTTTTCGCTATAACTTGGCCAAAAAAAGAGGTATCGATCTCAAATTTGGTATGTAGATAGAAGGCGGTAAGGGCTATCACATATATTCTGGTTTTTCCGAAATTCAAAAAACTTTTTGGATTTTTAAGCTATTATATTCAAAAAATCTATTTTTTGATTTTTGGGGGTCAAAATCCAAAAAATTCGAAAAACCGAAATAGCAGTTTTGTAGCCTTTTTAATTCCACACCTTTTATGTCTGAAACATTTTTCTGTATCTCTAAAGCTGTAGGCCTGACAGCTCTTCCCGCGAAACCTTTTTTTGGGTCGAAAATGGCAAAAATGACGTCACTCTGACGTCATTAGCGGCCAACCTATCGTAGCCTTTGGAAAAAATTTTTGGTCACCATGTGCGCTAGCTGCTCCCGGGATGGTACTGAAAGTTTGGTGACGATCGGCGCAGCGGTTCTCGAGATATATCGAAAAAACTAAAGGGGGGGGGCAAAAAAATGCCCCCCCCCCACCGCCTGGAAGGTTAAGGTTGTGGAACTCCGCGGCACTCCAGTAAAATGAGAAGAGGTTTCGTGCCGACACTTCAGCAATGTTTGTAACAGGCTATAGACGCATTAATCAACACTCGTCGATTATTGTGACGTTGGCAACCAACCACTTGGTGTGGGAGCTGTACGTGCACCGGGAAGGGGAGGTCAGAGGGTACACTGACACGCTCAGCTCACAGTCGAGATAGTCAGAGGGACCGCCCTATCCGTGGGCGACGTCCAGATGAGACGCCTGGCTTAGCAGTTAATGCGTTTAAGTCGCGCTCACGGTCACATAGCTGAGATGTTATCGTTGAGTGTCTCATAAATGTCTCGCGCCTCTCCCGCATACCAGAGATGTTTAGCTAGTTCACAAGAATGTCCAAAGGTCACGGCCGCGAAGTGATTCGTCACCACAGACCTGCTCAGTGTTCAGTGACCCCGAAACGCCGCGCGTGCTGAGCGCACTCCAAATGGGACATGACCGCGGCATGTAATGACATTCAGTGAACGCGTGTTTATCGGGACGGTAGTGGGCGCGCAGTGTCAGACATCCATGTCGACACATGTCTCCGCACCGATCGGAAACATTGCATCAGTCACACCGCACACCAAACGGTGACTGGCGGGTTTTTCAGAGCTAAGACATTTTGACGTCAAACGTTACTCAGCTCATCAGAACTGGGTAGAAAAAGCCAGCAAAGGCTAGGTCTTTCCATGAAACGCCAGCTTTCAATCAATCTATGACTAGTTAGTGAGCGATGGCATCTTTCGTCTCGGGATAATAGCCTGGCCGATCAGTGCAGTGGTTACATAAATGCACTAAATACCCTGACGATCAGTGCAGTGGTTAAATGCACTGAGTACCCTGACTCTCGCCCCACCCTTGGTCCTGAAAGAGTGGCAAGGTGTAGTAAAGGATTCACCGCACCGTCACTGTCGGCCGGCCGGGCCCTAGCTTTGAGATCAAAACTACACGTCTGGTTCGACTGAGATTTACGGCTTACGCTAGACATTATCGGGAAGGTTCACGGCTTCCTCGGTTATCAATGCTACTGGGCAGTTTCTAATTTCTATCATATTTTAGTCCGAGGTCATTAGTAAGTCAATGTTAATGGATACGGAATACTGACCAGTTACAGAGGTACTAGGGTGTACGACTGCCATCATGTCTGACCACTGACCAGTAGATGTAGAGATGCTCGTGCGCGTAGAGTTCCAGCTACAGTCGCTGACCAATAGATATACTGGTAACTACACACTCAATTCACCTACCAGTAGATGTAGTGGTACTCGTGGGCGCTGTAAAGCTCCAGCTCGAAGCCCGAGAGCAGGTACTGGATCATGACGCGCAGCACGTGGTACAGGATCCAGGTGGTGAAGCAGACCAGGTGGTGGCGCGCCGGCTCCAGCTGAAGGCACAGCGCGTGCAGCAGCGTGTCCACACGCTCCGCCTGACGGACACAACGGGAGGAGGGGGCGTCAGTCAGGGGGACGGATAGACACCGCCGCTTGGGGAGAGCAGGAACACCGAGGATAAGGGGAAAGGGCCGTGGAGAGGGCCGCCAATCCGACCCGCAGCTTGTGGGGGAACAGAAGGTACAGCAGAATATCTCGCTGAACCTTTAAATTGGTTATTTGAAAATCATGAAAAGATATTGCAATATCATGTGCCACATGTAGCACGAAAGATTGGCAGATTACGTACTGCATTGGACACGAACATAGCTAGAACGAGGAGCAGCGAACGGTTCAGCAGTCGGATAAAAATAGTTACCTATGTTTTGGAAGTCAATGTTTACAACGTAGTGAGCTGAAGATAAAGCGAGCGAGAGAAGGGACGGGAGATAGAAAAGAAACAGCTGGGGTGAATAAATAACCTGCATTTCATCACCTAGTTTCTCTAATACATGAATGATTTCATCCGTGATTAATACATGATCCCCTTTCCCTAATACATTGCAATACCGATGGTGCGGACTGATTCAGTACGGAATCATTATGATGACATCACTCATGGACGGAGTTCGATAAAATGAGTGTTATTTACAGTCACGGAGCCAATACCTAGCAGGAAAGGGGCGTCAAACCAGTGCAGATTGATTACGTTAACGGTGGAGCACATCGGCACCCTAGCTGGCAGGGCAGTTACGAGCTGCTCGCGTGCATCCAAGCCGCTGACTGCCGCCAGTAGCGGCTACCTGCTGACAAATTGCTGATGCTGCGGACCTATTTGGTGACGATCACATATCAGGGTGCCGGTGCATATAGAACGAATCGCAAACGAGACTGATCTCCGGATAACACGATGGAATGCGACTTTTTAAAGGCATAAATCCAGCTGGCATTTTTAGATCTGTCGATACGGGCCGGCAGAATGCAGCCGTCCGTTTTTAGACACGGTTATGAATCTGCTCGGAGCTCTAAGTCGCTCGGCACAGGGGTTCGTCGAAGTCGTGCGAAGCGACTTAGCCAGCGCCCGGCACGCCGTTTCTACGAATGCATTCAAATGATCCCTCGCATTCCTGGACACTGCTAACCTGGTAAGTCGCGGGGATTCTTAAAAATGGCACTGGAAACGAGAATAATGATGCAAGCAACAGCTGGGGCCGAGCAGATTTGTGTAGGCCCCGACAGCGACAAGCCGTGGGCGGAGAAAACGGTAGAAGAAGCCTGTGAAACACCATCTCAGGGAATGCCCTGGCCAGGATTGGGAGCGATCAGGGGCCAGAATTACCAACAGAAAAAATATCCGTCTGCTAGTACTACATATTTCTTTAAAAATCCCACAAGTTTAAACAACCACGCAAAAAAAAAATACAGCTTATGTGAAAACATGTTAGTTAGGCTGGCTGATAGGCTGATATTATTTTCCATATCAGTGGTTATTTTTCCACGTGGCCGGCGAAATTCGCGAGCGGCTTTAGGCAAAAAGAAAACCATAACCGGCAGTTCTTTCTTTTGGTAAAAATGGTCTCAGGCCTCCGATCTTCTGTCGCTGTGAGGACAGTCGGCAGAAACTGTCAGAAATTCTTGGACCGATTCAGTGCAGTACTTAGTTTTAACTCTTACAGCACACCGGTGTTGAAACCTCCGTTACTCTATCCGCTGACAGACTTCTGCCGAAGGACCCGCATTATCTTTCGCCTCAAGAGAGGGACTACAGTAAGCCCTCACCTTCAGGGAACTTGCTAAGCCTTGGCCGACAAGTCCGGGTCACCGGCACCGGCACCGTCCTACCCTCATCACGACACCCTCTTTAATTTACTTGGCTCCGTTATCACGGTTCGTCGGAAAGTCATTTCATCCACAAAAGAAACGAAATATACCATTCGAAAGCTGACGGAAGGCTGATTACAAAAATATAATTTCTATCGAAATCGTACGATGGCCTTTTTCAATAATTGTGTTTTTGTAAACACGTAATAATTTTTTATTCAACGAGCTACTCAGGACATTCTTGAATGCATAGGCATGTTTTTCGTTTTCCAGTGAAAGCTGAATGCATAAAGAACAATATGTAGCGAAAAATATTCTCAACTATTAATATGCGCCTCTCACAACCGGCGACAAGGCGCAATCACACAACTCAGTGTCACGATGGATCAAAGTAGCTGTAAGCCACACAAAAGCGTGAAATGACCCTTATCGACTCGCAGACCCGGCGCTCTCGGCTGTCTGACGGGCCACGGAAGGGACGTTCGGCTGTCGCCCTACTAAACGGATGTCATATTTGTTAGTTCAACGATTCAAGTCGGTACTTTAGTTGTTCAGGATACCTGAGAGGAAGATTCATTGCTGTCATTTTCACATCATGTATCGAATTTGCATTTGTTGATGTCTACTTTGCTCCATTCAGCTAGGCATTGTGCCCATATAAGGAAAGTTGGCCGCGCTGAGCTATCAGAGGTTGTACCGGCCTCAGCTGGGCTGGTGGGGATAGCGCCCGGCGGGGCGGGGCGAGCTTTTGACTGGTCGCAGGGCCGAACAGCTGTCACTGGTACAGCCTCTGACAGTAAAACCCCGCTAACTTTCCCTGCGCGGGTAGTGAGCGCAGCGGGACTGAGCAAAACCTGTATAAGAAAATGTAAATTAACACGCGCAGTGGAAGGGTTGCGAGTACTACGCCCAGTGGAAGGGGGGGGGGGGCGGATGTCGCCCCCCCCCCCTAAGATCTCAGCTCCCACTGGAGCTAGAAAGACGAAATTTGGAGGGTAGGTGGGGGCCCAGGGGAACTCTGTTGTGTGTGAATTTCATGACCCTAGGTCAATATCTTCAAGGTCAAATGAGGTCAAAAGTGGTCAAATCTGCCATATTAGCGACTTTTTTGCGTTTACACGCCGATAACTCAAAAAGTTACCGGCCGATTTTCTTTTTTCTTTCATTATACGAAAGAACATACATTTGTGAGTATGTATGATGAATTTCTTGTTAATCCAACAATAAATATGGCAGTTAGAAGCCTGCTAAGCGTAAGATGTCGCCGGCTGAAGCGGGATCGGCGGACGCGGGAAACGCGGCAATCACAATTTTGTGTTTACACACTCATAACTCAAGTTGTTACCGGCCGATTTTCAAAATTCTTTGACCATAAGATTGCCTGTACATTTCTTAGTCTTCTCACAAAATTTGACGCGAATCGAATGTAATCAGCGGTAAGGAGCGCGATGTAAAGACGGAACCATCCCGCCCCGGCACAGTCTACAATTCAGGCGGCGCGTAACGTCTAGCGCCGGCCGCCGCGCCGCCGCGGCGGCAGGATGTTTGACTTTACACCGCTATTACTAGAAAAGTTGTGACCCGATTTTTTTATTTCTTGCATGAGAAGATCTGCAGTTCAATTCTGGACAGGTAGCCAAAATTTCACATTAATATCATGTTTGCGGCGCGAGTTATTGGCGAAAAAACAGGAGGGGTGGGCGAAATCCGCCCCCCCCCCTTCCACTGCGCGTGTTAAAGCATGTTGTAATTCTAGCAGAAGAATGAACATTCTTCGCAGGTATCCTGAATAGCCTTGATAACGATATGGACCGTTAAACAAACAAATTTGACACTTGTTAAGCAGGACGAGACCCGAACGTCCCCTCCGTGGCTGTCAGACGGGCCGAGAGCGCCGGGTCTGCGAGTCGATAAGGGGCATTTCACGCTTCTGTTTGGCTGAATTTGATCCATCGTGACGCTCAGTTGTGTGATTGCGCCTTGTTGCCGGCTGTGAGACACGTATACTCATATTTGAAAATATTTTATTGCTGCATTTTGTTCTTTTGGCATTCAGCTTTCCCTGGAAAACGAAAAAACATGCCAATGATTCCAAGAATGTCCTTGACGGTCCGTTCATTAAAAACTATTACGTTTTTATAAAAACGAAGTTTTTGAAAAAGGCCATCGTAGATTTTGATAAAAATAACATTTTTTGGAATCGACTCACCGTCAGCTTTCGAATGGTATATTTCGTTTCTTTTGTGGATGAAATAACTTTCCGACGAATCGTGTAACTCGCACGATACTCGTTTTTCTAGATCATGTTTCGCTCGGCATGCACGCGCCAGGCGGTGTATCGGACTTAAGTCACAATAATGCGAGCAATTTAATGTTATTGAAAACTCCGTCTCGAAAGACAGTGCGGAATGAGACACAACTGCAGTAGCAAGAATCACAATCATTCCCCCCCCCCCCTCCCTCCCCTCCCACGCAACTACCACAGACGGACACCGTTTCTGTAGCTTCCCTCCAGTATCAGGGCAAGATAATTCGACAGTCACGCGACTCCTAGCTCATCCACGAGTCACCCCAGCGATACCACATCGGCGCGTTGCCTACGGCACATGCATACTTTGCCCATACTTGGCCATTCCAAAGAGGCACGACCCGTGTTGTAGGGCGCGGAAGGAGCTCTCCATTCCCAGCCGTCTTGCCAAACTTCTATAACCCAAACAGAATACCTCAGCGTCAGCACACCCGGCCCTCATACGTGCCACATATCCTCCTATTGCCAGCCAAGTTTGTGCTCCCCGCGGCGCGACCCAGCTCCCTCGGTGTCCTACCTCCTCCTGCAGCCCGGCCAGGTCAGCCAGCACCATCTCGAGTTTCTGTCGCTGCCGCGCTCGGTTGTGACCGGCCACCTGGAGCAGCTGGTAGAAGGCCGCCTGGCACCGGCACATGAACATGTCCACCGCGTCCTTGGCCTGAGGGCAGGATACATTAGGTCACATCAGTGTACCCAGGGTCACATCAGCACACACGGTCACACTGCCGACGCACGAACGCATCCATCGTGTTCATGGGCCGAAGACAGCATGGTCATTGGCCATTGGTCATTGGTCAGTCAGTGCTCACTATGGCACACTTACGATCACAGCGGCACTCACACTGTCACAGAATACACCAGCAGTTACTGCAGCGATACACACAGTATGGCCATACCGGGAGCACCCATCAGTCACAGCTGAGCGACACACCCACAACCCACACCCGTCATCACGTCGATAAACCCACGGTTACACCAATAAATCCAGAGTCACATCAGTGTACAAACGGCATGCAAAGCGCCGACAGACTAGGCCAATGGGGCGTTTTTACACGAGTCCCACAAAAGGGGATAAAAAAAGTGTGGACGAATTTTGACAGCACTAAAAGGAGGTGTAAAATGCCTGTGATATGCGTTTTTGTGCTTAGGTACGGTACCTAAATGGATCGTAAAAGGAGCATGTGCGTCATCAGCCATCAAAATTTGCATATCTGACATCAAAAAGCGGAAAATATGAATCCATTAGCAGATTCTTGCGAATGAATAACAATAAAAACGCATTCATCCCTAACAACACAATGAACTTTTGGCAGGACAACGAAATGGAATGTCTTGAGGAGACGGTGTGGACAACGAAACAACATAATATAGACATGCCAGGACAGGGCCGTGAAATGTTTCGTGGGAGCACACAATCAACAATAGTCCGAAACTGCGAGCGCTCGAGGACAACTGACATCGCAGAGTCACGATATTATTGCGGACTGAATGTGACGGAGTATCCTCTCCGAGAAACCGAGACGGCAGCCGCCGGCCCACCTGGCAACCGAGCCGCACAACAACATAACATTCACAGAATCGCATATCTCCGGCAGCAGAAAAGGAACAAAAAATGGGCATCCGCTCGGCAGCTGGGGAACCCGGACAGACTGAGATTACACTGATCAGCGTGGCCGCCTGGTAACGTGCTTCGCGATTCCTGAATTCTAGGAATGGCACTAACCTTTGACGTAAGTAAGCATACATAAAACTAGCATCCGAGCTGGAATCAACGATAAAATGTTGCACTTGTAAATCCGAATTTTTAAAGGTCCATCTCGGTATATTCAGTAGTCAAGACAGGTTGCAGAGTTTGATGAAGTTTTTAGCATTCAAGAGCGCTTTCTTATCTCTTTTTTTACTAATCTTATCCTACATCGCAGCTTATGCTTACTAACACTAAACAGCGTACTGGATACTTAGTGACTTGTCGCATGATTTGTTGTTCAACATGGTTGCATTTATCATATCACTCATTTCAAATAGCGACTGCAGACTGTACGATTTCTAGTCTTTTCTACCGCACTTTTTATTCATGCTAACACATGCCCCCACACCTCTCCCCCACACACCCAAGCTTCCCTCCCTCCCTCATCCCCGTACCTTTTCATTGCCGAGTACCGGTGATCTGGGCGCCAGTGAGGGCGGCGCGATGAAGGCGCGCGCTGCCTGCAGCAGCGTCTGAGCTCCAGCCGGGCTCGGTCGGCTGCTCAGGCCGTGCAGAGGCTCGGCAATCACAAACAGCACCGTGCGAGAGAACACGCACGGCTTGGTGGCGCTGAACGCCTGCATGTAGTCCTGCAGGCGGTGAAGGGCCGGAGAAAACAGTCACTAAGAGGGGCGAGAGAGGGCGCGAGGTCATATCGGGGGGAGGGGAGGCTGTCAAACATCGGTCATAGCGGAAGACGAAAGGCGGGGTGACCGGTCACATAAGGGGACGATAGGGAGCGGAGTGATTCTTCATACCGGGGGAAGACGGGTGGGCCCTACGCAGAACGACTTGGATAGTGGTGCACGGTGCTACAGCACAGCGAAACAGTCACGAAACAACAGGTGGATATTAACCAAAGTACGCCTACCAAGACTGGTCCCAGATATACAACTTTTCGGTAATACGTTGCCATTCGAAGTCCATACATACAAAAAGTGTCCCTCTTCATCTTACCAGTCTTCAACCAATTGTGTTGCTTGATGACACAACAGCTGCAGGCGGCACAACATTACGATTTTTATCTGATTTTCTTGAGCATGCTACAGTCAACTTACTCCTTCCTTTCTCAACCCAACACAGCCTCTCCCCTCACTCCACCCTCCAAACGGAACGACAGGCAGTCCCAAGCACAGACCAGGTCACGATGATACAACAAAGCCAACCCCACCGCCTCCCGGCCTCCACCACCCACCATGAGCGCGTGCAGGTGTTTGCACTCGAGCACGGTGCGCAGCCGGAGCAGCCGGTCCAGCAGGGCGGTCAGCTCGTCCATGGTAGCCGGTAACGCACGCAGCCGCGGGTAGCGGGGGAACGCCGGCGGTAGCTGTCGCTGGTTCAGCAGCGGGTCGAAACCCATCGTCACCAGGTGGCCGCCTGTCGACAGAGGGCAACACCGGGAATGGTTACGTAGGGGGCCGCAGCTGGGTGTCAGAGGGAGAGCAGGAGCACAAATGGGTGCGTGATTTATACTAGAAAACGAGCCGATGCCTGAAATATTCTGCGTAATAAGGGTCACAGTTTGGTGACTGCTGACTCATTTATAAGCCAGCTGTAATCAGCATAAACACAATGTAACAAAGCTTAAGAAAAAGTTGCTAAGTGGAGACTGAGACTAACAACTCTATTATAATACAAAGCGGCAACAGCAGTCCATTTAGAAATCAATCAGTGTTTGGTGGTGGCGCTAAATAAGTCTGATGTACGCACCTTTGGCCGCCTGTTCCACCTGTTCGTAGCTGGCACCCATGGGGCACGTATTCTTCAGCACCGGCAGCAGCTCCTTGGCCGAGGTGAGCGCCTTCCACGCCTCCTCCAGACCCTGGTTCTCCTTTTTTGAGAAGGCTAGCACAGCTTGAAACAGGCAGCGAAAGAACTTTAACCGCGCTTGTACCGCGACGAGCTCTTCGGTTTCCTATGGGGAGAAGGCGGAGCACGTAAGTTCGTCCCAAGCTTAACCCGCGCCCCGTTGGGCTATGCCGAGCAACGCGCCCTGTTGCGGGGGGGGGGGGGGCAATTTGCCCCCCCCCCCCCTAAGATCTCGAAAACCACGCAACCTAGCGACAAGCGGCAAACGGTGTTGGATAGACCTTGTGACCCAATTTCATTGACCTAGGTCAAACCGATGACGTCACAAGTCAGGTCAAAGGTCGAATTTTCACCGTTTACAGGCATTTCAAGAAATGCGTTGTAAAATCGAGTAAAATGCATTTCATTGAAAATCATCGATGGGGAAATGTTCTTCAAACACATATTTTGCTATTTGAGGTCACTGATACCAGGTCAGGTCACTGAGGGTCACAATATGAAAATATCACGTGATGCATGTATTATGGTCCATTTTATATGCCAAATACGATCATGTGGGTCAGGCAGCCTTTGGGGTCAGTTAAGATTATGTTCTGGTGAAGGTCAGGTCAAGGTCAGGTCAAGGTCAGGTCAAGGTCAGGTCAAGGTCAGGTCAAATTTCAAAGCTGATATTTTTGCATAAAATGGGTATCGATTCGATGCAGCTCGTCACGGGGAGTTCAATGGTGGTCTTTGTTTTGCCCTACGTGGTCTAGAATCGCTAAAAATTGAGTTAAAAAATTGACGTCATCATTTTTGAACAGTTTTTTCGCTATAACTTGGCCAAAAAAACGAGATATCGATCTGAAATTGGGTATGTATATAGAAGAGCGCAGGGACTATCACATATATTCCGGTTTTTCGAAATGCGGATTTATTTTGCATTTTTTTAGTTTTTCTTTAAAAAATCAATTTTTTGTGAATTTTTGGGGGTCAAAAACCCAAAATTTTGAAAATCTGAGATAGCAGTTTTGTAGCGTCGCTTTTTGTCTACATGACTATGTAAAGAACTTTGAAATTGCTTGGTAAATGTAGATTTGGTGAGCGTTTCAAGATTGCATGTTTTTTGCTCATTTTTGCTCGAACATGACTTTAGTTTGACCTCAATAACTCCTGACCTAAGGTGACCTAAGACTTGAAATTTTGTGTAAGGTGTCAAATTGATGCCCGGGAAGGTACTGAAAATTTGGCTTCGCGCCGCCGTTTTCTTGCTATTCAGGAAAAACCACAGGGGGGCAAATTGGCCCCCCCCCCCCCAACGGGGCGAGGGTTAAAAGTTTGCCTTCAACTGTGGCGCAGCCTCGACAAGGACCAGTGAGGGCAACCGATCCAGGCGACGTCTATCTTTGTGTCATTCAACACGAAAATACCATCAGTCCCCACAGCATAACCACTGACCGCTCGCCACACAAGCCTCCTACACAGTGTGTCATCTCAATCGAAAACTCTCCTTAATCCCCTGCCTCCAATACTGACCTCACTAACTGACTGACCTGACCTGATGCTTATTGGTCATTGCTCTAGCGTCTTTCCCATCTCCCTTCTAGCAGCCGTGTCTTCTCACCTCCCTAGCGTCTCCTACTCAACCTTTGTCATGAAATTGTCATGAAATATTCTGATTCTGATTCTGATTCTTTAGCTTCTCCTACTCACATTCCTAACGCATCCTCCGGCCTTCTCACCTCTCTGGCAGCCGTGTCTCCCGCCTTGCGTCTGGCTCGCAGCTCGCGCGTCACGTCCTCCTCCGCCTCCCGCAGCATACCGACTGCGCGCAGAGGCGTCACGCCCGTCCGGTCGGGCAGCGACTGCGGCTGGAAGTCCTCCTCCTCGTACAGTAGCGCTCTGGCGAATCGCACAGGAAAAGGAGGGTTGACGGTCAGCGGAGTTTGGTTTACAGCACTCTACCGACGTTGATCAGCACTCGGCGGTGTCAGACGGACCCACGACTCACGAGGCAGCAGGCTCGACATGACTGGTAAGCTTACAGAGGTCGATAGTATAGTGGTATGGTATACTGTGCTTATAATGCGGCTGCTCCCCGAGCTATGGCAAGTGAACGAAATAAACCAAGCATAAGTGCCTACTGGCACTACCCAGTCGCAAGACGACGTTGAAAAGAAACACTAATTGGCATAACTATGATACCACTTTGATATTACTCGATGCTAGGTAAAATAAAGAAGCAGAACATTCATATGCATATTTTCATATGTTGTTAACACTGCTAGTGCTAGCCATCATTCATTACCTAATATCCCATATTTGATACAAAATAACGGACCTCCACCCCAGCCCACCAGCCTCGCACCAGTCCTTGCCAGCGCCGCCAGCCCTCGACCACGTCACATCACTTACACCTGGACGAGCAGCTCCGAGATGGTGTTGACTAGCTGGATGGTGGCGACGCTGAACGCCTTGACACACCGGTCCTGGATGCTGTGGGGCGCCTGCAGGTAGGCGTTGGTGGACACGGTCTGCGTGAGGCTGTGTCCCTCCAGCCAGGAGAGCAGGTAGGCCAGCGACGTGTCCATCACACCGAGCTGCTCGCGCGGCGTCAGGTCGGCCGTCTTCAGCAGGCCGTCCTGTGGGGTCGAGTGGAGAGGAGTCAGTCGGTGAGGGGTCGACAAGGGGAGCAGACGGGTCAAGAGGCACAGCAGAGCAGGGGCGGGAAGGGGACGGCAGGAGTGGGCTAAGGGAGAGCATGGAGGGAACAGTGGACCCCTCCATCCGCACTGACTTTCGGGGGGGGGGGCGACTGTGGGGTGTGGCAGGTCAAACTAAGAGGTGGAATTATGGTGAATGAAATGTATTTACGATCAAGAGCAATCCACAATCGGCGTGGCGATTACACTCCGACCATTCTAGCGGTCAGCCAGCCAATGGGACCAGCCAATCGATAAGTAACAGCGGATGAGTCGGCCGGTTACCGCTTTCCAACAAAAAAGGACTGATCGGTACTAGAAATGGGACCAGTCGGTTAAAGAAATGAGACCCCGGTCGGTAACAGCGGAATATCAGACCAGCTGTAACAGCGGACCGGGCCAGCCGGTGACTGCGGATCAGCTCACCCTCTATCAGTCCACTGCGTATATTCGGCGCCTCACCTCGACCGCCTGCTGGAAGCTGCGGATCTGTCGCTGCGACGAGTTGCACAGCATGCCCACGTCCATCTTGGGGTCCATCATCTCGATGGCCGACATGGCGTCGAACAGGCCGAACATGTCATCGTGCACCAGCTCTCCGAGCTTCAGATCTGAAACAGCAGGCTGCGCGGTCAGCGCGGCCGGACGACTGCGGAGCTGCTAACAATGGGTAAGTGCGCGATGCTAGACGTGACTTACCCTAATCGGTGATTTATAGGACAGGACTACACAGTAAACAACGAGCTAGACAACAAATGTCAAGCATTCGCCGGAATACAAAGCTCACAAACGCATCAAAGACAAATAAAAGTGTATACCATTCAACTCAAACGTACCTTTACATGCGTTAAGGAAGTCATCAGTGATGTCTGTCCAGTGGTATTCAACTTCAGTGGGCTCAGGTGGAGCTGATGGTGCCAAATCCATGTCTACAATTCTCTGAAAAGAAAAAATCACACATAAGATAGCAGCATATCCATCAAGGGTAAGGGGTAAAAAATGACGGGAAATCAGGGGATTTACGTATCGACTCATGACCTTCCGAAAAGCCCTTGGACATAACTAAACCGTCCTCCTAGGTAAGTAATCAAAATTGTTTTGTCGACTTTCGTCATCTAGACATAATATATCATAGGCACTAAATAGTTGAATGACTCGGTAGGTTAAGTTAGGTGAGGTTGGACTACATTACTCTAGTTTAGTAGGTTAGGCTAGGTCAGGTCAGGTTAGGAACCTAACCTAAGCTTACATAACCTAATCTAACCTGACCTAACCTAACCTGCCTACTAACCTAAAGTAATGTAGTCTAACCTCACATAATTTAACCTACCAAGCTATTTCAACTATATAGTACCTAATACCTATGGTACATTATATTTTTATTTGTCCAATGTCCCAGTGTTTGTCATTTGTGATGGGAAACGACATTCAGATGAAAATATTCTTTTGTTTTCACTCAAACCTCCAACTTTTAAAGACAATTTTCCACTCACAATTTTACCCCCCCCCCCCCCCAACAATTGACCCCCCAGGTCAGGTCAATGACCGAAATGTCAGGAAAATCGGGACCTGTCAAAGCTTCATAAAGTGAGGTTGTTCGGGTGTCTTCGGGTGCTCATCACGAATTTCATGCCAGTTTTGATCACATACGATGTCTTCATGAATTTGGGCCAAGTCGGGACAAGTCAGGTCAGGTCAATCAGTACGCGTCCTGCCGGATATTCATAGTAAACAACCACTGACAGCTTCGTAGCATGTTAAGAATTACGATTGCACCAAAACAACTTCGTGAATGTTCAAATGGTTGCTAATTTCGAAATCAGTTCCAAAAGTAGCATACTACCTAACATATGTCATATTCAACTTGGAAAAGTGAACCAAGGTCATCAAAGGTCAATGACCTGACCTGATCTTCACATGGCCTTGGTGCCCACCATAATGCATGGGACCAACACCATTTCACATTTTTGAACGTTTAAAACCAGTAAACATATGTCAAAACCAGTACCTAACATATGTCATATTCAACTTGGAAAAGTGAACCAAGGTCATCAAAGGTCAATGACCTGACCTGATCTTCACATGGCCTTGGTGCCCACCATAATGCATGGGACCAACACCATTCCACATGTTTGAACGTTTAAAACCAGTAATACGCTTTTCGGGCGAAGAACGAGCGAGCGAGAGAGTGTCCCTGCACGTGTGCACCTGCAGTAGCACTCTAACCACAATGCATGGGAACGCATTGCCTGGTGCTAAGTTTCGCCGAAATCGCCCCAGTTATATCACAGAGTTATTGTAATGGAAACAAATTTGAAACCTTTTTTGCATTATGCATGCAGCATGTGCAGTGGGGGTGACCCACATGCATCGAAAGTATCCGATGTTTGGAAGAGGGGATGCAACTACCCTAGACAAATTGCCGCAAGTCAAGGTTGACCTGAGCATTATTTGCTCACTGTTTTTTTCCCCTTTACATTTTAACCCCCAACCCGCTGGGGGCCATGGATTTCCACGCCCTGCTGGAGGGGGGGGGGGGGTGTTTGAACACCCCTTTTAACCCTCGCCCGCACATGCCATTTTCCCATCCTAGAACGCACATGGGGGGGGGGGGGGGTTGCCACCCCCCCCCCCGCGCCATTTCGTTCCTGTTGGAGATAGAGCTTAGCGGTAAAAACCAAAAAGATTCTTTGGGAAGGGACGAATCCAATGATACCCAGTTTTACCTTCTCAGGTCAGTCATTGACCTTCCAGGTCAGGTCAAACTAAAAAATGTTGCTGTTTTGGGTCACCGTTGGATATCAAGTGCGCTGCTTATCATATACCGATGACGATGCCGTTTTCTGGTGCCAAGCCAGCTAGAACCTCTTTGTCACACTACCCGACCAGGTTTTTGCTGCTGAGGTCATTTCAGGTCAAGTTAGGTCAAGGTCAGTTATATGTGTTTGTATGTCTGTGTGTGTCTGTGTGTATACTGATGTGTGCACCGATTGTTTATGTGTCCATATTACATGAAATCGTGATCTGAGAAGCTTTTACCAAAAATGCAGTCAAAAAAATTCACAAAAAAGTTAATTCCGCTTGCCTAAAACGCAATTATCTTAGATGACCTAGGTTGACCTTGACCTTGACCTTGACATCTGTACATCGTCGAACAACATGTTCCATGATAGGTGGGAGGTAAGACTGGCAAAAAAGGCCGAAATCAAGGTGTCAAAAGCTCACAAGGCCCATAGCCAACGCAAGATGTTGAGAATTGGCCATTTGGGTCATGACATGACCTGAAAAACAAGGTCATATCTCCGAAACCAAAAAACACAGAAACTTGAAATTTTCAGTGGACATCCAGAAAGGATAGAGGAGCAGCTATACGAAAAATCAGCCTTCTAGCTCTAAAAATGTTGAGTGCAGAGCAGAAAGACTACCTGGGGGGGTGGCAACCCCCCCCCCCCCCCCTCATGTGCGGGCGAGGGTTAAATCGGCTCCTGGGCCACGTAGCGATACGCGGAAGGCGGTGTTCGAAAGAGCGCCAAAAATAATGACGAAAACATTTCGGTCACTTTTTTGGGTCAGGTCAAAGGTCAGGTATTTAGAGGTCATTGAACGCAAAATTTCGCCAATTTTCAGGTCGAGTGTGGACTATTTCCAAGAAGCCAACGCATAACTTGGAAACCAAGAGAGCCACGGTGCCGTGGAAAAGCGCATTCGATAGCCCTATTAACGTTATTTCTGAGCATTGCCCTCAGATTTGAACTGGCGTCAACGGTTTGCCTGTAGGGGGCAAAAACTGCCAAAATGGCCGATTTTTTCGGAAAGTTTTTCTGCAATAACCTTTGACCCAAGCCTTGCACGAGTTTGCCTTTACCGGCATCGTGTTCCTCTCGTCAAGACGCATCGAATGAACTATAGTTTGACATTGAAAGGTCAACTTGAAAATTTGACCTCAGGTCAAGGTCATGACTTGACCCGAAAGGGTCATGTCGAATATCAGTCGATCCGTATCGTCGAGCTTAACACATCCAAGGCGCTTTCATCGCTCTAGTGTGCCTCTATCAAAAGTTCTTTGTGAAAAACTGAGCTTGGGGCCAGTGTGGGCGGGACTGACGTGGGACGTAACCCTCACTGCGCATATGTGCTGCTGTATGCTGCAGCATATTTTATTTTGGCTGCACAGTCAAACAGTCCTTAGATAAGGTTGAGTCAGGTTAGATTGTTTTTCATGTACTTGGACTTTGTTTTCACATTCACCGAAGTCTTACAAAAAAAAAAAAAAAAACAGAGGGCTGTTCACGGGCCCTGTGTGCGGTCGGACCGCACACAGCCTCCAAGCTCCGCCCACTGCGTCCCTACGTCAGCCTTCCGTCACCGCACACAGCGACCGCTGTGGCCGGTCGGGACTGGCCACAGCGGACCGTCCACCGCACGCAGCCGTGACGTCAGAGCCGCCTACCCATCCCCTACCCCCACGCCTGCTGGACGCACCGCACACACCGCACGCAGCAGTGTGTGGTGCCCGTGAACACCCCTCAGACCAAGATTTGCACTAATCAAATTTGTCTAGTTATGGAGCAAGCAAAGCAAGCAAAATCTTTGATAGATTAACAGAAATTTCTGAGTATGAGCAGGCGGCCGGCCGACCGTGCGGATACTTTTGCGAGGCTTATATATCTCAGCGACCATTTGACCGATTTACATGAGGCAATTTTGAAGGGTAGCTGCATTCCTTCTACCAAGTATTGGACTGTTCCCGATGCATGTGGGTGGCCCTTGTGCACGTGCCACATGCAAAACGAAAAGGTGTCAGTTGTGTAACAATTGCAATATCTCTGTAACTACTGGGCTGATTACGGAGCGAGCGAAGCGAGCGGAGTCTCATACTGAATTAAGGGAAAATCCTGAGTATGAGCGGCCGGCCGGCCGGCCGTGGGGACGCTCTTCAAAAGCTAATATCTTAGGAACGGGACATCCGATTGACAAGCGGTCTTCTTTACTGAATGTCACTTGGACGTAAAAGTTCTGTGGTGTGATGGCCACCATGCGTTCTTGCCAACCACCGCACGTGGCGCGTGGTAAAGTTGGACATTTTTTAAGAACCCCCAAAATTGCAACCTCAATAACGGCACAACGGTTGGGCCGATTGAATTGAAACTCGGTACACAGTTAGGTCTCCATCAGATAATTCATCTGCATGTGTTAAGGTTGGGGTGCTACAGCACGTGCGCACGTGCAGGGGGCGCTCCCAGATCTCGAGAACGGCTGGGCCGATTGCGCTCAAATTTGGTACACGGTTGGGGACCAGTTAGTAGGGTGCCGTGCAAAAGTCAGTTTGGACCCCGCTTGCACGTGCGCACGTGCAGTGTGCCGCTTCCAGATCTCGAGAACGGCTAGGCCGATTGCGCTGAAATTTGGCACATCGCTAAAGACCGGTTAGTAGGGTGCAGTGCACAAGTTAGTTGGAGGTACCCCCTCGCAATTTCGCACGTGCAAGGCCCATCCTCTCGCTCGCTCCGTTGGTCGCCCAAAAGGCGTTTTACTGGTTGCACTGAAAGTTAGCATGTACGTGGGCAGCCACTAGGCAATGCATATCCATGTACAGGGACCCGCAGTTGCTACTGTACACATATATTACCAGTAAAACGCCTTTTGGGCGAAGAACGAGCGAGCGAGATAGTGAGCCCTGCACGTGCGGAAGGGCGAGAGGGTACTTCCAATGGGCTTGTGCAAAGCACCCTTCTAACCGGCCGCTAGCGGTGTGCCAAATTTGAACGCAATCGGCCCGGCCGTTCCTGAGATCTGGAAGCGGCATTCTGCACGTGCGCACGTGCAAAGGGGGCCAAACTGACTTATGCACGGCACCCTACTAACTGGTCCCCAACCGTGTACCAAATTTGAGCGCAATCGGCCCAGCCGTTCTCGAGATCTGGGAGCGCCCCCTGCACGTGCGCACGTGCAGTAGCACCCCAACCTTAACACATGCAGATGAATTATCTGATGGAGACCTAACTGTGTACCGAGTTTCAATTCAATCGGCCCAACCGTTGTGCCGTTATTGAGGTTGCAATTTTGGGGGTTCTTAAAAAATGTCCAACTTTACCACGCGCCACGTGCGTTGGTTGGCAAGAACGCATGGTGGCCATCACACCACAGAACTTTTACGTCCAAGTGACATTCAGTAAAGAAGACCGCTTGTCAATCGGATGTCCCGTTCCTAAGATATTAGCTTTTGAAGAGCGTCCCCACGGCCGGCCGGCCGGCCGGCCGCTCATACTCAGGATTTTCCCTTAATTCAGTATGAGACTCCGCTCGCTTCGCTCGCTCGCTCGTAACCAATTTAGAATTGCGCTATTATTTGCTAAGTGCTGGCCATTGGAGAAAGGAAATGTAGCGCAAAGTATGGAGGAATAACACATGTTTGCTCCTAGGACGTATGTTTTGTATAATTCCTCTTACCGCAACAGATATTCTTCCAAAACTACAATCGTGCTATTTTTCCGTGCCGGTTGCCTCCCCAGAGCCCGTCCTTGGTATCGCCTATAGCTTCCGTTCCCGCTACGTGAATGAAAGTCAAGTGACTACTACAGGTTTGCGCTCAGTACTAACACACCTAGCCCGAGGGCCGGTCCGTAGCGGGGAGGGGTAGAACGCCTGAGCTCCAGCGCAGTGGAGATGGTGGTGGCCCGTATCATAAAGAGGCAGCCGTAAGCAGAACTACAATTGCCGCAGTATAAGATTATGATCAAGTTTTCTTTAAATGTATTGATTGATAAGAAAGTGCAATGCTTATCCGATATAATAAAACGGTGTCCAAGGCCTTGGAAGAACTATAAAACATATTCAGCAACGTATAAATTTCTGATACAGGCCATGACCTTTCACCTTGCCTCCGGGGAGGACCGCTCAGGAAGCCACATACCGAACGAATCGAGGCCTCGCAGCGCGGCGGCAGAGGAGGTGGATAAACTATCGCCAGATCTTTCGGTTACTTATGTTTCCAGAAGAAGGAGGGGGGGGGGGTGGAGGGTGAGGGCTGTTTTCAACCCACTCACCAATCCTTTCCTTACTTATAGCTTACCGAAAAAAATGCAACACAATGGTGGCCGTCACGAGATGTAGCGAAGAGTGCCTCAGCCACACCGGTTTTGAGTAAACTTTAAGCATTGGAATTCAGGCCAGTGATCCTGAAGCATTATTTTATTTTTGTCGTGCATAAATGTGCATTATTTTATTTTTTGTCTGGGATGACGTGGTCTAAGTTAATTGCGAAGAAACGGTTTTAGTTTCAGAACATTTATGAGGCTAGTCGCGCCAAATAGTTATACGTTTGTTGTAAAATGTCAAATAGAATGTTGACGTGCTATCCAGATGATAGAATTTATTTGACACAAGAAGTCAAAAAAGTGACATCGTTAGTCATCCTGCATACCTATAAATCGATTCGTCACCTTGGTTCGAGCTCAATGTTCTTTTCGCGGATGATCGGTTTCGTTTTCTTTTCTTTTTTTGGGGGGTGGGACAGTTTATGAGCCAGTAACCACCCTCCCCAGTCCCCCAAACAACAATTGTTGACAAATACTGTGATGGCCTAAAAATGCCCTCAATGGGGTTGGGAACTCGATTTTTTAAGAATGTATAGAAATGATCAAACTATTTTCGCAGAATTTATGGTGCATACAATTTCCTAATAAAATCATTATGCTGAGAGAAATGGGGGAAGACAGATAGAAAACATATTTTTTAAAGTTCTTGAAAAAGACGCTCTTGATGCTGTTACGTCACATGTAACCTTCTGCGGTTGACAAATAATGGCGCATCTGGCGCACCACCGATTACATGTTATTTCTATGTGTGAAAGAGGTTGTTTGTTTCACTCTGCCATTCGCGATGTTTTTAGCTTTAAATTATGCTAAAGCATTCACGGATGAAAGGTTCAGTGTCAAAAATTGATGCGTCTGCCGTGTACTGTTCCCATTTAACATTGAGCGCGTGGTAAACATTTTGTGAACCTCGAATTTTCAAATGAAAAACATGATGAATCGGAAGATGCTGAAGGGCAAAAGCCTTTCCAATACGCATTTGGCCTAATTTACAATTAACATTTTAACATTTCTCTAATCCTAATAATAATTTCTTTGTTCTTTTTCATAAAAATAGCTTAAGGCGTTGAGAACCGAGGTAATTTCTATCTACCGTGCCTTAACTTACCAGCAACAGCAATCTTTCTACGCCCTACGGTGGCAAGGGAGACTGTGAAAGAAGCGTAAGATGGATTCTAAACAATTCTTTTGTGATATACTGAAGGGCAAAGCGCAGAGAAAAGCATACAAGTCCTGTTTTGTGCCAGGCTGTTGCAGTAGCATTTATGAAACTCCGAAAACGATCTACGTTCATGTCCCGAACAACATTACCCTGAGGAGATGATCGTCTGCAATAGCAAGAAGAGCTGATGCAAGTACTTTGAAATCCACTATCAAGTCGGTGATATTGTTGTAATGATCACTGTGAGGTAGTGATGTCAATTACGGAAAATCGGAATACCGATACCAAACCAAATACCAACCAAAACCACCGGAAATACCGAAACCAAACCAACTTAGGAAACTGAGGGAAATACCAACATTTTACCGATTTCTTAGCCTCTTATACATTAGTGAGGGCTTATGATACCAACAAAATACCAAACACATTACGATTGAAATACCAAATACCAAGTTGGTATCGGTTTGGTATCGGTATACCAAAAAGTTGGTATCCGATTGACATCTCTACTGTGAGGTGAGATATTTTGTGCAAGGGCTGAGTGTAATGCCCAGGGATGACCTCCATTCGCCCCCTGACCGGTCAGGGTTATAAAATTTGAGTGGATGGCGGTCCGCTTGGGGTTCAGATGTCAATTCTATTTTGTTACTGTCAAACAATACATGTTATGCTGGCAGCGAATGTGTGTAACGTCGGTTTTCGAACAGAAGTTAGAACTGTAACGGCAGAGTGCTTGCTGGTCTCATCGTAAGTATTGTAACAGTATTGTAAGCATTGTCAATATTGTAGGTATTGTGAGCATTGATGTATGGTAGATATCACCTCACATGATCTCGCCCTCAGATAACCCTCTCCGGTGTCCCTGTCAGTAAATGGCACCTGGATTATTACAGACAAGATAATTTGTCATAATTCTTAAAGAATTGGGTGGTTTTGACTCGCTTACTCGAGGCAGGTCGCATTTCAATATTTTCCATAGGCTTGCAATGTAAAGGTCACGACTCTGACCTAACCTCAGGTCACAGATAAAAAATTCTGAGATATACAAACGACACATACTGCAGGTACTGTTTTGAAGACTTGATAAGAGGAAATAACTTCGTGAAAAACTCAAGCTCTGACGTGATTGCAAACTTCTCTGAGGTGGGGTCAACAAACCCGCTCTGGTTACCTGACCTGACCTGACCCGGCATTTTTTTCTGAGATGTGCGCAATGAGCATTTAGGAAAAGTCACCAAATATGAGCTGAATGTCTCGCGGCGTTTGACAATTGTACAAGAAAATCCTGAAAGGCCTCCCCCGTCCGAAATAGGGTTAATGTGTATATGAAGAGTTGCAGATGCCAAACATACCTAGATCTAAGAGTGCAGTTCCCAGCGCCGCTGCAACGTTTTTAAAACAAACATACATATAACATACAGACATGTTTATTTGCATCTGTTTTGGATAATAGCAACTCATGGCGCCATGACCCGCGATAACTGTTAGGATTTGAGATATATTTTTATTTAGGCCATTAGTTTGGCTGTAATGTTTATTAATATTAGTTGGGCGGAGTTTGGTAGTTTTTTATTTAACTTGTGGTATGTTGTGCTGATTGCGGGTTGTTCAAACCTTTCAAATGTAAGGACCTTATTAAACTCAACCCTATCCCTACACTACCCTACATACGACTGGACGCTTTCCAAGCCCACAAGCATCGCGACGCCGAGATGGAATGTAGCCGGGAAATCACCCTCGCCATCTGCTCTAGAGCTAATCGGTGTGGGGCGGCGTGTGGGGCACCGCTTAGCCTATGGGGGTGCACTTTGACTTGATGGGGGTGCACTTCTAATGGATGGGGGACGGGGGTGCACCTGCACCCCTTTCATATCGAAAGTTACTTCCCTGATTACAGCTCCCCGTATTGCACCTAATCAGGGAACGGCCAGCAAACGAAGGAACTATTTCTGGATGACAGGCGAATAGCCGCTCACGCAAGGAGCGGAGCTCGGCCCCGTCCAAAGTGGCCAACAAAGCAGAGACAGAGGCAGCATCACATCTTCCATCAAAGATCTGGTTTCTGGCTTGGCAGATGAGCTCCATCTGTGCATCAGAGTCGGTGCTGTCAGGAATCAGCTGGTCTAATGGAGTGAGACGACTAGCCATCGTATCAGAGCTGCCTGGTCCTCGTAGCATTTGCACCGATTCTTCTCGATCGGACTCTGAATTCTGTCCCTCCTGCGTATTACTTGAGGCATTGCTAGCTATGTAGCTAAGTCTTTGGCACAGTTTCATTATCCATGCTTTGCAAACAGTGCCATAACAACACAGTTAGTTGATCACCAAGCTTCTTTGCAAGTTCCAATACAGTTGAGTCGCACGCGATTTGAGTGCAAAAATCAAGAGAAGTGCCAACTTGTTCCCGTAAAATATTTTTAGTATTGACCTAAAAAATGAGTAATTTCCAGATAAAATAACAGCGAAATCAGTTTTCGCTTGCCAATAAAACTCACAGATATTAAAGCTCCACTATTAAAGGAACATTTTAGTATATGCTATTCTTGATAAAATTTCTTAGCCACGCAAAACCAGCGCAAAATAAGGAGACACTGAAAACACGACCAAATACTTCGATTTGGACAACACTATTCGACCGCCACCCTTGCAGCCATTCTATAACTCAGGAACTACTGAACCGATCGGAACGAACGAAACACCATTCGAATCAGGGGGTACGATTTTATCAGCCGTTTCGAAGCTCGTGACCCCAGGTGACCTCGGTGACCTCAAGAGGTCAACTCGGCATTGACGCCTGTTGCAGCCATTCTATAACTCAGGAACTACTGGGCCGATCGCGACAAAAACACCGCCAGTCGAATCAGCGTATGCGATTTCATCAGCCGTTTCGAATATGGTGACCTCAGGTGACCTCGGTGACCTCAAAAGGTCAACTTAACGTTTTCGCCTATTGCAGCCATTCTATAACTCAGGAACTACTGGGCCGATCGTGACGAAAACACCACCAGTCGATTCAGCGTATGCGATTTCATCAGCCGTTTCGAATATGGTGACCTCAGGTGACCTCAGTGACCTTGGGAGGTCACATGACCGTTGTGGCCTATGGCAGCCATTCTATAACTCAGGAACTACTGGGCCGATCGCGACGAAAACACCACCAGTCGATTCAGCGTATGCGATTTCATCAGCCGTTACGAATATGGTGACCTCAGGTGACCTCCGTGACCTTGGGAGGTCACATGACCGTTGTGGCCTCAGGCAGCCATTCTATAACTCAGGAACTGCTGGGCCGATCGTGACGAAAACACCACCAGTCGATTCAGCGTATGCGATTTCATCAGCCGTTTCGAATATGGTGACCTCAGGTGACCTCGGTGACCTTGGGAGGTCACATGACCGATGTGGCCTATGGCAGCCATTCTATAACTCAGGAACTACTGGGCCGATCGCGACGAAAACACCACCAGTCGATTCAGCGTATGCGATTTCATCAGCCGTTTCGAATATGGTGACCTCAGGTGACCTCGGTGACCTTGGGAGGTCACATGACCGTTGTGGCCTATGGCAGCCATTCTATAACTCAGGAACTACTGGGCCGATCGCGACGAAAACACCACCAGTCGAATCAGCGTATGCAACTTCATCAGCCGTTTCGAATATGGTGACCTCAGGTGACCTCCGTGACCTTAAAAGGTCAACTTAACGTTTTCGCCTATTGCAGCCATTCTATAACTCAGGAACTGCTGGGCCGATCGCAACGAAAACACCACCATTCGATTCAGCGTATGCGATTTCATCAGCCGTTTTGAATATGGTGACCTCAGGTGACCTCGGTGACCTTGGGAGGTCACATGACCGTTGTGGCCAATGGCAGCCATTCTATAACTCAAAAACTACTGGGCCGATCGCGACGAAAACACCACCAGTCGATTCAGCGTATGCCATTTCATCAGCCGTTTCGAATATGGTGACCTCAGGTGACCTCCGTGACCTTGGGAGGTCACATGACCGTTGTGGCCTATGGCAGCTATTCTATAACTCAGGAACTGCTGGGCCGATCGCGACGAAAACACTACCAGTCGATTCAGCGTATGCGATTTCATCAGCCGTTTTGAATATGGTGACCTCAGGTGACCTCGGTGACCTTGGGAGGTCACATGACCGTTGTGGCCTATGGCAGCCATTCTATAACTCAGAAACTACTGGGCCGATCGCGACGAAAACAGCACCAGTCGATTCATCGTATGCAATTTCATCAGCCGTTTTGAATATAGTGACCTCAGGTGACCTTGATGACCTTGGGAGGTCACATGACCGATGTGGCCTATGGCAGCCATTCTATAACTCAGTAACTACTGGGCCGATCGCGACGAAAACACCACCAGTCGAATCAACGTATGCGACTTCATCAGCCGTTTTGAATATGGTGACCTCAGGTGACCTTGGTGACCTCAAAAGGTCAACTTAACGTTTTCGCCTATTGCAGCCATTCTATAACTCAGGAACTACTGGGCCGATCGTGACGAAAACACCACCAGTCGATTCAGCGTATGCAATTTTACCAGCCGTTTCGAATATGGTGACCTCAGGTGACCTCAGTGACCTTGGGAGGTCACATGACCGTTGTGACCTATGGCAGCCATTCTATAACTCAAGAACTACTGGGCTGATCGTGACGAAAACACCACCAGTCGATTCAGCGTATGCGGTTTCATCAGCCGTTTCGAATATGGTGACCTCAGGTGACCTCAGTGACCTTGGGAGGTCACATGACCGTTGTGGCCTATGGCAGCCTCCCTCCCAAGGTCACCGAGGTCACCTGAGGTCACCATATTCGAAACGGCTGATGAAATCGCATACGCTGAATCGACTGGTGGTGTTTTCGTCGCGATCGGCCCAGTAGTTCCTGAGTTATAGAATGGCTGCAATAGGCCACATCGGTCATGTGACCTCCCAAGGTCATCGAGGTCACCTGAGGTCACCATATTCAAAACGGCTGATGAAATCGCATACGCTGAATCGACTGGTGGTGTTTTCGTCGCGATCGGCCCAGTACTTCCTGAGTTATAGAATGGCTGCCATAGGCCACATCGGTCATGTGACCTCCCAAGGTCACCGAGGTCACCTGAGGTCACCATATTCAAAACGGCTGATGAAATCGCATACGCTGAATCGACTGGTGGTGTTTTCGTCGCGATCGGCCCAGTAGTTCCTGAGTTATAGAATGGCTGCAATAGGCGAAAACGTTAAGTTGACCTTTTGAGGTCACCGAGGCCACCTGAGGTCACCATATTCGAAACGGCTGGTGAAATCGCATACGCTGAATCGACTGGTGGTGTTTTCGTCGCGATCGGCCCAGTAGCTCCTGAGTTATAGAATGGCTGCCATAGGCCACATCGGTCATGTGACCTCCCAAGGTCACCGAGGTCACCTGAGGTCACCATATTCGAAACGGCTGATGAAATCGCAATACGCTGAATCGACTGGTGGTGTTTTCGTCACGATCGGCCCAGCAGTTCCTGAGTTATAGAATGGCTGCCATAGGCCAAAACGGTCATGTGACCTCCCAAGGTCACTGAGGTCACCTGAGGTCACCATATTCGAAACGGCTGATGAAATCGCATACGCTGAATCGACTGGTGGTGTCTTCGTCACGATCGGCCCAGTAGTTCCTGAGTTATAGAATGGCTGCCATAGGCCACAACGGTCATGTGACCTCCCAAGGTCACCGAGGTCACCTGAGGTCACCATATTCGAAACGGCTGATGAAATCGCATACGCTGAATCGACTGGTGGTGTTTTCGTCGCGATCGGCCCAGTAGTTCCTGAGTTATAGAATGGCTGCCATAGGCCACATCGGTCATGTGACCTCCCAAGGTCACCGAGGTCACCTGAGGTCACCATATTCGAAACGGCTGATGAAATCGCATACGCTGAATCGACTGGTGGTGTTTTCGTCACGATCGGCCCAGTACTTCCTGAGTTATAGAATGGCTGCAATAGGCGAAAACGTTAAGTTGACCTTTTGAGGTCACCGAGGTCACCTGAGGTTACCATATTCGAAACGGCTGATGAAATCGCATACGGTGAATCGACCGGTGGTGTTTTCGTCCCGATCGGCCCAGTAATTCCTGAGTTATAGAATGGCTGCCATAGGCCACATCGGTCATGTGACCTCCCAAGGTCATCGAGGTCACCTGAGGTCACCATATTCGAAACGGCTGATGAAATCGCATACGCTGAATCGACTGGTGGTGTTTTCGTCGCGATCGGCCCAGTAGTTCCTGAGTTATAGAATGGCTGCCATAGGCCACATCGGTCATGTGACCTCCCAAGGTCACCGAGGTCACCTGAGGTCACCATATTCAAAACGGCTGTTGAAATCGCATACGCTGAATCGACTGGTGGTGTTTTCGTCGCGATCGGCCCAGTAGTTCCTGAGTTATAGAATGGCTGCAATAGGCGAAAACGTTAAGTTGACCTTTTGAGGTCACCGAGGTCACCTGAGGTCACCATATTCGAAACGGCTGATGAAATCGCATACGCTGAATCGACTGGTGTTGTTTTCGTCGCGATCGGCCCAGTAGTTCCTGAGTTATAGAATGGCTGCCATAGGCCACATCGGTCATGTGACCTCCCAAGGTCACCGAGGTCACCTGAGGTCACCATATTCGAAACGGCTGATGAAATCGCATACGCTGAATCGACTGGTGGTGTTTTCGTCACGATCGGCCCAGCAGTTCCTGAGTTATAGAATGGCTGTCATAGGCCACAACGGTCATGTGACCTCCCAAGGTCACTGAGGTCACCTGAGGTCACCATATTCGAAACGGCTGATGAAATTGCATACGCTGAATCGACTGGTGGTGTTTTCGTCACGATCGGCCCAGTAGTTCCTGAGTTATAGAATGGCTGCCACAGGCCACAACGGTCATGTGACCTCCCAAGGTCACCGAGGTCACCTGAGGTCACCATATTCGAAACGGCTGATGAAATTGCATACGCTGAATCGACTGGTGGTGTTTTCGTCACGATCGGCCCAGCAGTTCCTGAGTTATAGAATGGCTGCAATAGGCCACAACGGTCATGTGACCTCCCAAGGTCACTGAGGTCACCTGAGGTCACCATATTCGAAACGGTGGATGAAATTGCATACGCTGAATCGACTGGTGGTGTTTTCGTCACGATCGGCCCAGTAGTTCCTGAGTTATAGAATGGCTGCAATAGGCGAAAACGTTAAGTTGACCTTTTGAGGTCACCGAGGCCACCTGAGGTCACCATATTCGAAACGGCTGATGAAATCGCATACGCTGAATCGACTGGTGGTGTTTTCGTCGCGATCGGCCCAGTAGTTCCTGAGTTATAGAATGGCTGCCATAGGCCACATCGGTCATGTGACCTCCCAAGGTCACCGAGGTCACCTGAGGTCACCATATTCGAAACGGCTGATGAAATCGCAATACGCTGAATCGACTGGTGGTGTTTTCGTCACGATCGGCCCAGCAGTTCCTGAGTTATAGAATGGCTGCCATAGGCCAAAACGGTCATGTGACCTCCCAAGGTCACTGAGGTCACCTGAGGTCACCATATTCGAAACGGCTGATGAAATCGCATACGCTGAATCGACTGGTGGTGTCTTCGTCACGATCGGCCCAGTAGTTCCTGAGTTATAGAATGGCTGCCATAGGCCACAACGGTCATGTGACCTCCCAAGGTCACCGAGGTCACCTGAGGTCACCATATTCGAAACGGCTGATGAAATCGCATACGCTGAATCGACTGGTGGTGTTTTCGTCGCGATCGGCCCAGTAGTTCCTGAGTTATAGAATGGCTGCCATAGGCCACATCGGTCATGTGACCTCCCAAGGTCACCGAGGTCACCTGAGGTCACCATATTCGAAACGGCTGATGAAATCGCATACGCTGAATCGACTGGTGGTGTTTTCGTCACGATCGGCCCAGTACTTCCTGAGTTATAGAATGGCTGCAATAGGCGAAAACGTTAAGTTGACCTTTTGAGGTCACCGAGGTCACCTGAGGTTACCATATTCGAAACGGCTGATGAAATCGCATACGGTGAATCGACCGGTGGTGTTTTCGTCCCGATCGGCCCAGTAATTCCTGAGTTATAGAATGGCTGCCATAGGCCACATCGGTCATGTGACCTCCCAAGGTCATCGAGGTCACCTGAGGTCACCATATTCGAAACGGCTGATGAAATCGCATACGCTGAATCGACTGGTGGTGTTTTCGTCGCGATCGGCCCAGTAGTTCCTGAGTTATAGAATGGCTGCCATAGGCCACATCGGTCATGTGACCTCCCAAGGTCACCGAGGTCACCTGAGGTCACCATATTCAAAACGGCTGTTGAAATCGCATACGCTGAATCGACTGGTGGTGTTTTCGTCGCGATCGGCCCAGTAGTTCCTGAGTTATAGAATGGCTGCAATAGGCGAAAACGTTAAGTTGACCTTTTGAGGTCACCGAGGTCACCTGAGGTCACCATATTCGAAACGGCTGATGAAATCGCATACGCTGAATCGACTGGTGTTGTTTTCGTCGCGATCGGCCCAGTAGTTCCTGAGTTATAGAATGGCTGCCATAGGCCACATCGGTCATGTGACCTCCCAAGGTCACCGAGGTCACCTGAGGTCACCATATTCGAAACGGCTGATGAAATCGCATACGCTGAATCGACTGGTGGTGTTTTCGTCACGATCGGCCCAGCAGTTCCTGAGTTATAGAATGGCTGCCATAGGCCACAACGGTCATGTGACCTCCCAAGGTCACTGAGGTCACCTGAGGTCACCATATTCGAAACGGCTGATGAAATTGCATACGCTGAATCGACTGGTGGTGTTTTCGTCACGATCGGCCCAGTAGTTCCTGAGTTATAGAATGGCTGCCACAGGCCACAACGGTCATGTGACCTCCCAAGGTCACCGAGGTCACCTGAGGTCACCATATTCGAAACGGCTGATGAAATTGCATACGCTGAATCGACTGGTGGTGTTTTCGTCACGATCAGCCCAGCAGTTCCTGAGTTATAGAATGGCTGCAATAGGCCACAACGGTCATGTGACCTCCCAAGGTCACTGAGGTCACCTGAGGTCACCATATTCGAAACGGCTGATGAAATTGCATACGCTGAATCGACTGGTGGTGTTTTCGTCACGATCGGCCCAGTAGTTCCTGAGTTATAGAATGGCTGTCATAGGCCACAACGGCCATGTGACCTCCCAAGGTCACCGAGGTCACCTGAGGTCACCATATTCGAAACGGCTGATGAAATCGCATACGCTGAATCGAATGGTGGTGTTTTCGTCGCGATCGGCCCAGCAGTTCCTGAGTTATAGAATGGCTGCAATAGGCGAAAACGTTAAGTTGACCTTTTGAGGTCACCGAGGTCACCTGAGGTCACCATATTCGAAACGGCTGATGAAATCGCATACGCTGATTCGACTGGTGGTGTTTTTGTCGCGATCGGCCCAGTAGTTCTTGAGTTATAGAATGGCTGCAATAGGCGTCAATGCCGAGTTGACCTCTTGAGGTCACCGAGGTCACCTGGGGTCACGAGCTTCGAAACGGCTGATAAAATCGTACCCCCTGATTCGAATGGTGTTTCGTTCGTTCCGATCGGTCCAGTAGTTCCTGAGTTATAGAATGGCTGCAAGGGTGGCGGTCGAATAGTGTTGTCCTTCGATTTACCATAGGTAAATACATTGAAAATATATGTCTCAACTGCGCCAAATATACAGACAGTTATATACCTACATGTGACGTCATGATTAGCCCGACCAATCAGAAGCAAGTTGTTTTCAGTCACAAATAATTAATTTCTGAGCTAACTAGGCATTTTTTTAACAAAATGATTTTAAATTAAATCATAAAAAATTATCAGCTTTCTTATTTTACCAAAACATACAGAGTGTGGAGATAGGTCCCAACCCTATTGTGTTACGTAGGGGAGAATGAGGTAAGTTGAGCCGCTTTTTGTTTTTCGTAAGCTACAGGCTAACTTACTGATCATTTTTCTGCGTTTACGGGTTGGACGGACAGAGTGGTCATTTGCGCATGTAATGGTGGCCAGAAATGTTTCATACCGCTTATTTTTGTACTGAAAGGCTACGTCAAAAATCATCTTGCACGTTGCTCATCTTACCCCATGGGCGGGGTAAGTTGAGACACATCGTGGGGAAAGTTGAGCATGGATAGAAAAAGCGAACCTCTTCTTTTCCCGGGAGCGGCGAAGAGTGGGCTCTTGTATTCACTCCATGGCATACATACTTATGGCAGTTTTTTTCCTCCATCAAAAAGTGACTGTTTAAGCCTTCCAATAACTCGTCAAGTTTTCTATCACGGAAGAAATCATTTTATCCTTCAGATAATCTGCAAATCACTTACAACTTGTGTAATCAACAAAGAAAAACAATTTCCTACCATTTTTATTCAGCAGAAACAAGCGCAGCTCAGTTTGGTTTTCGACAGCGGAGACAACAATGGCTTATCCGGCTCATCTTCCCCCAGGTGAAAGTGGCTCATCTTGCAGCCCCACCCGTGGCCATTTTCGATTAATGACACCCGCTAAGGAAAATAACCATGCACAGCAGATAACAACCATCTCATTTTAAAGGCAAAACATGTCTTAGTTATCAGGGGCGATACCACATGTTACCGGGTGCTGAGCGTGAGAGCGTTGCCGTCTCACGTGAAAGACTGCAGCATCGTAAGCGAATGGCACATGGAAGCTCAAGTTAATTAGCGTCATAGGAGCTGAGAAACATGGGGTGGCTAAACTTGCCCCTTGGCTCATCTTACCTCACTCTCCCCTATTTGGGGCTCTCAACCTTGATTTGTTAAAGTTATTTGTCTGTTCATTATAAAAGCTGTCAAATTTGCCGTATCATTTAACTTTTATTGAGTTTGTATTTCACACTTACCTAAAATGAACAATTTTGTCACTGGCTTCTTTTATTAATGGAATTGGATGGTCGCATGAATGAACGAATGAATAGCTCCATTTGAGCATCAGCTGAAATCAATCCTAAAATTTAATCTACCAGTCTGCAACGAAAAGGTTTAAAAACCAGTGCAAGTTAGGTGCAGTTTCTAATCTATGCCGTTTTTTATTAAGTGTCTCATAGCTCCTTAATCTTGAGCCGCTTCTCTCACGATTCATTTAATGTGGTGCTTCTTACATTGTTCAAGAAGTCATAGTATTCGAGCTCGTTGGTCTTAAAAACTGCTATCGAAGTAAATTAAAGTGCTTCGGGCTTCGGCACTTAAAAACCAATCGATATTTAACCCTCACCCATTTAGGCATTTCTTTTCAGCGTCTTACATGTAGCGGAGGGGCGTAGAAACCCTCAGCCATTCGGCCCTTGATAAAAAGAGCCAGAGCTTCGCTGAAAAATAAAAAAGAGCGAGCTGCTCGTGACGAGAGAAATCCGATGATTTGAGGGTCCTGGTCATCGCTGACAAGAAAAAGCCAATTATTTTTATGTCCTGGTCAATGCTGAGATCCTAGGTCACTGGTTGACCTCCCAGATCAGGTTAATAACCCAAAAGCACGGAAAATTGGGTCCTGCTAGAATTTCTACAAGTGAAGTTTGCTGGGACTTGGCTTGCTTCTGACTCCGAATTTGCACTTGTTTTGATCAAAGATGATGTATCAAAGCATTTGGGGTAGGACGGGTCACGCCAGATCACCCATTAGGCGTTCTGCCGGCTTTCCATAGAATGTTAACCAGCACTTACAGCCTTGCAACATACTGCATAGACACTATAACTGATACCTAAGTAAATATGCCTAGTTTTCAAATGCTAAAATGGGTGATAAATTTCAAACCAACACTTCCTAAAAACCACAGTAAAAAGGTGTAAATTTAAGGAAGTTAACCGAGATCATTTCAAGTAAATGACCTTAACCTGAGTTTCACGTGACCTTGGCACCAACAACAATCAATGATACAAACATTAGATAGTATATTTCACATGTTGTCACGTTGCTAATCACGAAACGACTATGGAAACACACAGAAGATGTGCGCTGACTTTCAATTGCTATTCTGGCCTGACATGATCTTGAGAAAAATAATCACAGGTTAAAGATATTTTGGTTCAGGGATTTAAAATTCTCAGACAAGATGCAAAAAATGATAAGGGCTATTTAATTTTCCGGGAAGTTATAAAATTGATTAACGCCAGGGCACCAAAGAATCGTCGCAATCTTTCGCTTTGCCGCGATTTATTGGCGAAAAACAGGGGGCGCGGTCTACTTACCTCTACTTATATGTGTGGTGAGGGCTAATATTCATTTTATCTGTGTTGATGAATGTGCAACAATTTCTACATGAACTGAGACCAGTCCATATGAGTATGTTCTTCTCACGGACAATGACAATATAAAAACAATGCGAATAAAACCAAACGTTTCGGACAACAACGTGCCTTCGTCAGTGGAGAAAAATAAGTGTATAGGTTTAACATCGATGAGAACTAAATGCGGCACCGTCTCGGTCTGGCCAGCCGGGTTGCCGATAAAATACACAAATGTTTATAAGCTTCCATGATGTGCTTAAAAAACTTCTGAAAATTTATCTTAAAAATAAAGATAACTATACTTCACCGATTTTATCGAAAGAAAACATGTATGCCTAATTACTTATTTCTTGCCACTGACGGAGGCACTTTTTGTGCGAAACGTCTGGTTTTATTCGTATTGTTATTTATTGTCATTTCCTGTGAGAAAAAAGGATAACTCTTCAGTTAGTAACCATAACAGCGAAACGGCTTATTGTAACACAATTCACTGTGTATACGAAACCTAGAAGTCCCTAAAAATAATCCTATTTACAACTTTTAAAAGATACAGCTTATACAGCTTGAGCATACAATTTTTTCTGCATTAAGATAATATTCATTTATCTCCACAGAATATGGTAAATTAGTGCTGCTGAAGTTCGCTTTCGAAGAGTCTCCTTCAGGCATTCCACAGCTCTCGTGCCATTTTGGATCACGGAACATGGCTGGGCGCAGGACAGGTCGTCTGCGAGCTTGGACGGACCACGTGACCATCTCCTCCACTCCCCCTCACTCCCGTCCCCTTCCCCAGCACGGCGTCCGATGAGATCTAACCGCGCCCCAGGCAGTCGGCTCGGTCCGACCCTCCCCATGGTCGAGCCACGGCCCGGTGACGCCTGAGTTTGTGCCGGGTGCAAAACTGGAGCAGTAACTAGCGCCGGAACTAGTAGTCAGCACGACCATCGTCAGATGGCAGGAGTAAATGGAATAAGCGGTTCCAGGTTTCAGAAGGAATGGGGCAGGAAAAAGCGCTGAAAACAGTGTTTTGCTGATACAGCCATAAAAAGTTCACTGAATTAGGAGAGCAGCACATCAGTTTAAAGCCCTTCAGATGGTGGTTTTAATAAGCACAAAATCATTTCCCAATTCGCCTCCAACGGTGTCACAGGCCAAGAATACGCTGAAATACTAGTGTGTACAGAAGCAACTGCGGGTCCCTGTACCACAGTTTGGGTACTGCTGCAGGAGCAGAGGTCCATTCCAGATCTCGAGAACAGCTGAATTGAGTGCAATGAAATTTGGTATATGGTTAGGGACCAGTTGGTAGGGTGCCATGCAAAAGTCAGTTCGGACCCATTTTGAACGTGCACAATGCACACATCACGTGCAGGCTGCCGCTTCCAGATCTCGAGAACAGCTAGGCCGATTGCGCTCAAATTTGGCACATCACTAGGGACCAGTTACTAGGGTGCAGTGCACAAGTTAGTTGGAATTACCTCTCACAATTTCGCACGTGCAACTGCAATGTAAGGCCCACCTTCTCGCTCGCTCCATTAATCGCCCCAAAAAGTGCTTTACTGATGGCACTATTACCACTCGTCGATTGTTGTATTTTTCACCTGGGCCCTGTTTCACGGTGGAGCGCTGCAGTGCGCTGCGCGCGTCGGCGCGTTGGGTTTCCATGGCAATATCAACAAACTTCCCTCTGACGCTACGCTATGACGTCATCGCAAAACGCTAGCACCGCAGCGCCAGCACCATCCGCACGCTAGCAATATTCGCATTCAAACTTCTGTTCAATTGATACTAGGTTCTTAAAGGTCTCTGTTCGAAACGCGATCTACCATGAGCTAACGGATCGCACGCAACGTCATTCGAGTGACGTCAGGGGTACGCCCCAGCTCCCAGCGCGCGCAGCGTCGGGCGGTGAAACAGGGCCCTGGATTCTTATGGCAATAAGCATACTCCTTGGAAGAAGGTGACTGTTTCGACAGCTTTCAGGTCCCTTTTATTGCTCCTGCCTCCTAACCCTTTGGCTTGTTTTCACCCAATGTGCAAAGGAACTTCCCCTGATTTTGAGTTGTATCGGTATTGGTGAAATATAATTACATTCGGCACAAAAAAGAAATATTACCTCACATAAAAAAAAAATAGGAAAACCAAAGCAAAACCACTTACCTACATTACATCCAGGAACTTCCACGTTTCCACACCGTCGTCGCTAGAAACGTCAATCGGGCGAAGTTGGTTTCAGTTGTTGACTTTTGCCACGTGATAAATTACTTTTCGTGCATGGTATTTACCCTTTTATGTCCATTTCTTATGATTAAATTAGCATTTCAAGTTATTTAAATGGTGTTTCAAATGAAGCTGAATATATTATAATGAATTTTGAAATGTCAAAAGCATTTGTAACATTTTGTAATAGAGTATCACGTGACTAACAGTAGTACATGAACGCCCCCATACAGTTTGCTTCTAACGGACACCGTTTCACGAACGAGCAGCTTCAGCAGCTCGCTTTTACCGTGCGCCATATATGTAAAAGGTATAAGTAAGAAGCAACAGCTAAATGATTCATTTATTATGCAACACAGAATCTGTGTAAGGGATAATCCGTAATTTAACTACCTACATTATGTTCAGCTGAACCTGGCGGTCTTTCTCTTTCTGCCGCTAAGCTTCCTCATCCAATATCTGGCACCATTACCTCATCTGGACAGTGTGCACTAAAATTTCCCCGGCCCCCAGCCGGCAGCCCAGGCCCTAGCTCATTCAGTCTTTGATCCCCTCCCGCCACTAGTGTCCCTTCCCCTACCCACTGAACAGTGAACACTGGCGTCATCCTTGTCATAGCAATTACTTGCGTTGTTGCAACACTCATGTTCACTTCCGCGGCGCTAACGGCCTTGATTCGTGAACCTAGTAGTGTGAACCTCGGTCATTTGAGCACTCAATAAACTACTCTTCTCCTGGCCCCGTAAACTACCCTTTGCCGGTCCCGTAGCTCAGTTGGTAGAGCGTTGGACTCCGCGTGGTGAGAGCACGCGTTCCCGGTTAAAACAGTCCGGGTTCGAAGCGCGACGGGCGCTTGAATTTATGGGCCTCCTGACAGGTATGGTTGCGGTTGGTGGCAGGCCGTAACCAGGCGAAGTTAGTGAGGGGACCGGCCGTGCGCGGCTATGTGCGCACGTTAAACTTTGGACTCTAAATTCTGCCATAGAACTGGAATTGCGCGATCGGAGGGTAGAGGGCAGGGTCACCGCAACAAGCGTCGCTTAGCGGTGGCTCTGTCCTTGCGAATCCTCCCTATCAAAAGGTTCGGACTAAATTTAGGTCCTATATAAAAAAGGTCCCTCGGCTCAAACATGTCAACACTGCCTCGATTGAATTCTGGCACGCTGCTGCCTATGTAACATGCCGACCAGTCTCCACTGGCACTATCCTTCTAATCACACTGGCGTAACGTGCGATTTGTGACGCAATTTAGTTCATGGCAATCGACTGAACACGGGCGGCGGCGGGTGTCCATCTGCCAAACACGGGCGGAGGGAAACACTTACCGGGGTCACATGAGCAAGTAAATGCGTATCAGGAACGGATTTTCCTATTCGCTCACCATTGTAGTCCGTTTGTAATACGCATTAACTCTGCTCATGTAACCCCGAGCACTGTCCATCTGCTCCCTTGTTCTCTCGCGATCACCCCCGGACACCGACGGTCCGCGGAGCCAGAATGGTCCCCAGTTATTGGACGCGTACTTTTCGCAGCATAGAGAGCGGAATGGATCAAACAGCCGCCATTCCGGAACCATTGACGAAAAAGTTCGCATGCGTGCTTCTCGGCAACCCCCATGACGGGGTGAGCGATTAACACTTTATCTAGGGCGGTCATTTTAGCTTTCAACCATTCAACCATGTGCAATGATCATCCGGAAGAGCGCATGAGTAAAACAAAAAGGGCTGACAATTGTGCGACTAAAAGACTTCCTCGCAATTGGCCTCGATTGGCTGAGCCCTCGTGTGCGCCGGCGTTTTACGCGTAACATACAACCACTTTAGAACTTATCGATCTGAGCGAGGGGAAATCAGAGAAAGCTTTAATGCTGGCTTTATTAGAAAGTTTTACTATCTTCAGTATCACGCTGCACCATCAATGCATCACCATCTTATTGACCAATGCAAACACGAAATATTCTGCAAAACAGCATGGCCAACGGCAGTTCCACAAAACACAGTAGGTATCTCTATTGCTTAAATCTCATCGCCTTGCAAAATCAAGCGCACATCACCACGGAGCTGAAACTACGCAGGTCCCGGCAAAAACGGATACCGAAAACTAAACAATCAAAGCTGGGGCTGGCACGTAAGGCACAACATTCATCCACGACAGACACATATGCTAGGAGCTTCACTGTACGCAATTACCAGGCTTGGCGATCATCAACGCGACAACAGCAGCAGCCTGAGCATACTGCGGCTGGTGTTTGTCTTGGGTGTTTGTTGAAGAACGCAACATCATATACAGATCTCACAAACCCCTTTACTGCTGTTTCCTCCTCTTCGCTTTCGGCCTCGACCTGTTTGCGCCGGGCTTCCGCTTGTGCATGCCCTGACGCAGCTGCCACACTGTCTTTGAGGTCTCAGTTTCCGGCTCAAGCATCCACAGGTGGTCGTGATTGAGGTTAACCGGATCGGACTCGTCGAGATCACTCCGATGATCGTCCATACCAGCGGAGTTCGGTGGTGGCTGCAGGGAAAGCAGGGCTGGCCAGAAAAACATGGACACGAAGCGCGCCAGCAGCAGGTGCCAGGCATCGGCTGCGTCAGCCGCCGGAGGATGGCCGGGAGGCAAGGGAGGCTGCATGCCGCCAGTCACCGGACGAGCCTTGCAGATGTCCATCTTCACCATGTTTGGGACCTGGCGGAGGATGAGACTCGCCAGCTCCTTGTGGTTTTCCGCTTCAGCAGCGGACACAGTCATGTAGAACTGGCGCGGCGGACCGCCGGGTGACTTCTCGGTGATCCGCACCCGTACCATTTGATCAAAGTGGCGCGAAGCATGGTCCGACAGCGGCGGCGCTTCATCCTCCTCGGCACCCTTGTCGGTACCAGACACTGCCGCTCTCGCCCACTGTCCTATTCTCTCATTGAATTCAGCAATCTTGCCCTTGAGGTCTTGGGCTCTCACGCTGCGTGCGATTTGTTCTTCAAGCCGTGGTCGCTGTAGCAAGAGGCTACGGAACGCGGAGCACGAGGCGTAGCTGGCGGGCATGAGTGGCATGCGACGCCAGTTGTACTCACGCTGGAGGACATCCGAGACCGTTTGTCGAAGTGACGACTCAGGTGCATCAGGAAGCGTGGCATCACACCATTGAGACAGGGCTCGGGCATCGAAGTCGGTGATTGAGCTCTCTGCGCACGTCTCCAGGCGATTCAGAGTCGGCGGCGGCAGACACCAGACACGCGCCACGGTTGCGGCTGCTTCTGCATCAGCCGCTGGCAGCTCAGCACGTCGATACGGACTTCCACCTTCAGAAAAGAGTATTTCGCTGGCAGACTCCCACTTCGACTTCTCAGCCTTCCGTCTTGCCTTCATCTCCTTCTTACGTTCCTGATCACGTTTCAAAATAGGGCAGCGGGATGCTCGGCGCAGTGGCTTCACATTGTCGTTGAGAAGCATCATCGCTGCCTGTCGTCGGGCCTCCGTGGAGTCTTTCTCGCCATCGGGCATCAGACCCTCCAACCGACTCTTGAGCTGCGGCCGCAGATTGTCGTAGTAAGTGGAGTAAAATTTATGCACGGAGCCCCCCAGGTTGCCAGTGGCGGGAACACCACCGCGACCACTGAATGCTGCTTCGATGCGGAGAAAACGGTTTCGGCAAATATCGCCACTGCGGCCACCGCCGATTTCAGCAGCTGCCCGCGACCATAATGGTCCGTTCTCGCACACGAAGCGCACCAGTTTCTCGTCCTCCTCCCTTGTCCACTCGCCACGTGACACATTGGGCGCCAGGTAGCGCATGTATCGGTTTTGTAGCTGTTTCGCCGAACGGTCTGGGATGAACTTTCTCAGCCTGGAGAAGTCTCGGATTCCCAATTCCTCGACGGCGGCGATAAGGCGAATGTCTTCCTCCTCGGTGAACCGGCCGCGTACTTGCTCCGAGGATATGTTCAGGTAACGCTGGTGACACTGAACGCTGCTGCGGTCGGGGAAGCGCAAGGCAACTTCGGACCAGTTTATATAGTTGCCGATGCCCACTTCACGCACGACTTGCATAAGGTGCTCTGAATCTTCTTTGGTCCAAAAGGTACGTTTTGGAGCAGACAACACGGCCGCGAAGCGCTGGAACACTTGGAAGGCAGTGCGACCGAGCTTGTTGGCAGCTTCCAACCATCGGTTTCCGGATTGTCGGTTTGAAGAAGCGGCGAGAACTTGCTTATCTTCCTCAGGCGACCACTTTGCATGACTGATAGTAGGTCGCACAAAGTTACACCACTGCAGGCGACATTCTGTCGCTGTGCGCTGGCCACCAGCAGCTGTTAGAGCGATCTTTGGCCAGTCGTACTCATCGTCCATTTCGGTCAGAATGTCGATCACAGACACCTCTTTAGCTTCGGCCAGCTGCTGATTGGCTTCTTCGAGCTTGCTCTTAATGTCTGATAGCGTTGCCTCAACCTCCTTAGACTCGGCGACTCCATTCAGTTGCTGAAGTAGCTCGCGCAGAGCGCGCACCCGATGCTGCACAGCCCGCAAGTAGCGTTGCGATGCCTCCGCCAGAACCACCTCGAAAAGGCTCTCGCGCTCAGACTGCAGCCATGGCCGTGGCCAGCGTCTATCATCGTACTCATCTTTCGTTACTTTGGTTTTGGTGTCGGCGTTGGCGAGGGGACCAAAACCATCCTTGTCGACGAAATGATCAACAAACATCTGCCAATTCCATTTTGGAACGCGGCTTTTTGGACCCTGCGAAGAGTTTCGAAGGTCTTGGTCGGAGTTTAAAAGCGCAGTAATCTCGGCCTGCTTTGCGCGGTTGCGGCGAAGAAGATGCTCCAAGTCCGTCAAGTTCTCGTCGACGACCTCCTGATAGGCAGCATTCAGCGCCAGACAATTTTCCAGGTTGACAGGGATGTCCTGGCCAATGAAAGTATCGTCCAAGAAGTCATCCTGTGACAGCACTTCGTCACCGAGCACAGACGATACTTGCACCCCAGAGATGGAGGCTATAGATGACGGGCCTCCGCTGCTCTTGCTGCGTATTGTCGACGGGGCGCATCTAGGATCAGATGACTCCGTCGGTTGGCTGACGACACACTCGAAGGGCATCGGTGGCGCCACCGGAGTTGCCAGCACCCTGGACAACTTGTTGATGTCGCCCTGCAGCGCCGATGATTCGGCTGATGTTACGGCACAGGATCTTGTTCGCAGCTGGGTTAGAGCGTCCGCGTCGCCGTCGACACCCCCGAATTCGGCTCGAGCCGTGGTGCTTGACTCGGATGATTTACTACACAGGTCAGCTGACTGAAGAGCCTCGAACCCGTTCCTGTCCGACACTTCATGAACTTTCCAGACAAGGGCACTCTCAACAGAATTATTGACTGCACTCTTAGCCTCTGCACATTTTTTCTCGGCCATCACAGCATCTGGAGGATCAAAGTCCGGACAACACGTTTCCTGCAGTTGTTCGAAGTCCTGCATCACATCGTCAGAGTGGGGAGCCAGCAAAAGCGACGACATTGTCTCGGAATTCCTCACTTGCGATGATGATACCAAGGCATTCTTGACCTGTGTCATTGCAAATGATGCCGGCGGAAGTGAATGAGACGTTTCTGCAGAGGACACAATATCAGCATGGGTCGCCTGAAGTATCTGAGGTTCTGGAACACAGCCCTCTTCACCAATTGATTCACCGCCCGAAAAATGGAGAGAAAACGTACCCTGTGCACTCTCGACTTCTGTGAAGGCTGTGCCATCACATGCTGGATCTTGTGGCATGCCAGGTTGTGAGGCCTGGCCACATCCTTGTTTTCCAGGTGACGCCGGTGCGTAGGCGGGAGCCTCACCGGATGGATCACCGAGTGCTCGACAGTTTGATTTGACTGAGTAGTTGTCATCATTAACAAGAAACTCTTCTTCATCCGGTCCATCTAGGACCCGAGACAGCTTGTCTATGTCGTCTAACAGACCTGATGCATCCATACTTCAGAATTCTATGAATCCTCAGCCATCTGAGAACACAGACGGGAAAGGTAGGTCAAATTTAAGACTTTAAAGGAAATAGATCACTTTTAACATGGGGTTTTGAACTGGAATAGCAGTTTTGTAGTTTGAGCTGAGACTAGCACAAATCAGAAGCTTTTATGGCCCAACGATCACTCTAAGCAAAGATATTCAATTTCCCGTTCCAAAAACAGTGTCTTAGGCAGGAATTCGTGTCTTGCGTATATTTGCATCCAGTATGAAAAGAGCATGGGTCCTAAAAATTCTTCAGAAACTAGAGAAATTATCTACGAGAATTCTAGAGGAATTCTCGTACTGACCAATAAGGACATTCAGGGAAACATTATCGCCCTTGCCAGTAAAACTAGTAAAAGGGCTAACTTTGCATGGTTCTTTAATGCATTATTTCACGCACTGGCGGATCCAGGGTTTCAGCGCGGGGGGGGGGGCATACCAGGTCACGGAGCCAAACCCAGGGTAGGTACCCCAAATCCTGTTTTCTCATCGGATTTAGGCCACTTATTTTTCGTCATAGCCCTGATACGATAGTTAAAACAAATGGTAGGCCACCTGGGCCCTGTTTCACCGGTGATAGCAACACGCTGCTATTACACGTGTCAAATTGCACGTTACACGTGTCAAACCTGAGAAGGTAAAACTGGGTATCATTAGATTCGTCTCTTCCAAAAAAAAATATTTTTGGTCTTTACCGCGAAGCTCTATCTCCAACAGGAACGAAATAGCGCGGGGGGTGGCAACCCCCCCCCCCCATGTGCGTTCTAGGATGGGAAAATGGCATGTGCGGGCGAGGGTTAAAGTTTCGCCCCGATGGACCACTCTTTACAGTCTTTACCCATGTTTTTTTGCGGAAAACGATGGGTGGATCTATCCGACCCCCTAATAAGTGCGAGAGTTAATCTCTCCCAAACACCGGAAACAAACAGCTTCTCTCATCCGATAGCTCTGCGATATTCTTATTTGACCGAAACAAAGTTTCCTCTAAAACAATGAACACGTTTACCCGAAATAATAATCATACCTCTCCGTGTTGAGCGTTTGATTGACTGAGGGGACGACCCACCGAAACGCTTCCTTCTCAAACAGATGGACTTTGTCCCTTTGGGGTGTCAGTCGGTGTTCGATTATAAGTTCGATGTCTGACCTCCTCGTCTTAGGCGAATCTGAAATGTTCTCAATAGACCGAAAGAACTCAACCCAAGATACTCTCAGACGCCGACGGAGCCCTCAAGAGTCCACGGTGTGGGACCTAATCGGAGTTGCGGATGGGTGGCCGTCTACTGATGTGTATGGTCCTCAGACGCCGGTAGGGCCCTCAGAATCACTGGTGTATTTGTAGAGCCGACCCAGGGCCGGACGACATGGACTGACGGACGAACGGACGGATGGAGAAACGGGCAGACGGATGGACGGACTGAGAGACGGAAGGGCGGACGGACGGACGGAGAGACGGATAAAGAGATGGACAAACGGACGGGAGAGAGAGAGAGAGAGAGAGAGAGAGAGAGAGAGAGAGAGAGAGAGAGAGAGAGAGAGAGAGAGAGAGAGAGAGAGAGAGAGAGAGAGAGAGAAAGAAAGAGAGAGAGAGAGAGAGAGAGAGAGAGAGAGAGAGAGAGAGAGAGAGAGAGAAGGGTGGTGAGAGAAAGGAGGATAAGTATGAAGGTATGAAGGAAAAGACTAAGAGATATGGATATTACTTGTCAGAGACTTCAGGGAGGACGGCAAGGAGACTGATACCTACAGAGATTAACCCTCGCCCGCACATGGGGGGAGTGGTTGCCACCCCCCCCCCCCCAGGTAGTCTTTCTGCTCTGCACTCAACATTTTTAGAGCTAGAAGGCTGATTTTTCGTATAGCTGCTCCTCTATCCTTTCTTGATGTCCACTGAAAATTTCAAGTTTCTGTAGTTTTTGGTTTCGGAGATATGACCTTGTTTTTCAGGTCATGTCATGACCCAAATGGCCAATTCTCAACATCTTGCGTTGGCTATGGGCCTTGTGAGCTTTTGACACCTTGATTTCGGCCTTTTTTGCCAGTCTTACCTCCAACCTATCATGGAACATGTTGTTCGACGATGTACAGATGTCAAGGTCAAGGTCAAGGTCAACCTAGGTCATCTAAGATAATTGCGTTTGAGGCAAGCGGAATTTACTTTTTGTGAAGTTTTTTGACTGCATTTTTGGTAAAAGCTTCTCAGATCATGATTTCATGTAATATGGACACATAAACAATCGGTGCACACATCAGTATACACACAGACACACACAGACATACAAACACATATAATTGACCTTGACCTAACTTGACCTGAAATGACCTCAGCAGCAAAAACCTGGTCGGGTAGAGTGACAAAGAGGTTCTAGCTGGCTTGGCACCAGAAAACGGCATCGTCATCGGTATAGGATAAGCAGCGCACTTGATATCCAACGGTGACCCAAAACAGCAACATTTTTTAGTTTGACCTGACCTGGAAGGTCAATGACTGACCTGAGAAGGTAAAACTGGGTATCATTGGATTCGTCTCTTCCCAAAGAATCTTTTTGGTCTTTACCGCTAAGCTCTATCTCCAACAGGAACGAAATGGCGCGGGGGGTGGCAACCACCCCCCCCCCCCCATGTGCGTTCTAGGATGGGAAAATGGCATGTGCGGGCGAGGGTTAACAGTAGCGGCGGAACACCTTAAATTAAGGGGAAGGGGGCACTGCCGACTTTTAGTCCCATTCTTTCCATGCAACGCCCATAGGGCTTATGTTAAAATGCCAAAATCGAATGGGGGACGGTGCCCCGGTGCCCTCCCCGTTCCCCGCCAATGGAGAGGAAAAATAAGTGAGCAAGGGATTTGAGAGATAGGTAAAGAGACAGGGGAGAAATGAGATTTGATTGCTCCGCTCCTAATAACACTTCCCAAAATATAAAATAATTGGCCGTAATTATCGAACAAGAATCGGAAATTGTCAATTGAACGTCTGATTTGCTATTGAACGTCTGATTACATCAATCCGCCCTATACCATGTTTGACATGTTTGCACCAAAGCCTACTTGCAGGCTATAGCCTATGCATCGAGCCAGTGGTATATACTATACATAGCTCCCGGTGGTATACCTGCATATAGCCGAGACCTCCGGCCGTATTTTCCCACGATCAGCCGGATTGCAAAGTCGTGTATTTTTCGTCCGTGGCAGGCGGCCGGCGCAATCTCCGGGAAAGAAACGCTCCAGTAACAAAAGCACGAGCTGGGCCTCGTTTCATAAAAGGAATTACTTACGGCGTTCCGTCAATTATGCCAGATTTGGCGTATTTGATGCCAATTCGGTTTCATAAAGCCGGAGACCGGAGTAATTCACGCCATCGAAATTACGGAGCTTCATTTACGGCAAATGCTCGATTCCGGACCAATTGATGCCATTTGGGTTTCATAAAACGACGTAATTAACGCCAAATAGTTTATCAAGTTCTTGATATCAGTGGTGTAAACTACGCACGAAAATGTTGCGTGAATTTGAATTAATGTGAAGATTCGAAGCTAATGTTTGATATATTTTTTAATGTTGAGCCCGGTGAGGAAGAAAGAACAACCAAAATGAGACAAAGAAACTGCAAATCTTCTGTACCAGTCGCTTTTTGTGGCCACTATCGGAATTTTGTTTATTCGCCGCGCCGCGCCACTTACGTAGTTAGGCACTTCTGCTTGGCTGGCTTTCTGCTGTTTTCAATATATTGATTTAATAAAGGATGGTCATCAATATCAATTTAGTTTTTTCATAAATAATTTTTTAAGATTTAAATTCAACATAATTGTTTTATAATTTCTCGTAAAAAATCAGTGTTGACATGAAATTGTAATTTGTAGGACGCTTGATAAATTACGGTAACTACGCAAATGTGCTTAGTTACGGAGGTGTAAACAATTCCAGTTGTGGCTTTGTGAAACGGCTTCATTTGCGCTCCGTAGTTTGAAAGGGTGTGAATTACGGAAAGGTGTAAGTTACGGCAGAGCTTTATGAAACGAGGCCCAGATCGCCCAAATACCGGTGGCCGCGAGAATTTCTCTAGTTTCTGAAGAATTTTCGGGACCCATGCTCTCTTGCACATTTACGTCTGGACAACGAGTTGCGTTGGAGAGGCCGGAAATAGTGGCGATTTTTGGACCGCAAGAATGGACCGTCATTGGAATGATTCTTTTTCAAATCGAGCACTGTTTTTAGCCGGAATTTAAAAGTTCCTACAAAATATTTTTGTTATTACATTTTGGCCAAGAATGAATGCCATCAGGGAAGTTTTTACATCCATTGCATTTTGTCCAGAAACATATAGTGCTGTTATATTGCAGTTTTTTGCGCTTTTGTTACAAAATATGAAGCGAACATGCAAAAAGTTTCCAAAATAACGTTGATGTATATCGCAAAATATCATATTGACCTTAAGTTCATCCGTTGCATGATTGAGTAGACAGACATTTCAAGTTTATCTTGGATCAGAGGTGTCAAAGTTATTCATCGCTGTCAGAGGTTAATTTGAGCCGAGGGGAAGCTACGATAATTGCTCTTGTCCATCCACTAAGAAGTTATTAAATATTTTGTTTTGTGTATTCCAAGAAGAGAGGGAACTATTTTCTTTGTGCCTTTCATGTCAGAATTGAAGATCGATCATTAAATTTTCAAGGCAGTTAATCAACCAAACCAAGCATTTAGTTTTTCTCGTATATAAGCAGTGGCTAAGAAGAAAAGGTTGATAAATACTGAAGTTCAGTCATCCTACTTCAACTTGGCAGCAAGATCCCCAAGGACAGAGGACATAGAGTACACCTATCCTGTAAATCAAAGCATTTTGGTGCCTGCAAAGGCTTGCGTTATTTGTTGTGTGCTCGGAGTGAGGCTATGCGCGTGTTTGTTGTGTTTATGTGGAGATTGAATATAACTGTGACCCTGTGCTTGTTTGTGTATTTACTACAGTCAAACAGCACATTCACATAAAATACTCACCTAGCTCATAGCTGTACCCCACATAATTTTTACTTGCTGATGTCTCAAGCATGAACAAAGCACTTAAGTAGCTTAATTATCATTTCCCACATTTTCTGAGCATCTAACATGGCAATACAGCAGGGACGTTCATGAAAGTTCTTGAAAAAGTCATTATTTCTGATCTCTTTCCCGTTACTACTCCCATACAGTGAACTGTGACACACAAGGTTGCATTGCAGGCATGTTTTGTATGTGGAAATGCACCAATCCTATCTCAAGCACATGGAATCGTGATTTATTACGATTGTTCCAGCGCTGAGGCTTAAATTGTGCATTGCAGACGTTGCATGACGCCATGTACAGTGGATCTAGTAAGGATCTCCAGACGTAACTAGATGGCGTTGAGCCTTAGTCGAGTCCATGTGACATTCAAGGAGAGGTCACTACCGAGCTGGGCCCGATGGGGAGGTGGGCGGGGGGGGGAGGGGTGGCGAGGTCACGGTGCGGGTGACCTGTCAAACAGCCCCGGCGCGCCGCGCGGTGGGGCACTGCCGCAGGCAAATGGCGCACTCCAGCGTTGTTCCATATCGCGGTGGTGGGCCGGGCGGCCGGTTAGCTTGGCTGCTTGGAAGGAAAGGATAATAAATGAGGCATGGGTTTGCTGTGGCCGGCTCACCTGTTGTCAACTATGATGCACCCAAAGCAATGCAAATGTGATGTTGGTAATGCAGCTGGCAATGGAATGCCAGTGAATGATCCGAGCGCCCAGTAGCTATCAGGACTAAGATTATTTATGCCTCCTGAAATTTTCATTGAATATAATTCAAGCACTCGAAAGATCGTATTGTTCGCCAATTTTTTGACCAGCTGGCGTTTTTTGCGTCTTGCGTCCCTTGGGCAAATAATATCACGCAAGTGATTTTTTTCTTTTTTGCTAGGGTAAGACTTTTTGCTTTAAGGTCAAATCAAGTCGCAAACAGAAGATTAGGAAAAGTGGACGAATATCACATTTTTGCGCATGAAGTCTTGAGTTGAAAAAGCTTAGTTATCATGCGTGTAAGCTAAAAAACAATAAGATCAGTTACTAAAAATATTTGACCCGAAATTAGCTTCTGTTTTGTCTGACCATGATTGCGTGTAAGACCCCGGTCCAACCTGGTTCAACCCGGCCCAACCTGGTTCGGCTCCCCCTTTTTTAATATTAATTTGGCCCGAACCTTTTGAATGGAAGAAATCACAAGGACAGAGTCCCCGCTAAGCTGAGCTTGTTGCGTTGACCCTGCCCTCCGATCAAGCAATTCCTGGTCTATGACAGAATTTAGAGTCCAAGTTTTAACGTGCGCACATAGCCGCGCACGGCCGGTCCCCTCACTGACTTCGCCTGGCAGTGACCTGCCACCAACCTCAACCATACCAGTCAGGAGGCTCAAAAACGTCAAGCGCTGGTCGCGTTTCGAACCCGTACTTTTGAAACCGGGACGTGCGCTCTCACCACACGGAGTCCAACGCTCCACCGACTGAGCTACCGGGACGGACGTTTACCTTCGGGTTTCGCCTCGTGACATTGACAGACATCAGACACTTTGGCCGAACTTAAGGCGAAACACTGAGCAAGCTGCGTATATAGGGCGATAGGTGCTCGTAGCGTCGAGGTTGGGTAACCTGTGAGCTGAATGTGATGTCGTGAGTTCGAGCCCCACTCCCTGGTCTAGTTTTATCTAGACACGAACTAAAACATTTCCTTCTACTGCAACACAGACAAGCACGATGACATTTTCCCTCAATATTTTCTCCCAATATCCTCCCAATAAAGTCAAAATTGTCGCTTATAAATGTTTAACTAAGTTTCGTTTTTCAAGAAAATATTTTTTGGTCATTTTCTGGAGCCATTTCAACTCTTTGTTTTCTATTCTGATTCTTTTCGAACCGATAAAACCCACTAAAACTGAACGTGCCAAATAAAAAAAAATATCTAACTCAAATAACAGTTTAGGAAAGGGCCTAAGACATCATGCAACTATCGACTGAATAGTTGCATGCTATGAATACGTCCTAGATTTCAATTATCATTGTTCAACATTTTGGCTGGAACTGGTGCTGCCTCTCGCTTGCCCGTTTGCTTGAGATAATGATTCTCTTCAGCCGCATTCTTCAGTCGCTGGTTCCACATGAACAGGATACGGGTGTCCGTCAAAATTCGTGGAGATATGCTGTCCCACGATTTCAATAATGCCTCACGTCAATAAATGAGCTTATTTCAGCGTAACACGGGTTCGTACGCGAGATTTGGACATTTGATTGAAGAAAAAAAATCGTTGAAAAGGCAACGCAAAGTGGCATAAAAAAAATTTGGACATCTTTCCAAAACCGCGCTTTTGTGTGCCTATGTATTTTAGCTTGTCCCACAACCTGCGAAAAAAATTTACATAGCTGCTGTGTAGCTATTTTTAGAGATAATTGAGCGCGATTGAGCGTTGTGAATAGCAAAAACATTGAAATTTCTCTTCATGGTTCTTATTTTTTGGTTATACAATTTAGCAAAACTGCACAACGCAAAAACGTCTGTCCCACGGTTTTTGGCAAACTTTTTTCTGGGTCACGTTTGTTTCTGGGTCACGTTTGTTTCTGGGTCACGGTACTTAGCTCCTCATTCAAAGCATTACGGACCGCGTAAGCAGGGTCTGCAGACTTGCATATGGTCCTATCCCGCGAAGGCGCAGAGAGCGGGGGCGGAAACTGAAAACTGTCAGTTGGGCTGGGCGAACCCAGGGGAAATCATCTCCTGCGTGCCATAAGATTTCTTTATTCTGGGTCACACGCCCTTGTGGCTTGTGGCTGGTAAGTGTCGAAAAAAATCACAGTGTCGTGTTGCTGCGTGCAACACGACTCCAGATAAGATGTACTTGGAGATTAGTATTCGATAACAAACTTGCCATATTCGGAAAACTGTAAAAACCATTCCCCTGGGTCACGCATTTTTTTCTTCTGGGTCACGAATTTTAGCGTGACCCAGGAAAACAATCGTGACCCAGAAGAGAAATTCTGCCCACCTACATCATCAAGACATGCAAGTCTTTCCGCCTACGTGTGGAGAAGGTCATTGCCGATAAGGGGGTTATATCGCGCAAGAGGTGAGTGAATGTATCTGGTTTGATAATGCGTGACCCAGAAGAAATTTTATTTTTTTCTGGGTCACGGACCATTTTACGCGCATGCGCAATGGCATTTTTGAATAATTTTAACTGTGAACAGCCTAGGGTGCATGGTTTATGAAAAGGCAATGATTTCTAGAAAATCAGCTGTGGGACAAATATCGACCCAAATCTCCACGAATTTTGACGGGTACCCATACCACCATACCGGAGTGAACGCACCCGCAACCATCATCCCCTCCCCTCAGCCTCGGCGCAGTGCGGTGGCGGGCGGCCCACTCCCGGCGCTACGCACGCCCTATGCGCCGTGATACCTCGTCACTCCCCTCCCCTCTCCTTCCCCCACAATGACCGGTGACCCCACTCCCCTCGGGATTTGGACTCGCCCTACTCCGACCGTAGCGCCACGTGGTGGCTCTGGAGATCTTAAATAGACCCACTGTACCTAAGACATCGCTAATGTTGTTTGGCGCCATAGGAGCTTTTCGCCAAGAACTGCCGATCAAATTGAGCTAGCGAGTCGTTTAACCCGCGCACCGACGGGGGTCTGCGCCAACTTCGTACCGACGGGGGGGGGGGCGGATGACCGCCCCCCCCCCCCTGAGATCTCGAGAACGAAGCAAGATAGCGACAAGCGGTAAACGGCATCGGATACGCACGGACAAGGTCTACAATTTTTACTAAGGTCATTTTCAGGTCAGGTCAAAGATGACGTCACAGGGGTCGAAAAAGTCAAAATGGCGGCGCTAGATAAGTAGAGAGTTTTTCTCGAATAACTTTCGAATTAGTCATGACAGGAACAAACTAAGGGCATCATCGTGATCCTCTCGTCAATCCGCATCGAATGATATATATGTTGACCTCGAAAGGTCAAGGTCAAAGGTTGACCTCAGGTGACGTGACCTCGAGGTCATCATGTATAGCATTCGATGCGTCTTGACGAGCTGAACACAATGAGACCATCCGCGCGGCTGTATCTTGTTCCTGTACGGAGTTATTGGCAAAAAAAACCTTTGGTGACCTTTGATGACGTCACATGACCTTACAGCTGCCCAACAGCAAAACAGACCTCAAGGTAGTGAAGGTTGATCGTATATGAAGTTATGTATGGTATATGGGGCCATTCCGACCCGTTTTAGTGGTAAAAACAGGGAGTTGATTTTTCCCCCATTGACTTATAATGGGGAGGTCGCGAAATTGACCTGACCTTAGGTCACCGACATCAAAATTCCGAGATATACAAATTGTAGCTACTAATGACCTAATAACATCCTGCGACTTTCAAAGGCCTCCGACATCTACTGTAGCTCTGGCACGGTGACAAAGTTGCAAAAAAGTGACTTGAGGTTGGGTCATTCAAAGTGACCTGGTGACCTGACCTTCAAAGTTAGGAGGTTCAAACTTGCACACCATGTGTAAAACTGATGAGAGAATAGTCGTAACAAATTTCGCGGCGCCTCAGGGGGGGGGGGCGGATATCCCCCCCCGTCGGTGCGCGTGTTAAGCAAGCAATTACTCAGAAAGAACCGCTACGTTGAATTATATGCAGTATAACAACCTCTAAGCAGTTTTGTGACCCGAGTGACTTTAACCTGACCTTGACATGAGGTCAACATCTTAAAGTGACCTAACCTAAAAAAAAAACTATCATTCGAAGCGCTTGACCACGACGAGCACGATGGTGCCACAATCGCGGCTCTGCCACCATTTGTGGCGAAGGACCAGCTTGCTCCCTCATCCCTAAAAACAACATACTGACCTTTAATTCATGACTTCAAGAGGCTGCAGGGAGGCAAGGGTCTGACAATCATTCTGGAAGAGGTTCGTTGGAAAATGAACACCGACAAGAAATTGCGCTATAATTTGCCAATTTGGTGTGGGCCGTGAATGCCGGCTACCTACACCCGACCTGCAGAACATGCGTTCCACTCCGTCTGCCGCGTCAAGCGGCTGTTCCCTCCTTATCAGTTAGTTTAGTATGCCACACCCACAATCGCTGCCCGGTGTGGTACATGGGCGACAGAGGCAGCGACCGCGGTGTGGGGACAGAAAACTAGACTGGAGGCAGAAAACTAGAGAGGAATGCCTACGTTCGGACTCAAAGACAGGAGGTAGCTATAGACGGTACCTGTGTTCAAAGAAAAGAGCACGTCCTCGCAAGCTACTGGAGTGGTCCCATCCTGTAGGAACTGGCTCACACTGTTCACGATGATGATGTTGAGCATGTGTTCAGACATGTTCCTGCGTAGTTTTATGGGTGTTTGCGAAGGCGTTTGTGATCGAGAGAAGAGTTTCAAATTAGCCTTTTAAAAAATCATCGCTCTAGACCTCCGAGCACTATAGGACCCTAATATGGCGTTTTCATGATAATAAATGTAGAATTTTTCTACAGAATTTTACGATTTAACGCTGACCTGTGCGGTGGCCATAGGCGGCGGAACGGGGGGGGGCACCGGGGCACCGTGCCCCCCTTGAATTCTGCAAGGGGGCACCAATAGCAAGGTGCCCCTCCTTAAATTTGATGTATTAGTATTTAGTACCAGGGGCGGATTCGGGAAAACTCCAAGGGGAGGGTCATGAATCGAAGTGGTGCCCCTACCTATACCCAAAATTAAAACCTCAACGGATTTCGGCCACTTAATTTTGGTGGTGCCCTATTTTCAGTTTTTTATTTTCTTTATTTTTGGTTAGTCATGTGATGACTAGTGCCCCTGCTAGGCCGCTGGTGCCCCTGGAAAGACTGTGGTACCTACCTACCCTGCCCCCTGACAAGCCTACGGTGGGCCCTGACATGACTTAGGTGCCCATGGGCCCTGACAGGCCCGTGGTGCCCCTGACAGGCCTGTGGTGTCCTTCCTAGGCCTGTGGTGTCCCTGGGCCTTGGCAGGTCTGTGGTGCCCCTGGCGAGCCTGTGGTGCCCCTGTTAGAACGCAGGTGCCCTTGACAGGTTTGTGGTGCCCCTGACAATCCTAAAGTGCCAACGACAGGCTTGTGGTGCCCTTGACAGGCCCATGGTGCCCTTGCGAGGCCGGTGGTTCTCCTGCGAAGCCGATAGTGCCCCTGGCAGGCCTCTGGTGCCCCTGGCAGGTCTGTGGTGCCCCTGGAAGACCTGTAGTGCTTTTGTAGTGCTTTTGCTAGGCCGATGGTGCTCCTGACAGGCCTGTGGTGCCACTGACAGGCCCGTGGTGCCCCTGCTAGGCCTGTGATACCCCTGGCGGGCCTGTGGTGCCCCTGTCGGCTGTCAGGCCTGTGGTGCTCCTGGCAGGCATGTGGTGACCCCAGGCCCTAAGTCATGACCCATGTGACCTCCCTCCTGGGATTCGCCACTGATTAGTACTGCGATGGCTTCTTGGGAATTTGATACATGTAGGATAAATGGAATTTATCAAACGACAATAAGGAAGAGACAAACACATGGGTACTTGAGGATCAGCTTAAAGTTAACCACACATACGGGAGTGAACTGCCATTTTCGTTTAGTAAAAAACAAAAATAAAAAATAAAAAAATCATCGTGCCAGGGCTGTGACGAAAAATAAGTGGCCTAAATCCGATGAGAAAACAGGATTTGGGGATACCCTAGGTTTGGCTCCTTGAGCTGGTGCCCCCCTTGTCTCAAATCGTTCCGCCGCCTATGGCGGTGGCGTAACAAAACCCTCGCAACTCCTTGAAGAATGGCATTAACCCGCGCCGGGCCGATGCTCCGCGACTTCCGCGCCGGGCCGGGAGGGGGTCTGAGCCCCCCCCCCCCCCATAGGCGTCGCCAGAGATTTTCGGTTGGGGGGGCAAAATCAACTTTTGTGTTAAAACTTGCCTTTCCCCAGTCTTTACTCACTCGTTTTACATATCATTCGACGCGCAATTATGCGAGGAATCCGATGGCGACAAAGGTTGCTTTCTAGCTATGACATGTAATTTTTTTACAGAAAAATTCGAAATTTTGAAATTTCATGACAATAACGACTGGTAGAATCATAGTATATAGTGGCTGCGATTGCCGACGCACTGCAGAGGGCCCCTGTGCAGACGCTCGACGCTCATGATCATTACCCAGAAAAAGGTGAAAAACGCTCCATTTAATCGGATCACCCAGCTAAAACAAAAACCTTCATTCACGCATGCATGCAGAGGTTTTACGTGAAATGTATAGGACTTATCCCAGCCGCCGATCGTAGCTAAGTCGGGCATTCGGCGGAGAGTGAATGTCGGAAGTGTGAATCGGAAGTAAATCATCTTTGTTCCAGTGAGAGGAAGTGTTTTGTTCACTCGAGTGTGAACAAAAGTTTCTCGTTTTTCGTGTGAAGGGAAGCGCTGCAAACGCGAACAAAAACTGTTAAACGGAACCAAAAGTTACGCACGGCATAGCGGCAAGGGATCCCTTAGAGATAGGTTTGGGACTTCCAGGCCATTTCAGGCCACTCAGGGTCAGTGCTGACTCTCAGAAGCATGCTTAGGATCCCGGAGATCGGCGTGGGTCACCTCAAATATTTACGTGTACGTGGTGCTTTAGGGCTTTCCGAGCCCAAGGTGGGGCCCTCAGGAGCCAGTGTGGGCAGCGGGCGCTAAGAGACTAGGCCCAGGGTGAGCCTGGAGCCCTCGGATAACAGTGTGGACCCTTGGGGTCTGTGTCGAATCCCTGAGGACCCTACGAAGAGACATGATAAACATGTGTTGCGGACCTCAGAGGGGCACGTGAGCTGTGACCCTCAGATGCCGGCTTGGATTTAGCAAAGTCTGTCGCCTCAAAAGTTTGGCTGAACTATCAGAGGCCAGTTAAGGTTCTTAGAAATGTTCGAAGGCTCAAAGATCCCTGTATGGGCCCTCAGAGAACATGGACACCAGTGGGACTTTCAGAGGCCGGTTTGGGCCCTCTGAAAGCTTCTTTAGGGCTCAGTGGAGCTCCTTAGGAGCCTTTGTGTAAGGCAAGCTCATGAGCCCTGCGACACTTGTACAGTCTGTCTTAAAAGTACCGCGCAAAGTGACGGTGGATCCATCAAGCCTGACCGAGGAAGGGCCTGCTATAATTTGATTCACCGAAGCAATTGACATCCTCGTGCATTTCCCAGGTCAATTGGTTCGGTCACTTTCGAATTATAGCGGGCCCTTCCTCGGTCAGGCTTGATGGATCCACCGTCACTTTGCGCGGTACTTTTAACCCATTAGAGCCGAAAACTTTTTTTGTCGACTTTCACTGCGATTTTAACATATGTTTGTCAGGCACCCTTTAGGAGAATACATGTGCATTTTTAGCCAGATCACGAAACCGGAAGTGTACGTTTCCGGTCTGGCAGCTTTTGCTGCCAAGCGTATCTTATATAGTCAAAAATGGAGTAGTTTGTCACATTTCAAAGCACAAACATATCAAAACCGCGAGGAAATGATCTTTTGATACCAAGAACCTTTGCCGCAGAGTGTCTCCTGTTGGTGCATGTACAATTTTCACGAACTATTTTATTTACGTACCAGATATGATCTTGAATATGTGTAATTGTTCGGATTTCCATTCGACCGTAGCTTGCAAATAACGACCGTAGCCAATAATTCTCAAGAATAATGAACTCAAAATCCAGACCTCAGCTAACAGTTCAGCTCGTTCTGAGAGATCATGTTCTTTCTCTCATTATTTCAGCTCACACGCGCTTCCCCTCCCCACAAAATCTTATATAGGATGCGACGAAGGTTTTGATGACTTCCGTCGACCGTTTAGTTAAAGCAACTTGGCGTGTTTCCAATGTGCTCCTAAATATCGCGTTCCTTTCAACGAATTGTGTCCCTGAGTCTTTCTCTGAAGCGGATATTATCTGAAAAGCTGACCTTTACCAATGGGGGTCACTGGCATGCGCATGGGTAATTGTTTAACCATTGAACGGCGCATTTACTGAACGTCTAAGCATGAAGGTTTAGCTTTACAGTTGAGAGGTTCGTAGTTGCGCTGTTGGCATGCTCCAAGCTGGCAAGTGGCAACACATGGAAGGACGCTGCCTCACACTTCTAAGCCCCCGTTTTCACCAACAAGCGCTGGTGGAAGAAGTTTAGGGACAAGTAGCGTCACGCATAAGCCCCAATCAGCATGGTCCTCCTGAGTCTCAACCGTCCCCAAGATCGTCATGAAGAAAGCACCTGGGAACTCTGACCATTCTGCGGAGAATCTGAAGTCTTATTCATAATGATCACTCGGATAATGTTGTCCATTGATAAGGGAGGAACACCCTTGGACTGAAGGCGCTTGACTATTGGTGCGGCCAAAATAACGAAAATCAGCAAGCCCTGAGCCCTCAGATTTGCACGAAACGGAGAATCTGGCCGGTAGAAGAGTGGAAACGGAGTAGGTATGTAGAAGCGGGTCTAGTTCGGCGACGAGTCTTCGTTTCAATGGTTTCACCACACGGACCCCCAAAACGAGCATGGGCTGAAAACGCGGCCCAAGTTCCGACAGACTTCTGCGAAAAATTCTCGCCGCAATGGTATGTCGAACGATCACGATGTCCTAGCTGGGCCTGAGCTGAACCAGCTGGACGTGATCTAGCAAAAGACGAAGTCGATCCCGACTACTATCTAGAAAACATACTGAAAAAGCGTGCATTTGGCAGTAAAAGACCACTACCCCGTGCTCCAACGGCGCATGGTGTCCCGCAGGTCGGACAGCATTTTCATGCTGGACGGTACTCCATCTCATCGATCTTCCGGAACTAGGCGGTGCTAGGACCATCTGCCCGATATCTGGGGGAAGGACACTAGGCTAGGGAACAGTCCTGGCCTAAATCCAATCGAATTATTTTGGAGGATAGTGCAGCAGGAGCTGGACATGTACAAACTTTCCGGCGACCTCGGACAGCTCGGAAGGGCGCTCAAGTCCCAGGCGCCCCTTTTTCACATGGAGGACGTCCCGTTAAGCTTTATAGGCACCCCTCTTTCCCATGTAAGCGCCCATTTGGTCATCAAAGACGCCCCTATAGGTCTCAGAGGCGCCCCTTTTTCTTGTGCAATGCGCCTCTTTTTCATATGCAATGCGCCCCTCTTTCGCATAAAGGTGCCCTATGGACATTACATGCACCCTTATAGACCAGGCGCCCCTCTTCGGCATGCAGGCGCCCCTCATCCGTGCAGATGCGCCATTATGGCCATGACCTTCGTAGGCGCCCCTCTTTTGCATGGGGGGCGGGAGCGGGGCGGGGGCCCATAGTTAGGCCTCAAAGGCGCCCCAACAGGCCTAGCAGGCGCCCCCCTTCCCGTTCATCTATAGAGTCACGGCACCACCTTCCCTTAGGCGACGGCGCGCCCCTTGAGGGATGGCGCCTCTGATGACAGTTTGTCCGCACCACTCCGTTCAACGTCCCTGCTTCAGCAATGGCGGAATACATTACACGCCTGGTAGTGTGTTGGTATGCAATGCTCTGCAGACAAGAATAAATAGCAGAAACCCCGGTAATGACCATTTTTGGAAAGGCAAAGAACTGGGGCATTACACTATGAGCCATAAAGCCAGACATTGTTGCTCACTTACGAATGGCATAGCAAAAAGGACGTAACTGCTCCATTTTTGACTACGTAAGATACGGTTGGTAGCTTTTGCTGCCACTTAAATATAACGCACGATTGGCGATACTTAGAGAAATTCATGTCGCACCTAAGCTCTTCCCATTGATAATCACACATTTCTTTACAATAATCAATAATAAAAAGGTAACATTTATTCACACCACCTTCGCAACTGACTTCTTTGGTGTCCGCTGCACGGCCGCCATCGCGCGCCCCTTGCTTCCCCGCGATAAATTGTTTATTTCTCAGCACATTCGCTTTCTCGATCAGTAATTCGGAGCGCACATGACGTGCATTGTTTTGGTCTTCCGTTCGGGTGAGAACTTTGAAAGTTCACCGCAACGTTTAGGAATGCGGCGCTATTTTGTCCTGTGGCAGCAAAAGCTGCCAAGCGTATCTAATGGGTTAAGACAGACTGTACGGTACTTGAGCCTGTCGCAGACATTTGACGAGAGTTGAGAAAGGCCCCGAAGATTTCGTTTCACGCGTTGAACGAAAATTGTGTCAGCACTCCAAAACTTACGAAAATCAGCTGTAAAATGTAATAAAGAACGAACTATAGGAACATGGAATGAATCACAGCATTGACATTTCCGAGTCTGGACTCGGAGTCTTGAAAATTTTGGAGACTGCGAGTCAGACTCTGGTTTGAACTGCACGCTCCAACCGAGTCTGACCTCACAGGCATTCTCAGAAAGGTACCCCCATTTTTTCCCGACTCCAAAATCTCATCGGATCTGTATCGATCTCAGGGGGTGCCCGGTCCGAGGTTGGGGGGGGGGGCAAGCTGCCCCGCTTGCCCCCCCGTGGCGACGCTTATGCCCCCCCCCCCCCCGTGTAACTAAGCTCCTGGGCCACGTAGCGACACGTGGTAAGCGGCATTCTAAAGAGCGTCAAAAATAATGACGAAAACACTACAGTCATTTTTGGGTCGGATCAAACGTCAGGTCGCCAGAGGTCATCAAAGGTCAAATGTAGTCATTTGAACAATTTTGGAAACTGCCAACGGCTAACTCGGGAACCAATATGTAGAGCTACAGCGCCGCGGAAAAGCGCATTCGATAGCCCTTTTACAGACCTTTCTGAGTAATGTTCTCAGATTTGACCTCAGATCAACGGTTTAGCCTCCAGAGTGCAAACACTAAAAATAGCCGCTTTCACGAAAAAGGTTTATCGGTTATAACTTTTGATTCAAGCAAGCCACATTTTTGCCAGCACCGTGTTCCTCTCGTCGAGACGCGTCGAATGACTATTCGTTGACCTTGAAAGGTCATTTTGAAAATTTGACCTCAGATCAAGGTCATGACCTGACCGAAAAGGGCCATGTTGCACATCAGTCGATCCGTATCGTCAAGCTGAATACATTTGACGTGTTTTCATCGCTCTAGCACGTCTCTATCAAAAGTTATAGCCAAACTGCTGGTGACCGTTCATGACCTGAGATGACCTCAGGGGCATACAGAGGGGTCACATGTGTATTTTCCGATTCAGTGTGCCATATTAAACCATGAACCGATGTTTGAGAGGGTTTTGAACACCATTCGTCCAAAAGAGGCGCATTTCAATTTTATCCCATTGACTTATAGGTAATGGAGAGGTCGCTAACTAAATTGACCGGACATTAGGTCACCGATATCAAAATTCCGAGATATACATTCTGTACACATTGTTACTCTATTAAAGGGACTATCCCACCTTCTAAAATGTTGTTAAAACCAGTTAAATTGTGCCCGACTTTATAGATTGGATGACCAGGAACACGGTTCTGGCATTTATTTTTCATTAAACATCTTAGGCTTCAGTTTTTTTAAGGTTTCCTGCTGAGCATTTTATATCTTTCTTTGTTTCAATTGCAGTTGGCAGATTTTGTTATATATGGAGATGAGATTCCTGTGTAGTGTGTACCTTTTTTAGATCCCCATCATCCCATGTACCTTGGCATTTCACTGGTGACAAGCCTAAGCCATCCATGTGAGTTCAACCAATGAGAAGCCAAGAAACTGCAGCAAGCTGATAAAAGAAAAATGGGTAGCAGTAAAAAAGGCATCACAGTTCACACTTGTTTTTTTTTTTTTGCAACCAAGAAGAGACACCATAGGTTAGGTTTCAAGTTTAGGTGGTATGTCTTAGGTTGTAGGTTGTGGGTTTTAGGTTGCAGGTTGTAGGTAAGGTAAAATTAGGTTTGGTTGGGCTTGGTTTTATCAGAAAGCATCCCTGGGTGTAGCGCCTCTCCTTGGTTGCCAAAAACAAGTGTGATACCTGCTTTACGCCAACAAAAATTGAGTGAACATAGAGCTGCACTCTGTACATTATCTACAGCGCAACAATCCATTGAAAACTGCCAGTGAATAAGTGGGCGATTTCTGTTAGCATTGTATGTATAGAGGAATTGCTTTTAGAGGTGTTTGAGCTGCTATAATCAGCATCTAATCTTTGTTGTTTGGCCATATTACAAAAATACAAATTTGATTGAGCCATTTAAGTCCCACAAGGAGCCGTAATAGCCATTTTGGCTATTACGGCTCTTAATGACCCTGATCTTCATCTGAGGCCAATTTTGCAGACAAAAAAAGTTGCCTGCTGAGTGCTGGCAGAAGTTTCATTTCAAAGTCTCACAAGATTAAACAGCCTGCACGATACATACAAATACCTAACTGCTGATATAAGAAAATGCATTTCAGTTAGGCAGGCAGGTATGGCATTCAGGGGGCAGTTTGAGATGAGAAAAGCCACAGAAGGCAATTTTCCTGCTGGTAAACCTAGCCCTTGGTCACCAAATTCAAATTGTCCCATTGAATTCTCACACGACCGAGTTTGAGTTATCTACAGTAGTCCTGATGCAAATTAAAAGCTTGCAATGACGCGAAAATCATACATATTCAAGTTTTCAACACAGTTACAGCACACTTACCAAAAGCATGCTGATATGAGAATTGTACGGGACTAACCACCAACGCAGGCAACCTGGACCTGGACCTCAGCCTACTTGTACTCCTTGTACTCCCAAAACAAAACAAGAACTCTGACGCTTGGCAAGCGCGTGGCGGGAAACGTTTTCTCGTGAACGCCGCAGCTGCGCCGCATATGAAAAGCTACCATATCAAGTATATTATCTACCATATTTTGATCGTGATATCAAGGAGTAGCCGTAAAGGAATATTGATCCTATCACAATCAGGGGCCTGTTCCCACCCAGTAGAATCTTCGACCAAATGCGTTTTACTCGGTGTTATTCTCTAGAAGACCCGTGACCAGCAAAACATTTTTTCTTTGACCTGACCTGTGACGTCATCGGTGACCCCGTCCCCGAGGTCAATGAAATTTGGTTTTCCTCGACAAATTTGACAAGGCTATCGAACGCCGTTTGAATTTTACGGATCCGTACAGTACTTTCGGAGATACCGGGGGGCAAAAAATGTGTCCCCCAGGGGTGGCGATCTTTCAAAACTTCAGGGGGGGGGGGTCCAGGCCGGGCAGATCAGGGTGAATACAGGCAGATCTGTCCTGGACACTGGACAGCTCGTTGAATAAAAAATTATTACGTTTTAATTTTTGAAAAAGGCCATCGAACGATTTCGATAAAAAATACATTATTGGAATCAGCTCACCGTCAGCTTTCGAATGGTAGGTATATTTCGTTTCTTTTGTGGATGAAATGACTGTTTCCGACGAACCGTGGGCAGGGGCTGTCAGATCAGGCCATCGAATCTGGCAGGGTAGCGGCACAGATCAGGCAGGGTAGCGGGGTGGAGGCGCTGGCCAAGCACGTAAAGTTAGCACATCTAGCCCATCTGGCTGGGACCCAGTTGGACGCCCATGACATACCCAGATGTAGCCCAGCCCACATTCGCCCAGATGCCCCACTTCCAGCCCATATGGGCCCCGTTTGGGATGGCTGGCTGGGTAAAGGGAGTACCTATATGGGCTGATCGAGACGATAACACTACCAATTGATTCTCCGTTTGCGATTTCATCAGCCGTTTCGAATATGATGACTTCAGGTGACCTCGGTGCTAGCGCAAATTGCGCGTCGACGTGCATATGCAATATGCAGATATGTACCTATTTACAGGGGCGCCGCCACGGATTTTTGACTGGGGGGGACGGACTGACCGACTGAAAACCCAAAAGAAGGCATTCTTACCGTGCCTTTTCGGGACGACGCATTTAATGTTTAAGGAAATATGCCATTTAACATGGGGTTTTAAACTGCAGTAGGTACAATCGCTCTTTTTGACATGTGTATGAATCGGCGACGCGAAGCGCCCCGAAAATTGGCAAATAACATTTGGGAAAACTGCTCCAAAATACAAATTTTGTAGCCCTTAGCCCGTGTACCAAGCCTGATACCAGAAAACCTAAGGTCAGGTCACCAAGTCAAGTGACAAGTAGTCAAGTCGCCTCAAAGTTTTGCGGTCCCGTCAAGCCAACCGTAGGTAGGTATAGGTATAGCTAATAGCTTATTTTTTAGAAGCTGGAAAGTTAGTGTATTGTGACTGCTGAACTGTAGGGTCGGGGCCAGAGTCAGACGGAGTTGAGAGTTCTGGCCAGAGTCGGATTTGGAGTCTTCGAAATTGTTCGTATTTTGACTCCGAGGTCGGACTGGGTTAAAGTCATGCTCTTTGCTCGTTAGTTGAAATATATTAAGCCCGTTTTCGGCCAGTCGTGTTATACGACACACGTCGATGACGATATCAAAAATCGGAAGTTCCGCGATGACAGGTCTGATAAGAGCTGGAGATTTTCTTGCCCGATGTGGCAGGGGTCAGACCAATGCATGCTAGGCCCATACCCCATGGGGTATAACCCGCGCCCCGCTGGGGGGGGCAGAATCTGCCCCCTCCCGTTTTTCGCCAATAAGTTCTAAACGCGTTAAGCCAGCGACGTCAAACTTACAGTACCTTATCATACATCAATTTGACACGTTCCCTGAAAATTTAAGCGAAATCCGTCGGAAAATTTTTGAGAAATTGACGTTTTAGTGACGTCATGTTCGCCATTTTCGCCTCAAAAACGGCAAAATTTCAAACGCCGCTAACACCTTCATTTTTAGAGGAATCAAGACGTAACAAAAAGGTTATACGTGATTCTACTTTCTCTATCAAATGGCTATCTCGGTTTTTTGAAAATTTTGGATTTTGGCCAATTTTTTTCTTCTTCAAAAAACTGACTTTTTTGGGAAAATAATTATAAAATCCAAAATTTTGAGTGTATCGAAAAAACCGGAATATATGTCAGAGAAGTGGTCTATGTGCACCTACATACCAATTTTTAGAAGAATCGGTTCAAAAATGTGGGAGTTATTCAAAATTTTATGACGTCACGACACACAAAATTTTGAAAAATGATTTTTTTGGAAGTTCTAGACCTCGTACGGAAACAAAAATAGCACCATTCGATTCACCGTGAAAAACTGCATCAGATAGACACCTTTTTAGGCCTTAACAACCAACTTCAAAATTTGACCTCACTTGACCTGACCTTGACCTGACCTCGACCTGAAATTCATCCAGAGGTGGTCCATATCACTTATTGAGTGTGCCTATTGAATTCTATGAGTAAAATGACCCATAAAACATGTGTCGCACATGCCCTTTTCTATATTTTGTTTTTGGTGACCTGACCTGACCTGACCTGACCTTGACCTTGACCTTTGAATGACATTGTATGCAACGAATATTGTCTTGGTAGTCTAAGAACACGTTTTGGGCAATCAGTCTCAGTCCATTCTTCGGCAACTACGGTGCAAGGCCGATACTGTAGAAACTTGCATTTTGTACCCTTGACCTGACCTTGACCTGACCTCTGACCTACTTAAGCAAAAAATTTGGGCTCTTAAGATCCGCCTTGTTGAGAGCTTTCGATTGCCGTTTTCCCCGTCTTTCTACGACCATCGGTTCGGAAGTTAGACAGGGGGGGGCAGAATCTGCCCCCCCCCCCCCAGCAGGGCGCGTATGGCTAAATAGCCCAGCGGGGCGCGGGATAACCCAGTGTGCACACTGTGTATTAACTCCTGGGCCCTCTCAGATTAGGCTCCGTTTCATCTTTTTGTCCATGTACAGTCGTGTACAGGTTGATGGTCCCCTACTCATTATCCACCGGGTTCCTATGGCTCAGCATTGGCAGCAGCCGCCTGGTACCGGTAGGCTGTGCCGCATGACCCGAGAGTGAAGCGGCACAGTCTACCCACGCCGTTTGACATCGGCTCGGGTCGCCGGGTGGAGCGCTTTGTAGACCAGCTGTCGCGTCAGACCAGCGCGGGGGGAGGGGCTGATGATGATGATGATGTTCCTCCCGGCCCCAGCTATTGCCGGGGCGTAGCCGATCGGCTCTGGAATGAGCGAAAGCCGGCGGCAAAGGCCGCCACCACGTCGTCCCGTCGTAGGTCAGGTGGTCGACCGTGCATGTTTCCCAGCGCGTGGAGGCGCGTGCCGCACAGGCACGGGCAGCGAAGCAGCACGTGTCGCGGCGTGTCCGCCTCCTCGCCGCACACCAGGCATCGAGCCGCTGGGCACTCGGTGTCGGCGCAGCCCTGACAGGTGTCAGTTGGGCGGCGTCCGATGCGGTGCAGGTACTGGGCCGACTGGCTCCAGTGTCCCGCCCGCAGCTGATGTGTGTCAACCGCGGCCATCCGGTTGTCACCGCTGACCGGTCCCGGTAGATGTTCTTCACCGAATATTTCCTTGTACCAGCCCTCTGGCCATGCACGTTGCCACTGGCGCCGGGCAGACCTGGCGGCGGCGCGGGTGGCGCTCCTGGTGTCAATAGGGGCATTTGACTGGTCCATGCCTGCGGCCTCCTTTGCGATTGCATCGGCGCGCTCGTTGCCGGCCAGGCCACAGTGGGCGGGCACCCACTGGAGGTGCACCGGTCGACCGCGCTCCACCAGTAGCAGCAGCTGCTGCCAGATGGTGGCTCCCAGCTGGGTAGTCTGGGCTGCGGGACCGCTCTCCAGTGTCATCAGCGCCGCACGGGAGTCTAGGCAGGCTATGATTGGGTCGTCACCGCCGGCGGGGGCGGCGTCCTCTTGCTCGATCTCCACGATCTTTGCGAGCGCGTCTCGGAGTGCAACCAACTCCGCTCTTGTGCTCGAACAGTAGACGCCTGCTGGGGTTCTGACCTCTTCCGTGTTGCCGTTCGGGAGGGTGATGTGGGCGCCTCCTCCGCCCGATGTCACTCCTCCTGTCGCTGATCCGTCCGACCATATCCAGATCGCGCGCTCCGCCCCCGGGAGCTTCTCTAGTAGGTCCTCTGCCGCGGTTCTCCGGGACTCATCTGATCTGCCTCTTGCGCATGCGGGTCCAGCGGTGGGGGCGATGGAGACTCCTTCCGTAGGTGTCCACGGAGGGAGAGTTGCCGCAAGGCTGGGCTCGACTGGAACATCCAGCGCTCCCAGGTCGCGTAGGGTGTTGCGCCCCAGCTCGCGCCAGCCGCGAACGGCGGAGAGGCGGGAGTGATGTGTCGCGGTGGCCACGGCTCTCAGTGGGTCGTCTGGAGGCAGCGAGGCTGCTCTCATCACCACTCTCGTGGCTAGAGTGGTGCGTCGCATCTCTGCCGTGGCCATGCCGGCCTCCGCCATCAGGCCGTGCGTCGGCGTCGACATGGGACAGCCGGTGACTGCCCTGGCCGCCGCGCGCAGTTCCCGATCGACCAGCTCCACGTGGGACGGGGAGGCCGCCGGCAGCCAGGCTGCTGCAGCGTACTCTAACGCGCCGCGAACATAGCCGTTGGCTACTGTGCGCAGGTGATGCTCTCGTAGTCCCCATGAGTGGCCGGTGAGCTTCCTCAACTGTGCTGTGCGTGGGCGGACCTTGCGGCGCAGGCTGGCGCAGTGCTCGCCGAAGTGGAGGAGGCGGTCTAGCGTCACTCCCAGCAGCTTGACATGAGATGTTGCGGTGACGTCCGATCCTGCGACCTTGAGCGTGACATTCTTGGCGTCAGGGGCCCACTGAGACAGAACCAGGATTTGGGTTTTGTGGCCGGCGATGTTCATCTTGTTCTTGGTCGCCCATCTCGCCATCATGTCTGCCGATTGCTGTGCTCGGGACAGAGCCATCTGGATGTTCGGGCCGGCGCTCACTGTGGCGGTGTCGTCTGCGTACATGTAGCAGTCCGTGCGGGGCACCTTGCGCAGCTCCTCGATGAGGTCGGCGGCCCAGAGCGTGTATAGGGTCGGCGCGAGCACGGATCCCTGCGGCAGGCCGGCTCTGAAGGGCCTGTCCCGGCTGCGAACGCCGTTTACCTCCACGCAGGCTCGGCGATCCCTGAGCAGCTGGAAGATCCAGGTGACGAGGCATTTAGGTAGGTGTCTCAGCAGTTTGTTCTGGAGCATCTTGTGGTCGATGGTATCATATGCTCGCGCGAAATCGTAGGCGACGAGCACAAACTTGTCTGCAGTGATGCCGTCCTTTGGGCGGCCGCGAGCCTTCGGCTTGTTCCAGCCATCTTGTACCGACTGGATCAGCCGGCTCAGGTTATCTTCAGCGGCGCGGCCACGGCGGAAACCCACCTGCTCCGGCGGGATCAGACAGTGCATCTCGCAGAGGTGCGTGAGACGGGCGGCCACCATCCGTTCGGCGAGCTTAGCCACAGTGCTCGTCAGGGCGATTGGACGATAGCTGGAGACGTCCTTGGGGTTCTTCCCTGGCTTCGGGATCGGGATGATAGTAGCCCGTTTCCAGCTTGCCGGGATCGCGCCCTTTGTCCAGGTCGAGTTGATCAGATGGAGCAGCGTCTCGCGCGCTCTGGGGCCCAGGTGCTGCAGGTGCTCCGCGCATACTTGGTCCGGACCCGGCGCCTTCCGCGACTTCATCTTCTTCATCTGGGCGTTCATCTCTTGCATAGAGAAAGGCTGGCAGGCGTCTGTCCTGTTATTACCACAGGAGCAGGGGGCCCGCCGACGTCCTTTCAACTCCGCCTTGGTGCGCCTGTCCCACTTCTTGCTGCGCACGTGCTTACTGACAGCAGCGTACGTTGCGACAAATGCCTCGGCCTTGCTACGGTCCTCCACGGCCTCGCGGCCGCGGTCCCCGTTGATAGCTTGGCCAGGGGCAGTTGACTGTACACCGCCCTCCATCTTGCGGAGCAACTTGGTGACACGGCCCAGGTTCGCATGTTGGTTGAGCTCTTCTGTGGCGAACGTCCGGAACGCTCTCTTCCTCGCTTCCTCTTCGGTCTCCGCGGCCTTCTTCTTGGCGCGTTTCCACGCCTCGCGGTTCTCCGGTGTGGGCGACTGATCGAGGGCAGCCCTCGCCTCTCGTCGCTCCGCCACGGCACGCTCCAGCTCCGGGTCCAGCGCCCATGGCCTCGGGTCGGCCCTGGCCCCTCTGGGTATGTGTTTCGCGCTGGCTTGCATGATGGCGTCTGTGAGGCGGTTGCTCAGCTGATCGACGGTCAGATGAGCAGGCGCGGCGGCTGTGAGTGCAGTCTCGCAGTCTTGGGTGTACGCCGTCCAGCTCGCCTTCCGGAACGACCATCGGGTCTTCCGGATCCGTCGAGGCCGGCACCCGCTGACGGTGACTGTCATCACCTGTGGCAGGTGGTCACTGCCCAGATCATCACCGGTACGCCAGGTGCAGCGTCTTGCCAGGTCTCGGTGTGCCATGGACACGTCCGGTGCAGTCGGCGGGCCGGTTCCGTAACCAGAGCGGGTGGCAGCTCCGGAGTTGAGGGCCTCCCATCCATTGGTCTCCATCCAGTCTTGCAGCAGTTGGCCGGTACTGTCCGGCTCGGTGCACGACGGGTCCCAGGTTCCGTGGTGGGCATTGAAGTCGCCAGTGATGATGGCGCTGCTGGTTGTTGGGAAGGCGGCCATGGAGAACCGATCCACGCGTTCGTCGTCCCCTGTGGCTCGGATCGGGGGCCGGTATACGTTGTGGACGTCGATGCTGGTGATTGCGCTCGGTCTTGGTCTTGCGTTAGTGTTCTGCGTCTGATTCGGGTAACTAGAGTAGAGGAATATCCGGGTGGCGCACCATTCCGTGGAGTCGTCCAGAGGGTGGAGAGGCGGTTGGTCGATGGTGGTGAACTGAAGGCCGTCGCGAACGAAGAGTGCCACGTCTCCGCCCTTGACAGGTCCGCCGTCCCTCCTCCCACGCGCCCGACGGGTGACCACAGCTGTCTGGTACCCAGGAATTGACGGGTTCTTGTTGGCCGCTAGCTGAGCCTCTTGCACAGCTACCACGTCCGCCTTCGTTGCGCTCAGCCAGCGTTGGAACTCCTGCATCTTAGTGCGGAGCCCCTCCGCGTTCCAGGACACGATGACCAGGCGGCTTCGCGCGGAGCGGTTCAGGCGGTAGCGGCGGTTCTTGGCGCGGCGACTCCGTCCTCCCCGGGCACGGTCGCTGCGGACACCCGGACCCCCGCCGGGGGCGCTACCGGCGGGGTCCGTGTCGCTCACTTATCTACTGGGACCGGGGCCGCCTCGGCTCTGCTCGCCGCGCGGCACCCGATCCCGTAGATGCTCTTGGGGGAGGGGCTCGTCTCGGTGGTTGGCGCGGGCTGGCGAGTGGTGTGGGGCGTGTTGGTGGACCATGGGGGCTGGGCGGGTGTGTGTGGTCACTTGCTGCCAGAGTTGGCCTACGTTACGTTATTTTGAAGTTTTCGGTAACCCGTAGCTGTCAGTACCGTTTCGTAGCGTAATTGGGATGTTTCGGTAGCGTAGTACGGAAAATAAAAGAATAACGTAGGAACTACGAAATGGATTCCGTAGCAATTACAGGTCAGCTGTATTTGTATAAGGTACATAATTTTTTTCAGTTTACTCATATCGTCACCAGACCTCCGGCCGTTTACACGGATGTGAGACGCCTGCTATATGAATACCACTGTCTTTCTTCCGGCCGGACCGACACCGGGGATTTCCCACTGGGGAGTCCCAGGGAATTCCCTGTCGGAAGTCCAGCGCATCTAGCGAGTAGCGCGTAGGCACCGCCGCACCGACGATGCTGCAAAGCCGGCGATCATTGTGCGCAGTATTTGGCTTACTAGAGACTAACCGTTTCCACTGGGTAGTGGATGATGACACATTGCATAACGTAGTACGATAAAATAATTTGCTGCGTTAATTAACAAATACCGTAATTCAGTAACGTAGCAATATATAACGTATCGTAATTCGGTATCGTAGTTTTGGCCAAAAAAGCAAACGTAGCGTAACGTAGTGCGTAACGTAGCGTAGCACAGGCCAACTCTGCTTGCTGCATTGCACATTTTGCGTCGCTTAACAATTGCATTCCTGTTTTTGCTAAGCACAATGCACGGAAGACCCAGCGAATATAATTTACTTGTGCATTGTGCAAAACGTGATTTGGCACGGTATCGAGGCAACCATAGGTCTTGTGCCGCATATATGCATGATATTTAGGCAATACGCTTATGAAAATGGTAGATTGATCGGATTGATCCTGGATGTCAATTCGTATGCTAAATGTCGACATGTATCAAATGAACGAATGAATCAATCAATCAATCAATCGACAATCGACATGTAGATATAAAACCGTATAAATGGCTCGCAACCACTAAAATCAAACCAGATCCTAACTCGGAAAAGTAGCCGGTGCCCCGATGAGGCTCGAACCGGGACTCCATGTTGAAAGTTTTGCCAATGATCCATCATCATTCCACCAAGCTAGAGCGACCGGCACCCGAAACCACAAAAACATTCATTGACTTCGCTGCCGACCTCCCGGCCCCGCCGCCCGCCCGGTCAGACTTTGCCCCGGCCGTGGCCACCATCCGGTGTAGCTCAGCGTGGGAGTGCTAGACTGTCAAACTGACCGGTAGTGAGAGGCCCGGTTCGAGACGCTTCGCGTGCTGGATGTTTATTTCTGTGTCCGAGGCTATGCGATTAGTCCACTTTTCAGAAAAATTATTTGGTGACAGGTCTGTTTTCTTTCTTTGCTGCAATTCATGAGGAGACCGTATGGACCCTTACCTGTCCTTCCGCACCCCACTTGGGAGATGGGTGTTTGAACCCCCCTGGGTTTTGTGAATATCTCTAAAGCGAATTTTTGGAGGGTGGATTACGATCGGTTCTATGCGACAAGTGACCACACACACCCAGCCCCAGGTCCGCTCACTCCCTCCCCACATCACCCCCGCCCCACACCACACTCCAGCCCGCCTCATCCACCGAGCCGAGCCAAATAGACAGGCCTGACCCTTACCCCCCCCCCCCTCCCCACAGCCGGTGTAACGCAGCGTCCGGTCAAATCGCTCTTCCAGGCGACCCGAGCCGGTGTCATACAGTGTGGGTAGGCTGTGCCGCTTCACTCTCGGGTCATGCGGCACAGCCTACCGGTACCAGGCGGCTGCTGCCAATGCTGAGCCATAGGAACCCGGTGGATAAAGAGTAGCGGACCATCAACCTGTACACGACTGTACTTGTCAAACGCTTATCGCCTATAGGTACGCGACTAAGATCTATGCCACAAATTCTCTGCTGCACCGGTGCTCGTCATGACGGCTGTCATATTCAGGTGTAGTTGTTTGTCAGTGTATAGGAACTTTTGGTGTCATCCTATATATGGCCTTGGGTGTCATGGAGTTTCCTATTATGCCTTTGAAAAAAGCACTACCTAACCCTCGACCTGGCAGGGGGGTCGATGCAGCCCCCTCCCTGAGGCTTTTTTTGCGATGCGCGCCGATTCGGATCGTGCTGAAATTTCTCATAGCCTATGGGGCATCTTTTGCGCAACTTTTGGTAAATAAAATATTTTCGGGTCATGCCAGGTCACCGAGCTGTGACGTCATAATAGTCACATTATCCGACCGTTTTTGACAAAATCGTACATACAGTCTGTCTTAAAAGTACCGCGCAAAGTAACGGTGGATCCATCAAGCCTGACCGAGGAAGGACCTGCTAAATCTGAGTCACCGAAGAGATTGACATCCTCGTCCATTCCCCAGGTCAATTGGTTCGGTGACTTTCAAATTAAAAGCAGGCCCATCCTCGATCAGGCTTGATGGATCCACCGTCACTTTGCGCGGTACTTTTAAGACAGACTGTACATAGGTATACCATAACTGGACGGGATCTCTTCGACAAGAACGAAACTATTCCGTGTGATTTATGTCAGACTTTGACCGGACATGAATCTTTACTTTGTATATTGACCTTTTTAACCCGCGACCTGGTGGGGGGGGGGCTATTTTTTGCCCCCCCCCCCCCCTCCAGACTTTTCAATATATCTCCAGAACCACTGCGCCGATCGTCACCAAACTTTCAGTACCCTCCCGGACATCAATTTTACACATTGTGACCAAAAATTTTTTTTCAAAGGCTATGATAGGTTGGTCGGAAATGACGTCAGAGTGACGTCATGTTCTGCCGTTTTCGACCCAAAAAAGGGTTTCGCGGGAAGAGCTGTCAGGCCTATAGCTTTGCAAATACAGAAAAATGATAGAGACATAAAAGCTGTAGAATCAACAGGGCTACAAAATTGCTATCTCGGATTTTTGAAATTTTTGGATTTTGACCCCCAAAAATCAAAAAATAATTTTTTTTGGATATAATAATCGAAAAATCCAAAAAGTTTTTTGAATTTCGCAAAAACAGGAATATATGTGATAGTCCTTACCGCATTCCATCCACATACTAAATTTGAGATTGATACCTCTTTTTTTGGCGAAGTTATAGTGAAAAAACTGTTCAAAATTGATGACGTCAAATTTTCAAGCTCATTTTTTAGCAATTCTAGACCCCGTAGCGCAAAACAAAGACCACCATTAGACTCCCCGTGACGAGCTGCATCGAATCAATACCCATTTTATGCAAAACTATCAATTTTAAAATTTGACCTTTTTTGGCCTGACCTTGACCTGACCTTGACCTGAACTTCACCAGAAAGTGACCTAAGCCGTACCTGATAGTCTTATAACCAACACCATTGAGTTGGAAATGAAAAATTGGCCATAAAACATGCATCACACAACCCTAGTAAAGTTGGGCTCATGTGACCTGACCTGTGACCCTTGGTGACCTGACCTGTGACCTGACCTGGTACTGTCAGTGACCTCTAATAGCAACATATCTACTAGGCAACTGACGCCCTATCGCTGATTCTCGACAAAATGCGTTTTCCTCGGTGTTATAGCGCATTCCCTAGAAGACCCGTGAACGGTGAAACATTTCATCTTTGACCTGACCTGTGACGTCATCGGTGACCCCGAGGTCAATGAAATTTGGTTTCCCATGACAAATTTGACAGGCCTTTCGAACGCCGTTTGAATTTTGTGGATCCGTCCAGTAGTTTCGGAGATATGAGGGGGGGGCAAAAAATAGCCCCCCCCCCCACCAGGTCGCGTTATAAACAGACCCCACCAGGGCGCGGGTTAAGGTCAACCAAGATCAATGACCTGTTGACCTCGCATGTTCGGGGTTTCTTGAGCTCCTGCATCCGAATCTGTGGTTCAATTTTACATAAACGCCTTCAAAACTGTTCCTCAACCTTTCCTAGGTCAACCCAGGTCAAGCTCTCGATATTCGCGACCGTCCTCGCCGGCGACGGGTGTGACCTCCGGTGTTCCCGGAGAATACAATACGTCACGCCAGTAATGACTGAAATGCAGTAAACTATGCATCATTTTGTTGCCAATTCGTTGAGAAACACGGGCGTGAAAGTTTCATGTCGCTATCTTTCATAAATTCGCCAATATTCGCTAAGTAATTTGGAAAACTATACCTTCTCGAAATTTCACCTTTGACCTGCCATTACTGGGTCAAATATTAACCTAGGGTCAAGAAATATACCATCAATCACTAGTACTCGTTGAGAGCAATCGACTGGTCTTTGTTGCGAAGCACTAAGACGCTTATTTTCGAAACGCCGGGGGGTGGGGAGGCGCATCGACCTCCCGTGCCAGGTCGCGTTATGAGAAATGCCCTGCCAGGGCGAGGGTTAATAAGAAACATTAGACCGAAAGTATTAAGCAAAATTGGAGGCGATAAGCCCTCGGCTCCATGAAGTGGGAGAGGAAATCCCTTCGTCCCCCTCTCCTGTCGCGCCACCCTTGCTTACCAGTCTCTGATGGGTCCGGATTTCCTAAGCTGATCAAATACAAATACATTTATATTCACCTCTTGAGGTCTTATTTGTGTATGGTCGAAGTGACCAGCATCAGCATCCATTTGAAGAATGCCTATTTCTGTTTTCGTTACTCCATTGCGAATGACCGTTACAAATAGTAGGTAGGTCTTTTTTAACATTCGTGGATGTTTTATTTGGAGAGGACCCCTCCAGATTCCTCAACTATGGGAGAACTCGTCCCCCTCCCCCCGCTTTTGACGCCCATGCTACCACCTACCAGTATTTTTGCGATACTTAACATTTCTGACCTGACAAAAGCGAAAGAAATTCGAATGATTTTGAAGTTTTAACATTCAAATTTCGAGTAGGATAACAATGAGTGTTTGGGGGGGGGACGTCCCCCTTCCATTCTGAGAGTGGGGGGGACGCCCCCCCGTCTCCCCGGTGGCGGCGCCCATGCCTATATACCTGTAGTACGGGAGTAGCACAAAATCCATTATACCGTAACGTGACATTTAGAAACGCAATGTCAATTTTTACCGCCGGCGACTGGCCCACGGATGACAGCGTAACACTGTGACGCCCTACACAGTCGCTCACTAGCTGTCAGTGTGGAAGAGTCACCATGAGAGCTCTCTCTATATTTGCTGTGTTCTCGCTGCTGACTTTCCCGTGCATCGGTCTGAGAGCTTCAGGTAAGAAGGCACATCTACACTGTAAACCAATTAACGTTCATTCCAATTCGTGGGCGGTCATCCATGCGTATGTAGGTAGTTGTAAAGTCAGCCTCCCAGCCTGCAGCCAGGGTTGACTCTGGTACCCAACTCTGGTACTGCCAGGGTTGTCAGTCTGTAGCTCTGCTAACGTTGCCAAAGAAAGGAAATGATGAACCGCGCTCAAGTTCAATAGGAGCGTTTCATTTATTAACCCTCGCCCGCACATGGGGGGGGGGGGGGTGCCACCCCCCCCCCCCAGGTAGTCTTTCGGCTCTGCACTCGACATTTTTAGCGCTAGAAGGCTGATTTTTCGTATAGTTGCTCCTCTATCCTTTCTTGATGTCCACTGAAAATTTCAAGTTTCTGTGATTTTTGGTTTCGGAGATATGACCTTGTTTTTCAGGTCATGTCATGACCCAAATGGCTAATTCTCAACATCTTGCGTTTGCTATGGGCCTTGTGAGCTTTTGACACCTTGATTTCGGCCTTTTTTGCCAGTCTTACCTCCCACCTATCATGGAACATGTTGTTCGACGATGTACAGGTGTCAAGGTCAGGGTCAAGGTCAACCTAGGTCATCAAAGATAATTGCGTTTTAGGCAAGCTGAATTTACTTTTTGTGAAGTTTTTTGACTGCATTTTTGGTAAAAGCTTCTCAGATCATGATTTCATGTAATATGGACACATAAACAATCGGTGCACACATCAGTATACACACAGACACACACAGACATACAAACACATATAATTGACCTTGACCTAACTTGACCTGAAATGACCTCAGCAGCAAAAATCTGGTCGGGTAGTGTAACAAAGAGGTTCTAGCTGGCTTGGCACCAGAAAACGGCATCGTCATCGGTATATGCTAAGCAGCGCACTTGATATCCAACGGTGACCCAAAACAGCAACATTTTTTAGTTTGACCTGACCTGGAAGGTCAATGACTGACCTGAGAAGGTAAAACTGGGTATCATTGGATTCGTCTTTTCCCAAAAAATCTTTTTGGTCTTTACCGCTAAGCTCTATCTCCAACAGGAACGAAAAGGCGCGGGGGGGTGGCAACCCCCCCCCCCCATGTGCGTTCTAGGATGGGAAAATGGCATGTGCGGGCGAGGGTTAAACACCGTCTCTTCAAAATTTGCTTTCTGGACCCACCTGAAAGTTGTGGGTGCAGCGCCCCCATGCGACCCTAAAGTTGTGAGGGCAAGCTGCCCCGCACTGCCCCTGCACGAATACCGCGCCTATACCTATAGGCGTTGTCATTCCTATATCTGCAGGTAATAGGCAAGAGGTTACTCTTACCTATTAGGTAGGTTGGGTAGGTAGGTAGCGTAGGTAGGTTACTCAAATATTGAGCAGCATGCCTATGCATACAGGTTCTGCCTTCTTATTGCTTGTGCGTTCGCGAAAACCCTGAAGAGGACTGAGGAGGCCCAGACTATAGGCACTTTAACTGGGCCAAACCAGTTCAAACTCTCTCGAAATATCGTGCTGAGCATTGGTCTGCCGTTGGACGAACCGTGGGAGTTCATCTGAAAACCATGTCGTCCGTTTCAGGTTCAAATGCCACCAGCAGCACAATCATTTTACGATTTGAGCTGTGTCAGAACAGCAGCGCGTGCGGCAAGTGGGAGCGCTGCTGCTGGTCCAGAGAGGGCTGCTCCTGCGCCAGATACTGTTCGCTGACGTGCAGTGATTTCGGAAAACTAAGCCAGCGCACGTGACAAAGATTCGGACAGACTTATGTTCCATGTCACCCATATCCATGTTGAGCATGAAATTCATAACATGTTCATTGTTCAATATGCGTGGCAATCATAACGGTACGGTAGCTAGGCAATAGCCATACCTATCTACGATAGCTGCCGTGCCCGTGGAAACGCCAGTTATAGGTATACGGCGATCAGAGGAGCACATGGAGACGTTTCTGCTACTCTCAGATAAGCTAACATAAAAATAAATCGAGCCAAACTCGGCTGACGCATTTTCGTGATTTTACTTGCTTGCTGTATATGTATTATGTACGGCGTACGTTATAGGATAAGCTGAACTTTGTCTAACTGACCACTGACCAGGGAGATAGGGACCCCGGACCACTGATATCAATCAGAATGTGATGCCCGTTTTCAGTTGACTTTATGACTAATGACCAACTTGGCTCTAAAGGCATTTTTCCTGTGAATAGGTAACAACGACGGATGTTATTAATATTAGGTAAAAATAGAAGACACATAGTACCTAGATAAAAGATATGGACATAAGTACGTAGGCAAAAATGCAGCTATGCAATGATGCAAATTCCTTTGTTTGCAATTTCCAGGCGTTGCTAGCTATTTATTTAAGTTCAATTAGCCTATCCGGACCTACTGTCTTTTGTTCCACGCCTAGTTGTCGGCCTGTCTAACCTAACCCCGCTGCCGTGTCGCCGACTCGGGCGGCCGGAGGACAGAATGGCGGCGGCGCGGCGGCCACTCGGCATTCCGTGCGGCGGCCTGCTGCCATTTTTAACTCGGCCCCACGCCCTGATGTTACTCTGGCGCTGATTCGATTGCCCGACCCGGCCGCCACTTCACAAAGCGCGCCAACAAATCCGATTTGTCAGAGTTCGTCATCCGGAAATGGTCGTGACAAGACTGCCGGCAATCGGTTCAGAGACGAGCGCGGCGCGCCTGGGTCAATAGTGGCGCGCCCAACTATATGTATATATACCTACCGTCGACGCCATCGCGGCTTAGTTTGGTCCAGGCCGGGTCAGTCGGTAGATGGCTGTGAGTCGCCGTCAGTTGTATTATAGGCTTAGGGGGTGATCCACCAAAACACGGCTAGGTCAGCTGGTGGTTCAGTATAGGGAAAGTGGGGTAAGACGGGCACCTTAACTTTGGAGCCATTTTTCGGCCGGTTAGAAACATAGAAATGGGAAACTGAGTGAAAACCTGTTTCAGACATTTTACTTCCATTTGCCAGAAGCTGAGACTTAGACCTGATTCAACAAATAAATTGCAGCTATTTTTGCAAAACCTTGCAAAAACCCGTCTTACCCCACCCCATGGGGTAAGACGGTCACATGGGTAGGGCAAGACGGCCAGCTTCTTTCACCGACCAGCACAGCTCACAACAAATGCCCGAGATTAGCAGCATTGATACAGCGCTCGCTGGTCTCAACTCTCAAGCAAGGCCCTAAAACATAAGGTTGGACGAAGTTTCCTACCAACAAGGTACTAGAATTTGTCGTGATATTTCGTCCTTGCAGTTGTTTCTTTACAAATATAGAGCAAACAAGCATGTTTTCTAATAGTATGAAAATTTGAAAGGAAATAATAAGTCACTTTACATTTGATTCACAAAAAGCCATTTCGAAATCAAATTCAGTGTAGTTTTGGCCAAACTCTAGTCGACTTATCCAGTATCTACTTAATTTTCCAGATGCGTGGTTCAGACAAACACGTTGCTATGGGCGGTTGCTAAGGACGCTATCTCGTATTTGCAGATAGTTTTGTTGTTATGAAATAGGGTAAAACCACAGGGTAAAACAAGCTCTTTGGATATTTTCCTGTATTTCGGGGCTCATCTAATTTATCTAGCTTTGGCATAATATTTTTACTTTATCATATCATGGTTCCAGACACAGGTGGTTAATTTCAGCGCATAAAGAAATAAGAATAAAGACATTATGTTATACAGAATGCAAGTCGCCAGTCCCTGGTGGTAAAGTGAATGATACGCAGATATATCTGTTTTTATCCCGGTAGAAGCATCCTTGTGATCTAAGTGTGATCGATCATAAATTGTCTGAGAATCAGAAGTTTAGCTATAAGTCAAGAACCACGAAACAACCAGCTTATAGCTGGTGGAAGAGCCGCCACTCAGAAGCTTTCAGAAAACCGTGCACGGTTGAGACAGCCGACAGGTTGAGAAATCAAGAGACCCGGCGCCAGAGAACCAGAGAATGCCTGGGAACTTTAAGGAACCGCTGGCTACCAGATCTTGACTAGAAACCAGAAGCCATGAAATGACCATTTCACGATCTAAGATGCAGATTCTGGTGCCTGAAAATCGTGTGAACACACTTGACATTCCAACAGCAGCTCATTTCGGTACCGTTATAAGTCCAGGGCTGCGCAGTCGATGGATTTTCGGTGACTCTGACTCCGACTCCGACTCCGGCTTCCAAAAACCAACTTCGACTCCGACTGCGGGCATACATTACCTATCGACTCCAGCCGACTCTATTTCCGACTTCGACTCCGCAACCCTGCCAGGTCTGCGGAGTCGATTGATTTTCGGTGACTCCGACTGACTCCGGCTCTGGTTTCCAAAATCGACTCCGACTCCGACCCCGGTCATAACTGTGGTTACAAATAACATGTCTGTGAATAAAAGCAGTTTCGGGTGCAGCCACCCCCTTTTGCTTTTCACACTCAAAAGCTTGTCCAAAACAGGAAGAAGAACAGGAACTCAGCTATCGGTCTTGGAAAAGTCACCGAACGTAATATTTTTCCGCAAACAGACGAAGACCACGAATTTGAGCAATGACATGTCGATTAAGACTCTGAATCCGGGCAAAACTGTCGACGCCGATCGACTCCGACTCCGACTCCGCAGACCTAAACTTTATTCAACGGATTTCCATGAGACTTTACGCCGGCAAAATGCAGATAAACGTGCTCCTCTCGTCAATACGCGTCAAATAAACTTTGAATTGACCACAAAAAGTCATTTCGACAATTTTACCTCATACCTCATATCAGTCGATCTGTATCGTTGGGCTGAACACATCTAATGTATTTTTGTTGCTGTTTAACCCGCGCCCGGCTGGGGGTCCTGGATTTCCACGCCCTGCTGGGGGGGGGGGTGTTTGAACACCCCCCCCCCCTTGTAGCTCGGCTCTTGGGCCACGTAGCGATACGCGGAAGGCGGCGTTCGAAAGAGCGTCAAAAATAATGACGAGATCACTTCGGTCAATTTTTTGGTCAGGTCAAAGGTCATGTCACCAGAGGTCGTTGAAGGCAAAATTTCGCCGATTTCCAGGTCGAATGTCGAAAATTTCCAAGAAGCCAACGCATAACTCGGGAACCAATAGAGCTACAGCGCCGCGGAAAAGCAAATCCACAAGGTGGGGTGTTCAAACACCCCCCAGCAGGGCGCGGGTTAATCAAGAATCATATCTCTGTCAAAGGTTACGGTAAAACAAAAAACTGCTGGAGACCATTCTTGACCTGAAATGACCTTAGGGACATAAAGAGGGGTCACGGGTGCAATGCTGCGCCTCTTGGGGCGCCATATGCGATGAGATCGATGCGTGGCGACTGGCGTACACCTCGCTGTTTCTGCCTTTGAACAATTTTTGTCTGCTTTATCTGCTAAAAACACAATAAACACATCGAGCGTAGAAGCATGACTCTTTTGTTACGTACAAGCTTTGTTCAGTTTGTCTGTAGACTGTAAGCACCATCAAATATTGCAAGCTTCAAGGGGTCAATGCCCTGGGGCTGTGACGTCACGCTGGGGATCGTGACGTCAGCCGTGGGGTTGCCAGTCTAGTATGAACTAGACTTCGACCCCCCCTGCTCTCAAGTGCTTCGGAAATGGCAGTATACGAGATTCGTGCAAAAGGCGTATGCTCGTATATAGGCCCTAGTTCAGAAGCCATGTAGGTACAGGTCTCGCGAGATTAAGCGGTAGGTTTTGCACTTTTACATTTCCGGTTATATCTCAGAAACCAATCGATCTACGATGAAGCCATTTTACACGATCATGGCCGGCTTGTTACCCAACAAGTCGATCGCATCTTCAACACTTAAAAGCTTAAGACGACGAAGATATACCCTGAAGTACACTAAATTTTCTAGGTGCAAAACCTACCGTTAAAACCCGCGAGACCTGTACATACCTACAACCAGGGCTGCGGAGTCGATGGATTTTCGGCGACTCCGACTCCGACTCCGACTCCGGCTTTCAAAAACCAGCTCCGACTCCGACTCCGACTCCGGGCAGAATTGTCGACTCCGACCGTCTCCAACTCCCGACTCTGACTCCGCAGACCTAGCAGGGCTGCGGAGTCGACAGATTTTCGGTGACTCCGACTCCGACTCCGGCTCGGGTTTCTAAAATCGACTCCGACTCCGACTCCGACTCCGGTCACAACTGTCGACTCCGACCGACTCCGACTCCGACTCCGACTCCGACTCCGCAGCCCTGCCTACAACTGTTTTTCACATTCATTATTCGAGAATAAACTGTGCCGAAGGAATATTTCTAGCATGTCTGTGAGTGAGGATTATCAATAGACAGATGTGACATATTATAGTGCATGTATGGCCTAAACTTTTGAATTCATTTTAAAAGGGGAAAAACGCAAGAAATTACCCAACGTTTCGCATTTATTGCTTAGTCATGGGTCTTAGAGTGCGATTGTGACACTTTTGAATACATCATGTGAAAATTGCACATAAATCACACACTTTTTGGAGGAGAGGTCTTTTTTTCTGGGATGAATCGCTTTTCTTCAAATGATGAGAAACTCCTGTGCCTCGCTTGCTCTTTTATTGCTCCATTTTGGGCGAAGCTTGCTTGGCGCCGAGTTCGTAAGGACTTGTTCTTACTTGCATCTTCGAATCGAATTTCTTCGAAGATGCAAGGAAGAACAAGTCCTTACGAACTCGGCGCCAAGCAAGCTTCGCCCAAAATGGAGCAATACAAGAGCAAGCGAGGCACAGGAGTTTCTCATCATTTGAAGAAAAGCGATTCATCCCAGAAAAAGACCTCTCCTCCAAAAAGTGTGTGATTTATGTGCAATTTTCACATGATGTATTCAAAAGTGTCACAATCGCACTCTAAGACCCATGACTAAGCAATAAATGCGAAACGTTGGGTAATTTCTTGCGTTTTTTCCCCTTTTAAAATGAATTCAAAAGTTTAGGCCATACATGCACTATAATATGTCACATGTCTGTGAGTATCGGAATCGAACATATTCTTTTTAGAAATGCTTCTTTTTTTCCTACAGCAACAAAAATATTTTCACCATTACAGACCCATTGGATTCATAGTTGCCCGTCTTACCCCAAACTCAATGTCAGAAGTTCAGCACGATTTTTCTCTGTGGACAATTTGATGCAGACAAAGCAAATCCGCGGTAAATGAACACTGGCGGCATATGAGTGTAGGTCGATTTATGACACCTCACAATACTAGTCGAAAAACATGAAGTACCTTCTAACAAACCTTGACATAGGTTTTGGATAATGATGTCGATTGGATAATTCTGTCGATTTTTTTTCGGCTCAAAAGAAAGTTTTATTAAGTCTTCATAATGCAATCATGCAATACGCATATCTAGGAAATACATTTCGAGGAAATGTGGAAAAACAACGTTTTGCCAAGAGGCTGTATGAAATAATAATTACGATAATGTAATGGCAGTCTCGGGCAGTTCCGGCGCGTATGTTCAGGATGGAGCGGTCAGCCCGTGTCACTGCGGTCACTGCGGTCACTGCGGGCGGGACAAAGCCGGCCCGGCGTCGATCGGCCGGTCCATTGGTCAACGGCCGACGCCCGGTTTATCCCACTCAGTCGGCGGCGACACCGCGCCGTGGTAATCGCGTGAGTGCGGCGATTCGCAGCCGGCCCTGATGAGGCCACGTCGCTCTCGACTCGGGGACATTGCCTCCGACTGGAAAACTTGCCCGGCGCCGCGCCGCCGCCCGGAGCTCACTGCAGAGCCTCAATGCCCGCCGACGGCCATTTATCACAGCGGACACGATTTTAGCGGGATGGAGCGATCAGCAGCTTTCAAATCAACAAATGCTGATGATTTATCGTCGAAGCTCGCCGGATCTCCATCAGACTTCGATGGCCGTCCCTCCCGGCGCCGCGGTGGACTCTATAATCGGGAGCCGGAGCTTCGCCTAGCGGCCGAGAGATGGCCGAGACTGCCACTGCGGCGGCACCATAGGCAGCGCGTCTGGCCACTTGTCACACTCAACACTCGCGTCTGGTCACACTCGCGTCTGGTCACACTCGCGTCTGGGATCATTCGTGACCGTTATAAGGCTTCGTGATCAGCATAGGTAGTTAACGCAAAATGAGACGTTTATTGAGCAGCGAATAACGAACGAGCGAGTGAAATATGTGTGCGTATCAGTCGTAACATATGCTATTGTGCTAAATGAGGCCCCAACTGACTTGTGTGGATCACCAGATTTTAGACACAAGTGTTTTTATTCCTTTTTAACCCGTACCATATGTTGACAAATACACGAGAAAAGTGAATTTATTGCCAATTGCCGAGGCTACTGCACACATTAGGCACATCGATGATGATTTATGGTTTTGATTTCTTGCTCTTTGACTATAACCTATGACTAGTAGGTATACATAAGTTTGATTTTGGCATTGTATTTCACTAAAAAAAAGGAATAGAAATCATGTTTTATCCTTTATATCATTTTTTCGTCGATTACCTATCTATTATGAGGAAAAGGCCACTTTCACAACATTTTAGGGAGACAACTGTCTCCCTAAAACATTCCGTGCATAAATGATGTGACAAATAATTTAATGACCGCATTCAAAGTGGCAGATTTTTACAATGGATCTAAAACTACCCCATTATTATGCATTATTATGAATCCTTGTATACTTTCACTAACGCTATTTATTCGAAGGTCATTGCAGTATAGCCGATCCTTCCCTAACAAAGCTCTGTTCCCTTGTCACAGGTGATGATTTTAAAAAAGTTCCTGAAAAGGCAATGTGTCATTGATCTGTGTGTAAGTACCTAATATTGCGAAGATGAATCACCTATGTAAACTGGCTGCCATCCACCCTGTCACCACGCTGGGCGGAGCCTGGCGCGGGGCCGCGCTGCAGCTCGCTGGGCCCCGCTGTTTGCTGCCTGGATCGTCGGCCAGCCCTCCCCTCCCCTCCCCTGCCCTTCCCCCCGCCGACCGTGCCCGACTATCGAGTCAGCGCACCAAAGCGCCCGGCCGTCCCATCTTATCTTTACTGTAACGACGCGAACCACTCAGCCTGATGAGGGTCGGCCAGTTTTCTTACGTTTTGTGATTCAGATGTGACGCGCGGCGGTGCTACAGGCGGCGGCCATTGGCCGGGATTAAACGGGCGGTGCGGCGGACGACCCGCCCTCCCCCGCCCCCGGCCTCCCGGCCTCCCCCGTCCCCGGTCCCCGGGGGCCGCGGGAGGCCGCCACTCTGCCGGGAGAACGCCCCGCCGCGCCGGCCGCCGCGACGCCGCTGTCAAACCGGCAACGGCTTGGGATTCAGGGGCTATAGGCTGAGGTAGCCTTTGTTTAAATCTGAAAAAATAAGCCATGTTTATTGTTTACCTCCTTAGAACATATTTGCAGCGGTTCACTGAAGGCCCTTTGTATTATACTCGTACATGACAAGTGTCAAAACTTCAAATTATAAATACCGTTGAGAATAATTATATGGAAATTACAGCATTACATGAAAGCGAAAGGCTCATTCAAAGCTCTCACAAAACTCATAGCAGGCTGCAAACTTTAGTTGTTCAATGCTTTAAATGCAGCTCCCTCTTTACCTATGTGTCCCAATGCGACACAACTGCGTCATTCGCCGCTTAGCTGTCAGGTGTGACAGGCAGAGTCACCTGTCCGTGACCCTGTCAGCTGTCACATGTCACCGAGGGAAAGGGTACGATATTCGTTGCCTCGTGTTGCGGACACAGAGGCACATTTGCCCGTATATTACAAAGAAAAGGAAAAACGGCAGAAATAGCGACCAGCGACTGCCAGCAATGCGACACAAGCCGTCTGCGCCGTCTGATCGCCGCAGCCGAGTCGCGTCGGACTGCAGTCCCCCGCTCTGCTCAGGGCTGATAAGAGGCCGTGAGGACTGCAGTCCCCCGCTCCGCTCAGGACTGGCAGGAGGCCGTGATGGCCGGGCAGGTGGAACCCACACAGGGGAACGGCGCCCGGTCTTGCCGGGCGCGCACGCCGGGCACCCGGGTAGACACGTCTTCTGGCAGGTGCCCTTGTAGCCGAACTGGCAGCACTTGAGCGAGCCCGAGCAGCCACCGTCCGAGGAGCACAGGCCGTTCGCCACGGACGAGCTGCACGGCTCCGAGTTCACCGGGCAGCTCCTCACTAAAGAGTCGTCCAAGTCGGACTTTACAGTGCCGTCCAGGACGTCTCCTGGACGAATGCTAGAACTGGGAGGTGGACATTTATGTGCACAGCTCACAACGTTCGTGCCTGGACACTGTATAAGTTTGCATGCAGGGCATTTCCCGCCAAGAGGCCGACGAGAGCCATCAAGGCAATATGGTGAAGGCTGTGCTTCATCTGAAAACAGAAATTCTCGTCAATGGTGGGATCACAAGTGATTTAGTCTTTTCTAGATAATAATGAATAGAATGTCTAATAATACGTATGCATAAATACGATTGATTTTCTACATACGTCCGGCAGATGGGGTAGGACCTCTCGTTGTTTCATCCCTAATTGTGCTTAAGTTCGCGGAAAAAACGAGCATGTGCGCGGTTACGAGACTCAGCGATCGGATACCTGATTTTAGGGTCTTAGGTCGACGGGTGACCTCTTATGTCGGGTTAAGTGCCTACTGCCTCAGGGTACCTACAAGTTTGGTGTTCGTAAATAACTTCGCCAAAAATGGTCGCAGAGCTGCGATTTTGGCACCATCGTGATCGTGCTCTCCATGCTCACTGCAGAGGTTTACCATTCTTTTATGACGTCAAAGCTCAGTGACTTGACCTTATCTAGAAAAATTAGGTGGGTGTCGAAAGACCTGGCTTCAATCAAGGATCAGGTATGCTAAGTTTCAACTTCGCGCGCTTCGCTTTGCAAATGGCAGAGAGGAACAGGTCTCGCGGGTTTTAGCGGTAGGTTTTGCACCTAGAAAATTTAGTGTACTTCAGGCTATATCTTCGTCGTCTTAACCCTCTAATGCCCACACATAGTTCCACGGTTCCTAAAATTAACACCTTGTGACATATGATTCATTTTGGGTCCCTTGTTCGAAATCTGATGTCAAATATTTTTTCGCAGTTCAAATTTCGGAAATAAATTTTGTACCGTAAACGGGGGTGACTTTGCCATGTTTTCAACTTTAGACGCTTGTATTCTTTACACTTCTTAACTTGTTGGGATGACTCTATGTTCAAAACACGGATGAAGATTAGCTGTTTTGGTTTTGCTATTATCGTTTTTATATCTTGCCTAAAAATGATTTTTTTTTAAAGAAAACGAGTCGTGGCAAAGTTAAACTGAAAAAGGGGTGACTTTGCCACTATGTCAAAAAATGGTTGTTTAACGCTCGCAAATAATTTTTAAGCATTTTTGTTCCATTGTATGGGGGAGGGCAACCATCTTTAATTGTTTAATAGGAAAAAATGAAGCAATTCAAAGTTTTTTTGCTCTTAAATGATGTACATAAAAGGAGAGATACATTACTTTTATAATACAGTATATTGGTTGAAAATTATTGACATTGATAGTAAATAGAAACTAAAAAAGGTTCAGAATAGATAAATAAGCAAAAATATGATTGTATCGGTACTCTAGGACCGTGCCACATTCCTGCAGTGGCATTGAGAGAAACAGAAAGAAGACGTTCTTGCGGCAACTTACCGGCACCCTTATTATCAGCGTTTTGATCTATAAAATGATACCGATTTCTTCAGCTAGTCTTACTGGCAAACTCAGGAGTTGTAGATGATCATGAATGTGCTGAAAAGTTGGGCCCAGCTTCATCCATTTTTTTGAGTTTGGTAATTTTTGCCTTTCTATACTCCCACTGTGCATTCCTGTGCTAATTTTAAACGTATAAACTCTCACTTTTTTAAAAACCAGTTTGGAGATCAAAATGATGCTACATTAAAGATTATTTTGAATTGCATCGGATAAGGATTCAATTTTTGCATAAATAACATGGTGGCAAAGTCACCCCATGTGGCCTGCTATTCACTTGGAAAAATCGCCACCAAAAATTTTAGCTAAATGAAGTGACAAATGCCAGTTTTGTTGGATATGCTAACTTAACAGCCTTGTCATGATCAACCATACCAAGCTTCAGCATCGCAGGTGGTTTAAGACATGGTTAGATAATAAAAAGTTTGGAACTCTTCAAATTTGACGATTTCAATGACTCCAATAAAATGGAGCTCAGTTAGGTATTTAGTGGTAACTTACCTAACAGTGTTAGTTATATTGGGAGGCCCATCAATTACCTTTCATTTGTGCATAAAACATTACTACATTCCTCATAAAATATCATGGGAGATCTCCCTAAAGCATTTTTCGAGAAGCATGGCAAAGTCACCCGGCGAGGGAAAGTCACCCCCGTTTACGGTATCAAATATGATACATTGGGCATTCCACTTGCTAATTTTTAGTGGTATCAGACCACACAGAAGGAAGTGAAGACATAGATGAGAAAATATATATTATTAAAAATTTCAGTGATAAAAGTGGCAGTTAAAATGTGTAAAATTCCAACAAGACATCCTTTACTGTGCACCTTTTATCAGAACATTTTCTTAATATTTCATTGGCATTCTTCTTGTATCAAAATGTCCTTTCAGTCGGTGCTTAGGGAACAACGCTAACCATAGGCATCTATTTACGAGTGCCTTCTATTCCTTCAATTTCCACGATACAGCGCGTTGCACTTGTGCAATTTTTTTTCATAATTCAGACATGTGGGCCATGCTTCTCAAACGTAGATGCGTTATGCATACTTGATATAGAAATGAAGACATTACAGTTGGCTCGCGGTAAGTGGTTGAAGTGAAGCAGTTCTGATGCAAAATGCTGGACAGCCTGCCGACGGACCGGAATCAATGCCAAAGACGATGTTGGTTTATCTTCATGAAAGCCGGACAATCTCGGGTGACTGAAACCCTCAGCCTGTGAATCGTCAGTTAGTACTTTGACTGGTCGTGCGGTCCTGATGTCATCAGCGTCAGTATAACAGTCGCGCACTGACCAGTGCGGTAACCGTTGTACTTACGTGTCAGACAACAAAGGTATAGTCTCTCTTGAAAGTATCGCGTCCTGGGCTGCGGCGGCTCAGCGAACTATTCCATTCAGTTTGAGGGCCCCAGCAGTGAGGTCATGGCCTGTATCATAAAGAGTACGCTGTAACACGATTTTACGCCAGCGGTAGAAGGAAAACTGCTATATGACGCAGGCCCCAGCGGCTGACAACTGGGTCAAAACAGGCGGAGGCCGGCCAAAGGTCATGCTCGTATCGCTCTCCCCTGACTCCGTCCACCGCCCCAGGCGGATACCGGTGTCTCTTGGGCTCACCAGCCGGGCGCTCATTGGTCTGCCTTACTGGGCGCCAATCACTCAGTGTGCGTGACGCGTAAAATCACAACGAAGCATAGTTCCGCCATAACCCTACTGTGATGAGGCCTTCTGAATGACCTAAACAGGTCATGAGGGGGGGGGGGAAGCCTGACATCAAATAAGCTTTTAAAAAGAACACGGCTGAACAGCATTTCTTTTCTTTCTTGTCGCCGTTCACTTACCGGCTCATTGAAAAGAGAGCTTTAAATATAGGACTAAATGGCTACAGAGCGAATTGGCGAGTTGGCTAGCGATAATTCTTGTTTTTAAGTCCGCTCGCTGGTGCATGTGCAAGCACGGATGCATGCTGTTAGCGGGTGCAACTGATGATATTTTGGGTATTTGGGCACGGGTTTCCGGATTTTACCAAAAAATATGTGACAGTCGTGCCGATGACGGGTCAAATTGTCAACTTTGCCATGAAACAAATCTCAACAAATCCTCTGCAAGGATGGATTCCGTTGACCACATGCTTACTGCCATCACCAGTTACCGGACGGCGAGTCCCAGCTCCCCCCATCCCTCCGCCGTCCGCAATCACTCCCCTCGGCCAGCCGCGCCGGCTGCCTCCGCGTGTCAGGCTTCGGTCAGTGCTACCAGCGGCTCTCAAACTTTTCCGCTCAACCGCGGCTGGGACAGGTGGCGCCTTCCCTCAGAGTCGCGATACTTTCAAGAGAGACTATACATACAGGTAACTGTGCACCGATCGGCAGGAACTTGCAAAATGTTCATTGACCTCATATGGAGGTGAGCATACGCATTATGCAATGCCGCACTTTAACTTTTATTCTTATGGTCAGTACAAAAGTAGTATCCATGTTTTAGTATAATCCTTTTTGTTCAGTGACACTCAGCTACCATAGTTGGCGGCATATGTCAATATATGACAAAAAATGACATACCTGGCAGTGAAAGTGCTTGCCAGGTGTCAGGCACCTGCTGGAACCTGGCAGCAGTGCATGGTTGCCTACTTCTTAGATAAGAAATCAAAGGAACCACGCCCTTCGGTCCTGAGTCTGTCTTCATGGCGAGCCCGTTTAGCCAGCTTCCTCTGAAGATGACGATAGTTTTCCACTCCACATTCAATCTCTTACTACTGGGATGAACGGAGGAGATTTGAATCGCAAACAAATTGTGAATCGTTCTCCAATATGAATGAAAAATGCTGGCTGGCTGCTAATGCAAGTCTTCATCCATGCCCAGCTAACACATAGACCCACAAGACATAAATAAGCCCGTCCACAACCCCTGTTGGAATGTCGAACTTGTGCAAGAGACCGCTGAATCCTCCTGTCCCTAACATCAAGTCTCAATTTTTGGTTTCACGAGTACCTATAAATGCTCGCACGGATGATCGTTCCTTGAAATCAACAAGCTTGTCAGCGATAGCATGTCATTCCTAACGTGGTTTTAGAAGGTATGGTCTGCTAGTGTCCTGCAGATCAAAAGGTTCACTATTGTCATCGTCAACCAGTTGCAAAACCATATTCCTATGAGCGTTAGAAAAGTCGAGATGTATGAGGCATGTAAGCCCACTCATAGAGAGCTAGATGTTAGAAGATTGACAAGGATGAGAGGCGGCATAAGCGTACCAATATCGTTATGATATTTTAAGTCTGGAGCGAAATAGTCTGGAGCATCTGGCGCAAGAGGTGCGAACTTCACAAATTTATGCATCTTGTACCATCGTATTTGCAATGACTCACAGGCCATTGCAATGCTTATCACCTGAGAAAACTATGGTATTGGCACACCGTATGTTGCAGCGGCGAAAATTTCATAGAAAATATCCGAAGGTTGGGACTTTTCAATTAAGACAAATCACTATTCTTTAGAATTGTGATTTTCTATTGAAAATCCCAACCTGAGCTACCTCTCTAGGGGGGTGTTTAGCGTTTCGGCCGCGATTTGGGTCATTTTGATCCCCGCAAAAACGGCTCCATTAATTTTCTTGCCATTTTCAGCGTTTGGTCCCGTGTGGGGGAGCTACCTGCTGGCAAAGTTACAAGAAATATAATTGACACGTTTTATTGGAGTGCTATGCCCACTGTATCATATCTAGTATCCCCCAAAATAGGGGTCCATATCTTTGACCCTGAAATAGCTGCGATGTTTTGCAACATACTGTGATATATGTTGAACATTTGTCTCACAGTATACCAATTTCCAAATAACTATTTTTTTGTTTTCTAAATGCTTAAAGTGACCCTCCCACCTTAACATAAGATTTGAGTTGAGATAGCCAAAATGGGGTCCCTGGCTCACAATTACCGGTTTCGGCACTCACAACATCGAGAAATGCCTTAAATCGGAAATATTGAATTTCAAAATTGCAGCATTTGGATTCAGAGGGGCTAATGCTTTTGAATACCCCTCTGAATGTGTGACGTCAGGGCAGATCTAACGATTTTTAAATATTTGACTAAAACGTTTTGTAGCACGCGGTGGTATATGTTGCTTTGCGCGCAACAAGTGCCGCACTTTCAGCTGCCAAACTATTTGTGGTGTTAGGTTAAGTTCGGTGCGTACCGCCCCAGCAAGCTGCCTGGGAGCGCCCGTGCGCAGCCCCGAGACTGCCTGGACTCGCCCGTGCGTCGCCCGGGGCGGGACGTGACCAGACTGGGTCGGTCGCGCGGCGCGCGGCCCGCGCCAGTGGGCTGGCGGAGTGTGCGGGACGCGGGCGGAGTGAGCGTGACGGACTCGGACTCTGAGACGGACCGATCGCAGACGGACTGGACGGGGCCCGTCTGCAGGAGACGACTACGCGTGTGCCGGTGCGTCTACATTAGTCTTCACTCCAAGTAAGTCCCACTACTTGCGATTACAAGCTATTTCGGCTCTTCAAGATGTCGACTTCAGCGCCGGGTACTTCTGGAACTTCATCTATGGTCTCTGTGAGTGTGACGACCGCCGTTCCATCGACGATGCTGAGTGTGACGTCGTCGGTGACCGGGCCGCTGACGTCTGTCTCTGCCGTGCCGTTTCCCATGCAGCCTTCGGCTCCTGTGGCTGCAATGAGTTTCGATGCCAGACTGATTCCCGAGTTTGATGGATCTACTGATGTTGTAGAGTGGTACACGCGAGCAGAGATGCTCTGTCAGCTGAGGGGGGCTGCACCGGAGTCTCACCTGCCGCTGAGATTAGCCGGGGACGCATTTGTTGTTTGGCAGGGGATGGAGTCGCAGCATCGGTTCTCCCTGGACGCGATAAGGCAGGCTCTCTACGCAGCTTTTGCGCTGGATCAGTTCGCTGCCTTTGAGCGTTTTGAGTCCCGGAGGCTGGAGGCTGGGGAATCCCCTGATGTGTATTTGCCGACCTTCGTCGATTGGCCGAGCTGTTCGGCGGCATGCCGGACAGATCGTTGGTGTGCAAGTTTGTAGCTGGTTTGCCTGAGCCGGTGCGTCACACCGTCCGAGCCAGCTCGCGCGCCGACTCGCTTGACTTGACCGCTGCATTGGTCATGACGAGGGCGCTGTTGAGTGATGGGCGGGCGCAGCTCGCGGCGGCAGGTGTGGCAGATCGTCGCCGTCTGAGATCGATGATGCCATCTCAGTCGGGGACTGGGATGCCGTCTGAAAGACCGGCTGTCGAGGCCCATGCTGCAACCGCTGCGACTGTGCCAGCAGGTGTGCGGCGCCGCAGGCGGTGCTGGACCTGTGGAAGTGTCGAGCGGCGGCCGGCTGTCCCCGACGCTCGGGAAACTTGGCAGGGGAGGACGCGTCACAGCCGGCGTCCTCTCCAACTCGACACTGAGCGGCGTGCTGCCAATCACACGGCTGTTGGTGGATGGTCATTGGCGAACTGCGCTGGTCGATTCAGGGTGCACTGATAATATTATCCATCTGTCGTGCTGTGAGCGTTTTGTTAAACACTCTGTGACCGTGACGACGGTGGGCGATGAGAAGCTCTCCTGCAACGGTGTGGGTCGAGTCACCGTGGAGACATCGTCTGGACAGATGGCGGAGATTTCGGTGCTGGTGATGGAAAAGGAACCTCTGGGAGTGGACATGATCCTCGGCATGGACGGGATCTCAGCTCTGGGTGGAGTCAGCGTCAGGTCCCCGACAGAAGTAGTGTTCTGCGGTGTCGCTGTTGCGTTGGAGGCCGATCTTTCTGTCGATGCCCCTGACTATAAAGTGCAGTTCGACCGGCGGGAGCGGACCTGGAAGGTGTCCTGGAAGTGGTCCGCTGGTTCCGCCCCAGAATGCTTGAAAAATCAGGTCGCGATGTACAATATTCCTGAAGGCATTCGTGCGGACTTTGACGGAGAGCTTCGTCAGTGGGTGGCGAACGGCTGGCTGGTTCGGTACGATGAGTCGCGGCTTGGACCTCCACGTGGACTTATTCCGTTGATGGCAGTCAATCAGCCTAACAAGCAGAAGGTTCGCCCCGTAATGGACTACAGAGAGCTCAACTCGCACATCACGGCTCACACAGCTGAGGCCGACGTCTGCGCTGAGCAGTTGAGACGCTGGCGCAGACGCGGAGAAAATGTGGCCGTCGTTGATCTTCGCAGAGCGTACTTGCAGCTGCACGTGGACGAGCGTTTGTGGCCCTTCCAGACGGTGATGTTGGATGGTGAGCGCTTCTGTCTGACGCGGATGGGATTCGGTCTCAGCGTAGCGCCGGAAGTGATGCGTGCCGTCGTGAAGACGATTCTGGAGCAGGACCCACTGGTGGAGCGTGGAGTCTTGGGCTTTGTGGATGACCCGCTCGTGGACGAATCGGTCGTCGATGCCGAGTACGTTATCGATCACTTCCGTCGGTTTGGCCTAGATTGTAAGCCGCCCGTGCGAGCAGCTGACGGCGCGCGTGTCTTGGGCCTGCGTGTGTCCAGTGGACACGATGGACTGCAGTGGGCCCGAGACAGTCCGGTCGAGGCTCCCCCTGCCAGACTGACCCGGCGTGCCGTGTTTTCCTGGTGCGGCAAAATCGTGGCCCATTTTCCAGTGTGTGGCTGGCTGCGCCCCGCGGCTGCGTTTCTCAAGCGCAGGGTGAACGGCCTGACGCGTGGGTGGGATGACGAGGTCGAAGATGACGCTCTCCGGGATCAGATGCAGGATGTTTCGACGCGGATTGCGGAATGCGATCCGGTCCGTGGGCCGTGGTGTGTGAGCGGCCATGCTGCAGTCGTGTGGGTAGACGCGAGCTCTCTGGCGGAAGGAGTGGTGATCACGACACCAGAGGGCTGCGCGATCGAGGACGCCAGTTGGTTGCGACGAGACGAGAGCTCGCACATTAACCTCTCGGAGCTAGATGCCGCAGTCCGAGGTTTAAACCTTGCCGTGGCATGGGGGATGAAGGACGTCGAGCTACGCACGGACTCTGTGAATGTTCACCGATGGCTCAGTGACGCACTGACCGGACGCGCGCGGCTCCGTACGAAGGCGCAGAGTGAGCTGCTGATCCGGCGGAGGGTCGGCATCGTCAGGCAGCTTGTTGAGGAGCTGTCCCTCAGTGTCTCTGTGACGCTGGTGCGTTCCTGCGAGAATCGTGCCGATGCGCTGACACGTGTGCCGGGAGAGTGGCTCCGTGGTGATCATCGCACAACTGTGGCTGCTGCCGTGGTCGTGCCCGCTGGAGAGACTCTATCAGCTGCAATCAGGGACGTTCACGAGAGAGCTGGTCATCCTGGCAAAAAACACTGTATTTTGCGCGCCGAGATGTGACGAGGAGCGTCAGGCGTGCCGACGTGCAGCTGGTGGTGTCCCGGTGTGACATCTGTCAGTCCATTGATCCGGCGCCCGTTCAGCTACCGCATGGGTCTCTCGAGGTGAGCGGGCTGTGGGAGCGCCTGGCGATCAACATCACGCACTATCAGTCTCAATCTTACCTGTCACTTATCGATTGTGGTCCATCGAGGTTTTGTCTATGGGGCCTGCTGCGCCGTCCAGACGCTGAAGCTGTGACCGAGTTCCTGAACAGAGTTTTCTGTGAACGCGGTGCGCCGTGTGAAATACTCTGCGACAACGACACAGTTTTCCGCGGGCATCGGTTCGCGGCGTTTGCGGCAAAATGGGGCATTGCGCTGCGATTCAGAGCAGCGTATGCTCCAGCTGGTAATGGCATCATCGAGCGTAACCACTGCACGGTAAAGGTGATTGCTGCTAGGAAGAGGTGTTCCATTGAGGAGGCAGTGCACATCTACAATATCACGCCACGGGACGGAGAGAATGAAGAGGAGTCACCTGCAAGTGGCGTCTACCGATACCGTGTGCGAGATTGTGTGCAACACGCTGACCGCTCGCTCGAAGGTGCAGCGGAGGATGTGCACCAGCCTGTGAGAGGCTTGGTGGCCGGCGAGCCGGTGTGGGTCCGCCAGCAGGGCTCTCGATGCACAGACAGGTCACGGCCGGGCGTCGTAACCGCCGTGCTGTCACCATGGGTGGTAGAAGTGGACGGGGTACCCCGTCACGTCAAAGATCTGCGGCGGCGGCAGGGAGTCTCTCCGCACCGTGATGGAGCGGCTGCGCAGCGAGGCGTGACGCGGTGCTCCGCCGGGCCCGCGGTTGATGATCCGCCGTTGCTCATCACTACGAGCGTCGCGGCCCCCGACTCGGCGGCCATCGTGGCCGGCGACCCGGCTGTGGCGGTTGGTGGAGCGCCGGGGAGTGTGGCGACTGTAGCACCCGCGGCATCTTCTTCTGGCACGTCATCGACCGTGTTGACACCGGCGGCCGTTGGAGCGGCGCCTGAGACTTCTTCGGCGGAACCAGGGGCGACTGAGCAAAGTGGTCTGCGTCGAAGCGCACGGAGACCAGTCGAAGTGAAACGCTTCTGCTGCGAGTTTGGTTATTGTGTGGATTCGCAACATAATTAAGTGATCTTGAAGATCAGGTGGGGGTGTGGTGTTGGGTTAAGTTCGGTGCGTACCGCCCCAGCAAGCTGCCTGGGAGCGCCCGTGCGCAGCCCCGAGACTGCCTGGACTCGCCCGTGCGTCGCCCGGGGCGGGACGTGACCAGACTGGGTCGGTCGCGCGGCGCGCGGCCCGCGCCAGTGGGCTGGCGGAGTGTGCGGGACGCGGGCGGAGTGAGCGTGACGGACTCGGACTCTGAGACGGACCGATCGCAGACGGACTGGACGGGGCCCGTCTGCAGGAGACGACTACGCGTGTGCCGGTGCGTCTACATTAGTCTTCACTCCAAGTAAGTCCCATTACTTGCGATTACACTATTGCTTCCAAATAAAGTCGCTAGGAACAGCGGAGATACCAAAAAGTAAACAAAAGTAAAAGTCTAATATCTTGAAAACCAGTTGATATTTTTCGGTGAAATTTGGTAGATATTCGTTTTCGCTCTTTCTGAACCGAGTGACATCACTTTCATGCCAATTCATTAACCTTTTTGAAGGTGGAAGGGTCCCTTTAAATTTACACTTGCATCTCAAATTGACTTTCAACAAAGGACAAACTGACCCTCTTCAAAATCACCTGGTGGAAAACTGAGATATCATTACTTAAAAATTTTGCCACCAGGTGGTTGCCAAGACGTACCACTTCTGATACAGCAGGGTTTTCAACAATTTTCACCTCTATGATTAGCAGGCGAATTTTCTGCAAATTGACTTACAGATATGATACCGGGGGCACTAGAGGGTTAAGCTTTTCAGTGTTGAAGATGCGAGTGACTTGTTGGGTAACAAGCCGGCCATGATCGTGTAAAATGGCTTCATCGTAGATCGATTAGCTTCTGAGATATAACCGGAAATTTAAAAGTGCAAAACCTACCGCTTAAAGGGACAGTATCACCATTTTGATGAAATTTGACATTGCATAGGCCCCACCTTTCTGGTCCGGGAACTGAAGACCGATCCTCGAAGCTCCACACCGTTATCCCGCTATCGCCGCTCAAAGTACGAAAGGTGTACTACACTTTGAATCGTGCTTCACTATCTTCACTGTTTAAATGTTTGCGCCGTTTTGAATTGACCGCCAGTAATAAAACTTTTACCCTGGTCATTTCATCAAATTTTATAAAGCCAAAACGTTTTTCGCACTTATTCATCACCGTTAAATTCATTAAATAGTCGTAGGCAATTTCCGCTGTTTCCTTCGGATTCTAGCGGCTCAACAAAGGAATTCCTCCAGCTTGAATCACAATCTCCCTCCAATGTATGACGTATATGTATGACGTCATCTGATCAGTCTCGATCTCAACGACAACTCAATCAGAAGAGCGGCCGCGTAAGCGTAGCGTCAATAATGTATTATCTGCGCCAGTTCTGTAGTAATTTCGCAGGCTTCCAAAGTGGCGGCCATGCTTGTAGTGGTGGTTCGCTCATGAAAATGACTCGCTCATGAAAAAATATTTTTCACCGAGTTCGGTCCTCAAACTATGTTTTTCTGATTCAGAAAAATAAGAAATGCTAGTAAAAAAAAAAATCAGCTCCATACATTGATCTTTTTTTCGATGATACTGTCCCTTTAAAGGGACCCTCCCACCTTCAAAAAAGTTAATGAATTGGCATGAAAGTGATGTCGCTCGATTCAGAAAGAGCAAAAACAAATATCTACCAAATTTCACCGAAAAATATTCACCGGTTTTCAAGATATTAGACTTTTACTTTTGTTTACTTTTTTGGGATATCCGCTGTTCCTAGCGACTTCATTTTGGAAGTGCGGCGTTCGCGGCAGATGTTGCGCGCAAATAGCATATACCACCACTGCTTTACAAAGATGTTAGTATAAGGTTTTAAAATCGTTAGATCACCGCTGACGTCACGAATTCTAAGGGGGCATCTCAATGTATTAGCCCCTTAGAATCCGAAAACTGCAAGTTTGAAATTCCATATCTCCGAATTAAAGCATTTTTGGATGTTGTGAGTGCCGAAACCGGTATTTGCAGGCCATGGCCACCAATTTGGCTATCTCAACTCAAAACTAATGTTAAGGTGGGATGGTCACTTTAACCTCGCGAGACCTGTACTCACATACCTGGAGGTTGTGTGGGCACGAAATGTCGATTGCTCCAAAGTGCCGCACAGACGCCTACCAAGTTGGTATGGGCATTCCACGACAAATCGACAAGTGCCCTGCACCCTCATATTTTGTGTTTTGCTTAAAATTGGTCTAATGGGTTGTGATGGGCGGGGAAGCCAGCTGTGGCAAGGATTTTTTTCTTCGAACAACGGTTTCCGAGATATAGCCTCGGGCAATTCCTGGATGTCGCACTGCAGCCCTGTGTTTGGCGGCCTATAACTAAAAAACTATTGGTTTTCTACGATAAAAACTTTATATGGTTCAACTCACAATCAACCAACAAACATTTTGGCTATCTCGGATTTTCAATTTTTGAAAATTTTGATCACGTGACCTTTTGACCTATTTTTCGAAGAGTGACCTTGATATTTTCCCCACTGAAAGTTGCGATTTTGTCTGATGACGATTAAAGCCTTATCAATTGTCATTCATATGCGAAAATAAAAAAGTGGATATCGCCCTGCGTTGACCTCAGGTCAGGTCATTTTTATGACCTGTCCATTATTACGAGCGGGAGCGACAGCGAGATCTCGAGAATAAAGCAAGATAGCGACAAGCGGTAAACGGTGCAGGGTACAAATGGATAAGGTCTATAATTTTTACTGAGGTCATTTTCAGGTCAGGCCAAAGATGACGTCACAGGAGCAAAAAGGAAGTCAAAATTGCGGCACTGCATATATATGAAGTTTTTCTCGAATAACTTTCAAGGTATCCCAGCTAGGAACAAACTAATATCACCATCGCGATCCTCTCGTCGATCCGCATCGAAACATATGTATGTTGACCTCGAAAGGTCGAAAGGTCAAAAGTTGACCTTAGGTCACGTGACCTAAGGTCAACTTTTGACCTTTCGACCTTTCGAGGTCGACATACATATGTTTCGATGCGGATCGACGAGAGGATCACGATGGTGCTATTAGTTTGTTCCTAGCTGGGATACCTTGAAAGTTATTCGAGAAAAGCTTCATATATGTAGTGCCGCAATTTTTACTTCCTTTTTGCTCCTGTGACGTCATCTTTGACCTGACCTGAAAATGACCTCGATAAAAATTATAGACCTTATCCGTGTGTACCCTGCACCGTTTACCGCTTGTCGCTATCTTGCTTTATTCTCGAGATCTCGCTGTCGCTCCCGCTCGTCACGTGACCTAAGGTCAACTTTTGACCTTTCGACCTTTCGAGGTCAACATACATATATTTCGATGCGAATCGACGAGAGGATCACGATGGTGCTATTAGTGTGTTCCTAGCTGGGATACCTTGAAAGTTATTCTAGAAAAAACTTCATATATATGTAGTGCCGCAATTTTGACTTCCTTTTTGCTCCTGTGACGTCATCTTTGACCTGACCTGAAAATGACCTCAGTAAAAATTATAGACCTTATCCATTTGTACCCTGCACCCTTTACCGCTTGTCGCTATCTTGCTTTATTCTCGAGATCTCGCTGTCGCTCCCGCTCGTAATAATGGACAGGTCATAAAAATGACCTGACCTGAGGTCAACGCAGGGCGATATCCACTTTTTTATTTTCGCATATGAATGACAATTGATAAGGCCTTAATCGTCATCAGACAAAATCGCAACTTTCAGTGGGAAAAATATCAAGGTCACTCTTCGAAAAATAGGTCAAAAGGTCACGTGATCAAAATTTTCAAAAATTGAAAATCCGAGATAGCCAAAATGTTTGTTGGCTGATTGTGAGTTGAATCATATAAAGTTTTATCGTAGAAAACCAATAGTTTCTGAGTTATAGGCCGCCAAACATAGGGCTGCAGCGCGACCTGCTGGAATTGCCCGAGGCTATATCTCGGAAACCGTTGTTCGAAGAAAAAAATCCTTGCCACAGCTGGCTTCCCCGCCCATCACAACCCCTTACACCAGTTTTCAACGAAAAATAAAATATGAGGGTGCAAATTTAATTTTTTATTTGTCGATTTGTCGTGGAACGCCCCACATGTGCGATGCTGCGACCAGCGTTCCCTCGCACCATTCCCCGTCGGCCGTCGCCACGAGCCGTCATCTGCCGTGCTGCCTCAGCAGGTCAGCCGGCCACCGCCAACACCCACGGTTCGTCGAAAGGTCATTTCATGCACAAAAGAAACGAAACATGCCATTTGAAAACTGACGGTGAGCAGACTAGAAAAAAATGTACTTTTTATCAAAATCGTTCGATGGCCTTTTTCAAAAATTGCGTTTTTGCATGAAATGACCTTCCGCATGAAATGACCTTCCGACGAAGTACGAACCATGCACCCAGCGCTCAGGTTCATACATACTTACAGGTCAGGAGTCACCACAGCGGCTCTGTCAGCGCAGTGTGAGCCTCATCTTCCATGCGAAAGGTTCATTAAAGCTCTCACAAAACTCATAGCAGGGTGCAAACTTTATTTGATGAATGTTTTAAATCCAACTCCGTCTCTACGTCTCCCAATACTATACAACTGCGTCATTCGCCGGTTAGCTGTCAGGTGTGGACAGGCAGAGTCACCTGTCCGTGACCCTGTCAGCTGTCACCTGTCACCGAGGGAAAGGGTTACGATATTCGTTGCCTGGTGTTGCGGACACAGAGGCACATTTGCCCGTACATTACAAAGAAAAGGAAAAAAACGGCAGAAATAGCGACCAGCGACTGCCAGCAATACGACACAAGCCGTCTGCGCCGTCTGATCGCCGCAGCCTGGTCGTGTCGCACGGCAGTCCCCCCGCTCAGGACTGACAAGGAGCCGTGCGGACTGCAGCCCGTCGCTCCGCTCGGGATGGTAGCAGGGACGAATCGGACGGCAGTCCCCCGCTCCGCTCAGGACTGGCAGGAGGCCGTGAGGACCGCAGTCCGTCGCTCCGCTCAGGACTGGCAGGAGGCCGTGATGGCCGGGCAGGTGGATCCCACACAGGGGAACGGCGCCCGGTCCAGGCGGCACGTCTTGCCGACCGCGCACGCCGGGCACCCGGGTAGACACGTCTTCTGGCAGGTGCCTTTGTAGCCGAACTGGCAGCACTTGAGCGAGCCCGAGCAGCCACCGTCCGAGGAGCACAGGCCGTTCGCCACTGACGAGCTGCACGGCTCCGAGTTCACCGGACAGCTCGTCACTATAACAAAGTCGTCCAGGACAGGGCCGGGACCGGGAGGTGGAACTGGACATCTATGTTGACAGTCCATGACGTTCGTGCCTGGACACTTTATCAACCTGCAAGAAGGGAAACTGCAACTCCCGCCATAACTCAGAGAGCCGTCCGGACATCTTGGTAGTGGTTGCACTTCACCTGAAAACAGACGAGAAAAAAAAACTCCCGTCAAGCAATGGTGGGATCACAAGCGATTAAGCAACGCTCTCTTTTCTAGATGAGTATGAATAGAGTTTCAAATAATTGCCTATACATGACTTATACAAGCCTTAAAATTTGCATGACTTTTTGTGTAAACTAGAAATGAGCTCGATATGACTTGTTAAACGGCAGCCCGAGCCCAGAGTATAAACATGCCTAAATGTTGAAAACTTTTACTTTGACCTCATCTCTGACATCAATGGTGACCTGGCGATTAATAAAGTTAGGGTGTGCCCAACGGTTCTTACAGGGATATCAAATGCCATTTTAATTTCGAAAATCGAGCCAGTATAGTTTCGAAGATAGTAAGGGGCTCTATACTAGTGATGTCAATTACGGAAAATCGGAATACCGATACCAAACCAAATTACCAACCAAAACCGTGGAGAAATACCGAAACCAAACCAACTTGGGAACATGAGGAAAATACCAACCTTTTACCGATTTCTTAGCCTCTTAAACATTAGCGATGGTTCATGATACCAACAAAATACCAAACACATTAGGATTGAAATACCAAATACCGAGTTGGTATCGGTTTGGTATCGGTACACCAAAAAGTTGGTATCCGATTGACATCTCTACTCTATACAGCCCCCCCCCCCCCAGTCAGTTAGGAAATATACCCCAGTCATTCGCGGGTGAATGCCTACAACTTTAACCCTCGCCAGCACAAGCCATTTTGTGTCCTTCGACGGCACAAGGGTACGACCCCCCCCTCGTGTTTGGCCCCTGATCGAGCTAGAGCTTCGCGGAAAAAACGATCGTGCTGCCCGTCACGATAAGAAGCCGATGATACCCAATTTTAAGGTCCTAGGTCATCGGTTGATCTTCCACCAGGTCAGGTCAATGACCCAAAAGTCGGGAAAATCGGGACCTGTTAGAAAGTCGTGAAGTGTGGCTGCTATGGGGTTTTTCGGGGTGCTGATCACGAATATCGTGTTAGTTTTGATCGCAGATGATGTCTCTCTCTAAGCATTTTAATCGGGTCGGGTCAGCTCAGGTCAAGTCAACCAGTAGGGGTCGTGGCGGGTATTCGTAGTATGTGTCAACCGCCTCTGACAGCTTCGTAACATATTACGAAGGCACCAAAACTACTTCGTAAATGTTCAAATCGCTGCTTAATTCGAATTCAGCTAAACAACTAGCCTAGAAACATGAAAAACTCGAAAAAGAGAACCGAGGTCACCAAAGGTCAATGACCTTGACCTGACCTGACCTTAAGGTGACCTTGACATCCACCCTTATGCATGGGAGCAACATCAAATCACATGTTTGAACGTTTGAAACCACGAAAAGCTTGCAAACGCGCGGCTAATGCGAGCCGACATACGCCGAATCGCGCTTCCGGCCAAACATGGTCTCGGAAAGTAGGTCACAGGTCAAAGGTCATTTGGGTCAGGGTCATGAAATTTTCAGGATATGTGTAAAGTTGATCAATGCGAGGGTACTGAGAGTTTCGTTGCGATTGGTCGCTTTTTACGTGAGTTATTTGCGGAAAACCTTAGGGGGGATGCATCAACCCTGTGCCGGCGAGGGTTAAATGCATATGAGCATGATTGACGATAGATTCACCCACGTGACGCAAAGCACACACTCTCTTTATACGAACTCACGTTGAGGGCTAGCCGTTGCGGTCGCCGACAGCAGCAGCAGTGGCAGCAGCATCGACAGGACCATTGCTGGACGACTGAGTGCCATCTCCGCTCATCAGCGACTCAGTGACACGACTGACACCGGGTGCATCACAGATTCATTGGAAGGATCGGTTTAACGCCCCCGAGAGACCTTCAACCGGTGACAGATGATCGACATGTCAAGCTATGACGCGCGCTTACGTGTTGCAAAGGGCAGAGAGGCACCTGGAGGTTGTGTCGGCACGAAATGTCGGGTGCACCAAAGTGCCGAACAGACCCCAACTCGTGCCAATCCCTTCCATCCCCATCACCGGCCGCTCGTGTCAGTGGAAGCCATGTGTGTGTGATTTACACATGCATCTCACACACATTCGCATGAAATGATAAGCAACATAGCTTTTTCATATCACGCGACGCACACGTGCGATGCGACCACCGTTCCCTCGCACCATTCCCCGTCTCCCGTCGCCACGAGCCGTCATCTGCCGTGCTGCCTCAGCAGGCCTGTCGTCCACCGCCACCACCCAGCGCTCAGGTACTTACAGGTCAGGTGTCATCCCGGCGGCTCCGTCAGCGCAGTGTGGGCCTCATCTGCCACGCGGGGAGGCCACAGGTGTCGGCCACAGCCCCGCCCTCCCAACAGCGCCGCGCTGGCACGCCGGGGGGCGATGGAACAGCGGAGGGGAGAAACGACGACGGTTTCTGAAGCCCGTGAAATCAGTGTGAAATGTGTCAGAGCCTAGCAGAGGCGATCACGCTGCTCAAATTTCCCTAGGTTTGCTTTTGGCAGCGCACGTAAATTAATAAACTACCGACCGCCGATTAGCGCGGGAGTGCCGTAATTGGCCGTAATAAGACGTTGTTTCCAAGCGGACGTCCCATAATCAGACGTTCCTTCTGTCAGGGGCATTGGGGCGCCCCTGCTACGGTGACGTCACCGATGTGACCTTGGCCGGTCAGCCGCGCCGGCCGGCGGCTGACCCGGGCGGTCAGTTGGAATACAGCGACCGAGGTGACCGCGTGTGTGAGCGGGCGACGGCCAGTGGCGGCGGAAGGTAATTTTGGATGGGGGTGCAAAGTTTTCTCAAGGGGCCCCTCTGGAAGTTTTGGGCCCCCTTCATTTTTTTTTTTGAGTGATTATTATTGATTTATGAAACACGAAGATTTTGGAAAACTATCCCATACACAAAAGTTTTGTAAAATGTTTGAAATTGCAGTGTACCTATCTATATCAAATAATGAAAGCATAAAGAAGCAAATGCAGCTAGTTTTTTATCGACTAATCTTTTAGTCTAGCCACAGTGGCGCGGGAACCGGGGGGGGGGGGGGGGCTAGCGGGGGCTGAGCCCCCCAGCTTTTCGGCTGAGGGGCTCGTAATGTATTTGAGCCCCTGGCCCCAACCCCCAGCTCGAGGAATTGAAATCGGAAATCTACCAACATAATTTCATAGATTCATACATAGGCGCGGGAACCGGGGGAGGGGTAGTGGGGAAGCGTGCCCGCATAACTCTGCGGCCGTGGGGGCGGTGCCCCACAACTTTTCATGAGGTCAGGAACCGTTGGGCAGCTTGTCCTCCCCAAATTAGGGGTTGTGGGTCACAAAGGAAGAAAGCATTTAAGTGAAAAATCCACCTCTTTCACTGGCTTGGCAACTCATTTGGCAGATTAAAACCTTTACTCCAGGCTGCCAAAACGGTAGTTTCTTCACTCAGCTGAGACGGAATGCCTCACTTTTTTGCATTTTTTTCGTTTTTTTGTTGTTGTTGAAAAGGCCAAAGTCTAAAAATAAGTGGCCTAAAACCGGTGATAAAACTAGATTTGGGGGTACCCTAGGTTGATCTCTATTATGGTTCAGCCCCCCCCCCCCCCCCAGTCTGGAAGAAGTTCCCGCGCCACTGTCTAGCCACCACCCGCAGCGTCTCAAACCATTTTTCTAGATCCGCAGTGGACCGTTGAGGGCCCTACGAGACCGTTCCAAGAAGACCGTGTTTAGAAGCCCCTTGGAAACCGACCACATAGAGACTCCTCCAGAGACCTACATGACTCCCCAGACTGAATGAGCCCTCCGATCAGGGTCGGTCTCTTGAAAGTTGCTAAATGTTTCAGAAGGCAGTATAGGCTCGAAAGTCTTTTGAGGGCTCTCAGAAACCGGCATCTGACCCCCAAAAAGCCTGTATGGAGGCCCTCCAAAGTCGGGATGGAGGCCACAGGAGCCGATGTTTAGCCTAAAGAGCCGGTATGGAGGACTGAATAGAAGAAAGGGGTCCCTTCAGGGGCAAGCGTTTGAGCCCCAAAAGTATGTGTGGGGTCTTAGAGGCAGGTAGACCCCTGAGGTATGCACGGGGTCCCAGGAGCTCGCAAGTGAGCCCAAATATTCGGCTGGCGGCTACTAGAACCAGCATGGGGATTCTTAGAAGCCGCATAGACCCACATTTCATGGGTCAATGGTCATGAGTCCCAAGAGTCGATGTAGGGGCCATAAAAGCCGGTGTAGGACCCATGACCCCATAAGTTACGACATTGAGACTCTCAGAGGCCGGCGACGGGGCACCAAGAGAAGATTAAGTGCCTCAACAAGCCGACATGGGGCCTGAGAATCAGTGCGGAATTCCAGGAGCCTGCGTGAGCCCTCGGAGACCTTCGTATTTCGTAAGGTCCACAAAGGTCGTTGGGCCCTCTGAATCTGAACTCTGCGGGGCCCTCAGAGGCCAGCATGTCTCCTGGCACCTGCCTGCGTTGAGTTGAGAGTTGATACTCTCTGAGGCTAGGGTTCTTCAGAGGCCAGCGTTGGCCCTTGAAGCCTTCGTTAGGCCCTAGAAGCCGTCAAGAGGGCCCTCAGAGGTCAGCATAGCCCCTGGAGCCTGCCTGCGTCGAGGCCCTCAGAGGCCGTCGTGGGGCCCTCAGACGCCAGCGTGGGCCTTTGGAGCTTGCGTTGGGTCTTAGACCATCGTGAGGGAGGGCCCAGAGAGGTCGTCGTCAGGGCCCTCAGCCCCTCAGGGACCGTCCTGGGGTCCTCAGAAGTTGTTGTGAGGGCCCTTAGAAGCCTTCGAGAGGATCATCAGAGGTCGTCATGAGGGTCCTTGGCCACAGTGAGGGTCTTCATGGGCCCTCAGATACCTTTGCAGGGCTCTCAGAGGCCTTGGTAAGACCGCTAGAGGCCATCGTTAGGGCCCTCAATAGACCGTTGCAGGGCCCTCAGATGCCATCATAGCCCCTGCAGCCTGGTTGTGTTGGGGCCCTCAGAGGCCGTCGCTGGGCCGTCTGAAGCCAAATGGGCCCACAGAGACCGTCGTAGAGGCCCTCAGAGGCCAGCGGGGCCTCTGGAGTCCTGTGGGGCCCTCAGCGGTCGTCATGAGGGCCCTTAGTGGTCGTTATAGGGCCCAGGGGACAGAGGTCGTCGTGGGAGCCCTCAGAGATCATCGTAAGGGCCCTCAGAGGCCGTCATAAGGACCCTCAAAGGCCAGCGTGGCCCCTGGAGTCTCCTTGGGGCCCTGGAGTCTCTGTGGCCTGTGGGATCCTCAGCGGTCGTCATGAGGGCCCTTAGTGGCCGTTGTAGGGCCCCAGGGGACAGAGGTTGTCGTGGGAGCCCTCAGAGATCGTCATAAAAGGGCCCTCTGAGGCCGTCGTGGCGGCCCTCAGATGCCGCATGGAGCACCAAATGCGGCTCGGGACACTTCTAGCCGGTGTGGGGGCCCCAAAGACTAGCATGGGGCGTTCCTGACCATAATTGGACATCCCGGATGATTCCACATCAGTGTTCGTTTCCCGATCACTGGTTTTCAGGAGAAAATTTATTGGATGGTGCGATGGGCCCCTCGTACGGATTTTGGGGGTGCAAAAAGATATGTTTGCACCCCCATGTTTTTCGATGGGGGTGCAGCTGCACCCCCTGCACCCCCTATTCCGCCGCCACTGGCGACGGCCAGGGCCCAGGGGCCGTGACACCTTCATCAGATGTCCATGCCAGATCTACGCGACGTGTTGGGCCGTCCGGCGTGTGCCCGTCCGCTGACGGCGTGCGCTGCTGAGGCGGCAGCGTTTGGCACCACCAGTCAGCTGACGTGGCGCTACCGCACGCCGCCGCGCCTTTTCTGTCACACAACGCGCCAAAAGCGAGTCGCCACGCCCCGGCCAGATGTGGTCCAAAGGGCACAGGCCCGTCAACACACTCGTCTAGCTGTTTGAACCGCTTATGTACAACTGGATGGTAGCAATGTGGTGTTCAGGAGAAGGAGAATTCAGGAGAAGTGAGTATCTGTTTTTATCTATGCGAATATTTCTTATGTACATAATGCGTTCAGTGCCTCTTGAACATCTATTGTCTATATAAAGTTAAACCTAAAATGCGTTTAAAAACGATTCCAGATATATATAATAACGCTACCCTCATTTAGGTTAGGCATGAGCCTGTGCCGGCGGCAATGATTCCACTCTCATCACGAGACGTGAGTACCCGGTGCCCGTGAATATATCTAAACAGCCGCTCTCACCACCCAATCTGCAGGACCTAATCGGCAATCAGGCTGATTTCCGACGGACCGTCAGTCGGTTTCCGGCGCACAATGGACGCGACTGACGTGTCAGCACCTGTCCCCATCTGATCCCCTCATGGCAGCGGGCTACCGCTGAGCTGGCACCGGCAGGGGCCGCGTTACACTACCACAGAACGTACGGCCGAAACAGCGAGCGACACGACACGTTGGAATTGGAAAACATGATAGGCAATGAACAATAAATAATCTATGGACGGATGTGGTGGAGGTGCGTAATGTGTAGGTTAGGTATGCCGCCCTTGCTTAGGAAGAAGCAGGAATGCTGGAGGCTGGGTGGTCGTGTCGTTGGCAGGTCGTGATGACTCTGCATCGAAAATAGACATGAAATGAGTTTGCTGTCAAATAAAAGTACGAGGATTTGGAAACTGGGAAAAAGAGAGCATAACGAATTTAAGTGCACCTCTTATGCACAAACTTTCTAAAACCAAAAGCAGGTGTTGTCGTGTCTCCCCTATGACCAGATGACGAGCAATGAGGACAGCGCCGACTATCCCGCCGGCTACCAGCTCAACGCAGTACGAGTGGGCATCTGTCGTATACCTACCAGCAGCACTGCAAGTTATACTGTCCCGCAGCTCCAGCTTGCGCTGCGGAACAGTTTACTTTCAGGCGGTGACGGATCGGCTGATTGAGAGTCCGCCGCAGCCATGCAAGGCGGGCACTGGGCAGTGGCGAATCTTCAGTCCATGGGGAATTATTAATTAAATTGAAATATTATTATCATTTACTCCTTCGAAATAACGGAAGTTCACAGCTCCCCTATCGAACAAAATCCTGTCTCTTTTTCCTCTCTTCGGTCTTCCCTCTTTGTTCTCCATCTTTCTTTCTAACTCTCGTCTCTCTCTCACTCTCTCTCTCTCCCTCTCCCTCTCCCTTCCCCCTCTCTCTCTCTCTCTCTCCCTGTGGTGCCATAGGTGTGACATTGAGTTAGCCCCACCTCAGTACAGTAGCCGTCAGGAGCAGCCGTCAGCCGGCGGTTATAGCGGCGGAGGCAGCGACGACTGCACGGTCAGTGGGAGGTGGGTTGTGGACCCATTATCCTCACACATATCCCATCAGGACGACGCGACGGGTGACTACCGGCCGTCTTCCGCAGACGATGGGGGGGGGGGAGCGAGAGGGGGTGGGGTGGACAGAGTGGCATAGTAACCGCTGCAGTCAGAACCATGGAGCTGCATTGCTGCTCTTTGGAGCGCCTAACAAGCCAAAGGGTCTGTTATGACGGTATGCTAGTGAATGTAGCGAGACATCACTTCTGGCTGGTAGTAGCCACCACTGAGTGACATTAGCCGTTTTCACGACGGCCGTCTGGTACACATTTGGTGCACATCTGGTACAGATCAGGTGCAGATTTGGTCAAATCAGGTTCAGTGTATCTCTTAGCAGCTATCAGCTAGGGTTGCACTAATTGCTTATATGCCTGCTTTGTCATATTATCAGAGAGCATTATCGATTAAAACACTGAAATAAATTCATAAAATGAAGATATTTGCTGTAAAAGAAATTAGTTGCAGATTTGGTCAAATCAGGTGCATTCGCCGGATAGCCCGTCGTGAAAACGGCTATTATACTTAGGCATGGGATTGAATATGTCAGTACAATTTCATATGCGATGCGTTTTTTATGTGCATTCTCTGACGCATCGTTGCTTTTATGCACAGTTGAAAAATTTACAAAAGTAAGCATCCGTAATAGAAATTTAACATCTCATCATGAATAACAGCCATTTTAAAAACACACCGCATCACTTTTTCTATCCAACGAAACGAGAAGTTCACCTTCTTCACGCTTCGTTCAATGGTCGAACGATTCTATGATCGTTCGAAGTTATTCTTCTTTAATAACTATTGGAATATTGCAGGGCATCTGCAGTAATTTGGTGCTATCGTTTCCTCGAGTTGCTTTATTGTCAATAATGGGCTGGTCATGGCTGCAACGCCACCGAGTCTATCGAAATTAAGGGAACGTAAAAGGTAGACACTGATAGGAGCATACTTATCAAAGAGTTTCTACAATTTAAAAAACTCTGATTTGACTTTCTAATGATTCGCTGTGCAGCTAAAAGATAATTGTGTCTGTTACAAGATTTCCTTCTTTGGCGAATCGCGACAAAATTTCAACATGCTCAGACGCTACGGGAGGTGCTGCATAAATGGTCTCTTCCTTCGATCTGAAAACATTTAAAGGTAGTGTGCCACCTTTGAAAGATTTCCCATTTTATTTTTCCTAGGATAAGAAGCTTCTGTTTTTACCTAATATCGCAAAGAAAATCAAAAATGGGCCTGGAATAGTGCCTTTTTCGCCTAAAAGTTTATCGGTTTTTCGATATGTATAACAACTGTAGTGGGCTGACCTGCAAACAGGCGTCGGCAACAATCGCGAATGCGGCGCACATGTGACAATAAGCAAAGGTCATTATAGAGTTACGACGTACGGGAATGAGTTGTCAGCTGTCTAATCGTAGACAACACAATGTCGAGCCTTAAACTGTAAGCCTGTATTGGTATTGTTTCTTTTATTTGGCTGTCGAACATTATTTATGGTTTGAAATATGATTTTATGTAGAATAATTGATATGAAAAGGCCGTCTCTTAAGTTATGACCCCATTTCACCACACGCAAGTGGCAGAAATGACAATGATCAGCTGACGCATTTTTCTTGGCCGAAGTCAGAGCGCGCGGCCCGACGCACCACCACCGCACCACAAAGTATGAGCAGAAGCCGCGCCCAAAGCCAGGGCCCCGGTAACGTGAGGTAGCCGAGTCGGGGCAGCGTGCGCTGACCCAAGCCGGGGCCGCAGCTTTGGGCGCGGTCTACCGCATCCCCGCGGGCAGCCCCGGGCTATCACATGACACCGGGAGGACGCGCGGCCCCGGCTTGGGTCAGCGCACGCTGCCCCGACTCGGCTAACTCACGTTACCGGGGCCCTGGCTTTGGGCGCGGTCTACCGCACCACCTAACAGGCGTGTTCGAAACCGCAGGAGATGATGATGAACGGGTTTATCGAAACTTGATTGGATGAGCATATCGGTAATAGCGATTTCAGTGTGTGCATTTATTGTTCATAGTGGTGTGAAATGTGGTTGGGGTACGACCGACAACCCGTCGGGGCGAATTTCGCACTGGGGTACTCAAAATTTGAAGAATTTAAGACGTTTCCATGAGTTTTGAAGGTATGGATAAGTTCTAAAAATCCGGTTCTCCTTATCTGGGCCATTAACTCCATACGGTCCAGGAAAGCTGGCACACTACCTTTAAGGGATACTCACAGTTGATGGATCACATATATGCTGATCCCACTAGGCCCAGGGGCGTCGACACCGGTCCGACTTTTCCGACTAGTCGGACCACTTTTTCGACTAGGCGGTGCCCTGCTGTGGCTCGCGGGGGCCCCTGCTGCAGACCGCGGGGGCCCTACTGCGGCTCGGGGGGCCCTGCTCATGTATGTATGTAAATGTACGTTGGGAAGCCGTTCGACACCTGGGGGCCCCCACCGGTGGGGGCCCCCCGAGAAAAAGTCGGACCAGTTTTCCTTACGCGTCGACGCCCCTGCGGCACTAGCTGACTAGCTAGCTTACTAGTTTACTAGCTAGCCGCTGCCGACTTAAATCGCTATGGGTCCTGAGATGTAAAAGGGTAGGAGTTTGACGGACCATAACTTAAAATAACCGTTAACAAATAACATATAACCACAAATAGCAAAAAATTAATAACAAACTAAACGTAGCCAAATCATAACAAATAACTCTCCCGGTACCTTTCCTTGCTGCTACTGCACGCCTATTATAAGCTAAGTTTGACGACATTCTGTGAAGGGCCGAAACATCGTAAACGAAACTCACTGGTGCCAGCGCAGCATTAAAAAAAAAAAACATTTAGGTACCTCATTATTCCATGATGAAAGGCTCCATGACCGTATCATAGTGCAGATGGTGACATTTTTCAGCTGCTCAATGCCTATGACTAACAACAAAGAAAAGTCGCCTAAAAGCTGCCTTCAAAATGCTACACCTGATCATCGCTCAGGTAAAATAGCAATTCATTTTTCTCCTGATTTGCTAATGGCTTCAAAGTTCAAAGCTCATATCTACAGGGTCTTTCATAATGAATGTTACTTTTAAACATTTAGTTAGGAGCTCTTAATTTATCACTTCCGCGTGAATTTTATATGCGTATTGTTGCAAATTGATTAGGGTTTTGTCCCAAAAAAATAAAAAAAATCACAACGCCAATTTTCCTTCACGCAAAAGCAGAGTATGTAGACACCACTAAAACGCATTACGGATTACGGTCGTCCGTCGACGGACAAGTCTTCATCCATGGGCTCTCCCCTAGGTCAACACTGAACGGGGTGGCTTACCTCAAGTTGCTCAAGGAATGCTTCTGCCTCAGGTCAGGGACAAGGTTCAAAGAGACGGCCTGTGGTTCCAGCAGGATGGTGCCACAGTGCACACCACGGCAGCTGTTGCGCCAGTGGCTGATCGAGAATTTCGAAGAGCGCGTTATCAGCCGCCTCACCGAGCGACCATGGCCACCACGGAGTCTTGACCTCTCCCCGCTGGACTACTGGTTTTGGGGAGTCGCATTGGCAGATCTGAGACAAAACCCTCCTGCAGCCATCCACTGCGAACCACAGTGGAGAGGTTTTCTGGAAGCCTGGACCCAGACGTTGTGAGGCGCGGGGTGCGACACCTTCGTCAGAGGGCCGAAACGTGTGTCTTAATTAAGGGCGATACAGTGGAAAATTCCTGAGGAGCATTAAAATGAAAGTTGTGTGTGCAAAAACGCTAATGTGTTTCTGTTTCATGTGATGGTACATATTACATGAGGAGCATATATGTCCTGAGAAATAGCTCTTTCAAAAGTAACATTCATTATGAAAGACCCTGTATTTTTATTCATTTTCATTAAGCTACATATGTAGCATGTGCATTGTGCATCATCACATGATCCCAACCAGATTTCTGCCTTCACCCAGCTCTCTGCCGACCACCGACCACCTCGGTCCGTCAGCCATCAGCGTTTGTGGGCTGCAGCGGTGGCGCCGGCGGCCGGCCATGTCGGCTGTTGAGCACCGCAACTGGCGGAGATTGCCGCGCTGTGTCGATGGTCCATTTGATAGCCGTCGTCTCCCAGAGGAGCGCTCCCGATCCCCACAATCTCAGCTACATGGCCGGGCTCTCTCGGCGGCGGGGCCGGCCCGCGGAACATTTGACGTTCGACCGCCGACCAGCAGCCAATCAGCGGCCGCCGCCGGCCGGATAATCCCTCCCACCGGCCAATCAGAGCCGCTGATTTTCGCGGTGTCGCCGGCCGCCGTGAGAATCTATGATTCGGTGCAGTTCGCTGGCGGCATCTCCGGCTACGGCTCGATTCCGATAAAATTTTCTCAGATTTTCCACGTAACTAAAGTTTGGGCTTTATAATATTGCTAAAAAGCAGTGCATCTAGCAACAGGAATTTTCCTGGGTCCCTGAGATAAACGCTGCACCCCGCCAATATAAGATCACACCAAAGCCGTGAGAAGTCGGTGACAAGGAGACGGCAAAGACATCTTGTATAAAGCTGAGGAGTGACCGCCTTCGGCGACGTGGCGACATTTGAACACCGCCGGCCAGCCATGGAGGACGCCGGGAAAGCCGAGACCACCGCAGAGGCGGAGAGACAAAACGGTAAGATAAACCGCGCTTTTAGTTGGGAGCGGTGGTGTTCTATGAGATAATTGATATTTAGCAACATGCTTAAGCTTGCGTGTTGTACAAATCGATAACACTTTATGACGGCTAACAATTTCAAGGAACAATACCTATTTCGAACTTATCGTATTGTGTCCGTAAATGACGTGATATCACAATTGGTTTTTTGTCTTATATTCACTATACCTACATTTGATAAATCATAGACCCCATATATATCGTCAACGAAACTTGAAAAAGCGTCATAAGATCGTATGGATATTGAAACAGTTGCTTCCGATTGATCGAATGGTCGCATCGTTGACATTGGTCTGAGGTCTCTAACATCGGAAGCATACCCATTGCCCATTGTCCGTATTAGCCGACTTTCACAAGAGTCAAAAGGACAAATATTAGACCATTAGTGCCCCTACTTATGTGCTGTTGTATGTTGTCAGCAAATGTGCCGCGAAATAAACATGATGGTGATGGTGTGATAAGGCCAGGGGCCGGGCCGACACAAATTAAAAAAAAAACTTTGGGATGATTATTTGGTTTCGGAGGCTTGTGGGATGTTGATGGGGGGGGGGAGGGGCGCAGAGTAAGAGGAGGCTCGATCTCTCTGCAAAATTAGGTATTACCGATAAAAACATCCATGAACCTAAAGTTCACATAAATGATGCCTGTCAGTCAGAGCTTTCATCAATCTATCTTTGTAATTGGTTAAAAATTTAAAATAGCCGTTTTTACGACGGCCATCTGGTACACATTTGGTGCTAGGTGCAGATTTGGTCAAATCAGGTTCAGTGTGTCTCTTAGCAGCTATCAGCCAGGGTTGCACTAATTGCTGATATGCCTGCTTTGTCATATTATCAGAGAGCATCATCGATTAAAACACTGAAATAAATTCATAAAATGAAGATATTTGCTGTAAAAGAAATTAGGTGCAGATTTGGCCAAATCAGGTGCATTTGCCGGATACAGCCCGTCGTGAAAACGGCTAATGTGTATACAAGAAACAGACACGTTCGAGCATCGCCGATAACAGAACCTAAGTATTTCATATTAATCAATAACAAAGCTTTAATCATCTGCTAAAAGGCCTGACATCGAATGACGTGTCATCTGTCCATGTTAATATGAAAGCTACCGACCACACTTTGCAATTTGATGTGAGCGGTCTCTCATTCCAAGGCATTCAGAGAGAGAGGAGGCTAAATGAACTGTACGCATAAAAGCATAACCAGCGACACAAGTCTCGCCGCATTCACCCCCGGGTTCCTTTTGGGAAACTTGATTTACCTATCTATTTTTTATCAACTAAATGAAGGAACTGGGCAAACCCATATTTCTGAAAGAAGCGTAATCATCAAATCCTCCATAATGCAGCCAACTAATAAACGGAACATATTGCATTATCAACTTCTCAAGGACCGGTCATGACCCGTCACTGCAAGTGGTAATCATCAGTATGTTTGTCATTAATTCCAAAATAAGCCTGTCATTTTCTACGAGCTTTACATCCTAGCATGGGCCACGGCTCCCAGTTGTCGAACTTTAAACAGTGAAACACTTCCCTCTTCCGCGTCCGATTAAATTCATTTCGATGGAGTGAGACTTTCAGATTCGATCGGGCCTTCACTGTTTTATTTAAGTCACCTTTGATGGCCCAGTTTTCACACTATGGCCACTTACTGTTAAACAAGTTTTAATCCTTGGCCGCCCCAGCTATCAGATCATTATGGGCTACCAACCATATTGATTATATCATGTTGGATAAAAATGTATTCATTTTGATATGGGACGACGGACTCTTCAGTTACCAGACACATGCAATAGTGTTAGATGGTGTTTGGTGTTCCTAACTTGGTGAATGGTCTCTCGCGCAACATTGAATCGTGGCCGTTTGAGCTTGCTCAAACCAACAGGCAGGCAATGCCATGAGAGCAAGAGGGTCATCTAAATATGACGTGATACTCTTCATGCTAACAAACATACGTGACTTCTGAACTTGGAGACTGCAGCGCCGGCGCCGTTGAGAATCTGAACTTTGATTCGGCCGGCGCCGCTCGATTTTTTTTTTCGAATGGAGAAAACGAAATTTATCACAGGGCTTTACTAGGCACAGGGACATGGAAAATAAACGCGTGCTTGATCCGTCTCAAGTAACGAACTCTAATGAGCATTACATTACCATACTAGCGTACTAAACGTTGCTTCTTGACATTATTTGATTCTTTTCCGAAGAACCATGAGATGCGCGATATCTGCATGGCCATACGAATTAATTGGAAACCCAATAGAGGCGTGTAATGTTTGCTACTGGACCATTCCATTCCATACTGCTGTGTGCTGTGTTCCAGTGTTACCGCTTGAGCAGTTTGGTAGCCTGTCCCACCGAGCCGGGGCACACCTATCCCGACGGGATGGGCTCGGCCGCTGCGGCGTGCCAAACTCCTCGACTTACCAAAGTTATGGACTGATTTTGATAAAACTTTGCATGTGAACTACCCAACTGACTCATGTATCAACATTAAGATCGTTTTTGCATTTTGTAAGATTTGTTGGTGAGCTATGGAGAAGATGACTAAGAGAGCCCAAATAGCGGCGCTGAAGTAGGTTGACCATAGCTCCTGAAGCGTTGCCAAACAGCTCGGTGTTGCCGTAAAAACTGTTTTCAGCGTAATTAAATGACTTAAAGAGACAGGGTTAGTGTCGACGAAGTCCATGCCACCAGGCAGAACAAGGGATATCTGCTTCAAAAAGCTGGTTAATATCGTGCACAAGAAGGTGTTTCAAGTTCTAGGCGAAGCATGCGCAAACTGCCAAGGGAACTCGGTGTTTCGCCCAGAACCGCCAAGAGAATCATAAACGACGGCTTGGGCTTCATGTCATACAGGGCGCAACATCGGCACCTAATTTCGGCGGCATTAAGGGAAAAGCGGCTACACAGGACCCAAAAGACATTGGAGATCAGGAACGCCGGTAACAAGGTATTCTTCTGGTCCAATGACAACATTTTCATGCTTGAGCCCCAGAGACACTCCCAAAGCGTCAGAATTTTGGCAGATGCTCCATCCAGCATTGATCCTGCTATTCGCACCATTTTTCGTCGCCAGAAGCTTGCTGGTGTCTTGGTTTAGGCTGCCGTCGCATCCGACGGCTCAAAAGGAACCTTGATCTTCATCAAGGAGGCTGTGAAAGTTAATTTACAGGTTTAAGTCTATCTGCTGGAGGAGCATGTTTTGCCTCAGTCGTTCCGAGACGGATACGTCTTCGTCCAGGACGGTGCGCCGCCACAAACGGCCAACATCGCTCAACCGTGGTGGAAGACCCACATGCCTGGGTTCTGGGACAAAGACATTCGGGCATCATCAAGTCCAGACTTGAATCCGATGAACTTCGCAATCTGGACCATCTTGGAGAGGAGGGTGTGTGCAGCGGCACACAGCAGAATCGCCGCCCTGAAGCTGGCCCTCGAGACGGCACCGTCGAATTTTGGCGGGGACACCGTGCGGCGCTCGTGCCCCTTCGCAGAGGAACGTTTCGAGGCAGTGGTGAAGGACAAAGGTGACCATATTGAGTCATAATGCCGTCGCTGAGATGTGTATATGTTACTGCATATATGTGCCAGAAATCAATTTGATATCTTTGTTCAGGGCCGAAATATTTAAGAAAACCAAGAGGTAAATCTTTCTGCCCCACCCGGTAAATAAACCAAATTAGAAATCTGCACCAAATCTCTTTTACAACAAATCAAATATCTTCATATCATGAATTATTTTAGTGTTTTAATCGAAAATAATGGCAGATAATTTGAAAAAAAATGAGGTGTACCTATAAGCATTTGTGCAACCCCAACTGCTAACTTTTAAGAAAGACAATGAGCCTAATTTGACCAAATCTGCACCAAAGAGAATAATCGGTCCTCAAATTTATTGTTGGTGCACTTTGTAGGTACTGTAATTACAGGTGGTGGCCGAAATTTCCAGTTTGTCGCTCGGCAAAGCCCCGCTTTCCCTATGTGTGACCCGCAGATAATCCCAAAAAGGTGTTTCGTGGCCATAGGTGTAGGAACAGGGGGGACGGGGGGGGGGGGCAGGTGGCCCCCACTTTTCATAGTGGGGGGCCAGTAATGTTAACTGGCCCCCCACTTTTTGCTGAACATTAATGTATTTGTACATAGGTGCCACCCCGAAGAACAAACTTGACGGTTCTCCGGCCTGCCCTTCCATGACGATTTCCATTTGTGCTTCATCGTTATTGAGTGCAATTTTCCCCCACCCAATGAAAGCAAATTTTGTCAGAAGCAATAAGTGGCAGCTTAGGGGCAGCGCGCGCTGCAAAGAGAGACAATACTGGCGCAGAAGAATGCGTAAACGGCGTAAACTAACAATTTATGTTGCATAAATTATGTTGGCGGCCTTGCATTAGTTGATCGGTCACTGGCATAGGCGTAGGAACAGGGGGGCAGGGGGCCATGGTCCCCCACTTTCGAATGGGGGGCCAGCAATGTTAACTGCCCCCCCCCCCCCACACACACACACCTTTTGCTGACTCTTCACTTCTCACGTTTCACGTTCGCTCGTAATAAAAAATGTTTTTGGATGCTTCTGGAATTCGCATGGGTGCCAACCAGTGGCGGATCCAAGGTGGGGTCACATGGGTCATGCCCCCTTGGGGTCCGGGGGCACTACAGGCCTACCAGGGGCACCATTGACCTATCAGGGGCACCACAGACCTGACAGGGGCACCACCGGCCTGTCAGGAGCACCATCGGCCTAGCAAGAGCACCACAGGTCTGCCAGGGGCACCACAGACCTGTCAGGGGCACCACAGGTCTTCCAGGGGCACCAAAGGCCTTCCAGGGGCACCACCGGCCTCAGGCACCTTAGGCCTGTCAAGGGCACCACGGACCTGTCAGGGGCACCTCAGGCTTGTCAGGGCCCAGGGGCACCACAGTCCTTTCAGGAGCACCTCAGGCCTGTCAGGGGCACTCGAAGCCTAGCAGGGGCACCACAGGTCTGCCAGGGGCACCACAGGCTTGCCAGGGGCACCCACTGGCCTCGCAGGCGGCAGGGGCACTCTGGGACTGTCAGGGGCATCACGTGCCTGTCGGGGACACTTCAGGCTTGTCAGGAGCACCACAGTCCTGTCAGGGCCCAGGGGCACCAGCGGCCTAGCAGGGGCACCACCGGCCTCGCAGAGGCACCATGGGCCTGTCGCTGGCACTTCAGGCTCGTAAGAAGCACCACAGTCCTTCCAGGGGCACCACAAACCTGCCAGGAGCACCTGCGGCCTAGCAAGGGCACCACAGGCCCGCCAGGGGCACCACAGGCCTGCCAGGGCAAAAAAGATAAACAAAAAATGAAAATAGGGCACCATCAAAATTAAGTGGCCAAATTCCGTCGAGGTTTTAATTTTGGGTATAGGTAGGGGCACTACTTCGATTCATGACCCTCCCCTTGGAGTTTTCCTCGATCCGCTCCTGGTGCCAACGCGGCTGCGGAGGCCAGGGGGACGCGTCCATGAGATTTAATATTTGGACGGGAGTCTCCATGAGATTTTGGTCGATTTTTTTTCTTGTCACTTTTTTACCGATTTGAGCATGCTTGCGAAAATAAAGTGGCCGAAATCCGAGGAGAAAATGGATTTTGGGGGTAGGTGAGGTTTTGTGCCTCTGGGAGTCTGCCCCCCCCCCCCACTTTCGAAAACGTTCTTCACTTATGTTCGTGGCCAGTGGTTATTATTAGGTAATCAATATTGTATTGCTCCTAGTTAGACATACCTGACTAATGAGTGCTTAGCGACTATATTTTTTTTTCTTTTTTTTTCTTTTTTTTTTCTTTTTTTTCATGTATTACACAAATACAACAAATACAAGCAGTAACGTAAACGTATCGCTGGCCTGCTTTCTAGCGCGAACCGCTGGCTCCCTAACCGATCATAGCATGACTCGAACACACGCTGGGGGGGGGGGGGGGGCAAACACACATCGAAAGGGTCTAGTGGCTGGGAGGGGGCGGCGGGCAGCGGGGAGGCAAGGCCCCAGCGGGGGCAGCAGGCGCTTGCCCGCAGCCAGCGACGAGTCCACCTCACACGACTGCATCGACGACGGTAGCAATGCCTCAATAGGGGCGGCAGCAGCAGCCGACCGGCGGCCGGCGGGTCAGCAGCGGGCGGCGTCAAAAGTCTCTGGTGCGGCGGCGGCGGATGTGCACGGCGGATAAGTATGGATGGATGTTGGAAAGTAGAGGATCTAGCGGTGGTTATCCTAATATATTTAAAAGCGTACCCCACTTCTCTATTACCTCTCCCATCGCCTGTCGCTTGAGAGCGGCGCCCTTTTCTTTCATCGCTTCAGATTTTAGTAGAGAAATGAATAATTGTTTACTAGGCGCTTGAGATTTGTATTTTGCTGTTGTAATTGTATATTTAAACAAAGTTATTATTAATATTTGTATTTTACTTAGCTTCTCTATTGTAGGGAAGAAGAAGTTCGCAGTGTCAATGCAAATTTCCACGCGAAATTCTTCCCTTAAGTAAGTTTTCGTCTCTGATATGAAATTTTGTACAATAGCACAATCCCACAGCATGTGTTTAAGAGTTTCTTCATTATTCATGCAGAAAGTGCATCGCGCGTCATCTGCTATCCCGATTCGTTGTAAGAATGTATTTGTAGCTATTATACGGTTTGTTATGCGGTAGTGTAAACTTTGTAGATACGTATTCTTTGTTGAAGCTAGCACGTCATGCATAGTTGCATGATTTATCATGCCTACGTCCCTTGTCCATTTCTGTTCAAGTTTACTGTTTTCGCCGCTCTTCTTTTTGCGCAAGGCGTTGACAAGACTCTCATATACTATTCGTGATGTTTTATTTCTTTGGGAAAGCAAAGCGATTTGAAATGGAAGTATTGGGCATATTTTATTTTTCATTTTACAGTTGATGTTTGTGATGTGAGCTGATATATTCTTTGTCAAAGAGGCATAGCATAAGAACGTCATTTTAATGTTGTATGCTTGTCTGATCTGTTCTTTGTTCAATAACGAGCCTGTTTCGTTGCAAAATAAATCGGCGATAAACCGTAATCCTTTATTGTCCCATTCCTTGACAATGGTCTTTTGAAATCTTGTATATTCTGAAAACCATAGTTTAGCGGACAAAATGTCATTCTTATCAGTAATATAGGTTTTACAAAATGTTGCCCATGCATTGAGGACATCCTTCCAAAAATTGTTTCGAAGTTTTTTAGCTACGTCCAACAATTTCAAAGTCCCGAAACAAGCCACCTTTTCTATAGGTGGAAGCATTTCTCTTGCGACCATAGCCCACGATGTCTTCTGGTCCGCCCAATATAATCTTTTCAGCCAGGACGTTTTTAAACTCGACACAAATGACGAAATTTCTACCATTTTTAGGCCACCTTTCAGATAGTTTTGTACAAACGCTGATCTTTTAACTTTATCAGGTCCATTATTCCAAATAAAACCGAATATAAGTCTGTTTATTTGTTTAATATACTGTTCACTTGGATCTGGGAGCGAAGTAAGTACGTGTACCATTTTGGAAATAAGTAATGCTTTTGTTACTGTTATTTTCCCTATTAGAGTTAAATGTCTTCTCCGCCATTGTGCTATTTCTTTGACAATATTTGGTAAAATACTGTCCAGGTTATTGGCTGTTATGTTCTCGTTTGATTTATTGAATAATATTCCTAGAACTTTAAGCTGATTTACGACAGTCACCCCCAACTCCGTGAGAGCGGTTTCCTGGATATTTCTACCAATTGGGAGACATTTTGTTTTTTCTAGGTTCAGTTTAAGCCCGCTGACATCAGTAAAACTGGTCAGCTCTTGTATGACGCCACTTATTGAGCTTGTTTCCGGGCTTGAAAAGAGAACTAGGTCATCGGCATATTGCGACACTCGCACCTCTGTTTGTCCAGAAATTTGTATGCCTTTTATGAGTTTCGAATCGTTTAACTGGTTCGCGAGAGGTTCTACTATCAAATTAAATAAATAGCCTGACATAGGATCCCCTTGTCTGATGCCTCTTTCCATTGTGATTTTTGGGCCAAGAAAACCATCGAGGAGAATGCGAGAGTGTAATGCTGGATTGAGGTAAAGAGTTTTAATGAGTTTTCTGAAGTATATCCCGAAGTTGTACTTATCTAGCGCTGACGATACAAATTCCCATGAAATTGTGTCGAAGGCAGCCTCGAAATCTATCGCTATCACTATACCAGATGTTGAAGAATTATTTAGATGCTCAATGACATCGTACATTACTCGGGTATTTTCTCCAATGAAGCGGCCTTTGATGTATGCGGTTTGGGATGGTGAAATAAGTTTCTGTATGACACTTTTTATTCTATTGGAGATGGCTGCAGATATTATTTTAAAATCGATATTAAGGAGTGTAATCGGTCTCCATCCTTTTGTCGATTTCTGCTGGGATCCTGGCTTTGGAATAAGTTTAACAATGCCCATGTTATGCGAGTTAATATTTTGCCCTTTTTCAAATCTCTCAATCCAAGCACGGTAGAGAAAACCACCCAAATAAACCCAAAAATGTTTGAAGAAATCAGCTGTAAACCCATTAGCCCCGGGAGACCTCCCTTTCTTCATACTCATTAGGGCTATGTACAATTCTTCTTTTGATATAGGTCTATCTAAGTTACTCTTTTCATTTTCAAGTATTTTACGTTTAATGTTTCTGTCGAGGTACGTATTAGGGTCTGCACTCATGTGCTTCTTTTTGTATTTATTTTGAAGATTATCCGAAAAGTGTTGAAGTATTTCTTCTGTGTGTGTTATTATTTTTTCCTCAAGTTCTATGACCTGAACTGAATTTTTAATTGCATTCCGTTTTTCAAGTGACAGAAAATATTTTGTACATTTTTCGCCGTCTTCGTACCAGTTTACTTTCGACCTTCTTATCGAGCCTTCTATGCGCGGTCTACGTATATCCTCTAGAGACTTCTGTAATTCCTCCAAGTGTTTAAAACCGCAGAGATTTGGTTGGGCGTCTAACGCTGTTTTCAATTCGCTTATTTTGTTCGTTATTTTAGTTTCTTGTTCTCTGAAGTTTCTTGCTCTTCGTTTTGAAAATTTTACTGTTTCACCCCTGATAAGCATTAACAATGTTTCGTAAAATAAGCTACAGTCAATTGTAAGTTCTATTGAATCGAAGTTTTTGTGATTTTCGACGAACTCCACAGAGTATATTGGAACAGCATATTGTTTAACGGCGTCAACAACCACATTTTCGATAAGGCTTAGGTAATTTTTATCTTCCAACAACGATTCGTTAAACATCCATAATCCAGGTCCTTTTTTCTTTTCGGTGATATTTATCTGCATTGTGACTATACTATGATCTGATCGATAGCCTGCCTGGATGGTACTGGCAATGAGCTGTGCAGTCATATGTTCGCTGATAAAAAACATATCCAGTCGTCCAAATTTGTATGGATTGACCTTGGACCAGGTGTATGATTTTTTGCCTGGATTTATCTGGGCCCATGCGTCTACCAGACCCTGTTCTTCAGTTACCTGAATAAATGCATCTCTCGCTTTTGGGTTATTTTGCTGTAAGTAGTTTGAATCATTTTTGAAGTCGACAACGAAATTAAAATCTCCAGCGATTATTACGTTTTCTATCGAGATTCTATCAAGTTTATCACAAATAGTGTAAAAGAATAAAGGCCGGTCGTCGTTTGGTCCGTAGACGTTAATTAGCGTGTATGTATTCATAAACATTTCGAAGACAATAATGTTGTAATTTCCTGTCGGGCAGTGCTCTTCATAAATAATTTTGTGTTGGGTTCGTAAATTAAAGAGAATTGATGTGCCTCTACTGTTGAACGTTCCAAACGAATGATAACATCGGCCGGGCCATAGCGTATTGAAAAACGGAGCTTTTCGCTTTGTTAAGTGTGTGTCTTGTAAAAAGTACACGTCATATTAAAGGTTGTTCAAGTAATCAAGAACATCTCGCCTTTTCTCTGAACTGCCCAATCCTCGGCAGTTGAAAGTCAAGCACTTTAGTTCACCCATTGTTGACAATTTGCAAATGGTACGGTGCTGATAAATGACTTGACACTGCTATCATAAACTGTTGAGGGTTTGGGGGTGGGAGAAGATACAAGAGGAAGGAAATGTCTCGGCAAAAGCCAATCATACCGCCGCCGCCAGCACACCGAGAAGAGTAGACAGCCGCACCGCGCCGATCTCCGCCGTCCGCCGGGTCGGACCGCACCACCGCCAGCGCCATCAGACAGCGCCCCGCCGCCGGCATCGCCGAGGACGGACCGCCACCGGCCGCAGACGCACGCCACGCCGCCGGCGCCGCCGACGCCATCGCCTCCACCAGCCGCACCACGCAGCCCACCGCCACCGGGCGAGCCCGCGCATCAGGTAACGAGTCCGTGTCTCTCACTGTGGGATGAGACACAGATATACGCCAGAAACTGCATCTAACACACGCGCAAAATAGCAAATACACACATACAAACAATGTGAGGCTAGACACACCAAATTTATTCCGCATGATTACGCAATAATGTATCATACTAGAAATGCCGACCTCAAACCATGCTGGAATTACACGGAACCATGGTATGTTGCCGTTAATCCATGCTACAAACATATCTTTCTCTAACTGACTGAAAAGGCGGGAAAAGAACGAAACAAGACTATCGCGCATCTCAACACAATTTATGACTCGGTACATGTAGGAAAACTGGTTCAGTTTTTGCTTGCAAAGCCCAGCTGACGCACCTTCTCCATAGAGTCAACGCGAGTGCTAGTGCCGAACTTAATCGTTTTGCAGAACACATGGCCCCACCTGGTAAATACTGTGTAGACCTTGCCAGCTTTTCTTGCCGCTAGAAGCGAGTGGTAGATGTGGTTCTTCTCTTCGGTGAGGCTCTCGTTGATGAAGAGATCGCCTCTTCCACGTAGCTCCATTCGCCGGGTCATCAGCTGTTCTCTGACCGAACCGGCTCCGGACCGCACAAAACGGATGATAACACGATTGTTCGGTCCTGGGAGGCGATGGGCCCGGTCGATGTCAGCTTCTGTGAAGCTCAGGTCTCTGAAGCGCTCACGGATGACGCCGACGACGAGGCCGTTGATGTCTTCTTCTCTTGCGTTCCGGTCACTGTGACGGGGCTCGCGCTCAGCGCCGCCGCCGCCCGGCTGACCGGCGCCGGCCGGTCCGCCGCTCCGGTCGGACGGGGCCGGCGAGTCCGCGCCCCGGGGCGCCGACCTGTCACTCGGCGGCAGGGGCGCAGCCAGGCGCCGGTCGGGGTGGGGCGCTAAGGAACGCCCGGAAAGGATGAGGCACGGAATACGAGAGTTCATTTCGGCCTTCTCAGCTCTGTCGTGCAATCGTTGCATCTCCTCTCGCGTCTCTTGCAATTCAGAGGACATTTTCTCCATTTCGATGTCCTTGGCGTTGACGTGCTCTTCCAAGTCATGGATTCGGTTGTTCAGAGCTTCAAACTTTGACAGCAGGCTTTCTTTGAAGTCGTGGAGCTCTCTGGACAAAAACAGTGACAACCGGTTTTCAAGGCCCTCCATTGCGTCTTCAATCAACGTCTTTACTTCACCAGTCGTCTGTCGGGGTGAGGCGTCAGGCTGTCGTCTCTTCCCTGCTGGAGCCGAGTCGCCAGACTCAGAGCGATCGCGCTTGTTCGCGTTGTCGTCATAACTTCTGACGAGTTCGCTGACTGATGACCCTCTCCGTAGAGACTTGTCATTGCCCACTACTGCTGCAACCTCCTCACCGTCACTCATTCGAGACATCGTGCCTCGGTCACGCACAGTCGCGATCACGGGTCACCGCTCTTCCAGTCACAACCCCCGCCTGGAGTCGCCTGGGCGCGGAGCGCAGCGCGGGACGTCCGGCGCGGCCGGCGGTCACCGAGGAACTGCGACTAGCGACTTATGCTTAGCGACTATATAGTCTTAACACACCAGCTTGTCATAGAGCCAAAATGAAGTTACATCGGCAGCAGGTATGTCATATGACCTTCACATTATTTCAATTCGCTCATCCTCCGCGTAAAAACCAGCTTTCGCTCTCTGTTATTGTACCTACCGTGCCCGTGCAGCCATTTGTCACACAGGCTCGGTGGCGGCGCGGCGCCTCTTTTGTGGCCCCTGATTGTCGGTAATCCCATAAATCCCCAATCAAATCACATCAAAACAGGAATTAACGCGGCGCCCGCTTTGTCTGTGATCTGGCGCAAGCCGGCCTCAGTTGATTGCAGGAGCGCGGACGTGCGCACGGCCGCCACTCCCGCGAAAGGCACGGCCGCAAATGACATTATGCAAATGTATGCTGATCGCCTGTGTTGCCGGTGCGCCGTGTCAAAAATAAGAGAATTGATGTGTAGCGGACAGTAAGTCGCAGGCATCTGTCATCCCGGCGGGGCGCCGGACAAGTCGGCAGAGTCGGGCCAGCCGGGAGCATTGTCTGCTCGTCAGAGACACCGCCGTCCGCGCCGCCTGCGCATGTCACCGCTCTCATGGGCCGCCGCATCAATGGTATCAATGTGCCAATGGCGGGGCTATCAGTGGCAATAATCGAAAACAAATATTGTGTGTCAGATGCAAAGGGACCGGTAGCTACATGTATTCTAGATGAGTCTCCAACACCTGACGTGGAACAACAAACATATCACCCACAGCCCTTGACTGTTCTTTCGGCATAAGCCGATTTGTCCACTGTAGTGTTGCTGCACACGCTTAGCGCACCACAACTAAAAGGAAGCTCACGTTTCTCCTGTGGGTGATTGAGTTACCCCGGCGCCGTACCAGCGTCTGGGCGCCACTCGGACCTGAGCCGCGGGTGGCGCGCTCGACCCCGTTTCCAGCGGCTGCGTTTCGCCCTGTCATCTGCTCGCGCCGACCTCCCGGCGCGAGCGACACTTGTCCGCCAGTGCTGAGAGGGGCAGCCCGCCGCGGCGGGGGAGCGGCGGCCACTCGAGTCAGACCACCTGGACAGAGCGGCTCACCGGCGCGCCGCCGGCGCCGGTAATCACATCTGTGCAGTTTCCGGCTGGTTTGCCGCCACCATCAGCATTCCGACTGTTCCGTCGCTGGCGCTAACTCAATCGGTGCCTCGCGCGCCATACGGAGCCATTAGGGGGCCGCAGGGGGGTGGGGGGACGGGAGAGGACCGCCCGACAAACCGTGACGCCCGGCAGGGGTCGAAGGTCGGACTGGTTCTGCCGGCTGCCGGCCAACTCTCAATTTAGGTGACCGTGCAGGCAGTGAAATGTTTATTTACAGGGGCGTAGGCAGGGGGGGGCCACTGGGCCATGGCCCCCCCCCCCCCCTTGGGCGCCGAAGGCGCCCTTTGCGATTGGAGGGCGCCGAAGGCGCCCTCCAATCGCAAATGCAATTGTAATAGAATCGAATCGAAAAACAATCGCGACTGGAGGGCGCCCAATCGCGAATGTGTTTGCAGGGAAAATACGGTTGGAGGGCGCCCTCGGAGGGCGCCATTCCAAATACGCACTCCAAATACGATTGGAGGGCTCCCTTGGGCGCCCTCCAACCGCATTTGTAGGCTAAAGCTTTCTAAGCGTAGCGGTAGTCGCCTATGTAAGCCTGTTGATCGCTGCCCTCCTACCCACTGGCGCCCTCATTTGATCGTTGTACTCCTACCTATTGGCGCTCTCTGGTAAACAGGCGCCCTCTCACCCGAAGGCGCCCTCCTGTAGGTCGCCACCTTGCCCTACACAATGGTGCCCTTCTGCTGGTCGGCACCCTCATAATTATTGGCGCTCTCCCACCAATTGTGCCCTCGTGAAATTTTGATGGCCGCCCTCCTCCCTTTTGGCACCCTCTTGTTGAGTGCCACCCTTCTAGCCATTGCATGGCGCCCTCTTACCTATTGGTTCCCTAGTCCCTCCTGTTGAATGTTAATCGGGGCCCTTCTACCTATTGGCGCCCTCGTGTTGATCGCCGCCCTCCTAACCACTGACGCCCTCCTGTTGATCGCCGCCCTCCTACCCACTGGCACTTTCCTGCTAAATTGGCGCCCTCCCCACAGGTCCCCTCCTGTTTAATGTCATCCTCTTGGGCAAAGGCACCCTCCTCACCATTGCCACCCTCCTGTTGAACTTGATCGTCACCCTTCCACTCATTGGCGACCTCTTGTTGATCGCCATCTTCCTATCTATTGGTGCTCTCCTGTTCCTTTCCGCCCTCTCACCTGGTGGCACCCTCCTGTTGATTGTTGATCGGGGCCCTCCTACCTATTGGCGCCCTCCTGTTGATCGCCGCCCTTCTACCCATTGGTGCCCTCCTGCTGCTTGCCACCATCCTACCTATCGGTGCCCTCCTGTCGAAACTCGGGATGTTGATCGGGGCTCTCCTACCTATTAGCGACCTCCTGTCGATCGCAGGCAGCCCTTCTACCTATTGGCGACCTCCGTTGATCGCTGCCCTCCTATAATTTATCTACTCCTTTGGCATGTTTCCCAACTTAGCAGTTCTCTTGCACATATTGATGTCTTTCCTGATTTATCTACTTTGTTCATTTGTGGCCTGTGAAAACTGCCACAAATGAACGTGCATTCAGCATAATGAATGAAGCATACCAAAACTGTCTACGCTCTACCATGCATAAAACACGTCTTTGGTCTTAACGGATTGATCTTACTTTACATGCATCATGACATCTATTTTATATGGATCACGATTAAGTATTGTCATCAGGTTCGGCTGCAACAGCAGGCATCAGTTTCGGTGATTGAAGCTGGTTATTTAGGTATTCAATACTGTAATATGCATCTGTGAGAAGGTCATGAGGGCTGGTCGAGGTAATTTGGATGAGAAGCCCGAGGAGGCTAATCAATCTCATGAGGAACAGTCCTGTTATGGTTCACCTATCTTTCTGTTTCTGCCGCCTTCTCGTTGTGCGCTTGTGTTTACGCACCTCGCGCTCCGGTATCAATCCGATATGGTGGTCTGGTGTGTATGCCACCGCCAATAAACTTTTCTACATCGTCACCCATGGGCGAAGCTTCCTATACAGTTTGTGTGGCACCGGCCCCACCAAACCTTAGGTATTTTTACACCTTCAAATTTGGTAAAAGAGCGAGAAGAGCTTTGAACAGAGCTCGTAAAATATGTGCCTAAAAGGCGGAGGAAAAGGTTGTTTTCAAAAATTTCGCGCGCCTTCGGCGCGCACAACAACACTTCTTTAGTAGGAACTTATAGCCAATCACTTCCAACCTTTTCGTCACGTGTCAGAATAACCCGCGCCAGGACATTTCTTCAGACATGCGGTAGAAAAATCACATATACCACTACGCTACGAGCTTCCGTTTTTTCCTGTTGGGGGAGGGAACTGGGTGAGCGGGAGGGGCACACCTTTTGGTACAAAACAAAATACACACGATGGAAAATCAATGCAGCATAACCTATACCAAGGTACGCAAAAAAACTGGTGGCGCAGTAAAAAAAGGCCTCCCACCCCCACCCCCCTCCGCTGAGCGATCGTTAAGGATTTTTATCTCGCGAACGTATTGCGCCCTCCTTGGGTGAGGTGGCGCCCTCCAAACCCTTGGCCCCCCCCTTCGCGATTTTCTAAATACGCCGCTGTTTATTTACGACGTGTGGCGAATAATATTCCAAATAAACAGCCTTTATCCTTATTGGATTTTGATTACCAACAATAACGGCAAAAGAGCTGCTCATCCTTTTACCTTGTTAGCGTGGATTCGTCAAGTTTCACAATACAGACACTCTTTGCAGTTCGCTGAAGACAAGGGGCTTCCTCACGCGCGCGGCACTGCAGCGCAGCAGCCATAAGTTGTGTAAGTTGGCTGTCGCAAACTTTCCGGCTGGTGACGGCTCGACACAATGAACCTGTTAGCAGGCGGCGTCACCCCGCCGGCGGCATTCCACTCTATTACTCTCAGGCGCCAACTGAAATTAAATGGTCTAATGCTATTTGCCAGATTTCATTAGCATTTCTATTAGCATATAACACCCCCCAATCTTTCCTGGATACCATTTGGGCTTGATTAAAAGCCATCGAAGCGCCCCAGGGCGCAATTAATTTCCGATCGGCCTCGTCGGTGGCAGAGCGGCATTACCGGGAGATAGAGCACGCCGATCGGCCGGCCGGTCACGTGACCGGGCGGCTGATCAAAGAGCGCGTGCTGCTGACGGAGCGCCGCCCAGAGATCGGCTTCGGTCGGCGGTGCTCACGCATCGCGGCGCAAACCAATCAGCGGACAGCGCTCGCGCCGCACGCTCCGGCGGCCGCCGCGCCGGCTGCGGCTTTGTGTAGCCGCAATTGTCGCTTTGAGACGCCGGAAGCGGTTTTATCGTCCGCTGTTGAGCTGGCCGTTTCTTGGCGGGGCTACAGATGACAGAGGCCATTGGAGCTGATCAAAGGGCATCTATCTGTATTTGTTGGCTGTCATATTTTGTGACTCATCTCATGTTGACATAGCAATATTGGAAACAAACTCAGATTTTTTACGAGTTCATATTAGCAGACGCTGGACGCGCACTGGCGCAGTGCTACAGCATTAAACACCTCACCGGACACATGCAAAATGTTCTGCCTTAATATGCTTACCAGTGTAACTCTTGGGCTTTGTCGCAAATCATCACTTTTTGATAGCATTAATTGTAATTATATGATAACGAAGAAACGTGTTAAATAAAAGTGGAAAGCTCAACCATTTTATAACGCCTATGTTTCATAGTGAATTTATTTCATTAGCCCGTAAATGAACTGTCGTTCAGCTCATAGATTCTCACATCAATAAGTAATAAACTAAAAGCTTTTACGTCGTCCGCCACTAGAATTCTATTGCTTTATTGATTTCACTAACCACAATAGCTAGGTATGTACCTACCCTTTCTGTCTGCCTCTATCCACTTCTCTCTCTCTCTCTCTCTCTCTCTCTCTCTCTCTCTCTCTCTCTCTCTCTCTCTCTTCTTTTATCTCATTCTCTCCCTCTCCCCTCTCCACCCCCTGACGACCAGCCCCCACCCCGTCGGCCGTCGTTGCCGACACCCCTCCGCCGCCGCCGTCGTCGCGGCCGACGCGGCGAGAGGCGCAGGTGGCCGCGGCCAGATTAGGGATCACCGCCGCGTCGGGAGAGACACTCAAACCGGCCGCGGATTCATCAAAAGAGTAATGCTCTCGATCTCCAGGGAGCGGCATTCAGTCGCCCGGATTTAGTGGTGGCGCGCGCGCGCGGAAAAGCGCGCGGGCGGCGGCGGCGCGCCATTTCTGGCGGCCGCCGTCCCAGGTCGATGCGGACGACGCGTCGCGGCCAGAATTGGCTTACGTGTGGGCTCAGCGCGGCCGACGGCGCACAATGGGGAGGAATGAAAGCGATATCCCACGGATGAGACGGCGCCGGGTCGCGCTGCGCCCGCACCAAATGGCCGGATGGAGGAGCCGTGCTGGTGGCTGTGCGCCGTGCACCAGATGGCTAACTGTATGGACGTGAGCCGATCCTGTCTGAGGAAAGGTACCAGAATTGGACTGAGAGTGGACCATGCACAGCTGCACATATTGGTTAGGTACTGACAGGATGGTTGGCTGCTAGTTGTTACTCTTTGAAGGTTGTTTGTCTCTTTGTTATCGATGGCTGCCATGACAATTGACACTACCCGGATAAATCATGTTGCATTGCATTGCATTTTTAGGCAATTTCAATCGTTTGTGAAAGCTGCTATACAGGTGCACAAGATCCAGCGATAATCAAAACGTTACCCATTTTCTAGCATAAGAGTCTGATCTAATGAGTACTGAGATTCTTATAATTTTTCATTTCCGTTCTTAGTTCTTACGTTTTTTTTGTAATATGCATATATTCACTTTCAGCTATCCGACTAATTTCTCGACAACTTTGAACATGGTCATTTGTTTCGTTATCACCACGTTACAGCTTCAAACTAAGGTAACGTTTTTACTCAGTATGACTCACGTTTCTTCGGGTCACCAAACATGTTGAAAATCAAGATGAGTTCTCTATTATGGTGAAAAGATCCAATGATGACCGTGATGCTGATACTTTCGATTATTTGCTGTAATATCAACCATACACATCCGAAGTGACATCTGATCACAGCAATGAAACGAAAACCGATGATCAACAAAAGAAAAAGAGAAAAGAACAACACTCAAAACGGTCTACTGAGGGGTCGGTACAGCAAATAACGTGCGCCGGAGCAGTCTTCCTGTCTTCCGGTACAGTATCATTTCAGGCGCTTGACAACTAGTGTCATCTAGCGGCAGGTGTTCAAGACGGTTGACGGCGCCGCCAGTCGCGAGAAGCAAGTGTTACTCGGTCTGGGCAACACATTACCATAATTATTGGTGTTGCAGTTTGCGCTCGATCAGCAGAGTGCACAGGATGCATTTTTAAGGTTAGAATGTTATCTCAATATTCGCGCTTTGATAACATAACGCCTTTTTACCAAGAGACCCGAAGGTTTTGCATGTAATTGATCTCCTTCAGACTTCAGTCGATCACCGTTTTCCCGTAGTTCTAGGGCCTGGGTTTTTCCCAGGGTAATAGACTCTGAAGTAGGTATATTTATATTATTTGCTAACTTTTGATCACAATGCGAGCTGTGACCACGGACCAGCACGGCGCGCTGCAACTTATAGAGGGTGCCGTTTTACGGTTCCATTTCATAAGAAGGGCTCTCAAATCACATGTGATTGTAATACAAAAAGAATGGTTGCACGAAGACTGTGAATGGCTGACTAATGATAATGCTGCTTAGATATATGATATTATTTTCGCATTAAACGTTGACTATTGAAACCACTTTCGAGCCCTATACGGTTGCCTCAATCACAGCCGTTTTCCGGCATTTTACTGTCCGTCTGACTCGGCCATTTGTGATGGCTGACACGGCTTTTTATTCCCTTCTATTGATTGTTTAACTCTTCTCCAAGGAGTGACAGCCGCATATCCCCGCCTCCCCCCAGCCGTGAGACCGCCGTCTCCACACTCCACAGGCGTTACCACTGCCCCCCTTCACAGGCGCGACATCACTTATCCTCGCTTTTCCCCAGAAGTGATAACTCCTATCTCCGCCCTTTTTTCAGGCGTGACACCGCCATCCTCCTCGGCGTCCGGCGCGGGCCCCATCTCGGCCGCTGGGGCGCCGCCCTCCCCGGCCAGCCCGGCGCCGCTGCTGGCTCCGCTGGCCCTGCCGTTCACGGCCGGGTCGTTCGGCGTGGTGCAGGTGGGCAGGGACGAGCCTGCCGCCCCGACACCGTTCGGCCGGCGCGGCTCGCCCGGCCTCAGCTGTGTGGTGTGCGGCGACACGAGTAGCGGAAAACACTACGGCATCATGGCCTGCAACGGCTGCAGCGGCTTCTTCAAGCGCAGCGTTCGCCGCCGCCTCATCTACCGGTACGGTAGGAAGGGGCAGCGGAGGGGAGACTGGGAAATTATGGATGGTGCCGAGACTTTAGAGCCGAGAAGGTGTCATGAATGAATGAATCAATTTATTAGGAAGCAATGTCACTAAAAAATCACAACATATCAACATATCAACGAATAAGAACAACAATAAAAGTATATCAATTAAAATTAACCCGTCATTGTCGACGCATCCCAAACATTAAGCTATTGCCTCTGTTCCAGATGCCAGGCTGGCACAGGCAAGTGTGTCGTCGACAAGGCTCACAGAAATCAGTGCCAGGCGTGCCGGCTCAGAAAATGCCTCGTCATGGGAATGAACAAGGATGGTAAGATAACTATTGCAACTATCAAGGAGACCTACACAATGCACAAAGTAAACCTATTATGCCGCTCCGATTACTGCAGGCAGTGCCTTTTGGCTGTCACGAAGACCACGCCTACCACGAATGTCACGAATGTCGCGAAATGAACTTTATGAGGTCGCCACTTGACCTCATGTGACCTATAGGTAGGTATATTTGTAGTCGGTATCAAGTGATAGTAATAATTAGGTACCTACTTTACCTCGTTATGTAAAACTGACACAGACGATTGAACTTAGGAATGAGCAAATTAGATATACCTTAAAATTAAACCAATGAATAACTAAAGGCCGCCGTCCACTATGCGAAACGCTTGCGGATGTCCATCACATTGCGGCATCGCTTGCGGTCCGTACGGAATTTAACACAGAGCCCTATGGGCGCATCCGGTCCGTACGGAAATCGTGTGCGCTCCGTGCGGACTGCATCCGAACGGCAATCAGCTGTTGATTTTCCGTTTAGCTCTCCGCAAGCGTTTCGGAAGCGGTTGCTACGGAAACTAAATAACAAAGTCCGACATGTTGAACTTTTCTGCGGAGAACGCAGGCGGAACGGACGCGGACAGGTACAGTCTTCCGTCTTCGAGTTTTCAATTGCAAATTTAACCCTCGCCGGCACAGGGGGGGGGGGGGGTTGATGCAACCCCCCTAAGTTTTTTCGCGAATAACTCGCGTAAATAGCGGCCGATCGCGACGAAACTTTCAGTACCCTCGCATTGATCAATTTTACATCTACCCTGAAAATTTCATGACCCTGACCCAAATGACCTTTGACCTGTGACCTCTTTTCCGAGACCATGTTTGGCCGAAATCGCGATTCGGCGTATGTCGGCTCGCATTAGCCGCGCGTTTGCAAGCTTTTCGTGGTTTCAAACGTTCAAACATGTGATTTGATGTTGCTCCCATACATTAGGGTGGGTGTCAAGGTCACCTGAAGGTCAGGTCAGGTCATTGACCTTTGGTGACCTCGGGTGACCTCGGTTCACTTTTTCGAGTTTTACATGTTTCTAGGCTAGTTTTTGGAGCTGAATTCGAATTTAGCAACCATTTGAACATTTACGAAGTAGTTTTGGTGCCTTCGTAACATGTTACGAAGCTGTCAGAGGCGGTTGACACGTATTACGAATACCCGTCACAACCCCTACCGGTTGACCTGACCTGACCTGACCCGACCTGGTCTAAATGCTTAAAGACATCATCTCTGATCAAAACTAACACGATATTCGTGATCAGCACCCCGGAAAACCACATAGCAGTCACACTTTACGGCTTTCTAACAGGTTCCAATTTTCCCGGTTTTCGGGTCATTGACCTGACCTGGAAGGTCACCCGATGACCTAGGACCTTAAAATTGGGTATCATCGGCTTTGTCTCGTGACGGGCAACACGCTCGTTTTTTCCGCGAAGCTCTAGCTCGATCAGGGGCCAAACGCGAGGGGGGGGGTTGTACCAACCCCCCCTTGTGCCGTCGAAGGACGCAAAATGGCCTGTGCTGGCGAGGGTTAAGAAATAATTTCAACTCTTTCAAGATGAAGTAAGTAAACACAATTTCCTTGACATGGCAGCACTATGTTATGCTAGTAAATTGCTATACTTTCTTTTGTAATAACTGATAATTGTGTAGCAAGGTAATGAAGAAATGGGCGGGCGGGTAAACACTCCTCTGCTTCGTTGCAGCTGACCCAGCACCGGGGTCCACCGTTGTTCGGCTGTTGTAGCAGAAGAGAGAATAATTCGCCGCTGGAGGAACTCGATAGTAAAGCTGCTAGAACAGGGAAGCTTGAGAGTCGTTGAAGAGATTCCGAGAGGGATCTTCAGAGAGAGAGATCCAGATAGTGATGAGATCCACCTGAGAAAGATGTAGGTATCCAGATCCACCTTGCATACAAATACATCTGATGGAAGATGCTTTAAAATTTTGAGGCTTGATGATTCTGTTCATTGTATAGACCATGATGCACGAGATGCTTCTTCACTGCTCGGATTAGGGATAGAGGGATCCGATCAGCTGGGTTTGCGGCACAGTTGGGCAGGTGAAGGACAGGGCATTCGAAGTTCCGATGACCACTGCCAAACATATGGGTGGTAATTACATTGATAAATTGAATGTGATCATTCGTCTAGTCACCCATTCCTATATCACTGGCCTCCCCATTAAGAAAATTGCCCACTTAATTCGTATTAGCGTTGCTAGTTTTAAGTTGCCCTCAAGAATCATTTGTTCGACTGCCGTAACCGAATTCTACCAAATTCCCATCGGCCTTACTCTAAGATTCATGCGTCATCATTCTCACACCCTTGCTCGCATTACGTTCACATTTCATGTATTCACCCAAATTTAATTGGTAGCCCCCGAAATTCCCTCCGATAGTGTTAGGCGTCTTACAAACCATGGTCTCCCCGGCGAGATAAATGTCTCTTCCGAAATCCATATGCACGCTCCGCTAACCGGCGACAAACATACTTATCGCAGGGCTGTCCAGAATAATTATGCACAAATATCCACCCTCCTATTTTATGGGATTCACTACACGTCCGATAGACTTATGGTTATACACACATACACGATTTATATCCGACTTATCTCTCTACCGGGAGAGATTACCTATGCCCTCTTCCGGTCCGCGTGTAACATTCCCGTTCACGACCCAGGGACCACAGTTCATATCCTGGAACTATCCTTAAACCATGGGATTTACTCTTCAAGGCCTTACGTGTCCTGGAGTACATTCTTCCCTCCCCTGAGGCTGTCCAGTACCGATTAGAGTACCTTTACGAAATAAGTATGAGGATTTATTCGGGACACTACGGCTCGCTTTATCCGCCCTTTGGGTGACTCACCCCTGACCTTCGGCTTCTTGCCTTTGGCATAACTTACTCTCCACTGCATACTGCGCCAATCTTTCCCCTCCCCCTGCCGTAGAAACCTCTCACTGCCTTCTCACCCAGTGTTACCTAAGCGGGAAAATTAACAGTGGCCGGTACCACTGGCGGAAAACGTGCATATGCCCTGCGTACGTGACGGTGTGTCCCTCTTATCATTCCGGTCTGGACGTGGGTTTAGAGAAGTGCATCTGTGTCTCATACAGTCATGCTGGTAAACATTACGCCATAGGAGACGGGCAAACAAGCCGTCTGTGCCTCCCAATGCCCTATGCCAATATTGGTGGAGTAATGATTGGCGCTAACTCGCAAGAACACGGATAACAGAAACGCATTATTTATCCTAGCCAAATCGTAATCTCAAGTCATAAATTCTGCTGCACACGTGAATCCAATCATCAGTTCTCGTATACAATCCTAGTCGACCTTGAACCGCTCTTGATTTAATCAGGTGATCTAGAACCAATTAGTACGCACCGATCTGTCGTCTGGTTGTGATCCACCGTATCATAGTAAATTACTGAATGCTCAAACGGAAATGACTCCTTGAAACTCGTTCGATAGCTTCTGATGGGCTACTAGTTACCTATACAAATTATCTTTATAGAGTGCCAGAATATTGTCATAGGGGTCCCTAGCCTTTCATAGAAAATCTAATTTAAATCATCCTTATATTCGCAGTAACCAATGCACATCAAACGAACTGCAGTCCTAGATATCATAAAGCATGTCATATTTAAAATTATGCATTAACTGTTTACGTTCTTATCCCGTTGCAACTTTCCACAACTAACCATGTCTCTATACGATGACCTTCACCTACCGCACGCGCCCCAATTACGGCTAACCCACTGCCCCTGTTGTGGTTGCTCCTCGCGCCCTCTGGCGGCTCAACGCCCGCGTCGGGGACGACGAATACCACGGCCGCCGGCCGGCGCCGCGTCGACACCGTCAGTCACAGTCACGCCGTTATGGGCGCGTCAACACTCGCGGTACAGTGCTCGTGCGTGTTGTCTCTTCTGGCCGGGTAGATTCACCGGATGTGTCAGTGAGTGTGAATCTGGTAAAATATTGCTACAATATCTCCCTGTTCGACATCTCATCAGCTCCATTCCACGTAAGTTTTTTTTTTTTTTGAATTAAATTCCTGTCCCATTTAATCGTTCCCCAACAAAGATGGTCCTTTCTAGTATTTATTCTACAAAAGCACAACGATCGGTACCTATATCAGTCGCATATTAGTTCTAATCACAAACAATTCTACATCTACCTGTTACTCGACATTTCGCAATTTCAATGACGCAAAGTGACCATCTAAAGTCGCAAAGTGTCAAACCGTCAACCTCAAACCACTGCTCACAACTCTGCACCTAAGTAACAGAAGAAATTCCGCCGTAAGCTCAAGCATTCGTATTGTCCTCCTCCGTGGCCGAGTGGATAAAAGCGCCGGAATTCGACGCCTAACCGGAAGTGAGAGCCCGGTTCAAGCCCCGGCGCGGGCGGCCACATTTAGCTCCTACGTGTAATGGCGTGCGTGTCTGTGGCAGGGGCCGCACAGAAGCCAGGTAGCGTGAGTGAGCGGAGGGGACCGTGTCCAGTCGTGAGGGCACGTTAACCCTCGCACGACCAGGCCATTTCTCATAACACGAACGACCAGGGGGGGGGGTTGTTACGACCCCCCCCTGGCGTTTCGAAACGGAAGGTCGTAGAGCTTAGCGGAAAAAACCAACGGATTGCTCTCAACGAGATCTCGCGATTGGTGGTATATTTTTTGGTCCTAGGTCAACATTTGACCTACTTATGACCGGTCAAAGGTCAAATTTTCCGAAAAAATTAAACTTTTTCAACTTTCCGCGGCGATTGCGGCAAAACGGTGGGAGAAATCGACTTGAAACCTTCACTATCGTGTTCCTTGATCAATTCTCTATCGTTTGGTATGTATTTCGTTTCCCTAGCTCTAAAAATGGCGCGTTGGGAGCGCCGGAAGTCGGCAAGGTCACAGTCGGCGGCAGAAATTCGAAAAAATCAAAATTTAAATTTTTGAAATCTGATTGTATTTTTGGATTTGGGAGGTCCATTTGCTCCCTATAGAAGCTAATATTGCTGCATATTCCCATTGAGGTGACAAGAATTGGCAAAATAGTGGTTCGGGCGCTTTTCAAAAATAGTACCGGACGCTGTTCCTCTTGTGACGTCATAGCTCCGTGACCTGACCTGACCCGGTCAATTTTCTTGCACCACACGATAGCCAATGCTTGCCCCAACATGCATGGGAAGTTTCATCATGATCCATCAAACAATGTGGGTATCACCGGCAGAAAACCTAGGGATTCGGCGCACACGTTTGGTAACTGTCGGCCGGAGGCTGTACCTCTTATGACGTCATAACTCCGTGACCTGACATGACCCGATCAATTTTTTTCGGCAAAAGATGCGCAAAGGTTGCCCCAGAGGGTATTGAAAATTTCAGCCCGCTACGACAAGCCGTTTAGCGTGCACTTCGAAAAAACCTCAGGGGGGGGGGGTTGATACAACCCCCCCCCTAGGCGTTCTATAGTCAGGGGAAGCAGGCCCATTTTTGGGCCGAATAACGCAAAATTGGGTAGAGCTCAGCAAAGGGTGGTTTCTGGGACAAAAATGACCGCTGAACCCGAATCTGACCGGTGCGCACCTGTAACTAATGATGCACCACTTCCAGAGCACGTGCAACTGCGTGGTTCTTCTTTTTTGAAGAATGGTACCCTTTTTATTTATTTTAAAATAAAGTTAGTTGTGTAGTTGCGTTGTATTCCAAAACTTTAATATTATAGCCAAAATTCATTGCATAAATGAAAGTCCTAGTTAACGAATATCGCAGACAATCTATGACGTCACTGTGACGTCATTTATTCGTAAACTGACGGGAAAATGAGGTGTGACAACAAAACATTTAACTTTATTCACAGGATACGCTCATTGGCGGGTTCAAAATGCATTGAGCATGCTTAGAAAATATCTCCCCGTTGCAAAAAGTAAAAATCGTCTGGATGGAGGTACCATTTTGGCCCACAGGGGGCGAAATCCGCGGAGTGTGCGTTTTTACCCCAAATAGTTTTTGTGCAATAACTTTTGATACAATGCTTGCATGTCGTCCATTTTACCATCGTTGTGATTCTCTCACCGAGACGCATCGAATAGTATGCAAATTGACTTCGATTGGTTAAGATTATATTTTACCGCAGTTCATGAGCTCAGGTCGATTATCACGCTAGTGAAGGTTATGACCTGACTGGTAATGATCATGTAGTTTACAAATTCGCTTTGGATTATCAAGATAATCGCATGGAAAATGCTTTCATTGTTCTTATGTGGTTTTATCAAAAGCTATAGCTGAAAAATTGCTGATGACGCTTTCAGGACGTCACATGACAATCCTGGACGTCATACATGACACATCCTGACAATCCTGACGTCACATGACAATCCTGGACGTCACATGACAATTTCAGGACGTCATAGGCCAATCCTGAAGAGTGAGGCCCGGACCAGGGGTGAGCAGCCGTTGCGGATCTGCGAGGCAATGGTCTGTCCCCATCGGTACTTCACATCGGTAGTTATGAAGCCAAGCGCTGTCGTAAGCTTAACGTATTATAGATGCATATATGTAGAATATCGTCGGAGCTCAATTTTCACGATGACCTTCAATGGGTTAAGAAATTATATTAGAAATGTGATTGAATGTGTTTGACCTCGGCTGTTAACATAAATACTCACTAGAAATACTCTGTCGATACTCTGTCAAAAGTATAGAAATATACCGAACCGACTTTTGACACGTTTTGCCGCTTTTACAGAATACCTATTGAAACCAGTTATTCAGATCGTTGGGTTAGCGAATCAAGAAAGTAGATGTTGCTAGTTCGCCACAGTCGCTGTGCACTTTTATTACTTTTCGATTGCTGCTTCCTTCCACACAAGACATTTCATGCTCTTCATCCCACTACCCATACAGTGATGAAACGTCGCATGCTAGAAAGTGTACCTATTATTTCGAATGGCACGAAATGGTCACCCAACCATTCACTTTTTCAGAGGCCTAGCCCGGTGCGCACGAGCATGAGCCTCAGTACCAAGAAGCACACATGTGCATTGTACATTATAACACAAATCTACATTGTACGCACAATCACACACATACACACACACACACATGCACACTACACAGAAGTACAAACACAAATAAGCACATGCCATCATCAAGAAGATGTCGCGCTGCGCCAGCTGTGTAGAACTAGAGAAGCCGGAACTAACAGCGCCGGAGACTAGAGAATGGCCGTTCGCCACTCGCGATGGACCGCTTGTCCTCACACAGAACTTTTCATTGTTCTTCACTCAATAAACAATACTATACTCAACACTACTCAACACTTGCACTAGTCACCACTCAACATTCAACACTAATGATCAGTTCACTCAAGGGAGCGATCGCGGTCACCAGCTACTGGCGGTCACGTGTACCTGCACCGGCACTTGCACCCAGCTGCGCACGGGACACCAGCCTTTGTGCAGCTGCACCTCTTGGCACAGGCCTTGCTGCAGGCGCAGCGTATATCGTTCGACAGGCAGGTTGGCTCTGGAGGAAGGCTGCACAGAACTGGCATCAGGCTGCCGTCGACCATCCGCCAACCCCCGTCTCGAGGTGGCAGCGCCGGCCGCAGCCGCAGAGCCTGCTCCCAGATGGCTGCCTGGTGGTGGCACCGTCTCAGATGGAGCCTGAGGGCATCGGCAGTGGGCGGAAGAGTCGCCACGTGTTTTCCCTGCTGGAACAGGGTCGCTCTGACTTCGTTCACAGAGGTGATGCCTCCTGACATCCCGTACCACCTCGTCACAAATGTCTCGACATTTTTCTCCACTTTTGAAGAGGGCTCGTCTGATCCTTGTCCTATGCCATGCAGTAGCACAGGGTGTCTAAAGAATGTCTTCCATGCGCTTCTTTTTCCTTTCCTGAAGAAAAACGATGTCGTGTCACTGCCAGTGAAGGCATGGAAGGCCAAGAGTCCCTTCAAGACAGTTGTCGGCAGAGACTCTACGACGTCATGAATGGGGATGTATTTCTGGTCTCTGTTAGATCCGGTTCGCATCCAAAGCTGTTTTGCCGGCAGTTTCTCGCGGTGGTACGTCAGCAGCACCAGGACGTCTGTGTCGCGAGAGTACACGATGACCGTCTGCTGTCGCATGTTCGCCACGTGTAACAGAAGTCTGGTATCAGCTTCTTCGTGTATCGCTCGCATAGAAGACAGGTTCATGTCCGGTTTGTTTGAACGCACATCTTCTGCACATTCAAACGCTCCAGCTACCACGACGGTAAATTCGTAGCTCTCTCGCAGAACAGCGGCTGCTAGGAAGCTGGTTAGGCTGGTTTTGTTCGATGACACGCTGAGATAGCACCTCCATTCTTGAGTGGGCAGCGTGGTGGCTTGTGTAAGTCCGCCCTCTGATACGCCATCGTTGTCTTCATATGACCGTACGCAACCATTTTTCCTCCTCTCACGGGCCGCTGACTTGATGGAGTCAGCATCATATCGATCGAACACGATGTCGAGTCGTTGAGCACTGTGCTTCTCCTGAATGTTGCGCAGGGATGTGTCAAACACTTTTGCGATGTCTCCGAATGTTTTTGCTCCCGGTGGCTTCCCGATCGCTTGCACAAGTCCCATTGCATCGATCACCACTCCGGTGTGCTGCTGATCTCTGATTGCAGAAGGACATTCTACACCTTTCGTCAAGCAGGTCACCAGCTGACTCTTCTGACCGGTGCGCAGTGTTCCATCAGCCAAAGCGATCGAACTGGGGACAGAGGTCAGCTCATGTTTCATAACTTCACTGATATCTACTGCACGGCCGGACTCGTACATGCCAGTGATCTTCTGCAGAAGGCGACCATCCACTTCGACTGCGTCAGTTTTGGGCTTCCTGGCTTGTGCTGTCATGGACGCAAACGTCAGAGGCTTCTGCTTCTTTAGAGGATGGTAGAATGGATGGATAGCAGAACCATCAGCGGGTCCCATTCTCGTGCGAGCAAAGTTTTGAGCCAGCTGTCCACCTTTCGTTTTTGCGGTTAGCAGCGCCTTTTGTACTTCTACTGAGCATCTTTCTTTGGTGGCCATTCTGATCAGACTTTGATCTTGTGCCGGTAGCACGCAGAACTTCTGAAGACTACCCTTCAGTCGTTCTTCCGCATCACGGTCCTTAGCCTTCCGAGCAGCGCCTTCCTCGCTGTGGTGTTGATACTCGGCGGCTGATGGCATCCCTAGAAGCTTCAGAGTGTTGGCGGAAATGATGGACCTCAGGTTGTAGGACAGCGCCCAGCGACTCAATGCCGACGGTGTCCTGGTGATGCCAACAATGCCGCCGCTCTCCTTGCCAACACAGTTCAGCCATTCTAGGGCGTGATCGGGATCCACCTCTGAGAAGCTCCTGTTCGTCCACTTCACTACAAAGTTCCCTGCCAGGAACTCGTTTTCAACCTCCGATGGAAGACTTCCCATCTCGGAGAGGTAGACTGATCCCCATCTGAAACACAAAGATGAAGTTGTTAAACACCTGCAAAAGTTTTTTTTTGGCATTAACACCAGTAAATCATGTTAAAGAAATAGAACTAACAAAATGTGATTGTCAATATTTAGCCTATTTTGAGCCAAAATAACCTTAAGTTAGGCTGCAGGATAGGAAGAAATGTCTAGCCAAAGTTAAGATCAGTCTCACCTCGCATAGTTCTGATGGTCGTATATGAAGAACCATGGAAGCATCTCCTTGAAGCTGTCAAGGTGCAGACACCAGTCGCCAGTCCGTTGCGCTCTGAGGAATCTGAGCAGCAGTCCCACCATTTCCAGATAGTCCATCCAGAAGCACCTGTTCGGTCCTGCTGTGGAGTAGAACTCCTGGCGCAGCTCACGGAACGCCGGTGTGTTCACCTGCATGACCAACTCTTCAAGGTCGCCACTCGTGACTTGCAGAGCGGCGTGAAGCTCCTCGTTCCTTTCCTGGATGAAGTGGAACATCATTGGCAGAAGAATGTCCCACAACGCCTGCCACGTCAGTTTGTGCGCTCTCACGGCCTTGTTGTACGGACGGCCGCTTCTGAGAACCTTCTCTGCTGTCTTAGATCCGAACAGGTTGCTGTCTTCCCAGACTTTGAGGAGCCCAGAAGACTCGACATGTCGCCCGATCACGCCGAGGAAGTTCATCGCGATGTGGAGTCCTCCCAGCCTGACGATCAGCCACTCCTGCAGGTCACTGTAGGCCCATTTCAAGGGCAGTAGTCTTTGGAACAGAGCCTCATCAACTGTGATGACGACATGCTGCTGTCCCAGAGCCGATGCTACCGCGCGGCATCTGTGTACTGCAGTGTAGAGAGTGTCCATCTCATGAGCAGGAGCATTCAGGATGGGCATGAGTCCAACAGCTGACTGTTCATGCCCCGTGCCAGCCACACATGTCTCCATGTTATGGACAGTCCAACCCTTTTTCTCTTCACTTTTCTGCCGCATGCACAGAAAGGCCATATCATGGGCCTCAGCAAGGTCAGACCGAGGCGACTTTTCATCATGTTGGTTGAACTCCGAACCGGCGGCAAAGACAGGCTTAACTTTTGAACCGTCCAGTCCGGATGGCAGCAGCTTGTGGAGAGAGTCTGGTGTTTGTAGAACCGTGCTTCTTGACGGCCTGATGTCATGGAGATGCTCAGGTGGGTGCGAGTTTCGCTGCCATGCTGCCATCTGCAGAGCAAATGCAAGAACATTAAAAATTTGGGAAATGCTGCTACTATTACGAATGCAAGCTAAACAAACCAGATCAAAATGAATTTTGGTCACTTAACTCCTACATGTTTACTGAAGGTACCCGAGGAGTACCAAGCCGGTACAAGTACAAAGTACATTTGAGGTCAAAGCTAGGCCACAAGACGTCACAAATTTTATGAAGTCATGTATAGGTCATGTGACACAAGTTTTCCGGTCCATTTTGGCGGAATAATTCAATTACAGTGTCCGTTTTTCGTCTAAAATCATTTTAAACAGGTTATTGTGAAGGTCAGGTCACGGTCAGGTAAAAATGTCAAATGTTAAATTTGGCCAAATTGAGTAATGCTAGGCATAACGTCACAAGGATCTCACCTGTGTCGCGTGGAATGTGTTTTTCCCATCCAGAGATTCGTCTAAGATGTCGATGTTGTCCAGAGCGAAGTGTACAAACTTGCCAGGGACAAGATTCGGCGGGACTACTGCCCCAGTTGACTCGTCTGTACTGCTCAGAACGGCTTCTGCCAAACCTGTTGTCACGGTCAGGAGTTGTTTGTAGCTCAGGCAATGCCCCGCGTTGTGAATCATCTGCACAAGCCGTTTAGATCTTGTCTCTTGGTGTATAGTGTTGGCCAGTCCTACGTGTTTCGGGGTCCATTTCTTCCCTCTCGATGCACAAAAAACCACGTCCTGTGCGATTGAGAGTGCGTGTCGTCCCGAACCATCACCATCGCCACCAGAATCCGAGTCTATCACCTGGCGGAGGAAGCTCAGCAGGATCGCTGGGACGCATGCCATGGCGCTCTCCTCGTCACCGTGAAGACCCTCATAACGGGGTGCTTCTCGAATTTCTTCGCGAATCTTACGGGCGAGTCGAGAGAATTCCTCATTCAGGTCGTTGCGTTCGTCATCAGACTTCGATTTTGTCTGCGCCGATTTCATGGGCGTCAGCAGCGTTCCCAGTCGCCGAACCGCATGTACATCGTAGGCGTCACCGAGCTTGGACTTGAGGGCAGCCACAAATGTCTGCCTCCTTGATGTGTACGACTTTGGGACTTCGACGCCCAGATCCTTACATGTTTTTTCGTAGCGGCGAAAGACGGCGTCGAGGTCCAGTTCGTCACTGGCGGTGTCGGTCAGGAGCTCATCTGCCAGCAGCTGCAGCGCGTCATCAGTCAAGAATGCTGAACTCGACTGCCCAGATTTTAGGCCCATCTTCCAGGACTGTTTCAGGAAGGCAGCATAACACATGTTGTGATACTTCAAGCCACTTGCGATGACGTCTAGGTATGGAGGTACGCGCAGTGACATATGTGGAAGTGTTTCACAGCCGTACCGTATTTTTTGGGCCATGTCCTGTGATGCAACAGCATGCAGCTCCAACTTCTTCGCCTCCTGACAGAAAATACACTCTGCCAAATCCACAGATTCGCGGCGAGGCCTCTTGCTCTCCGCTGTCTCTTGTGCCGTTTTCGTGCCATTCTGTCTCATAAATACCCTGTAGCAGTTCTTATGGTATTTAAGCTCGCATTTTCCTTCGACGAAAGACTCTAACCTATCAGAAAGCTGCCTTTTGCTCTTGTCTTTCCTCAAAATAGGCAACAGCTTAAAGAGGTTCTCTCTTCCAATGTTTGATGCCAAACACAACTTCTCATCATCTCCCTCACAAAACACACACTCGTCGACTAAGTCGACCCCGCGCTTGCTCGCTGTCATTCTTATTCATGGAATTACTAATTTGTTGATATAGGTACGAACTATGACATAAATGTGAAAACTAATAGAAGGGGAAACAGAAGTTTTCGTTCATATCACTATATAAAACAAACCGGATGAAATGCCGCCGCAGCGCCACAATACGAAAAAAAGTGACAAAAATCACCACATTTCACGTGATGTATTAACCTGCTGTGTTGCTGATAACAATCGATCGAATTTTGTCAAGATGTGACTTACTTTTTCACATTTTTAACATCGCTCACCTTTCACCTCTAAAAATGCTATTTTAACACGGACAAACGCGGAATGATTTTGCTTCATCGTCGATGTGTTTTTTTTCCTCACTTTTGTGAATAGAAAATGAAAGAAGTTGAATGTTTTATCGACTTTCCAATTTTTTTGGTCGTTTTTTCCATATATGGCATCATTATGACGTCATAAAATGCTTGAATAGTGGTGAAAAGAATACTATCAATAACGTGATATAATATCGTCTCCGGGACAAAGTTTGGAAGCCATATCTTCAATATTGGTAATTCTATTACGAAATTCGTCGGTACACCACCATTGTCCAAAAAATGTGAAACGTGCTATTGCACGTGCTCTGGAAGTGGTGCACCACATTTTAGAGATGCGCACCGGTCATATTCGGATTCAGCGGTCATTTTTGTCCCAGAAACCACCCTTTGCTGAGCTCTACCCAATTTTGCGTTATTCGGCCCAAAAATGGGCCTGCTTCCCCTGACTACTAGGGTTAAACGTTCGGACAAAATTCTGCCATACAACTGGAATTGCGCGATCGGGTGGTGGGATCAGGGTCAGCACAACAAGCTATGCTTAGTGCGGGCTCTGATTCCTCAAATCCACCCATTCAGCCATTCGGACTAAATTTATAAAAAAAAAAAATTAAAAAAAAAATCGTATCTGTCGAAAATCATAACTCATAGCCATATTCATAGATCGATCGCACGAATCAGTCGCCACCTTAAAACATTACATTCGCTTTCAACCGTATTTACCTGTTCAATAATTGATTTCGACTTCGCAATTAATTCCTTCAGCAATATTACCAATAATTTCGCAATGCAACTTTTAGTGAATTAAGCACGAATCTACACCATTAATTTCACAAACGAATTCCAACCTCAAATCGCACTTGACCACCGCCGATTATAATAAATCGAACGAACCAGTTTGACCAAAGACAATGACATATTCAATGTTGTCACGCATCCTGTCATCAATTTCAGCGTTCGTGACACTGAGCTGCTTATTCAAATTTTGGGATTTCGCTCACGGCCTAATCGTGAATTCCAACGGACAATAACGATTCGCTGGCGACTCTGACATGACCTCGAAATTCAGATCCTAAATGCTACTAGGGTGTCTGGACCAATAAGTTCAAAGTAATTTAAGTTTTCCAATTCCAATTGAGAGTGCATTGTATGGCAACCGAAAATGTTTGGCAGTCGTCACTGGCACGGCAACCGGACAGAGGGGGGGGGGGGGAGGGTTCAAGGATTGGGATTGAGCAGACTTTTCAACAACACTCACATTCTGGAGTTTCTCTGCGCTTCCGCTTCTCAGTGTGGTCTCAAGCGTCGGCGGTTGTCCTCCGGCTCTGGTCGGTCGAACTGAAGAGGCTTCTCGCGGGTGACCCCGGACCGACGGCGGCCTCCAGATGGCGTCTCCGGCTCCGGCTGCAGACTGTCACTCTCGGCTGCTCGACTGTGTCTCCGGGGTGAATCGTGCGCCTTTTATAGCTCGAGGGGCTGCCACGCCCTGAGCCGACCTCCGAGTCATTGCACCCAGGGTGTCTTTGTTACTCCCGTGCAATTTCACTTGGCCGCTCACCATCTTCATATTGGGAGTTTTACCAGTTGGTTCATCGGTGTGTAGGATATAAGAACATTGATAAAAGTGTGAATCGGCTCTGTCGTGCCTTTTCTTTATCCTCAACCACTTCCATTCTTATATCGACTGCGTATCTGCCCGCAGCAGTCTGTCAGCCTTCTTTTCCTCTGGTTATCCAAATACCTCGGTAGCTAAACATCTTATCGTATTCCATATAGCTCGTCGTTGTTTGTTTGAATTGGGGCTGAATTCCATAACAGCTTTAGTTAGCCTCAACAGCGTTTCTTTGTTCCAGCCAATTACAATGTACTTAGGAGACGACACTTCGTATTTTAGCCTTCATTTTAGATTTTGACGATTTGGTGCATTCCGTATTGTTGTTTCCGATGCCTACGACCGGTGCGCTGAGCTGGTATAACTGTTTTCCAGACGTCCTCTTGCCTTGTCTCCAGGCTTGGGAGTTGCAGACATTGTTCATTGCCGGCTGCTTGATCTCCTTTCCTGCAATTGTTCCATTTTCTTGGTTGTATTTTAGTATTAACCTGACGCTAGCCGTTGAAATTTAAGCCTGCATTTGCCACCAGCCTCAGATTTGCCAGTCATTTCTCCTGCGGCTACTGTATGGGCTGATCACTTTAGAAGCTACTCCTCCGCCCGATCTTCCGTCATAATGGTTTTATCTCCAAGAATCATACATCCTTTGTTGTCACCCTTTCTCGCGTCTGTATAGTGCTGACACCCTTCGGTTAGCGGTGGCTCTGGCAACTAGTGTCTTGGGCGTGTCCTCATCGTCAGCTGGCTAACACCCCCGCTTCGCTGCTGACCTTTGCCCGCCACACCTTGTGGTTGCGGGGTGTGGCCGTAGCGTGCTGCCTCTTCTATTCAGTGGCGAAATCTGGAACTACAGGTCATTGCTTGCGGCTGCTGTGCAGGTCACCTTCAAGGCGTTCTGCCGGGTCACTCACCCTGGGTTGTTGTACCCCGACAAAGGAGGCTGTGTGCTCCAGCCGGCATCCATCCTTTACACTGCTCCATGATCTGTTGACATATCTTGCTGATCCAGCGTTCCCAGCCGGTATCTGTTCTCGGCATGGGTCCACGAGCTGTTGACAATCTTACTGATCCAGCTGTTACTTGTTGGAGTTCGAATCGTTCATCCTGCGGTAGCTGTCTCCAAAAGCACGCGTCTTAATGGAAGTTTAACGGCTGCCCATTCTGTGCGGACAGTGATAGATTAGGGGACCTGGGGGGGGGGGGGGATTGGGTGTGGGAAAGCGAGGCTGGGCGTGTGGCCGGACTGCGAGGGAGAGGGACTGCCGGACCGAGCCGTGCCGAAAAGATACTACGTTAAATGTTCAAGATGTAGCGTGCTACAATTGCTCTTCACAAAGTGTTAGCAAGTGTCCGTGAGCTTTCCGTCTGCGGTCCGGATGCGGTCAGCGTGCGGCGACATTCCTGACGGACTCCGGACGGAATTCCGTCACAGTGGACGGCGGCCTTAAGTTAAGTGTAGCACACAGAGGGCCTTGGCACACAGCATCGCCCGTATATGAAATGATGAACAAGCCAATAGACCGATCACCAACCGGAATACATTACCTCGCCTCCTGTCGTATTGCACGCGACTCCGTTTACATACAATAGGGGAAGTTGGGGCAATGCCGGAGTTGGGGCAAAGCCGAAATTCAAGATATTTCGAAAACCGTACGACATGGATGCCACATGTCAGTGATGTTCTGAAGCTTAAGTGACTACAATTATCGCATGTTTGTTACGAGTCGTCATCCTACTTCGGCTGTGAGGGCGCCAAGAGCGTTTTCAAGGTACGTTTCCCTTGTACTACATGCGCCTTTGAAGCTGCATTTCTTACTCATTATGCTACCGTTTGTCTGGCCAATTCGGTCAAGTAATCTTCAGCATGTCTTTGCATAATTGTGCTGCCTATTTGAAATTTATACAGCACGTTGAAAAGTTATGGGCCTGCAAATAAAAGTATGGCTGGCTGGGGTAATGCCGAAAACGTGCAATTACGCACGTTAAAGCACTCTACGTGGACTTTACTGCTGTAGAATACTGCAACGCGTATTTTTAGTCACACAAATTACAATTTCAACCGACACAACGGCCTGTTACCTCTAAGGAATGATTTACCTGGCCTTTTCTTATTATATCACACAATTATAACTTCCAGTGTGCACCAAGCGTCCTCAAGCTCTTAAAACCCATGTCAGCTTTGATGAATTCTGGATAAAGTTTGAGATAAAATGGCAAAACATCAATTTCGGCATTCCCCGTAGATCATTTCTCCCATTTTCGGCTTTCCCGCAGTCCGGGGCAACGCCGAAAAAGTCACTTCTTTGATATTTCTAGTTTGTCACGCAGGGCGTATTATAAGGGATTTTCACTGGGTCGGCAATCACAATTAGGGGCGGCATTTTGCACTCATAGGGGCGGCACTTGGCATCTGAGGGGGCGGCATACCTACTGGTATTTAACCCTCGCTCTAGCAGGGGGGGGGGTCGATGCGAACCCCCCTAAGGTTTTTCGAAGATAGCGTAAAAACGGCGGCGCGCAGCGCCGTTAAATTTAGCACAGCCCATGGAGCAACCTTTTTACATATGACCTGAAAATTTCAGGTCCGGGTGACCTTGGGTCAGGTCACCAGGTCAGAAAAACCGGTACAAGGTCATGGTCAAATTTCATTTTTCTTTTTGCACCTGTCCAACTCACAGTTTTGAACTGATTTCCTTCAAACTTTCAGGATGTGCTAAGTTCACCGAGTTGTATAACATATACATAGTTCGGGTTTTTTATGTCACTGACCTGAGGTCAGTTAGAGGTCATTACGTCGTAATGTTAAGCCCATGGGAAAATACTAAATTCGGAAAATCCTGGAGATATCCGCTTCGTTCTATCACTGTTGTGCTTTGAAACCACAGTTCTTAACAGCAGGTCACTTGGTGCTTCTTTGTTTGGTGTGCTTATCCATGGGTCAGGTCAAATGAGGTCAACTGAGGTCAAATGACGTTTTTGCCAATAACTTGGTACTTAATAACGCTAGAGCTTAGAAAATGGTGTCATTGTGTTCCTGGTGATCAGCCGGATCGAATGATATGCAATATGATGCAATTTGGTTAACTTGAACTTAATTAATTAATTAATTAAAGTTTACTTAGAAATTAAGAAAAACTTTAAGTACACTTATGCAAGCAAACAAGCATATCATTCGACGCGCCTTGACGTGCTGAGTTCATCGATGCTTTTCTTTTCACTCTATCTTAATTAGATTAAAAGGTATAAGTGAAAAACCTTTGACCTGTTTTTAGCGAAATTTTTACATTTATACCCTCAAAACCCCCCAAATATTGACCTAGAGCCCTAGAACAACCAAATTTGCACATGGGCGAGAACTTCGGAGGGCCCACCTACCTACCAAATTTGGTGCTTCTAGGTGCCATAGGAGCCAATCGCGAGGGGAGTCGCATCGACCCCCCCCCCCCCCTGCCAGGCCGTGTTATGAAAAATGCCCTGCCAGGGCGAGGGTTAATGACAAAAAAAAGACACGTTCGACGGTTCTTTTATAACTATTTCTAAGTAATGATTTCAGATTCAACCTAAGCTCAGCGGTATAACGTTTATTTTTCCGGGATATAGTATTTCTCTCGTCATAATGCGATAATTGAACTATAATTCCTCAAAATAAAAGTGATGTTGCCCCCCCCCCCCGAGTAATGTTGGCGTCTCTTCTTTAAGTACCGGAGGCGCTCCTCATTGTCATTTTGCCCCACATCACTGCTCACATGGCGCCCTTCAATGTAATGGTGCCACCCGTCAACGCTCAAAGAGATAATTGCGCTCCTCACAGTGTCGGTGGTGCCCCTCAAAGTGGTTTAAGTGCCCTAAAAAAAAAAGTTGGTGGCGCGCCTCAAAATGATGCTGTCGTCCCTTAGCATATCTGCAGCGCCCCCAAAATGACAGTGCTTTCCCTTAACCGGCGCCGGGCTGAGGTTGTTTGAACCCCCTCCCGACCCCTATAACTTGGCTACTGGGCCACGAGCGACACGCGGTAAGCGGTATTCGGCAGAGTGTCAAAAACTACTTGGGTTAGTTGGTTAATCGTACTTTGGTTAGGTCAAGTCAAATATCAGGTGACCAGAGATCATCAAAGGTGAAATGTGGGTGAAATGTTGTCTGTTTCAACATCTATTGAGTATTGACAAACTGGCGCATAACTCGGAGAAGAATAGAACTACAGCACCGCGAAAAAAGCGCATTCGATAGCTCTTCAACGTTCCTATAAAGTTCTCAGACTTGACTTAACATCAACGGCTTAACCTCCAGAGCACAACTTGATTTAACCCGTGCCGGGCCTGAGAGGGTTGGAGTGGACAATGGACCCCCCTCCGCCCCTCTACTGAGCTGTTTTAATGAAGAACCGTTTTACTGTAACAATTCTTGACTCACGAAAATTATGACATTGTTTTTTTCAGTACTGTGCTCCTCTCGTCGAGATGCGTCGAATGAACTATATTTTGACATTCAAATGTCATTAGGGAAATTAGAGCTCAGGTCCAGGTCATGACCTGACTGGTAAAGGTCATGTTGCATATCAATCCATTTGTTTCGTCAAACTGAAATCATCTAAGGTGTTTTCATCGCTCAGGCATGTCGCATGTCTCTATCAGAAGTTATTGAAAAAAACTGCTGGAGGCCTTCCATGACCTGACATGACCTCAAGGACATAACGAGGGGTCGTGGGTGGCAATTTTCCGATTAAGTGTGTCATTTTTATTGTTTTCTGATGTTTGAATTCGTTACTTTGACATTGGTCTACCTATAAAAAGAGGCACATGCCCTGATTTTCTCCCATTGCCTTATACCTAATGGAAGGGTCGCAAAATTGTCCTTACCTTTGGTCAAAGATATCGCAATTTCGAGACTTACATTTTATATATACAGTTACACACTGTTTGTCTTATCAATCGCTGAAGTTATAAAGGGATCGTTCAGTCGGTGTATCTATGGTGAGCATTTGCCTGTTCCGTAGCTCAGTTGGTAGAGCACCGTCTCCCCGCATTGTCTTCGCTTGCTTTTTGTCCGCCGGTCGAGCCGGAGAGAAAGTTGCCGAGTGAGGGTCATTCAAATTTCAAAAACTCAATGAAAATGTCACTGGGGTCACGAAAATGTTTGAGTAGGTAGGTATAACATTCATTAACTTGGGGGGGGGGGGGGATGAACGTATCGTTGCAATACGCTGTTCATTACGCGAGTAACTAATAAATAAAAAATGTATGAGCTTATCTTTACTCCACCCGCTCTCCCTCTCCATAAAAAGAGAGTTAATTGTGTTGCATTTTATTTATATGCAGAAAAATAGAGGCGTCAAAGGATATGGCCGATTATCAGCGACCCTTGCTGCGTAAACAATGGGGTATGACAAGTGGGGGTAATGGCCCCGTCCAGCGCCCATAAAGTGGGCACCACTCGTGCGACCTGCCGACCACTGTTCTATGTAGATGGAGCCATAAAACACCGTGAATGTTTGAAGCTTGACGATACGGATCGACTGGTATGCAACATGTTTTATTTCTGGTGAGGTCATGAACTTGACCTCAGGTAAAATTTTAAATTAATTTTTGTGAAGACCTAAACCACTTTGAGGGACACCACCGACACTGTGAGGAGCGCAATTATCTCTTTGAGCGTTGACGGGTGGCACCATTACATTGAAGGGCGCCATGTGAGCAGTGATGTGGGGCAAAATGACAATGAGGAGCGCCTCCGATACTTAGAGACGCCACCCACATACTCCGATAAGAAGAGACGCCAACATTACTCGAGGGGGGCAACATCACTTTTATTTTGAGGACGCCACCCACATTGTAAGGGGCGGCACTGTAACTTTAAGGACAGCCGCGGATACTTTAAGGGGCGGCTCCATCATATGGAGGGGCGCTACAGATCGTTAATGGGCGGCAATAGGTATGATATTTAGGGACTCCCGATACTTCAAAGGGCGCCACCGTTTGTTTGAGGATGACATCATCACTTTGAGGGGCACCACCGATACTGTTCGGGGCGCCACCGACACTATAACGGGCGCCACCGACACTGCCAGGAGCACTTTGACCGGCGTTACTATCACATTTAAGGGCGCCATGAGCACATTGGGGGGGGGGGGGCGGCACCATGACGTGGAGGGGCGTTACGAAAGGTTTGAGGGGCGGCAACATGACATTGAGGAGCGCCTCCGACACTTCGAGGGACATCAGCATTTCTTTAAGAGGCGGCACCTTGACTTTTGAGGAGACACCACCGACACTGTAAGGGGCGGCACCATCACTTTGAGGGGCGCCACGGATGGTTTGAGAAGCGGCACCATTATGTATATGGAGGGGCGTTACAGAAAGTTAGAGGGCGGCAACATTGTATTGATGAGTTCCACCAAAACTTTGAAGGGCGCCACTGACACACACTGTAAGGGGCGGCACCAGCACTTTTAGGGGGCGGCAGCATCATTTTGAGGGGCGCCATCGACTCGTTGACAGGAGACACCATCACATTTAGGGGCACCACTGGCACTTTGAGGGAGGCACCATCACATTGAGGGGCGCCACCGATACTGAAAGGGGCGGCATCATCTGCTTGAGGGGCAGCTCCATCACAATGAGGGGCTAGGTGGATACCTAGAGGGGCGGCACCATTATATTGCTGGGTTCCTCTGACACTTCGAAGAGCGTCACTGACACTATAAGGGGCGGCACTAACACTTTAAGGGGCAGCAGCATCATTTTGAGGGGCGCCACCGACTCATTGGCGGGCAGCACCATCACATTCAGGGGCGGCATGATCTTCTTGAGGGGCGGCATCATCTGCTTGAGGGGCGGCTCCATCACAATGAGGGGCTATGTGGAAACCTAGAGGGGCGGCACCATTATATTGGTTGGTTCCTCTGACACTTCGAAGGGCGTCACTGACACTATAAGGGGCGGCGCCAGCACTTTAAGGGGCGGCAGCATCATTTTGAGGGGCGCCATCGACTCGTTTGCGGGCAGCACCATCACATTCAGGGGCGCCACCGGCACTTTGAGGGCGGCACCATCACATTGAGGGGCACCACCGATACTGAAAGGGGCGGCATCATCTTCTTGAGGGGCGGTATCATCACATTGAGGGGCGCCACCGATACTGAAAGGGGCGGCATCATCTTCTTGAGGGGCGGTATCATCACATTGAGGGGTTCCACAGATGCTTAGAAGGGCGGCACCATTACATTGAGTGGGGCTACTAACAGATTTAGGGGCGGCACTGTCACATTGAGTTGCGGGATCATCACTTTCTATAGACGGCTGCTTCACTTTAAGAGGCGGCATTATCATTTCGGAGGGCAGCAGCCTCACTATGAATGACGGCACCTAGCCTGCATGTGCGTGCTGCATCTTAGAGGGGGCGGCAACTGGGTCGGCAAACGGCTGTCACTGGGTCGGCATTCTCCGTGACTGGGTCGGCAATTGCCGACCCAGTTAACATATTAAAATACGCCCTGAGTTTGTGCGCTTAACGGTATGCGAATTCATCAAATGCGCCTGGTATGTTTGAAAGGCAAAAGACTGGCCTCTCGAATGACGCCAACAAGAATAGCTATGTTGTCTACCTTGCGTGCTACGGGCGTCAGAAAAAAAGTATTCGGCGTTCCCCCAACTTCCCCTGAGGCCCTTTTGACTCAGCGTATTGTTTATACTTGTAAAACAAATGCTGGAAACTTTAAGTCAGTAGGGATCAGGTCAGAGTTAGAGTAATCCTAATTTCATTCTACCGAGTGCAGACGGCGAGGCCAGAGCCCTGTGCTGCCACCTACTGTGGCTCCACCTACCCCAGGCGCAGGCCAGCCGCGTCCAATGCCGGTGCAGCCCGCCGCCAGGTGACCCCTATGTCAGTTGGTGTCTCCCGTCCGTCCGTTCCAACCCCATGTCTGACTGGGCTGTGGTGTCTCCTGTCTCCCCCCGTTTCTGACTGAGTTGATGTCTATTCCCTGATCAGGCTATCGTCCGTTCCAGCCCTGTCTCTGACTAGGCTATCGTCCGTTCCAGCCCTGTCCCTGATGACTCTATCGTCCGTTCCAGCCCTGTCTCTGATGACTCTATCGTCCGTTCCAGCCCTGTCTCTGACCAGGCTATCGTCCGTTCCAGCCGTGCAGAACGAGCGCCAGCCTCGGAACACTGCCACCATCCGACCCGAGGTTCTGGCCGAAATGGATCACGACCGCGCCATGAGGGAGGCCGCAGTGGCCGTGGGCGTCTTCAGGTCAGTTACTTCTCTGTCAACGGGCCAGCGGTTATCGATGCACGGCGGTAAGAGCGCATGTCATGTCTAATAAAGATTTGTGCAATAACTCAGAGCAAATGCAAAAAAATCATAAAGAGCTAAAGGAAGGAGATAGACACACCGTTGTATCGAGCCAAAGCTTTATCTCAGCGTTTCCTCATATCGCCTCCGGCCCTAATAACGCCCTGCCCTCTTCCTCCAGTCCGCCGATGTCAATGATGGCGCACCAGCACTACATGAGCGGCGGCTTCATGCACCCGAGCAGCAGCGTCTCGCTGTCGCTGACACCGCCGGGACCGGGTCTGGCCAGTCTGGCCGGTACAGCCGGACAGCCCACCGGCCTGGACATGAGCCTCCGGCGGGACTCGGGCGAGCAGCAGCAGCAACAACAGCAGCAGCAGCAGTCACAGCCTCAGCAGCAGCCGCAGGCCGAGCAGCACGGTAGGGTATATTTACTGGAAGAGCGCGAAATAGGATAACTGGACAGGCAACCAGTAAAGAATAAGAGTACACACGGCTGGCAATTAGCATTGCCTTCATAAAGTCTTCGTGCAGTCAGTAAAAAGCGTAGCTCCGTCTCAACTCCTTTCGAGCACTCTGTCGATCGGTGTCCTGTGTAGAGTCAGAGCAATGATCTCGTGCTGAAAGAGTCTTGTATATTCAACGTAAATAACTTCTCTAGCGAGGATTCACACACGATGAATTATTAGAGGGCATTATAGCAATGCAGCACGGGTTTTACTTCAGGGCAGTTCCACTCATCGGCCCATTCCTGACCTGGATCGCTCTCACCACGCCAGATAAGCCGCTGTCGAGCCCGGAGCCCAAGTCGGAGGAGGGCTGTGGCCTGCTGCCGCCGCCGCTGGCTCTCTCAGCCGGCTGGCCGCCGCTGCACCCGGCGGCTGCCTCCTACCTGGAGCGACCCGCCTTCTGCACACAGCCGCAGGAGAGCATCTACGAGAACTCAGCGCGCCTCCTCTTCATGGCCATCAAGTGGGCCAAGAATCTGCCCTCGTTCGCCAGTCTGTCATTCAGGGACCAGGTGAGCGGTGCAGACGGGTGTGGATGAAAGGCGCATAAAGAGACTCATGTTTGGAGAACAGACGATGGCGTACGTTAGGGGTTAATTAAGTTAGAAGGCCACTGTATACTTTAAAAATCAATTTTTTTATCCATTTCTTAGGACACTTTTGTAGTATCATTTATTACCCTACATATAAGTTAGACCGACATATTAGGAACACAGCCAGCACGCCGTGCGCGGCTCGTAGATAAATGTCTTGCGGTACAGTATACCCTCAGGCGCTAGACACCAGCGACATCTGTGCGCGAAAATATAAGCTTGACCACAAACACGTTCTTTTATGTAAGCTTCTAAGCAATACTCGTAAATCAAAGTAAACGAGCAATACCCTTTCAGGAAGTGTCCATTAATTAATTAACCAGGGATTTTCATACAGATGCTTGTGTAACTTCCACAAGGTTGCCATCACAAGCGTCCAGTGATGAATAACTTCCATCTCATTCATCGTGCTTCGTCTATCAGCACCACCAGTCTCCAGTCTCACACGCCGTCTGCCCCCCACCACAGGTGATCCTGCTGGAGGAGGCGTGGTCGGAGCTGTTCCTGCTGTGCGCCATCCAGTGGTGTCTGCCGCTGGACACGCCGCCGCTGTTCAGCGTCTCCGATCACGTGCAGAGCGTACCGGACGGCAAGGCGGGACACCTGGCGGCCGACGTGCGCCGGCTGGCCGACGTCTGCGCCAAGTACAAGCTGATCGCCGTCGACCCGGCCGAGTTCGCCTGCCTCAAGGCGGTCGTCCTCTTCAAGTCGGGTTAGTGTTATTCAGACCGATATTGAGACCAGAAAGTTATCCCATTAAATAAATTATGTATTTGCCCTCGCGAGTCGAACGCTAGCTCAAAGTTCGAAACGCTCAAATTATGGCAAGTCAACTTGCAATGCAATGCCAGGCTGTTAGCTTTGAGAAATAAATATGTATCTGATTATCGGGACCTTGATCCCCGGATCTTCCATATGATCGTCCCCTCTCCCCTCCTGACTTCCCCGTCCGCCTCTGAGCTCTAGGACCGTTTCTGTTCGGTCCTGATCGTCTCCTGACTGCCTCCCGTCCGTTCCAGAGGCTCGCGGTCTGAAGGAGCCGGCCCAAGTGGAGAACCTGCAGGACCAGGCACAGGTGATGCTGGGACAGCACGCCCGCGGCCAGCACCTGGCCCAGCCGGCCCGCTTCGGACGAATGCTGCTCATGCTGCCACTGCTGAGGGCGGTGCCGGCGCCGCGCATCGAGGCCATCTTCTTCCGACGCACCATCGGCAACACGCCCATGGAGAAGCTGCTCTGCGACATGTTCAAGAGCTGAGCGACCGGCGCACGGCGGCAGGGCTGGTCAGTAAGGACCAGCGCGCTGGCTCTCGTGAGAGGGGAGAGCTGGTCAGAAAGGACGGAGGCCAGTGAGGAGAAAACGGTGTTTGACGTATAGCTGTAAGGTGAAGCCAGCGAGAGACCGTAAAGCCAATGGTCCCACATGGTCCATTGGACAAGGTCATTAAAATCAAAGGAGAGAAGCTTAGAAGTTCCACGGTAATGAGTGGAATAGGAGGGAGCAAAGCGTCAACTAGTCAGTGTTGGGTGTTTTGCAGGCAACCCAAGAGAAAATACGAGTGGATTTGATGTAACGAGTTAACGACCGGCCACAAATACTGAAGTGCAATGTGTCCATGTCTCTGGGACACCGAGATACGTACGCCATCCTTTGTAAAATGCAAACCCATCGCAATAGGCAATCGCATTTTTCATCTCGAGTGACAGTGCTGCCACTGCACGATGCTGCTAGTCATTTGGTGAGTAGATAGTTTGTCATGCATATTGAAGCACAAAAAATGCCGTAGGGGTTGGGCCGCCTGAGAATGCTACGAAAAAAATCCTGGCTTTTATTACGATAAAGGCATGATAAAGGTTATTCATCGAATCAAGCGGTTACGCAGCGTAGTCACTTCGATGCGATTATGTAGGACATAAAGTTACATTTATAATTTTATCACTTGAAATAAGAAAAGTGTACGACGCTTGTCAGTTTTGAATCAAATCGACCATTAATTAAACGCTGGTGGTGGGCACCTATATGGCCCCTGCACCAGACAAGTCGAGAGGGTGCGAACAATCCTGTATGTACATACGTAGGTATTTGACATGTTCTTGCTTAGACATTCCATTTCCTTCGATAATTGTTATATTGATTTTTATATAGATTCATGGATGGGGCCGTGCAATAGCTCATGCGACATACCATACCTACCTAGTACCTACCATCTTCAGAGATAAATGTATGTAATTTTTCTTATGGCATATTTATCGTTCTATAGGAGGCGTGTACTTTCCATGTCTTTTTCTTTGAAGTGAAGTTGTTTTGTTGCAGCAATATGTAATGGAAAACATATGCGAACCCCGCGAGCACAGCGATACCTACTGCTGTTTTACGTGCCGCAAACAGTTTTCAATAAATGTATTACCGCTTACATTGTGTTTTGCTCAGAGCTGTCTTCATTATTACAGCCATTGCGATAGGTCAGATCGCGCAATCATGGGGCTAGCGTTGCCTCATTTTACAAAAGGTTATTCATAGCGCCGTATTTGTCAAAAACCCCAGGGCGCCGTTTAAACGCGAAGTTATTTTTATTAAAGGTCATACAAGCTAAAGCCAGGAACGTATCAATATGTAGAACATGGGCGTATAACGTCTTCCTATGTGTAAAAATAAAGATGTTAACAAAGATGGCATGGATGGAAGTCATTTGATAATGGAAACAACTCCCAAATAATTCCTCTTGATCACTTAACTGAATAAGGACGCACAAAACTTTAGCCCTGGAGGTCAATCAAAACCTATAGTCACCATGATCAGAGCATCCGCACTGGCACGCCCCTCCAGCAGTCTGCAGTCTCATCCCGCTCCGACCATATGCAGGCATACACACACACACATACAGACGCCATGCGCAGCACGCATCCGGAGCGTGGTCCGCACCACACGACTCAGCACTCGGCGGTCTGCAGGCCCACGCACTTGTGGCGCACGTAACTACACACGTGCGGGCTGTGTTCGCCTCAATACGGTCAGCGTGCCATGATCGAGCGCCATTCCCAACTTCCCGGACTAAATTCAGTCCATAAAAAAAAATCGATTCGATTACTGGCCAATATTTTTTCCTGGAGTACTGTTTCACTCAGTGAAGTATCGAGTTATACCAAAGAAATAAAACCAATGAAGGCCATCGCACATTGTAAACAGACAAGAGCGTGTTCGATCGAATAGGTTGAATGCATTTTAAAATGAATGGGTTAATAAGATTTGAGATGAAGTCAAAGGTCTTTTTATTCTTTGATTCACCAATACAACTGGAAACAAAACTTTCAAATAGCTAGGGACGGGATAGGCGGAAGGGTTTCATTAAAAAATATGTCTCGATTATAATTTATCAAAAATAAATAAATAGAAACAAAAGTGCCTGCTTTGACAAACCGCTTCTAGCTAATACAAGAGCGGAGAGCGGGGTTGAAGGGTAAGAGAGGACCTTTTCCCTTCCGGTCCCTCTGCTGACACCCCGGCCACGCCCAAGCCCCTTCCCCGATCGGTCGGGACCGGGACACAATGTGCTCTGAAGGACCAGCTGCGCCGCCGCGGAGTCTGGCACCGCCGGTCGTTGAGTGCTCAAAACGCCGAGTCACAGCTGCCACCATACAGCCCACCCGACCAGAAACGCCCCTCGTCCTGCGGAGAGGAGTGGTTAGATCACAGAGCCCGCGGGGCTGGGATCACACGGTACGGGGAGGGGTAGTATCCGCCGCGGTGGAGCGGGCCGTCCCGGCGACCACTCGTCCCTCTGGTGGCGGTCGGCTCGGTTCTGTTTCGTCCGCTCTGGTGTGTCGCAGACCGTCCGTCGACCGGCGTACAGTATCGGCCGAGCCTCCGCCTCTCTCAGTCGCTGCCTGTACACTCTGTCCCATCCTCACTCAACTCACCGCCTAACCGCACTTAATTCAACCGTACCGAGTTCTCTCCACATTCCAAATGGCCTCCCACGCGGACTCTGGTGCGCAGAAGACGGTAGTGCTCGCCTACTCGGGCGGCCTGGACACGTCGTGTATCCTGGTGTGGCTTCGTGAACAGGGCTACCAGGTGGTGGCCTACCTGGCCAACATCGGACAGGACGAGGACTTCACCGCCGCCAAACAAAAGGCCGAGAAACTCGGAGCCATAAAGGTGGGTGAACTGAAACTGTGTCGCGTTTTATACTGACATTGGAGTGGGTATGGAATATGATAAATCGACCTTTATTCACCATCCCCGGAAGCCAAATCCCAAAACCATATTCATATGTTCGGCCTGCACTTGGCCTTCCGTAACATTCCTGTCCCAGCCTCGGTCACTTGCTACAACAGCTTAAAGGGACCCTCCCACCTTAACATTAGTTTTGAGTTGAGATAGCCAAGTTTGCGGCCAGGCTCAGAAACCACCATTTATCCTGGTCGCAACCCCCGCAGCTTTATGGTGTTCAAGAAATTTCTTCCCTTTACTTGCAGGGTGGGACCAGCGTGGTCCCTATCTCTTAACCATTACGGGAATCTGATGACGTCATCAGGCTTTCGAACGTCCGTTAAATGTTTGACTAAAACGTTTTGTAGCACGCGGTGGTATATGCTGCGTTGCGCGCAACAAATGCCGCACTTTTAAATAAAGTCGCTAGGAACAGCGGAGATCCCAAAAAGTAAACAAAAGTAAAAGTCTAATATCTTGAAAACCGGTGAATATTTTTCGGTGAAATTTGGTAGATATTCGTTTTCGCTCTTTCTGAACCGAGCGACATCACTTTCATGCCAATTCATAAACTTTTTTGAAGGTGGGAGGGTCCCTTTAATGCTTATTGAATAAAATTACACCTACAGGTCGACCCAACTACAAGTAACGTCAAATATGTTTATCAATTGGTGCTGAAAGGACTCATCCCTCGCTCCCACCCGGTCACCATCGCCATTCTCCGACAGTCCCCTAATCCCATATCCCAGGACCTCCCTCGGCTCTACCAGCTCCCGTCCCGTCTCTGCCTGGTCACCGTCCCCAATATCCGCCAAAGGTCGAGAATATACGATCGGGAATCTGGAAATGCGGTTATCCGTGTAATAGGATAAGCGCAACGTCTCTTGGCTCCCTCGCCTGTCACCAGCTCCGCCACACGCGTTCTCCCGTCACCCCTCTCTCTCTCTCTCTCTCTCTCTCTCTCTCTCTCTCTCTCTCTCTCTCTCTCTCTTTCTCTCTCTGACCTCCTCTCGCTCTGCGCCCCTCAGGTGATTATCGATGATCGACGCGATGTCTTCGTCACCGACTATATCTGGCCGGCCGTCCAGTGCGGACTCATCTATGAGAAACGCTACCTGCTCGGAACGTCCGTGGCACGGCCTTGTATCGTACAAGGTAGGCTGATCGGGCCGCTAGCTATTTCCATTCCTATTTTATGCATTTAATAAGGTCGGGGAGAGCCGAGGCGACGTGCCGATCATGTTCCATAATCCATGATAGGTTTATGGTAGAATACAGAAGTTGATTCTCAATTAATCGAGTTTAAAGACCAATTCCATCCTTAGACATGCAATGCATGGTTTGATTTCACAAATGATATGCTGCCAATAAAAATTATCGAATAATGTTACAAACGACCGTTTCATTTATGGTCAAACGATTTGTGCATAATCGTTCACCACGCCCAGCATTGACCTGTGGCAGATAAAGAAGCGTTACCACAATGAAAGTGAGTAGTTCAGCTACCGACCTGAGTGATATAGCTGTGCACTGTCTATCTTCTTTGGACAGGTATTGTGCAGGCAGCGATTGACAACAAGGCCTCGTTCATCAGCCACGGAGCCACGGGCAAGGGGAACGACCAGGTGCGCTTCGAGCTCGGCGTGGCCGCCCTGGCGCCCAACATCAAGGTAAAAATACAGACCTCTGGCCACCAGAAGGGTATAGGTACTCGTATCCTGATCTACGTAGTTTGACGACCCTGCGTTGTGGTCCGGAATAAGTACGGTAAACAAAAATACGTCACTCCCTGTGGAATATTCATGTCATGGGAATCCCTTGACCGAGTACTGTCTGGTGTTTCCGAGTTACGACACTGCTTGTGCTTATGATAAACAGTTGCGAAATGAATAGGAGGTCCCTGTTTAGCAGAAGGGGCGTTATCAGCATGCCACCATCCCATCGCGGCCACTGAGAGTCTGCGCTTCAATATTCCAGTCCTGGCCAGTCAGGGATGACCCAAGCATGCTATGCCGCAGAATGCCAGCTTCTCACCCACAGTAAGCCAATGCCCCCCCCCCTCCGGCAGACGCTGGCTCCGTGGCGGATGCCGTCGTTCTACAACCGGTTCCAGGGGCGTGCCGACCTGTTCGCCTACGCCCAGCAGAACGGTATCCCACTGCCGGTGACACCCAAGAAGCCGTGGTCCATGGACGCCAACCTGCTGCACATCAGGTCGGCGAACATCGCACAGAACACAGCCAGCACAGCACGACACAAGACACAGTACAGCACAGTGCACATCACATAGCACGAGGACACGAGACACGACACACACTGCACAAAGCATATCACACCGATACTGCTTCCCAGACTTCAGCACGTTGTTTCAATGACGACATTCGTTGAAACTTAAGTAAATCAACAGCAACAACAAATAAACAGTAGTGCGGTAAAAACGAAGGAATAGAAATCTTTCCATAATAAGCTGAACAATAAATAAAGAAAGACTAAGGCAAATCTGTTTTCCCATTGAAACCGGACTCCTCACCTCGTAAGCCCAGACGCATCGACAGTGAGACGATCGGATTCGCTATAATTTCCTCATAGAGTCGAGACTGATGACCTTTACTTGGCACGTTTCCAGCTACGAGTCGGGTGTCCTGGAGAAGCCGAGCACGGTGGCCCCGCGCGACCTGTACCAGATGACCTCTGACCCGGAGAGTGCGCCCGACAAGCCGCATCTGCTCACCATCCACTTCAAGGAAGGTGAGCATGCCGTCGTTAGTTGGAGACGGAAAAATACTTACCGTGTGGGTGGGCATCGAACATCGACCTGATATCACATGAGACCTGTGTAACAAAATGAGACTATCTATTAGCTAAAAACCAAAGCAGTCATCAGTTACGTCAGCAAAAATGCAAGGCGCTGTGCTCGTCTTTTGCAGGCTACACTTGATTACGCCTGCGCAACCAAGCTCAAGCTGATCGCAGTCCCCGACACTATCATTGCGATAACCATACGGTTAACCACCATGTGTTTTCTTTGACAGGAATCCCCATACGGGTGATGGACCACACCGAAATCAAGGAGATCACCGACCCGTACAAGATGCTGGAGCACCTAAACCTGGTCGGCGGCAGACACGGCGTCGGACGCATCGACATAGTTGAGAACCGCTTCGTCGGACTCAAGGTAGGCGACGGGACGAAGGGTAGACGTACGGATATGAATCTGACGTGGACAGTGCTGATTTGAGAGAAACAATGGAACGGGCATGCGGCGTTACGAGCTGGAAACGTAACAATGGAACGTTACACGCATATTTCTTTTTGACGCCAACGTTAGAAATGGCACAATGGCACAAATCCAGTCACACCCAATGGCGGAGCTCGGTAAACACCACACAGCACAGATTGTGATGTGTGCCATTGTGTTTCATCAAAGACACAGGAAATCCTGTACCGTGCTTACCCACCACGGCTTTGTTCTTTTTGATGATGCTCTGATTTTAAGAGCATTCGGACGCGTCATTCAGCGCCCATCCCTGCTCGCCATTGTAGATGATTGTCCGCTTCTAAGCCATTCACCCAGTCAACAGTTGGGCTTTCATTTCGCGGTGTCATTACCGACCGAAGCTCAGCACGGAATACACCGCTGGTAGTTCGACATCATCCCTCACTTGAGGTCAAGCATAGCTCTCCACTCGTTGGAACGACCTCCCACTACATGCCTGACACGCCGCCTTACGTATCGTCCAACAATGCCACTATCTGGCACGGCGCCCCTATCCCGTCCAACACGACTACCGCCATTTCAGGTTTGCTCACTGTCCTGGTCATGACTTGCCTTCCCAGTGCCCATGTCCGACACCAGGATGTCTGATACGACCATCTCCCTCCACCTCGGCAGAGCCGCGGCGTGTACGAGTGTCCGGGCGGTGAGATTCTCTATCAGACCCACCTGGACCTGGAGACCTACACGCTGGACAGAGAGGTGTTCCACATCAAGGAGGAGCTCGCCGTCAAACTGGCCAAACTCGCCTACAATGGTGAGTGAGAACCAACGGTGAGTAACTTGCCTACAGCGGTGAGTGAACTGTAGCGGTGAGAGCCTTGCTACAATGGTGAGGGGCTGGGCTTTAACGGTAAGTAGAAAACACTGAACTGGCTCTGCGGTCAACGATGGGTGTCCGCATCAACTATCATCACTTCGGCAGTGGGCTATCAAGTTTTTATGTAACGTACTTCAGTTGACAAATTATTGCATTTGAGCGGATTGGCGCGAGACAGATACGCAGCGTGAATGTTACACCTTTCTTTACTTCTGTATGCCCAAAAGGCCAAAACAGAGGACTGACAAACATTACCGAGAAGCCACAGGGCCACATAACCCACCGTCAACTGAGCGCAAATTCCACAGTGCCATTCCAGGTTTGCTCAATGTCCTGGTCATGACTTGCCTTCCTGGTGTCCATGTCCGACACCAGACCCCTATGACGTAACGTATAAACACTGGTCGGTGTGTCAATGGCGCCACGCGCAGTGTCATCGCTCGCGGCACAGCTGGGGCCGCTCAGACGGGACGGACAGAAACAGACAGCCGCGTCTGGCGCGGTCTGCGACATAACCTTTAGCGCAGCGATCCAGAGACACGTGCCCTGCTGTATGTGTTGACTATGTGATCACCGACACAAACGCATCCCTCTGTGAAATTCACGGACACAGTTATACACAGCATGCGGCTGACTGAATGGAAGCTGCACAGTGGCCGAGTCTGCTGAACAAGGAATAGGGATGGAGAGGGGTTGGTGGTGATGGCAGCCCCTGGTGTCATCAAAATACTGCGCACTCCCAACTTCTTTACTGCCCTACCGCTGTTGCCATAAGCAATGCTAGAACGCCATCACCATATCGCGAACCACCATAACAAATCGGCGCGCCTGCAAATACCTGCCTCATAGTTTCTCGTCTCATATGACTCCTCGTCCTCATAAAAGCAGCACCGGTGTAAATGATCAGTGATCACCATCGACCTCTGCTAGAATGACAAGTCCCTGTTTCTTCCAGGCTGAACAGTGAACACCCTTGACTTTTGCTCCTGATGCCACCAGGTTTCTGGTTCAGTCCGGAAGGCCAGTACGTGTTTGGCTGTGTGAAGGCATCGCAGAAAGACGTGACCGGCACTGTGCACTGCAAACTCTACAAGGGCTCAGGTCAGTCGGGAAACCGGGCACTTCCCGGCAGTGTGAGTACCAACGACTCTCTAAGTTGTCATAGAGAAAGAAAGAAGGGTATTTAGGTCACAATATCAGAGCGTGACCGATGAAAGCCTCACCCTATTTCATGCATGATAAACAGCGGTATCAGTTACCGATTCTACCCACACGTTGCCCTCACGCAACTCTTTCCTCAAGTGTGATGGACCGACGGATCCATCTCGATATTAATCTACTGGCGTGGCCGACCACAAACCGATTTTCATGTGCTGGTGCCACCACTTCTTCCCTCCCGCTCCTCTGGTTCAGTGGTATAACTGATTCTACCTATCTGCACCGGTGTGACCGATATCCACCCCTCCCTCCGACAGTACACATTCTGAGCCGGGACGCCCCAATCGGCCTCTACAACGAGCAGCTCGTCTCCATGGACGTTCAGGGCGACTACGAGCCCATGGACGCCGAGGGCTTCATCAAAATCAACGGCATCCGACTGCGGGAGAGCCACCGCACGGCGCACAGCTGAGCGCCCGGCAGTGGTCCGGCGCGGCGCGAGGGGCGGCCGGCCGAGCGCAGTCGAGGTAGACGGAGGAAGGGGGAGCGTGCCGGCTCCCAGCGACCGTGTGGCAGTGGGAGTGGATGTCTGAGGGAGCGCAGCTCCGGAACAGTGCCAGCCGATATACCAAATACATCATCCATCTGGTTATTTTGTTTTTAGGGAAAAGTTTCCACGAATATGCCATTGCTACATACTCTGCAATGCCACAATTATTCAATCTCAATCCTTGTTTTACAAAATCATCCATGACTTTTGCGGACCTCTCACCTTGTTAATGTTTCTAAAACTCAGAGTTTTATTTGTAAAAAAAAAAAACATTTATCTGCAAGCGGCAACAGAACAGTTGCTTAGGACAGTAATGTTTCTTCAGTAGTGGCAAAATCAATAACCTCCACACAACACCAAACTAATAATAGCGACTCCTGCGTATATTTATAAAGGCGATTTGCGCAAGCCTAGATTGGCACGGCCCCAAAGCACTAGTTTTCTGGACACATATCTCAGCATGCTATGATTCACAACATACAACACTCACACAGTCAGGACAGCCAGGGAAGACGAACGCAGTACGGCACGTCTGCGCCGTACCCTCTAGGATAAGCAGCGCTCGCTGGCGGCAGGCCTCAGTCCGCTCCGGTGCCCGACCTTACCAGCAGCGCGGGACATTAGCTCCCGTAGTATAGTCTCATTCGCTCTAGGCGGCCCTGGTGGCATAACTCAGGGCCGCCGCACGTCGCCGAGTCTGGCCTCATCGGCAAGTAGTTCATGTTACAAACCGCCGCGAATCAGAGGCGGTTCCTGCAGTAACCGATCGGCAACACTCGGGTCCCGGGGGATGGGACGATCGGGCGGCACGGCACTCACCCCTCGGGCCGGTCAGGGTGGATCCACGGACACGGACCCCGTCTGACGGCCGGCCGGATCCACTGGACACGGACCCGGTCCAACGGTGGCTTGTACAGAGCTCCGGCGGAGTAGACGCACACTGCGCGGCGACGGCTCACTTCTGACACTGCGGCACAGAGAGAAGGGATCGGTCAGTGATGAACGACACAGACGAGAGGGCTGGTCAGCGGGCGAACCGGAGAGATACGGAGACGACACAGACAGAAGGGACCGGTCGGTGGGAGCGGAAGGTACGTACGGAATACGCCCAGATAGACGGAGACTATGGATACGGGAGACGCGAGGACGGGATAGACGAGCGGACGGGAGAGACGAACGGATAGGAGTGATAAGTGAACGGGATAGACGGACGAGCAGACGGGATAGACGAGAGACGGGGGAGAGAGCAGCACTGGTTATTCAGTAAATGCAGACGGATGGAGGGGTGGGACAGGGCGCGACATGCTGTTGCGCTGGCCAGCAACAGTACAATAATCAACTGACATTGGAAGAAGCTAAACACGTCTAATCAAACTATAATTGTAATCAGAGGTTAAAAATAAAACAGACGGTAGCGATTCGAGGATGAGTTGGTAGGCTGTCGTCTCATTACAAAGTACAAACGCCAGCTAAATGAAGCACACGTGCAGCATGTGTGTGACTTGACATTCATACCTAACACGCCCATTAAACGATTTAACCCGGCAGTTGCTGGGGTATTTCGCCACCCACCGTTTGCTAGGGGGGGGGGGGGCGTTAAACGCCCCCAGCCGATAACTCGAGAACCAATAGGCGCAGCGAAACGCACGAGGCGGCAAACGAAAGAACGCGACGAGACGCTTCAGATGAGTACTTTAAAGTTGAATTTTGAGGTCACAGGTCGGGTCAAGGTCAGGTCAAACACCTGAAATCGGGCTTTCAGTAGCATGGACTTCAGGACTTCGCAATGGGCGCGCCTCTCGTCATAAACTCTGTCAAAACGGTGCACAATCCATCATATAAGGCCTACAAGAGTGTCAGCTCCATGTAGGGGTCAGTCAAGCATAGGTCAGGGTCAAGGTCAGGTCAACCGGGTAGGCACATATCCCCGAAAATCGAAACTGATATTCGTAGCCTGTGACACATGTTTTATGGGTAATTTGGGGCGTAGAACACGATGGTCACATTCATTTTATCATATGTGTACGTGTTTGACTCAAAAAGTTCAATTTAAGAAATGCATGTATCATGGTCGTGAAGTAGTCACGAGAAATTGCCAAGATTCAGTTCAAGATTTTGGAAAATGCGGAACCATAATCAATAATCGAAGATAGCCATTTGATTGTTCATGGTATTGGCAGTCTAATGGCGTTTACGGCATGTCTGTATGACTATTCTGTGATTTTATACGATTTTTTGAACATATGCCGCTTTTGATCGAAAACTCAGAAATCATGACGTCACTAAAACCTCGATATCTCAAAAATTTTCCGACCATTTTTTTGAAACTTTGTCACAATAAACTTCAATCAATTCCCTACAGGTACCCAAAATTTAATGGCCCCGCGAAAAAAGTGGGGGCGTTTAACGCCCCCCCCCCCCCAGCAACTCGCGGGTTAAGGAAGAAAAAAAATAAGGCCGTGTTCATTGATGTTTCACGTCGCTCGTCTAAACCCCACAACAGCGTCTGCTCAACTAACACAGAAGTGCCAACGCATCGAGTACATAAGCAGACTCCGGGCGGTACACATAGGACCACATAGAGCGCTGGGAGCACACAGTCTATACGAACAGCCAGCGTACACCCGCACACAGGACGATGTTGTGAGGGCACTGACAGCTCTAGGTTATCTATACAGACGTAACTAGACATGGACGACACAGCATACAACTCTACCAACAGACACATATTACACAGAAACGATGGCTCAAAGCACACACCACCCATAATGACGAGGCTGATTTGGGTTTTAGGGAACACAGATTACGGAGGTCACCAGCTTCCAGCCCACAAGCCACACATGCCTAACATTATGCGAGCAGTAATCGGCCGAAGGAAAAAAGGCAGACTGACAATATTTGTACGGACTGCGTTCAGGCTAGCTCACGACGCATGGCTGTTGCAACTTAATAGCAATCTATGACGCTCCTAATTCATACCAATGCTATATTTTCACATCCTAAGAGCACACAACACAGCGCCCCGTGTGCGGGTGTGCCCTGGCTGTTCCGGCAGGCTCAGTGAGCTATCAGCGCTCCATGTGGTTCTATGTAAACTGCTGGCTTGAAGTCTAATTCGAGTCCGTGCATATGTACTTGTCTTCATTCCACAGCCCTGACATATGCCCCAATTCTTACCACTCACTGCCCAACACACAATACATACAGTTACACACACACAACGCACAAACACTAAGCTCAGGCCGTCTCACACAAACCTCCCCACACGCACCAACCCTCCCACCGTTCAGGACCCGGCCGACTGACTCACCTGACACCGGCAGCCGGTCAGGTAGGGGTCCGAGAGCAGCTGCTCGATGCTCGGCCGCTGGTACGGGTCGCGCCGCAGACACCCCTTCAGCACGGCCAGCAGGTGACAGTCGGCCACCGGGGGGAACTCGATCGGGTGCTCTCGGTTCACGATGGCCACCAGCTTGCCCATCGGCTGCGGGGGAGAGATGCGGGCGAGTTAGTGGGGCATGCGAGACCACGGAGAGGGCACGAGGACAGAGGAATGCCAGTAGATTGATAGAAAAAGTGCTTCAGGCCATACAGTACGGTTCGGTAATACAAGCAACAGCGAGCCGTCACCGCGCACGACTAGGCGGTATCGCAGCATGGCGAACCCGGCCGAAAGCTACACAGTACGTCATACGCTCGCGCAATGTTAGTCAGCCCAGCCAGACGGTTTGCCGTCGGTTTTCACCTGTTTGATGTGTCCGAACGGCGTAATGCCGTAGACAAAGTTGTAGAGGATGCAGCCTAGGCTCCATACGTCTGACCTCCGGCTGATCTGAAATGGCACACATTTATCGAACTGTAAAAACACTTCAGCTAACATCGCAAAAGAAAGTTATATGTTTTCGACCGCCGGACGTTGTTGTGATGAGGTAACACACGCTTCCAGGACAAGCCGGCTATGAGGAAATCACGAAACATAAAACAAACGTAATAAAAATACCAGTATGGAAATTTCCCAGAAGGCTGACAAACACAAATGACATTAATCAGACACCAAAATAAACAGAGTGCGGCCGAACGATGACTGGTGGCTGCATTCGCGCGGTGTGAGAGCGCAGTTCAAAGCGAGCGGCGTTTACACAGGGTGGGGCAGCCGCTGGACCGGTGTCTGCTCATGACCAGACCCCGCGCTCGGGTCCACCGACAATAGTGCGGGCGACAGGGGCGTCATCGGACGGGACGCGGCTTCACAGAACCTCGGAGCGTCACTTCCGAGCGGGACGGGTCGCTCCGGCGCGCTGATATACCCCTGCCTACCACAGCACTCCCGAGTACGGCGCCGCCCCCCGGCGGCTTCCCGTTCTACCCCAGCCTCACTATCTCTCAGCAGGCCACAACTCCGGCACCACTGTCTGCTCTACCCCGGCCTCCGCGTCCCTCGGCAGACTCACTCCGGTCCCGCCCCCGTTCTACCCCGGCCTCCCCGGTCTCTCACCTTGATGGCCGTCTGGGACGCGCCGTTCCTCGTCACCTGCTGCGCCTCGATCGCCTCCGGACTCATGTAGTTGAAGGTGCCCACCTGCGGCAATGTTAAGCACACGGTTAGTACAAACAACATATAAACAGGGTATTTTATGCGAACAGGACAAAGCACTCTCAATGGAGCAGCACTACGCCTGCCAGGCTACAGATACTGTCGGCAGGATCATTTCATCCAGCCAGTCAACTTTGATGTTCAGCATAATGCATACAACCGTGTCGTTTCACGATTTCATAAGCTGTCACACAATATGTCATGGCGAGTATTACAAAAACACGCTAAAATAACAGACGAACAATAGCGGCCAAAACTAGCGATCATTATGTCACTATACCTGCGAGTCCTTGATGATGCTGGTGCAGTCGGACTGTATCTGGGAGGCGATGCCGAAATCGATCAGCTTCAGCCGGCCGGCCACCATCAGGAAGTTGGACGGCTTCAGGTCCGAGTGGATGATGTCTGACGGAGATGGGCAGTCACACGATCAGAGTTGGACTATAGGCCGATTCGAGATGGCACACTAGGAAGCTAGTAAGACTAGGCGGCCAAGTAACACTTGAAGGTACCTACTACGTAGTGACACTAAACGCTATTTTACACCAATCGGCTAGTGGCTAAGCCTGCGCGTACCGAAATCGCCTAGTGACACTTGAAATCAAGTGTCACTAGGGCCTTAGTGCGCCAACGCGAACCAGCTGGAGACTCAAACCAGATATCGAAACACATGACAATCTCACACAAGCAGGCCAACGTCATCAAAACATATTTCCAGCGAACATTTGATGACTTTTTCAAACGCCAATGCGCCTCTACATTATCGCATAGGTAACAAATTACAACTCTCACTACTCTCGAATCCCGTCTACCTTTTCAATCAGCTCCTCCGATCATCCTTCCTCCCAGCTTCACCCTGCTCATCATCTGAACCCTCCCACCCTCGACATTCTTTGAAAGCCTAGCGCCCTCTATAAGTCATCACGGATTCGCTAATCCAGCCTTATCCCCATCCCTCATAAATTACTCCCATTCTGGTTCTTCAACATTCCCCTAACACACCTGGTAGTCAGAACAGTTTTCCTCCTACGGTTTCTGCTCCGCTGCTTCCGTGCCTTCATTCAGTACTAGCCCTGCTTTCTTCATCCTCACGCTTCCCTTCAGTCCTTATTTCTCCACCCCGCCCGTCCTCCATGGATACTCACTCTCCTTGTGGATGACGTCCACACAGCGGAGCATCTCTCCCCAGAAGAACTTGCACATGTTGGCGTCCACCTCGTTCAGGCGAGTGTACGACTGCAGCAGCTTGGTGAGGTCCGTGTCACCCTTCTCCATCACAATGTATAACATCTGGTCCGTGACGCGGTGCTCGCTGAGGGAGACAAGCAAAACTTCAGGTGTCAGGCGTCGGTCAGCGTCTCCATAAGATGACTACACTTGTTCAGCAAATGTGATGAGATCAATACAGCCTGGTACTGAATTGGGCAGATGACAACGTTGCATGCTCCTATCAATGGCAGTGCTGTTTATGGTAGTGTTTTTGATGGCAGAGTTGCATGCTTTTATTTCCGTTTATAATCGGAAACATCTGATGATTCATAGTTCTAATAATCAAACCCACCCAGATCAGAGTTATCATCTCAGCCAGCACCACACCCCTATGGCACTACGCTCTACTCTCCCCGCGCCGCCGCCGGGTTCACTCACAAGTCCATCAGTTGCACCACGCGGTCCGAGTGGCGGAGCGAGCGCAGCAGCTCGATCTCGTTCTTGTAGCCGTTGGCCGTGGCGTCGTCCGTGTTCTCCAGGTACACCTGCTTGATGGCCAGCGAGCGCATGTCCGAGTCGAAAACCTGGCACAGAGATGGTGGTGTCAAAGGGCAGTCATGATAATACAAGACAGACTAGTCGTGGCACAGATCCCGGCTACGGACAAACCACGCACAAAGAACGATAAACAAAGAACGACGAACAATGAAACAGTGACAAGACACGCGAATGAAGGCGCTCAACGTAAGTCAGTTGAAAAGGCCGTCCTCCACGCCGCAAATCTAGATCAAGGCACTATATGAAGCAGTTTCAGAAGTCAGAACGGACAAGTTCTGATAGCTAGAGAGCTCGGAGTGCCTGGCTAATACCCAGCTGCTGCCTGACTACCAGGCACCAGCCTCTCCCACGTCTGAATCTGCGTCGATTTGACTCACCTGAAGCACCTTGCTGGATCCGCCGCGTCCGATCTGCTTCATGACAATGTAGTCCCGATGGTTGACAGTCAGCGTCCGCAGCTGCCGCTTACCGAAGAACAGCTCGGTGGGCGGCGGCGGCATAGACGTGCTGCCCGACTCCTCCGTCTGCGTCCCGTGCTCTACCAGTGACGGAGGCGGCGGGGCGGTCCTGGGCCGACCCGGGCCGTCCGCCACCGGCCCGGACGGTACCCGCGGGGCCGCGCTAAGCACAGACGCCGAGGACCCACACACAGAGCTCGATACGTGGACGCTGGAGGCCGAGACGACCGTGGTGGCCGCGGAGACGGCCGAGCCAGTCACCGACTGACCCAGTCTCGACTGAACGGCACTAGATACTGACGCGTGATAGGCGGTCTGCCGGGACTCGGAGACACGGTTGAAGGTTGAGGATGACGAAAGGTGGCTGGAGATGGGCACACGCTGAGCAGACGCCGTCGTCAGCTGGCCGACCACCCGGGGCCGGGGCGTGTGCTGCTGGCCTAGCCCGGCGGTCGGGTCCTGTCGGTAGCCCAGGCGGGCGTGTGATCGGGCGCCCGGCCCGTCGGCTGTGCCACAATGTGAGACGGACGGCGCGGGAGCGGCTCCGACGCCGGTCTGACCCGCCCGGTAGGCGGTGGACTGGTACTCGCGCGCGGAGCCTGCCCCAGTCTGAGGTACACCACAGAGTGTGTCCGCCGGCGCCGCCAGTCTGTCCGCGCCGAGCTCAGCCCGCCGGTAGGGCGTCGCCGCGGCTCGGCGCGGTTCCAGCGGCCCCGTCGGCTCGGCGGACGGTGCCGGCGACACGCGTGCTGTCGGTCCGCTCGCCGGCGCCGAGCCCGACTGGTTCAGCGGCGCCACGCGCTGTTCGGGCGGCGTGCTATCCGCCGAGCGCTCCGAGATCACGGGCATGGAGCGCCGCACCGCGCCCACGTCCGTCAGCCGTCCCTCGGAGAGGCCGCGGCTGAGCCCGGGCGTCAGCCGCGCCGCCGACGCCGCAGACTGCAGCGACGAGTGCGAGCGAGAGGCGTGCTGCAGCGGCGGCCGCTTCTCGGCGGACGGCTCGCCGAACACAAACGGCCGCTTGACGGCGCCGGCGGCCGGGGGCGGCGGCGCGGTGTCCGGCTCGGCCACCTTGTACGGCGTGTCGATGCGGCTGAGCGGCTGGCGCGGCGTGCGGCCGCTGCCGGTCGCCGGCGTCGGTCCGGTGCGACGCGGCAGTGGCGTCAGCAGGTCGTACGGGTGCACCAGGCCGCGGCCGGACATGTTCTCCTTGTCCGGACACGAGTTGGACGGCGGCGGCTCGCCGCTCGGGTTCCGCTCCAGGCGCCTGTTGGGAGGACCAGAGGCGTGTGACGCACACAGAGCAGACACGGGACACCCGAACCAATAACGGAATCATCGTACTTATCGTAATATCGTTATGCCTAAAAATGGTAATTATCGATGAGGTTATCCAGATATTAACTAACAACGTCATCCATACTCTTCATTAGAACTGAAATATAGGTGAGTGACAACAAGCAGTGCAAAGTTCGACACAAAATGCCTTATAAAAGCTGGAACTCCTATGCATGAACTGCGATCTGACGACACCACCGGGGAGCTCTCCTCTGCTAAGAAGGACCGACCGCGCGCGCCGGGCGCCCACCTGCCGGCGGCCAGGATGGCCGAGACCGTGCCGATGGTAGCCGAGTTGGACGGCGTGGCCGTGTCCGCCTGGCCATCCTCGTCGCCGCTGTTGTTCTCATCGCGGATCGAGCTCGCCGGCACACGCTGGGGCCGCAGCGTCAGACTGCCGTAACACGGCGACGGTCAAAAGTCGAACAAACAGATGTAATGCACCACTTACACTGTATACTTTTCCGCTACATACAGACACACCCTGTAACTTAAGTAGCTCGTATGAAATGTGAACATTTAATAAAAGCCAGGGAGTTACACTGTCAGGGTAAAAGACTGTTGCACAGCTTGCAAACAACCTTGAAAGGTATGCTCAATGCTGAATGTTCCATTTAATATGCAGTTAGCAAACCAATCACACATCATAAATCAACAGTCCTGGTTGCAGCTTATCACCAGGGTAACAAGGGTACTGATCCAGAGCAAATAGCCACAAAGGTGAACAGCACTGGTCATGTAGCAAGAAGGCACTGTACAGAACAGGAACATACCATCTCCCGATGCTCTTGCGATATGTGAATGCTCCTTGTGACAATGGTCCAGTGTGAGAGAGGCCGGTATCTTCTGATTCAGACTCCATTAGTTGGCACTGGACACTGAAAATACAGCTGATCAATTTAAGCAGCTTTAATTTCACTACAAGTACACAACATTCTTTCACCCTCAAAACCAGCAATTTCTTGTTGCCTTCGAACATGGAAGTTGTTGGAACTACAAACATATTTCTGCATATATTTCCAACAGCCTTACAAAATTTGATTCTCAGCCAGTGTAGCTCTACCACAGTACACTGTGCTACAAATTGTTCTGGCAACAGTACGTGTAGGAAATTTGCTAGAAACAGGTTCCTGGTTTTGTCTTAGCAGTGCAGACCCTAAAGTGGTACAGACTACAGAGTCAGATTGCATTTGACACTGCACGTCAATATAATGAGTAATAATACCGTCATCCTTCATCATCGTCATGTAACGTCATCCAGATCCTTCTATTCGACTCTACAACATATTAATATATAATATGGTGATACTTAAGTCATCAAAAAGCTTTTCACAGTTCCCAATTGGTATGTATTCTAAGTGTCGCCTGTAATATATTATAATGGTACCAAGGGAAAGCCAGTCATGAGTCAGTGCCTGACTGAGTCAGAGGGGCTGTACTATTTTCTGGACGATTTGCCAGCGGGCGCTGTATGGTGGCGCTAGCAGAGCTTGTTGCATATCAATGCCAGATACAAATAACTAGCCATCTATCTTTAAACTTTTCTATGAGTACCATTTTACGTACGTAAAATGTAAAATGTATAAACACAGAAGGAGATGAACATGAACATGTGTTCATGTTCATCTCCTACTGTGTTTATATCAATAAATAACATAGCAGCTATCGTACGTCGCCAGCTGGCCAGTCAGCTTATTTTATCCAGTTGTTAGTAAGGCCCAGTCAGAGTGGTGTCATGCATAGCTCAGCAGCAGATCCTCTGTATCAAACCAAAACCCACACCAACACTGACACTGAATAGTCGTTATCTATCAATATCAATATCTGCACACTGCATACCATGTCAAAATGATTATGCAAGCATGTGCAATGTAAGATGCAAAGCAATAAAAATATTATGATCGCATAAAACCTTTCCAAACAATTAGGGTAACCATAAAAACCAAGACTGGAGAAATTCATCACAAAACCAAGCATTTTCAGAACAAATCACCAACAGAAATTGATATCCACAGTAGCCAAAATGTTTTCAAAGTTGGTAGCTAAATAAAGCAACCGTCGTCTTATTTTTCTTCAAAATTTTCGAGCAAAGTAACGTCGAAATGAAAAATATAAAAATATACACAACCTCCAAATCAATCTTTCACAGAGTCAACAACAGAGTCGCGTGTCCGTGTTTTCATTTATGACGCCTGAAAATTCAAAATAGCCGCGTTTGTCTCAGTAAGATAAATTGACAGGCATTGATCGCGCTTATATTATTAAATATTATAATTCATTGAATTCAAAAACAAATTCCAAAAACATGTTCTAACACTCAGAGAAGCAAACAAAAATAGAATTATTGAAAAAATATAGAAACGATATTTTTCAAAAGTCTAGGAAATATTGTGAGGAGAAATGACGCAGCGTAGACGATTATGACGTGGAGCCCCTCCCCCCTCCCCTAATTGTTTGCCCGTTGATAGTCGATAGGAAATCAAAATTGAGGATATTGATATTATCTTTTAACTTGCTTCGTTGTAAATGTAACGGAAGTTAGCAGGGATTCAGCAGGGGTTCAGCAGGGATTCAGCAGGGATCGACGGCCCCCCCGATTTCGCTGAATTTTGGTGGAAAGGTGCAAAATGGTGTCCTCTATCGAAAATCCTAGTGCCAAAATGCGGGGAATCCATCAGGGGGGCCAAAAATCCCAAAAAACAGTATGCCCTCAGGGCACAATCGACGAACTTTGAAAACACTACTTCTAGCCGTCCAAACAGCTAAAAATGCACGTCATTCGAAAGGGGACAAAATTTTACGTACAACGGTATCAAATTTAGGGGGCTAGCGCCCCCCTGAACCGAACAAAACAGCTTCAAATATGTGGGCCCGGGAGTATGCCCTCGGGGTATAAATAAACGTTTTCAACAATTTCAGTCCTAAAACATCGACAAAATCCAGCAATATGCACATCGTTGGAAAGAGCGTAATTTCCCAAACAAAAAACCCAAGTAACATTTTTCGATGGGGCCCACCTGGGGCCCACGGGACCCAATTGAAATTTGGGGCCCAATGGGGCGGCCCCTACGATTTTCTTCAAAATTTGCACAGACACTCTCCTGGGCCCCCTCTTCAATCTGGCTGAAGAAACCTACCGGGGAATCCAAAGGAAGGGTCCCAAAGAGGGCCCCAAAGAGGCCCTGTCTAAGTATTGCCCCTAATTTCGCGACCAACCCTGGCAATATGCACATCATTGGAAAGAACGTAATTTCCCAAACAAAAAACCCAAGTAACATTTTTCGATGGGACCTACCTGGGGCCCACGGGACCCAATTGAAATTTGGGGCCCAATGGGGCGGCCCCTACGATTTTCTTCAAAATTTGCACAGACACTCTCCTGGCCCCCTCTTCAATCTGGCTGAAGAAACCTACCGGGGAATCCAAAGGAAGGGGCCCAAAGAGGGCCCCAAAGAGGCCCTGTCTAATTATTGCCCCTAATTTCGCGACCAACCCCGGCAATATGCACATCATTGGAAAGAGCGTAATTTCCCAAACAAAAAACCCAAGTATCATTTTTCGATGGGGCCCACCTGGGGCCCACGGGACCCAATTGAAATTTGGGGCCCAATGGGGCAATATGATGTGCATATTGCCGGGGTTGGTCGCGAAATAGGGGCAATACTTAGACAGGGCCTCTTTGGGGCCCTCTTTGGGACCCTTCCTTTGGATTCCCCGGCAGGTTTCTTCAGCCAGATTGAAGAGGGGGCCCAGGAGAGTGTCTGTGCAAATTTTGAAGAAAATCGTAGGGGCCGCCCCATTGGGCCCCAAATTTCAATTGGGTCCCGTGGGCCCCAGGTGGGCCCCATCGAAAAATGTTACTTGGGTTTTTTGTTTGGGAAATTACGCTTTTTCCAATGATGTGCATATTGCCGGGGTTGGTCGCGAAATAAGGGGCAATACTTAGACAGGGCCTCTTTGGGGCCCTCTTTGGGCCCCTTCCTTTGGATTCCCCGGTAGGTTTCTTCAGCCAGATTGAAGAGGGGGCCCAGGAGAGTGTGCAAATTTTGAAGAAAATCGTATGGGCCGCCCCATTGGGCCCCAAATTTCAATTGGGTCCCGTGGGCCCCAGGTAGCCCCATCGAAAAATGTTACTTGGGTTTTTTGTTTGGGAAATTACGTTCTTTCCAATGATGTGCATATTGCCGGGATTGGTCGCGAAATTAGGGGCAATACTTAGACAGGGCCTCTTTGGGGCCCTCTTTGGGACCCTTCCTTTGGATTCCCCGGTAGGTTTCTTCAGCCAGATTGAAGAGGGGGCCCAGGAGAGTGTCTGCAAATTTTGAAGAAAATCGTAGGGGCCGCCCCATTGGGCCCCAAATTTCAATTGGGTCCCGTGGGCCCCAGGTGGGCCCTATCGAAAAATGTTACTTGGGTTTTTTGTTTGGGAAATTACGGTCTTTCCAATAATGTGCATATTGCCGGGGTTGGTCGCGAAATTAGGGGCAATACTTAGAAAGGGCCTCTTTGGGGCCCTCTTTGGGCCCCTTACTTTGGATTCCCCGGTATGTTTCTTCAGCCAGATCAAAGAGGGGGCCCAGGGGAGTGTCTGTGCAAATTTTGAAGAAAATCGTAGGGGCCGCCCCATTGGGCCCCAAATTTCAATTGGGTCCCGTGGGCCCCAGGTGGGCCCCATCGAAAAATTATAATTGGGTTTTTTGTTTGGGAAATTACGCTCTTTCCAATGATGTGCTTATTGCCGGGGTTGGTCGCGAAATTAGGGGCAATACTTAGAAAGGGCCTCTTTGGGGCCCTCTTTGGGCCCCTTCCTTTGGATTCCCCGGTAGGTTTCTTCAGCCAGATTGAAGAGGGGGCCCAGGAGAGTGTCTGTGCAAATTATGAAGAAAATCGTAGGGGCCGCCCCATTGGGCCCCAAATTTCAATTGGGTCCCGTGGGCCCCAGGTGGGCCCCATCGAAAAATGTTAATTGGGTTTTTTGTTTGGGAAATTACGCTCTCTCCAATGATGTGCTTATTGCCGGGGTTGGTCGCGAAATTAGGGGCAATACTTAGAAAGGGCCTCTTTGGGGCCCTCTTTGGGCCCCTTCCTTTGGATTCCCCGGTAGGTTTCTTCAGCCAGATTGAAGAGGGGGCCCAGGAGAGTGTCTGTGCAAATTTTGAAGAAAATCGTAGGGGCCGCCCCATTGGGCCCCAAATTTCAATTGGGTCCCGTGGGACATAGGTGGGCCCCATCGAAAAATGTTACTTGGGTTTTTTGTTTGGGAAATTACGCTCTTTCCAATGATGTGCATATTGCCGGGGTTGGTCGCGAAATTAGGGGCAATACTTAGACAGGGCCTCTTTGGGGCCCTCTTTGGGCCCCTTTCTTTGGATTCCCCGGTAGGTTTCTTCAGCCAGATTGAAGAGGGGGCCCAGGAGAGTGTCTGTGCAAATTTTGAAGAAAATCGTAGGGGCCGCCCCATTGGGCCCCAAATTTCAATTGGGTCCCGTGGGCCCCAGGTAGGCCCCATCGAAAAATGTTACTTGGGTTTTTTGTTTGGGAAATTACGTTCTTTCCAATGATGTGCATATTGCCGGGGTTGTTCGCCAAATTAGGGACAATACTTAGACAGGGCCTCTTTGGGGCCCTCTTTGGGACCCTTCCTTTGGATTCTTCGGTAGGTTTCTTCAGCCAGATTGAAGAGGAGGCCCAGGAGAGTGTCTGTGCAAATTTTGAAGAAAATCGTAGGGGCCGCCCCATTGGGCCCCAAATTTCAATTGGGTCCCGTGGGCCCCAGGTGGGCCCCATCGAAAAATGTTACTTGGGTTTTTTGTTTGGGAAATTACACTCTTTCCAATGATGTGCATATTGCCGGGGTTGGTCGCGAAATTAGGGGCAATACTTAGACAGGGCCTCTTCTGGGCCCTCTTTGGGCCCCTTCCTTTGGATTCCCCGGTAGGTTTCTTCAGCCAGATTGAAGAGGGGGCCCAGGAGAGTGTCTGTGCAAATTTTGAAGAAAATCGTAGGGGCCGCCCCATTGGGCCCCAAATTTCAATTGGGTCTAGTGGGCCCCAGGTGGGCCCCATAGAAAAATGTTACTTGGGTTTTTTGTTTGGGAAATTACGCTCTTTCCAATGATGTGCATATTGCCGGGGTTGGTCGCGAAATTAGGGGCAATACTTAGAAAGGGCCTCTTTGGGGCCCTCTTTGGGCCCCTTCCTTTGGATTCCCCGGTATGTTTCTTCAGCCAGATTGAAGAGGGGGCCCAGGAGAGTGTCTGTGCAAATTTTGAAGAAAATCGTAGGGGCCGCCCCATTGGGCCCCAAATTTCAATTGGGTCCCGTGGGCCCCAGGTGGGCCCCATCGAAAAATGTTACTTGGGTTTTTTGTTTGGGAAATTACGCTCTTTCCAATGATGTGCATATTGCTGGATTTTGTCGATGTTTTAGGACTGAAATTGTTGAAAACGTTTATTTATGCCCCGAGGGCATACTCCCGGGCCCATATATTTGAAGCTGTTTTGTTCGGTTCAGGGGGGCGCTAGCCCCCTAAATTTGATACCGTTGTACGTAAAATTTTGTCCTCTTTCGAATGACGTGCATTTTTAGCTGTTTGGACGGCTAGAAGTAGGGTTTTCAAAGTTCGTCGATTGTGCCCTGAGGGCATACTGTTTTTTTGGATTTTTGGCCCCCCTGATGGATTCCCCGCATTTTGGCACTAGGATTTTCGATAGAGGACACCATTCTGCACCTTTCCACAAAAATTCAGCGAAATCGGGGGGGCCGTCGATCCCTGCTGAATCCCTGCTGAACCCCTGCTGAATCCCTGCTAACTTCCGTTACATTCGTTGTAAAAGGGTGACGGTTACATTAAAAGGTCCAAGAAAATTATTTGAAGCGCCGTGCAAGGAGGTGAATTAGAATGGTACCTAGGAATCAGTGCGTCACAGAGATGGAGAGGCGAGCACCGTTATCTTGCATTTCAAATTGCTATTCCAATTCAGTTGGGCAAACTAGACCTTTGGAATCAAAATATGGAGGCATCAAAAGATTGATTCCTTATGACCATATTTGGGCATAAATGCAGACCATTTCTAACTTACCAATCACATAAAAATAAGAGAGTGTTTCAAGAAGGAGCATGCCTGATCTTGAACACAAATGCTGGAACTATCTCCTAAGCAAAATAATATTGCTCCTATCACAACAATTTGAATTCTATAGGTAGTGAAAGGCAATCAAGGAATTGATTCACTTTAAACAGATAATCATAATATTGATTCCCCATCAGCTGGCTAATCATTATTTTGATTCACAGGTAATGTTAACAGATAGGCAACAATGACTTGCAAGAATACAGCATTTATCCTGCTATTATTCTCATTTAGTGGTATCCTCAGCACCACAACAGATACCTATAGCATTGTTGTACTTTACCTTCACTACATTTGATAACAATTCACAATTTTTAAATGTCAAGAATACAAAAACTGAAGCAACAGGTAAAAACCATATAAATAATATAAAAGCACTACAACAATGATAATTAGGGGTTTAAAAATTTCATTTTGCCATTTGACACAAATACTGATTGTTTAGTATGTGATTCATGATACAAAAATAACATACAGCATGATTTCCTCAAAACAACTTTTACGTGATGGACAGTGGCTCTGTCTTTTTCCCATTCACAAGGCCAAAGGGACAATTTCTTAGCTTTGAGGTAACACTTTTTGCAAACCTACCACATTTTTCTACCTTTTTAAAGAAAAATCTCACCGTCATGGGCCTTTTTTCAACCGTAACGGTACATTCGAAGTCAAAAGTGTACCCAAATGAATCAAAAAATTGATTCCATGCCCATATTTGGTCATGGCTCCTCCCACCAGAATCAAATTATTGATGCCTCCATATTTTGATTCCAAAAGTCTAGTTTGCCCAACTGAATTTTCATTTTTATGCATATATTCAAGCTATCAACTGTTGTGGTTGCTGTCAGTGGAGCCAGGATCAGGGCCCTGTTTCACGGCGGAGCGCTGCAGTGCGCTGCGCGCGTCGGCGCGTTGGGTTTCAACAAACTTCCCTCTGACGCTACGCTATGACGTCATCGCAAAACGTTAGCACTGTGGCGCCAGCACCATCCGCACGCTAGCAGTATTTGCACTCAAACTTCTGTTCTACTAGGTACTAGGTTCTTCAAGGTCTCTGTTCGAAACGTGATATACCATAAGCTAAAGGATCGCAGGCAACATCATTCGAGTGACGTCAGGGGTATGCCTCAGCTCCCAGCGCGCTGCAGCGCGCGCAGCGTCGGGCGGTGAAACAGGGCCCTGTATTACATGGAGCCTGTAGGCTACAATTATCTCTAATTCACCCTATTTCTACAAAATATCACAGTTGCATGGTTATACAAATGCAATCTGAATCGCATTTAATGAATTATCCCATTGAAATATACTAGATTGTCAAACGATTTGCTGACTCAGTTAATTTTTTTTTTGCAGTGAAATAACCAGAGTGAAACCGTGCCTAACCCAACCAAACACTTTGACTTCACATCAACACCCTACCCAACACATCATACTTCTAGCATATTTGTATTCTGTCTATGATGCGGACTGTGCCTGCAGGGTATCAGTGCTTCAGTAGACTAGAAGATTGAGTTTCTTCCTTCTTGTTGAGGTTTCCTTGCCTGCCATTGATACTAGTGAATATGGCAAGTTGGCAACACAATTTCCTTTTGAATTTTACCAATGGGAAGCCAAGAAAATCAAGTAGGCTGAGGACATGCTGTAAAATAAATCAGAGCATGCTGATTCTGGGCCCCGAGCTATTTACTGGATTATTTGCCAGATGGCACTGTATGATAGCAGCAGAGTTTGTTATATATCAATGCTAGATATAGGTAGCATTGATATATAATGTATAACAAATATCAATGGCCTATATGTTAATGGCTATCATATGTTGCCAGCTTGCCAGCTAGCTGATTGTATCTGCAGTTAATAACAAGGCTGCTGATTCCTCACTGAAAGGAATTATTTATTTGTCTCATTAGCATGCAATATGCATCACTTATTATATGTAATAGTTTAAAGCTAACCAACATCCTCTTCAAAAGCATAAAGCTTAGGCAACATAGGTATTTTGGAGCATTTTTATGCAGAAAATCCAAAAATCCACCTAATAAAAAGCCATATCATACCACCTCTTTTTTAGTCTTAAAATATGGTATAGTACACATTCTTATCATTTATGTAGTTTTTTTTTTGTCGCTTATACTTTAAGTTTCTGTATGTGATTTCAGATCATGAAGTTGCTAGTTATCCTTGGGCTGTTGGCCCTTGGCACTTTGGTTTCAAGTGATGGGAGTGCTGAAGAGCAGTTTAAGGTAGAAGAAGAGAATGTTGCAAGGATTCTGGCATCCAAACTGGTAAGTGGAACATTTGGACATATAAGTAATGTACACTTTTATAAAGAATCAAGCAGAAACTGTTGAAGCAGGAACTGGAATGCCAGTCTCTGGAGTTTTAAACTATACCTATTAGTTTTGAGTCCCACGAAAAAGATGAGAGCTTGTGCAATGTTTAGTGCAGCTGGAAATTGGGAGTGTTAATCCTTTTACCTTCCCAGCATTGGTAGCCTATGGTTTGTTAAGGCTTGGGCTACTCATGTCCAGTGTCCCAAAATTTGCCAGTTTGGGTGGGAAGGGACACCCAAATCAAAATGATTTTCCACTCCCACACCCAATTTTCTAGAACAATTTTTCACTCCCTATTCTACCAATAAAGAGCATCTGCGCATAACACTTTTACCTAGGTACCTCCATATTCGATTCAGGGATTCAGTAATCTTATAGGTAAAGCAGCTCCCACATCCTCCAAAATTCACAAATAAAATTGTTGATCTCTGTTTTTGCTGTTTTGTGCCTTTCTGAGTGGCAATTGTCCACTCTCAGCCCTTTTTGTAGTGACAAATATTCCCCTCTGACACCCAAGCCAAAACACAATTTTGGGACACTGCTCATGTCATGATAATGCCAAGTACACTGCATGGTGTATGCTGCATATTACCTTCTCAGATATCTATTTTTTCCATACAACACTCAAGGTTTGCTTTCTGAATTTTGTTGTAAGACTCTCGTTTTGGTTTGACTTTGATATCTTTCTCTAGCAATGCTCAATAATTTGTGGGTGTCTATTGTATCTCTGCATGTTCTGCAGTCAGCTGAGCATTCCACCACTGAACCACAGCAGGTAGGTACCGATCTGTTTTCAACGTGTCTTTACAATGAGTGTCGCTCCCACTGTGACGTGTTCCGTCTCACCGCCAACAGATTCAGAACAAGTACCTGGTCGAGGGTCTGGACGTGGTGGTGCGCTACTCGCTCTACAACGTGGGCACGGCGGCCGCGCTGCGGGTGCGCGTGCAGGACGCCGGCTTCGGGCCGTTCGACTTCAAGCCGGTGTCGGGCCTGGTGAACTTCCAGCTGGACCGGCTGGCGCCCGGCGCCAACGCCTCCCACACGGTGGTGCTGCGGCCGCTCAAGTACGGCTACTTCAACTTCACGGCCGCCCAGGTCTCCTACCTGGCCAGCGAGACTGCCACAGAGGTGGGACACGGACGGCGGAGGGTGGGAGCCGGGGCCTGGGGGCTATGGTGTGTCTGTCTTCTGCGGCAGGGGAGAGGTCATGGCGTGCCGATATTGGACATGTGTAGTTACTGATAGTATAATAATTAGCATCGATACAGGTTCACGAGAAACACGATGCACAATATTCAGCGATTGACAGACTGGTATTTATTTTTATTATACAAGATGCGTTTCTTCTTGGTCATCTTATTATTCGTGTGTCGTTTTTTATCCACAATGGCCGGAATATCGATAAATGAAATACGCAAGGGGTTACCTATTCTACTTTTTAATAGTCACTCATCAAACATGTTTGGCTTCCAAAGCACAGTCCTGCTTCGTAACCAGATATGCTGCCGTGTTACGTGATACATCTCGACAGGAAGCCATGCTGATTTTCAGCAATCTCCAACCAACTTCCGTTTATTTTTGGTGGTGCCGGTGTCACTGCCCTCGCTCGCAAACTCCGCTCCTGACGGCACCCCTTCCTCTCCGCCTGTGTTATTGCCCGGACGTGCAGGCCGCCACCTTGCTGCTCCTGACATAACACCGCTCTCGCCCGCAGGAGACGGTCGGTTTCACCAGCGAGCCTGGCGAGGGCGGCATCGTGGCCTTCCGCGACTACGACAAAAAGTTCTCACCGCACCTGGTGAGTGGGAAGTGTTCTCCCCCTGGGTAGTAGGTAGTAACCCAACCCTTCGATGAATCAGTAGCGGGCTTTGAGCGTTGTTCTTAAAGCCTTTTGGTGGTTTCATGCGGCCGCACCCAGAGCAGAATCGTATGCCTTGAGAATAAATTCTTCTTGACTTTGCGTTTAATATGATAAGCCGGGTTTTCTGTTTTACTTTTCTTTTAGTTCATTTTGTCGCAATTTGTCACCAAGAGGATCTGAAATGCGCAGATTTCGCACAATGAACAAAAAATGTCAAATGAACACGTGCTGACGCTGCCCCTAATGCTGCTGGCTCTGGACTGACGGCACTCCCCGTGATGACGCTGATGACGGGATGACGCTGGTGACGTGATGACGCTCTCCCCCTGTGATGACGCCCCCTCCCCCTCCCGCAGCTGGACTGGGTGGTGTTTATTTTTTTATGTTTTGTTGGGTTAGGCCCTTTCGGTCCATTAAGACCATTTCAGAGCCGGGAGGATGATAGGATATAGGGGGAGACATTGGTCTGGGCAGGCACCCTAGTGAGTCACCGGGGCTGAGCCCGTCTAGGTGGTGTTCGCCGTGATGACGCTGATGGCGAGATGACGCTGTCATGTGATGACGTTGCCCCCTATGATTACGCCCTCTTTCCTCCCGCAGCTGGACTGGGTGGTGTTCGCCGTGATGACGCTGCCGTCGCTCGGCATCCCGTTCATGCTGTGGTACTCGTCCAAGTCCAAGTACGATGCCGTCATCCGCGAGAAGAGGGCCGAGTCGGGCAAGAAGCGCGAGTAGCTGCTGCCATCTCTCGGTAGGTGGGAGAAGCTGAAGTGCCGTGTGCGCTCACCAGTGCCGTGGACAGGCAGGCAGTCTGAGTGTCTGGGGAGGTGATGGGTGCGTTTTAGCCAGTGCTCCGCGCCGATAGGTCATTTGCTGGTCGGATTTCGTTGGTGGGACATGTTCCGTTCGGTCTCATCTGTTGCTGTGACGTAGTCTGCCAGTGACGCTCAGTGGACGGTGAGATGTAGTCAGCTTTTGTCTTGTTAGTCTCGGTACGATAATTCCTCCCACGATTGTGCGATTTATGCATTGCTGTGGTAATTATGCACGAGGACGGTTACCTCAATATCTTGTGATATTCACACAGTACCCACTCATTGTTTTTGTACCTGATGACGGTAAAATAAATCAGTGACAAATTATCAGCCCAACATTGTCATATTCGATCAGCACAGATGGCGTAGTTTGGTTGAAAACTGACAACCTCAAAGATTTGGATCATTGGTCCGATTTTTTTTTGTGCTCATTAACGCCAAACTGTTGATTGATGAAAGGGATGATAGTTTGAATCCGTTGTATTCATTATAACTATATTCGGTGTTATCTCACACACATCTTAGCGCGTTACGACATGCCACCTAGCAAACACTATCTTAGCGAGCACATGAGTATGATGCTCTTACACTTTTGCACTAAACAGGCTAAGTAACACAGTGAAACAATTACAGCTTTGAAAAGATACAGCACCAAGCAGTTTGTCGCTACGTGGGCCGCCAAAACCAATACCTTCTATACTAGGCTACTATAAAAAGTGGAAGCTATTTGTGATTCACAGACGCATGTGGAATCATCCCTATGCAGAGGCATACACAGCATTGCACAGCTTCAACGTCATTAACTAGCGGAATACAATCGCTATGTGCGGACGGAAATTATCTGGAAATTATTGCATCGGTTACTGGACCAGCGTTTCAGTCGATCGTTGATGCTGTTCTTGCAGTGACCATTTGATCTTCTCACGTCATTCTCTAATGCAGGCTTGTTGTCGGGACCATGATATACATGGTCCTGACTGCCTGTATGCTGTCTCATTGTCTCCTGTGAATCACACACACGCATACAGCCGGTCAGTGATACCGTACTACAGACTGATTCACTACGTCCTCACACACGATGTTTTCACGGGCGCCATGTCTGCTCGCTGAGTACTGGGAGAGCCTGGTGACCGGTTTGGGACGCGACATGTATAATTCATCACATCACAGAGCAGACGGGAGGGCCGGAGAGCGTATCGTGCCCCTGATCGGCGGGGCAGGGAGAGGGGACACTACGTACTCTCGAACGGTGCTTCTAGATACGGTATACCCGTAGCCCGGAGTTACGGAAGACTTTGCACTATCGAACGATTCGGCTGGAGGAAAGCGAGCCTCGCTTTTGAGTAACTTGAGTTCCCTCGTTGGGAAACCGGCGGACGTCTATCCGCCTGTGAGTTGTCTCAATGGGATGACAGGAGAGGACGTCCCTCACTGGGAGGACAGGAAAGAGAGGTCTCACCTGCGAGTGTCCTCACTGGGAGGACAGGAGCGGACGTCTCTCACCTGTGAGTGTCCTTACTGGGAGGACAGAAGCGGACGTCTCTCCCTGTGAGTTGCGTCTCTCACCTGTGAGTGTCCTTACTGGGAGGACAGAAGCGGACGTCTCTCCCTGTGAGTTGCGTCTCTCACCTGAGAGTGTCCTCACTGGGAGGACAGGAGAGGACGTCTCTCCCCTGTGAGTTGCGTCTCTCAACTGTGAGTGTCCTCACTGGGAGGACAGGGGAGGTCGTCTCTCACCTGTGAGTGTCCTCACTGGGAGGACAGGAGACCGGCGGCGGCGGACGCAGTGTCCGCCGCCTGCTCAGTCCGGCCCAGCGGCTCGGACTGAGCGGCCAGCACCAGCGGCAAGGCCTGGTTCGACTTGAAGTTGTGCACCGAGTAGCGGTTGTACTGGCCCCAGATGGCCTTCATCATCTTGCTCGAGTATGACTGGAGCAGGTCAGCGGCCACTGGAAACGGACAAGGGATGGCTGGTCATTAGCTGCGGTCAGCACAAACTGCAAGTATAGTGTGGAAATCGGTATTGCACATTGCACATGCACATGCCAATGAAAAAGAAGCATCTTTGATAGATGTATGCTACTACCGGAAGCCCCAGCGGACGTCTCTCATGCTGCGCTGAGCGCAGCATGAGAATCATCCAAATTGTTACTTTCACTCAGGCAGGGCTAGCTGAAGAGGTGTTAGCGCAACATTTCGTAAAGGCGATCGGCATCACATAACGAATGGATAACTCCAATAAGCACCTGCGTTACCTTGAACGACGAACGTGTTAAAAGTTCGAACGTTTTATATAACACATCTGAGGCACTCATAAACTCACTCTGGCCGGGGAACCAGCCGGCCTGCGGCTGCGCCGACGGCTTGGCATTGCCGCGGGTGAAACGTTCACCCTTTTCCAGGTTCTCGCGAACCTTGCCGACCGCGTGGAAGCTGAATGGCACAGACATAGCGCTATCTGCAAACGGGAGAGGGCAGTTATAGCGAGCGCCCGTGAGACGCGGACCGGGAGACACTTTTCTAGCTGTACTTTCTGTGAATGGGCGGGTGCAATTACGGCCCTCGGCAGTCAGTAAATGCAGTGGATGCATGAGAACTATGGTCGCTAGATCGGTAATCTGTATGTGATTTCCTCAACTGGATGCTAATGTAGCAAGTGAGAGCGGGGCTAGTTGGTGCTAAGAATAAGCTGAGTCGAAATGGATCTTTCCAATATTTGCCGTCCGATGTTAATCAAATCGCTATTACCCGAGCAACTGTGTCTGCCGCCCCTGCCCCAGTCCCCAGCTTTCCCAGCTCTCGGTCCTCTCGGCGGCCGAGCTGCCCCGCTGGACGGCCGGCCGCCTGTGACCGCGTTCTGGCGGCGCTCCCTGGAGGTCAGTCGGTGCAGAGGTCCGGCGCCGGGTACTCACGGCGGCAGAGGCGACAGGCGGGGCCTCCACCGAGCTGACACGCTCCTCGCCTGCTCTGGTCAGGAATGGTGGCAGCTGGGCTGGCCACTAACACTAATCCGATCACCGGAGGCACAGCCACAGCGGACACGGAGGCTACGACCTTTGGCTTGACAGAAAGACGTCGGAGAGAGGGCTGGCAGACAGCGGCGGCGGCGGGCGCGATGCAGTGCGACCGGCGACTGACTGGTCTGACAAGATCGGCCGTCCGCCGACTGAATTCGCCAAATTCTGCCGCCGCACGACTGCTGCCGCTAGAGGCGCGCTCGGCCTGTACTTGTATCCGGGGCAAGGGGTACCGCTGTGGGTCAGACGACGGGACACTGGTGCGAGCCCTGCACGTGACCAGCTGTCCCCCGGCACGGGGGACAGCGTTCTCGCCAACATATGTGCGGGCTAACTGGACGGCAGTGACCAGTGGGCTCAGGAGCGCGGCCCACCGTGGGCCGCCTCGCGGAGGGAGCGACGGGCGACCCTGGAGACGCGGGCCTCCCCGACACGCGCCAGCCACCGACACCGAGGACCCTCACTTAGCATACCTGGTGGCACGTGTCTCGGCCGTGCTCGTTTAATGAGCTGGCAACCTGCACAGTGATCAGTTGGGGCACGTGAGGGCACTACACTCGCGCCCATGGAGAGGGGAAGTCCTGTCGTCTCCTCTCAATATCTGTCAAATTATTGCTGAGTACCTACCCGATCCTACATCTACGCGTGCTAACTACCATCATTTCAGAGGCGATGCTAGACCGATCGCTAATGACATACAAATTGAGACGTCATATTCGGCCATTTTTGGTCCTGGAGCGAAAAGGTTGCCGAAAGGCATTGTTACGAAGATCGGGAAAAATGAAATTTAATGTTTCATCCATCCGAAGGTGAAAATTTTTCGGAGAAATGTAGAATTTGTAACACAACAAACTCCTTTGTATCAAACTCCTGTATCGGGATGTGCTAACTCGCTCATTCAATGCGTTGCGACGAGAGAAACGCGATGATGGCAAAATAAATTTCGTACAATAATTGACGCCAATGTTATTGCAAACACTTTTAAAAAATGACGCGGCAAAATCCGTCTTTTTTGTGTTTTTTCCCTCAGTGAGGCAAACCGTTGGCCTGAGGTCAAATCTGAGGAGATGCTAGCGAAGGAGTTTTGAAAGATTTCCTGACTTCGGAAAGACTTCCTGAGCATCGAATGTGTTTTCCGCGAATCTGGCTCTTTTGGTTCAGGGACCAGGGTCACAAGCTATAGTCTGGCAAACCTAAGAAAGAATGGATTTAAAGTGCTGCGGCTGTTCATGTATGTGCATTTATATTGTGAGGGCCAGGGGTGTCGATTTATGAAAATGGACGGTTGGGGGTGCCCAGAGCTAAGGCAGACCGCACATGCTATTCTTTTAAATAAAACTGCATTGTGTTAGTATAACTGTCTGTACATAGGTCCTCATCCATTCCATATTTCATGTGCAACGATGCTTCCATCGTCATTTGTTTACAACGAAGTATCAGCCAATTCGTTTTTAATGGCTAAGCCAACCTGATGAAAATCAGTGACGGTCAACGGCTGTAGGGGAAGGTGGGCATGGTTCGGACGCTTTTCCTTAGACGTCATTTGCTCAGAAACTATTCAGGTCCGGTGAACTGCAAATAGTGCCCCTGTTGGACCCATGTGTGGCCTTCATAATCACCGCAAAATAAAGGAGTTGGCTTGAAATGCAAAGATAGGTGACATGAAAATGTCTTATGATGTCAAATGTCCAAAAATACCCCACCCGTGGGGTGAAGTCAGGTAGAGGGTGGGGCAGCTTAACCCTCGCCCGTATTGGTGTTTTTCCAGCCGCGAACGTATAAGGGGGGGGGGGGGTCCGTTGGACCCCCCCCTTGCCGTTTCGCCCCTGATCGAGCTAGAGCTTCGCGGAAAAAGCGAGCGTGTTGCCCGTCACGAGAGGAAGCCGATGATACCCAATTTTAAGGTCCCAGGTCATCGGTTGACCTTCCAGGTCAGGTCAATGACCCAAAAATCGGGAAAATCGGGACCTGTTAGAAAGTCGTAAAGCGTGACTGCTATGGGGTTTTTCGGGTTGCTGATCACGAATATCATGCTAGTTTTGATCACAGATGATGTCTTCATGCATTTAGGCCAGGTCGGGTCAGGTCAGGTCAGGTCAACCAGTAAGGGTATTCGTAGTAGGTGGCAACCGCCTCTTACAGCTTCGCAACATGTTACGAAGGCACCAAAACTACTTCGTAAATGTTCATATGGTTGCTAAATTCGAATTCAGCTCCAAAAACTGGCCTAGAAACATGTAAAACTCGAAAAAGTGAACCGAGGTCATCAAAGGTCAATGACCTGACCTGACCTTCCGGTGACCTTGACACCAACCCTAATGCAAGGGCCAAGGGAGCAACATCATATCCCATGTTTGAACGCTTAAAACCACGAAAAAACTGCAAACGCGCGGCTAATGCGAGCCGACATACGCCGAATCGCGATTCCGGCCAAACATGGTCTCGAAAAGTAGGCCACAGGTCAAAGGTCATTAAGATCAGGGTCATGAAAATTTCAGGGTAGGTGTAAAATTGATTTACGCGAGGGTACTGAAAGTTTCGTCGCGATCGGCCGCTTTTTACGCGAGTTATTCGCGAAAAACCGAGGGGGGGGGGGTCCGTTCGACCCCCCCCTATACGGGCGAGGGTAAACCTTCCAGGCGGTGGGGGGGGGGGCATTTTTTTGCCCCCCCTTTAGTTTTTTCGATATATCTCGAGAACCGCTGCGCCGATCGTCACCAAACTTTCAGTACCCTCCCGGGAGTAGCTAGCGCACATGGTGACCAAAAATTTTCCAAAGGCTGTGATAGGTTGGCCGCTAATGACGTCAGAGTGACGTCATTTTTGCCATTTTCGACCCAAAAAAAAAAAGGTTTCGCGGGAAGAGCTGTCAGGCCTACAGCTTAAGAGATACAGAAAAAATGTTCCAGACATAAAAGGTGTGGAATGAAGAGGGCTACAAAACTGCTATTTCGGTTTTTCGAATTTTTTTATTTTGACCCCCAAAAATCAAAAAATAGATTTTTTTGAAAATAATAGCCGAAAAATCCAAAAAGTTTTTTGAATTTCGAAAAAACCGGAATATGTGTGATAGTCCCTACCGCCTTCTATCTACATACCAAATTTGAGATCAATTGGTACCTCTTTTTTTGGCCAAGTTATAGCGAAAAAACTGTTCAAAATTGATGACGTCAAATTTTCAAACTCAATTTTTAGCAATTCTAGACCTCGTAGCGGAAAACAAAGACCACCATTAGACTCCCCGTGACGAGCTGCATCGAATCGATACCCATTTTATGCAAAAATATCAACTTTGAAATTTGACGTTTTTGAACTGACCTTGACCTGACCTCCACCAGAAAGTGACCTAAACCGTACCTGATGGTCTTGTAACCAATACCATTGAGCTGGAAATGAAAAACTGGCCATAAAACATGCATCGCACAACCTTAGTAAAGTTAGGTTCATGTGGTGACCCTTGGTGACCTTTGGTGACCTGACCTGTGACCTGACCTGGTATGACCAGTGACCTCTAATAGCAACATATGTACTAGACAACTGACGCCTTATCGCTGATTTTCGACAAAATGCGTTTTACTCGGTGTTATAGCGCTTTCCCTAGAAGCCCCGTGAACGGTGAAACATTTTATCTTTGACCTGACCTGTGACGTCATCGGTGACCCCGAGGTCAATGAAATTTGGTTTCTTTGGACAAATTTGGCAGGGCTATCGAACGCCATTTGAATTTTCCGGATCCGTCCAGTAGTTTCGGAGATACGAGGGGGGGGGGCAAAAAAATGCCCCCCGCGCGGAAGGTGGCTGGGAGGCCCACCGCCTGCCGGGTTAAGACGGTCGGGGGACCCCTCGCTATGTCACAGACGATGGCATATTTTCTGTCACAACTTTTCACACAAATTTCTTTGAACCATGCATTCAAGGTGATCAAAACACGTGCAAAGTGATTCAGGCGCTTTAACTCCGTTCTTTCTTAGGTTTGCCAGACTATAGCTACCTATATGCCGTTTGTGAAAAATTTGCAAAATCGGCAAACGTCTTTCGTGGCAATTTTACTTTTGGTGACCTCACTGAACTCGGTGACCTCCGGTGACATCGGCGATGACCTCGTCGAAAAATGTTCTTCGTAGTTCTGGAAAAGCTTATAATGAGGCACGATATAATTATTGTTTTTTTTTCGCGTAAGTGTTTCTGCCTTTCTTAGCTTGCGAGATAATCGCGGGTTGAACAAAAACGCTAAAACCGTAAGATGTTTTCAGAAATTCAGAATCATTGCATTTCGATATACCTACAATTTGCAACACTTAGGTTGCAACTGTTGATCAGCGGTCACTCGGATGGTCATGTTAGGTCATCATGAGGTCACCAGCAGTTTTTTCAGACCTAACTTTTGATGGACATGCTAGATCGATATAGACGCATAAACTTGTTCATCCTAGCAATAAAGATATATTTAAATATACGCATGCCTTGCCTCATCAACTTTGTTTGGGGACAAGTACGACTTTGTCCTAATGTAGAATCTACAAACTGACCAAATTGTCGAATTGTAGTTCACAAAACGCAGCTTGAAGAGAGGAACACAATGGTTAAAATGAAAGTCATTGATTGCATTTATTGAAAAACTTTTCCGCAAAGTCCGTATATTTTAATTCATTTTTGTTTCTGTACGCTAGACCATTGACCTCAGGAGAAATCTAAGCCCGGGCCAGTGAAAAATTCTTGGAAGAGCTATTTAAGGCGTTTTTTAACGCTGTAGCACTATCGTAATCGGTTCACTAGTTTTGCGCCGGTTCGTAGAAACAATCAAGAGCAGTGGTCCTCAGTTAAGGTGTGACGCCACTGACCACTTAGTCCCTCATCCTTTCACTCCCTTACTCCCGTGCCGTCGATTCCCATTCGTGAGCGTAAGGACGGCAGAGAGCATCATGTTGATAACAACGTTCTGGCGATTACTGAGTCGAGGCCCGGCGAGTAGCTCCCGCGCCGGCTCCCCTTCTCTCTGACTGCCTGTTCGTCTCTGAGGTCAGCACGGGAGATGTTCTGATAGTGACGTCACAGCGCCACCAACAGCCGCAGGATCCCGGCGGCAGAGGCTCGGGAGAAGTGAGCCGGGTGCGAGCACGCCCGCCGCGCTGGACCAGGCGCCTTCACTCTGCTGAAACTGTCCAGTTCGGTTGTTTTGTTCTGTTTATTGTGACATCATGGATGATCTGGTAAAAGGTCTGAGTCAAAGTTCTAACACCGTCCGGAAAACAATCACATTATGCAAATGGCATATGAACTGAACCATCACATTCAATGTTGTGCTGCTTTTGTGCAATGCGCATATCATTTCGGCTATCTCATGGGGAGGTCACGTGTTGGACCTAACTCATGATGACCCTACCCTTTATACTTGTTTAAAATCCGAGACAGATAAGTTGTAGGGCACCGGAGGCCGGCTACTTTCTACGTAATAACTTTCATCCTCCTGTGTAAAAGCTTCCCTAGCTGTAAGACAGAGCGCTGCAAGATCGCGACATCGTGCAAAATATTCACGCATGACAATGAACGCCATAGGTCAGTGACCTGAACTGACCTGACCTGCAAATGAGGTGGTGCCGAAAAGCTGATGTATATTGTAGCCGATGGACTTTGGAGCTAAATTATCCACCAGACGGCGGTTTTTCTAACGAGCAGTTTTGGGCGGGCTGGGCCGCTGACCTCATCCCTTTCAGATCTTTTTGACATTACCCACCACCCATCCTCCACCAGTCGCCATTCCCCGTGAATCGCATATGATCGCTATCGGCGACTAAGCACTTGAGTAGCCTGCTATCACTCTCTCTCTTTCCGAAAGAGAGAGTGATAGCAGGCTACTCTTTCGGTATCTCGCTATATTCCTCTCCTATCCAGCCCCTCCCTCACCCGTATGCGCCCTCTGCCACCCTCTCCGCTGCGGTAATTCGACACCTCGCGTCTCATGATATCGTGCCATCGCCCTCCCCCTCCCCTCCCCCGGCCAGTCGGTGCGAAGCAGAATCGCCGCTGGGCATGCTCTTCGGTCGAGCAGACGTGACAAGACGACTGGGGCGGCGGGCGGGGCCGGGGGCTGACTGCTGAGTCGAGAGTCGCCGTGGAGGATCGATCGTGTGCGGGTCGCTATTGTGGCAGACCAGAGTCGATTGGGAGACGAGCGACAGTGCAGTGGTGGGCTCTGATGTGTCGGGGCTGACCCAGGGTCAGTGCAGTGCTCTGGAGGACAGGTCGCAGGCTCGGTGAGACGGCGTGGCTCGAGACAACGAACCACTGTGGTGTGGGGGCTCCAGACTGCCGGGATGCACTGGAAGAGAGGACTGCCGCCGGGCTCCGTTCAGGTAAGTCCTTCGGGAGATTTATCTTTCCGTGAAGACAGGAATCTGGTCGATTGAAGTTCTGGTCCATAGGCTTCAATGACGTATATAAAGCTTATCAATATTCAATAATTTGCTACCCATGCGCGGGCGACACTGACACTCCGGTCTATGGCAAATGCTGTCAGTGTTACTACCGAGGATCCTACTTTAGGCAGCAGCGAACAACACCTGCATTCTGCAATGTCAGATGAGTTGTATGCAACATCATGCAATGTCAGATGAGTTATACCTATCAGCGCTCTTCGGTAATGGCACGACATTTTTCGGCATCTCAGTAGGTATCATAGGCGTGGGAGCGGGGCAGAAGGGGCAGCTTGCCCCCTCCAACTCTGGGACCGTGGGGGCGGTGCCCCCACAACTTTGAGACGGAATACCACACTTTTTTGCAATGTTTTCTTTTTATGTGGAAAAGCCAAGAGATGAAATATAAGTGGCCTAAAACCGGTGAGAAAACTAGATTTGGGGGTACCCTTGGTTGATCTCTTTATGGTGTACCCCCCCCCCCGCCATCTGAAAGTAGTTCCCGCGCCTCTGGTAAGTGAGTCGGATATCGACATAATACAAGATAATCGAGTATTTTTATATTTATTGGTGCGTGAAGCACGAGTCACCTAGTTACAAATGTTAGATTAAAACATTACAATCATTATCCATTCGTACACTTATAAAAGATAAAATATCAAAAAGCGACTGATCCGACCCAAGTCGATCAGCGAGCGGCGCAGCTCGGTCCCTCGCAGGACGCCCGAGCGATCCCAGCAGACGCCGCTGCCACCTGTGTGACGCTGAGCGCGGCACCTGCAGGGCAGCCGGCTCACTGACTGAGCCGGGATGTCCACGCTCTGCAAAACTGCGCGATAATACAGCCCTCAGTCCGCCGCCGTCTGCTTGTAGGTGGACATGGTGAAGATGGGGTTATCGGCGGCGTACTTGGCGTCCGAGGAGTCTCTTCGGCAGCAGTTGACCCAGTTGAGCAGTTTGTACGCCAGCGGGTTCACCAGACTCTTGTTCACCTCCCGGTCGTTGCAGCCTGCAAACAGCGCCAATTCACCACTCTGGTCAGGCCTGCTGACGTTTAGCTTTGTCATACTGATGAGATAAACATTGAACAGGTTCTCTAATGCGTACATACAGTTGAACACATTTGCGAACGCATGACATTCTCAGAGCCCAGAGGTTATTTTGTTTACGGACCTGTGAGAAGGCTGACGATGGACCCGATGATGACGCACAGTAGGCAGCCGAGCATGTTGTAGAGCTGGTACGAAATGCCGTACACGTACTGGTCGATCCAGCTGAAAACAGAGGGCGATAAGTCACAGGACTGGCCAGCACCGGGCGACAATACTTTGATAAGCTTCTGTAATGACCTGACCGAAAGGATGACCTGTCAGGCCATCCTTTCGTTTTACACATACGACTTCGTCCGTAACTGGGTTTGTGCCTGTGGATGATTGTGAAATAAACTAAACGAAACTAAGTTTCTTCCCTCAGTATGAAGCTATGATTAAATTCCTGGTGGGTTTGTATGATTACCTACCTATTTTATTGCTCATTAATTTATCAGAGATGACACCTCTGACCAAGCGACACCAAGACACAGAAAACGGATAAGCACATGTGATAAAGCTCCTGGCGGGAGTGTGACATTGAATATTGAACGGTGCCATGACCTGTCCCGTTTTGGCTAGACGATGGCCGTCGTCCCATCCTCCCCTCACCTATCCTCTCGGGCAGGCTCGTGGGTGCCAGGGTGGTCAAGGTCAGGTCAGGTCATCCCGCCCTCCCCTCACCTATCCTCCTCGGGCTGTCCCATGGGTGCCAGGGTAGTAAAGGTCACGGGTCAGGTCATCCAGTCCTTCCCTCACCTATCCTCCCCAGCCTGCAGTGGGTGCCGGTATCGTCAAGGTCAGGTCAGGTCACCACATCCTCCCTCACCTATCCTCCTCGGGCAGGCCGGTGGGTACCGGTGTGGTCAGCTCGGTCGGCAGTGGCGTGCTCAGTGACAGGGCCGTCACGTTACAGCCGGCAGTCGAGGTCGGCAGGGGGGCAGGTCGCTTCCCGGAGCCGTACGCGCCGAACACTGCCCACATGCTGAGGGCGCTGGCCGACAGCATGCCGACGACGGCGCCCTGCCGACACAGACGGTCACCGGTCAGCGGGCATCTCAGCGCGATTTTATTCAGAAAAGGGGAAGAATTAGTCTTACTATTGACATATTTGGAAGTTTTTAACCCTAGAACGCCTAGGGGGGGGTTGTATCAACCCCCCCCCCCCCTGAGGTTTTTTCGAAGTGCACGCTAAACGGCTTGTCGTAGCGGGCTGAAATTTTCAATACCCTCTGGGGCAACCTTTGCGCATCTTTTGCCGAAAAAAATTGATCGGGTCATGTCAGGTCACGGAGTTATGACGTCATAAAGGGAACAACCTCCGGCCAGATTTACGCTAAATTGGAGATTGCTTCACATTGGTATAAATGCCGACTGACCTGACACACTGATGGATTGTTTTAGAACCATAACTGGCTGATTTGACATTGGCACAATGTCCGTTGACCTTTTCAAGGTTACTAAAGGTCAAGGTCAGGTCAGTGACCTCGGTTGACCTGTAATGACTTCTTGCACTTGTATGCCTTTTCGGGGTATTTTGATGCCCTGAATTCGAATTTGCTATCCATTTCAGGCATCGTCGGTTGTTTCTTGTAGTTCATTTTGGGTCAGGGTCAGGTCAATGACGTCACACGCCTGACGTGACCCAATGCACAAATGACCTTGCAGACTTCCGATGCTCCCAACGCATCATTTTTAGAGTTATGACATCGAAATACGCACCAAACGATAGAGAATTGATCAAGGATCACGATAGTGAAGGTTTCAAGTCGATATCTCTTACCGTTTTGCCGCAATCGGCGCGGAAATCTGAAAAAGTTAGATTTTTCCGAAAATTTGACCTTTGACCGGTCATAAGTAGGTCAAATGTTGACCTAGGACCAAAAAATATACCACCAATCGCGAGATCTCGTTGAGAGCAATCCGTTGGTTTTTCCGCTAAGCTCTACGACCTTCCGTTTCGAAACGCCAGGGGGGGGGGTCGTAACAACCCCCCCCCCCCCCCTGGTCGTTCGTGTTATGAGAAATGGCCTGGTCGTGCGAGGGTTAAAACAACTTTATGCGTATCTGAAGGGCTTGCAAATTATGTTCAGAAACTTTGGTGAGCGAGATATAGCCATACAAAATGGAAGAATAAATGTCATAGGTGTGGTGACATGACAGATGCACCTTGCCGTTGGCGAAGGGTATGAATAATCCCAGCGAGAACACTCCGAGAACGGGTCCGCTGAGGGCGCCATTGATGGCCAGCGAGGCCTGTAGCACACCGCCGAACTTGCTGACCAGGAACGCCAGGCCCACGGCCATGACTCCATACAGCAGACCTGGGGACACAGATGGACAGAGGTGGGCGTTAGGAGACTAGGGAGAACACCGAACAGTGGGGCAGGGTGAGTGCCAGGTCTGGTGCGGCAGAGCTGTGTGCACAACGGGACAGGGATGAGCACCATCATCCCGTATCTTTATTATGTTTACGTACGTGTGTGTCACTGGGTTGTCGTACCTAGATGTTTCATTGCGTCAGTCATGCAGACGCTGTTTGAATTTATTGCCTATGCATGAAAAAGCTGCGCCAGTGATAGTGACTAAGCAGTTCAATCAGCAATCAGCATCTGCAATGATCAATCATGTTCAAAACAACAAAAGCTGATGCACAAATCATGAATTTAAACGAGAAGGTCAAAGTCTCTCGAAGAGTAATAAACACCATGGAACTGAAATCGCTTACTGATAATGCGAGTCACCCATGACTTGGCGACTTCTGTCATGTTCTGGAACATCGCTATGTTGCTGATGAAGTCCTGCCACGTGATTGCAGCCAGTGAGTTGAGTCCTGACGAAATGGTGCTGAGAGCTCCCGACATGATGCAGGCCACAAACAGTCCCGGTAGGCCGGTGAGGTAGGACATCTGGTCCAACACGAAATACGGCACCAGCTGCAAACGAGAACAAAACACATTATCATGTATCGGAACGGAGTTTCTGTCAGCGCAATAAGTGGCGGATGTCAGCACTTCAGGCGGTCAATGATGACTTTTAAATGTCTCAAATGACATCAATTATGTCGCTATCTCTCAGTGAGCACATGAAATGTGCCTATTCCGGGGGTCAATGGGTACAAATTCGTTTTGATTATCAACAATAATCCGGCATAATGTGATATGGACTTTGGAGTTTAATGAGTTAACCCGCGCATGACTGGGAGGGGGGGCTCTACAGAGCCCCCCTCATGTTTTTCAGCGATATCTTCTAAACCGTTTGACGGATCAACACGAAACTTGCGGTACCCTCAAAGGCATCAATTTGACACCTTGTGTTAAAATTTCAACTTTCTAGCTACCATAGTTTAGCCGGAAATGACGTCAGAGTGACGTCATGTCGGCCGATTTTCATGCTAAATACTGAAATACGGCAAACGCTCTCAAGAGCTTAGTTTTAAGGCTAGATCCATTTTATTTGCATGGGTGGACTACAAATACACGTAGCTATCGAACTGCTATCTCGAATTTTCGAAATTTTGAAAATTTTGAAAAATATACATTTACAATTACAAAAATATATTTTTTGATTTTTTTCAAAAAGTTTTTGACTTTTCTTAAAAACCGGCATATATGTGATAGAACACACACTGATGAACTACATTTGCAAGTTTTAGCCCAATATCTTCAAAAATAGCCAAGTTATTCGCACTATTGTCAAAATTTTACAATTTTCTGTTTTTTTCAAATCCATTTTTCAGTACGTTTTTGACGTCGTACAGCAACATAAATGGCACCATCGTGTTTCTGAGCTCAAACTGCATCTGATAGGCACCTTTTTTTGTTGAAAAATTTCATTTTCAAAATTTGACCTGTTCTGACCTGAAAGTGACCTGACCTCCGGTAAATTCAGCTGACAATGACCTCAAATGACACAGACGACACTATTTTCGAAATCTTCGAGTAAAATGGACCATAAAACATGCGTCACGTGACCGATACATGATATACAACTTTCGTGACCTAGGATGACCTGGCCTTGACCTTAAAAATTCGAAGTAAAAGTTCGGTACCCTCAGGGTATCTAAGGCATCCGTCAAGGAGTGCGTAAACCAAAAATGAGCCTGATCGGACCGGCGGTCCGGCGGTCAGAGCCTAAATTGTGAACTAACAAAAATGTCGATAATTTTTTCTTTGACCTGACCTGTGACGTCATCGGTGACCTCGAGGTCAATGAAAATAGGTTTCGCTCGACAGTTTTTCCAGGGCTATCAGACGCCGCTTGAATTTTGACGATCGGCCCAGTAGTTTCGGAGATAGGAGGGGGGGGGGCTCTGGAGAGCCCCCCCCCCCAGTCACTCGCGTTATGGAAAATACCCCAGTCATGCGCGGGTTAATCCTTAAAAAGGAATGTGCTGTCCTTAGGTGTCCCATCAGGCCGGCTGGTCGGTGGGCCGGTGGCCATTTCTTACCCATCTGATTTCTCAGGTGGCATTTTTCATTCTTACTGGTCAAGTGCCCATTGTCCATCTTCTTTAATCTGCTCATTCTCACCTGGTCCTTTTTCTCGACGAGTCCGACCTTGAGCGGGTCACAGTCGGCGTACGTGGCGAAGATGGCCAGCCCGGTGAGACAGGCTAGCGTAGTGTACAGCACCGTGGCCGGCGCGTTCAGCAGGCAGGCGCTGTGGGAGGGAAGGAGGGAGGTAGTCAGGGGAAGGAGGCCCAATTTTGGGCCGAATAACGCAAAATTGGGTAGAGCTTAGCAAACGGTGGTTTCTGGGACAAAAATGACCGCTGAACCCGAATCTGACCGGTGCGCACCTGTAACGAATGTTGCACCACTTCCAGAGCACGTGCAACTGCGTGGTTCATCTTTTTTTTAGAATGGTACCTTTTTAATGAATTTCAGTGTAACGTCGTTGATATTTGAGATATTGTTTTGATATTTTCTCCGTGTGCTTAAAACACATGACGTAATTGAAAGCTGAAGTTATGCAATGTTCGGGCAGCCGGTGACGTCACCGTGACGTCATTTACCTATAAATGAGTTGAAAAAGTCGTCTTGTCCTTAAAGCATTTAACTTTATTCCCGTCGTATGCAAATCAGAGAAGGGAAAATAATCAAACATGATCTATGAACATTTCTGAGTTGGATCATGCTAAAATCGTTTTTGCAGAGGTACATGTGAGTCACGTTAAGAATGTGACAGTCCAAGTCACCACCTGACAGATTTGGTCAAACTGGATGAAGTAGTACAGCAGATTGATAAATCACGTGAAACAGGGTATTTTTATATCATTTTTACCGTGTTCTGGCGCTGCGACGGCATTTAAATCAAAATGCTGTTGGCGTTGCATTGACTAAATATCGTTCCTTTGGTCTTATTTATAGTTCAAATTGTATAATTTTTTAATTATTTCATGGAAATATCCATTCCTATGAATAACGGAAAGTCAGCGTGGGTTCAGCCTGAGTCGTTACGCGCGTTTAACAAGCGATAAAAAATGATCCAGAATTGTGCTTGTCATGAAGACTGGGAAAGAAAATAAACAGCTGTTGTTTATCAAAAAGGGCAAAAATCACCTTTTATAAGAAAGTGAAATATCTTGGATATTTGAGGACAACAATCTAAGATCGAAGCGAGACCACACGATAGACGATGCAGGTACAAAACAGTACCTACAAAAATGATCTGACAACCGAATGCCTCCTCGTAAACCTGTTTTGTGTGAAGTGCATTTTCTTGGGACTATATTGCAAGTGAAAATTCATTTGTACCAAAGGAGCATGGATTCATGATGGCCCTATAAAGTTGAAGCTTGGTGACACCTTCAACATGCATGCGGCTCGACACTATCAGATGTTCTTGGAACACACATGGAATCGTTTTAGACAAAGCTGCAGATTGATGATGACGGGCACGACGAGCTGAATATGGAGCTCTCCCAACTCGCCCGTCTGAGTCCAAAAGAGATTGAATAGTACCTGCATGCGGCTGCTGGAGAAGGGAGGGCCGGAGCTGGCAGTACGGGCCAAGGAGCTGGCAGGCCGGGAGTATGGACGCCTGACGCGACTCCCTCCGGACGATCCCGCTCGGAAGCTCATTGATAAGACACCGCCACCTAGACTGCAGTACAGAGCCCACCTTCATTGGATGCGGAAGAAACAGGAAGCCCAGGAGGTGGAAGTACCGGCGCCGTCGCCGCAAGATGAGGACGTTGCTGGCCTCCAGCATCGACCCTGTTTCCGACGAGTGGGGAAGTGGGTGTGCGAGGAAGCTGGACTGGGTGGAGTGCCCGTAGCCCCACTAACACTGCACCAGGGAGAACCGCCATGGAAGCAGTGCAACACCAACGTCGACTTCGGCTTGAAGCTTCCGAAAGCTACCAAGAACCCACCAGAATTACGGAAGGCTGCAACCCTGGAGGCCCTGGCCGCTTACCCAAATCCAGACCTCACAATCTGGTCTGCTGGCTCTGCCCTAGACGGTACCAAGAAAGGCGGTGGAGGAGCCCTCCTCTGCACCGTGAGAGGCGCAAGATCGAATGTACCGTACCGGCAGAACTCGTATGAAGTAGCATGCAGGCGGAGCTGGCGGCGATGGCGGAGGCGTTAAAATGTTTCCTGGGACTGCCGAAGCCATCCATCGCTGCCATTCGGTCTGTCCTGCTCTGCTCGGACTCCCTGTCCGGCCTCCAACTGCTCAGCCGAGGCCCGGCAGCGCAGGAATCGGCCCTGACACAGGGCATCTGGGCTCTCTTGCAATCTGCCGCGGCCGGGGCAGAGCTATCGGCGAAGAGGACACAGTGACAGTGCGGACAGTGACAAGAGGACAGTGCGGCGAAGAGGACACGGTCGCGCACCTGCTATGCGAGTGCCCGGCCGCACAAGAACGCGAACACGGCTCTGGGGGCCGCTCCCCACCCTCTAGGATGTGCTCTCGGGGCCGGCTAAATACGTCACGGAGTTCCTCGACCGAGTGGGGTGGACCACGCCACCTGTGGACCAGCCCCGGTCTGCCGCGCCCTAGGGCACGGCCGGCAGTGCGCGGAAGAAGAAGAAGGGAGAGCAGGCTGACGCATCGGAACAGGCGCATCTATCCGAGTCCTGCGGTCGAGAACGACCAGTCGCTCTGCTCCGTCGACCTGGCCGACGACTTCACGTACCGGCTGGTTGGCGGCTGGTTCACGTACCGGCTGGGACGCGTCCGCTGGATGGACGAGGCAGAAGTCCTGGGCGAAGGCCACCGCCCAGGGTGCACAGTCACCGTGCCGGCGGCCGGCAGCCGAACGCCTCCTGATAGTAGCCGTGCTACATTATGTGTGTTCGCCTGTGCGTGTGTGTGTATATTTATACCAGAAGAGATAAATACAACCAACCAGAATCAAATTCTCTCCGTTTAGTTGTTACGTGTTCTTCAATGCTCGGGTGTGGCGTCTAAAAACATGAATAACCACAAGACATTAATTAGAACTTGGGACATAACACATGTGAAACCCTCTGTGACGAAATTTTCGCCCACCTTATTAGGTACAGTCCACAGTAGAAGCAGAAGTAATGTGGGGTTTCAGTTATGGGTATGTTCTGCTTCTGAAGCTTAGGAACGATTAACCAGACTACAATGAAACTTTGAATGTAGCTTATATGTATCGTCACCCTTGCAGCTGCAACTTTAGCTATTGACATCTTCTTTTCGATCACTCCGCATTAAACAATCGCCAGTCAAAGCCAACCGTTGAGATTGGTAAAACCCTACATTACTTTTGCGGTGGGCTGTACGTATGCCAACGTAATGAACTAAAACTACGCCTGTTAAGCACACATCTAATTCTAAAATCTCACAAGCATACTGCATGCCTTACGAATGCTTTGCGGCGCCAATACATATATAAACGACTTCTATACCTACCTTTGAATTTTGTCATATGACGTCCTGAAAACGTCATCAGCAGTTTTTTCAGCTATAGCTTTTGATCAAACCACATAAGAACAATGAAAGCATTTTCCATGCGATTTTCTTGATAATCCAAAGCAATTGGTAAACTACATGACCATTTCCAGTAAGGTCATAACCTTCACTAGCGTGATTATCGACCTGAGCTCATGAACTGCGGTAAAATGTAATCTTAACCAATCGAAGCCAATTTGCATACTAGTCGATGCGTCTCGGTGAGAGAATCACAACGATGGTAAAATGGACGACATGGAAGCATTGTATCAAAAGTTATTGCACAAAAACTATTTGGGGTAAAAACGCACACTCCGCGGATTTCGCCCCCTGTCGGCCAAAATGGTACCTCCATCCAGACGATTTTTACTTTTTGAACGGGGAGATATTTTCTGAGCATGCTCAATGCATTTAAAACCCGCCAATGAGCGTATCCCGTGAATAAAGTTAAATGTTTTGTTGTCACACCTCATTTTCCCGTCAGTTTACGAATAAATGACGTCACAGTGACGTCATAGATTGTCTGCGATATCCGTTAACTAGGATTTTCATTTATGCAATGAATTTTGGCTATAATATTAAAGTGTTAGAGGACAACACAACTACACGACTAATTTTATTTTTAAATATATAAAAAGGATACCATTCTTCAAAAAAGAAGAACCACACAGTTGCACGTGCTCTGGAAGTGGTGCAACATTCGTTACAGGTGCGCACCGGTCAGATTCGGATTCAGCGGTCATTTTTGTCCCAGAAACCACCCTTTGCTAAGCTCTACCCAATTTTGCGTTATTCGGCCCAAAATTGGGCCTCCTTCCCCTGACTAAGGTGGAGGTGGGGGTCAGCAGGCAGGCACTGGCGGAGGCAGGAGGGGAGATGTTCGTTCAGCAGAGAGACACTGGCGGAGGCGAGAGGGGGACATTCGGGAGTCAGTGCATTTGTCGTAGGAAAAGAGACGGTCACCAGACAGCACTGTCTAAGGGAGCGGGTGTGTTCAGCAGACTAACACGCACTGTCGGAGGGCGGGGACGTTCAACGGACAGGGCCACAGGCACACCGCACACACATCCAAGAGATACCTACATCTCTTGGTGCAGGATGGCCTTGGGTGCAAGGTGAAAACGTGGCATCGAATTTCGGAATGATATCACGCACAGTTCGACTGCGGGCATGTGTCAAAGGGTAGCTACGCAGGTAATGCCAAAAGCACCAAGTGCACAGTGCACGCGGACAGTGCACCCTGGCTGAACTCTAAACACCATACCTAATCATTAATCATAGGCTGACTCTACATATGGTTGGTGTCAGTAATGAGGGTCCCGGCCTTCAGGCTCACTAAATCATAACGTGACGGGCCAGTTACTCATTTCCACCTATGATTGATGTTTAACACTCTCATCGATGCGCTTGTGAATGTATTCACAGCAGATATCAAATAAACCGTCACTAATCTACCGCGTGTTCGGCACTTTGGCTGGGAATATACGCGTATCATGGCTGCGTGCATCTAGCATTGGACGCATTAGTTTGACGGATTGCTGTATAATGTATATAAGAAGTGCTGTGCCATTGCTACATACCTACGGGTCTTACGGGGGTCTTCCACGAACCACTGGATGGCCTGCGGTATACGGAATTAATGCCGGCTGCTGCAGGCCGAAGGGTCGTGTGACTCGAGGTCAGATAATGGCCAGCAAGTCAACTGGCTGGATGTGCCATAGGTGAGCCACTCCAGCGTCCTCGTGTGCTAGAAAGGTGTCTATAAAAAGTGCAACTAGTGCCGTTTACCCTATAAATTAGCTGACCCGATAGAGCACCTTAAAGATTTTCATAGTCAGCCTGAAATTCATCTCGTCTTTATAACTTTTTCGAAGTTAGACATTTTTGTATTTAGGGCTTTTGCTTTATTGTGCACATGTAAGTTATCCATTCCTTCAGCTTTGTCACTTTGATCTACATAAATCTGGCGTCTTGGTGGAATGAGCCACTGAACCATCGTTGTTATGGTGTCAGTTATTTTGCCATTGCTTCTGATAAACCCATAGCTTAGGCCAGCCGGCGCGGCGGTGAGTTTCGGCTGCGGCCTGCACCGGTGCCGTGCCGCCGTGCCGACACGACCCTGCCCCGTGTGCCGGCCGCACCTGACCCAGATCCAGCTCTGCACCTTCCACCACCGTCGGACCAGACCGGACGGGAATGCCTGCCCCTGCGACCGCTGCCGGTCATAACAAACCGGTCTTCGCAGTTTCTGAATACTACCAGGCTTCTCAGGCAGACGCTAAGCTTAGCAAGGAAACCGGACAATTAAAGACCCTGATTCTCACCGGGGACGGCTTTTATTCGGAATTCCAAGAAAATATTAACATTAGCATATTTAAATATGATCATTAGGTATGTGCCAGCTCTATACCCAAAAACTGTTTATTTCTGTTATCAATAAACTGTTAGTCTGTTGAGATGTGATTAAAAACCAGTTTCTAGCATCTCAAAAGAGCATTACCGCCGACAGATAAGGGCGCACGCCGGGAACCGGTTGTCGGTTTACCTCCGTCTGCGGTTGGGGGACCCGACCGGCACGGGTCAACCAAGGAGACGTCGGATAGCAGGCCGGATGGACAGGCGGGACACTGTACAGTGCAATTATCGTGCATCTTGATAGCTTTATTCAATAAATTCATGTGGTTTTGGAAACATAAGCTGCTCGGTGGATCATTGTTTTTTTTTTTAAGTCGAGGTCATTCTCGAAGTCAAATTTCTTTAAGAATGCCGTTTCATTATATTTGTCCGATAATCGGGTACCGATAATAACCGATAATCAATCGATGAGATTTTAGATGATATTGCAGGAAACTGGACATCCCTTGTGTCCTTTATTTATTTCACCAAAACTAAATTACCTAAAAAAGAACTAAAACTAACAAAATTGGAACTACATTGTATAACCAATAAAACAAAATTGATTGATAACCAAATGATAATCAAGCAATTGTTCACCGGCCGTGTTGAGCAGACGGTTACGGTTGTGCCATACTCACATGCGCGCCGCCTTCAGGGTGGGCAGGCTGATGTAGCGCTGGATGGACGTCTGGTTCACCCCGAACACGGTCGTCCACAGGAACAGCGTGCCGAAGAACAGGCTCCAGAAGTTGTGCCTGCCGACGAAACACGCGATCCGGATCGTGTGACAAGTCTGACGATTCACTGTCATGCATGATTGGCTTCGTTTAAAGCGAAAAAAGATCATTGTAGCGTCTTCAGCTGGATATATCTGTTGCTTATCGCGTGCCTAAGGCTTTACTGTAAATTGATGGTCAGTTGCGTAATTAAATAAAAAAATGCTTACTTCATAGATCGCAGTCCCTTTTTCGTTACATCTGATCACATCACAAATCGTTAATAACACAACATTTACACAATTTACTTGGTGGTGTTTTATTTATCGCAATTTGAAAGAGACAACCAACATTTACGGAGACGGCCTTTTATATGATTTGTGACGATGCGATGTAAGATTTATGCTCACCTTTGCCACGGATTCAAGGTGAAGTCGAAGAATGTCATTCTTTGATGTTCGGCGTTAATTGTAAATATGTTTGTGAAGCCCCCGACGTTGATGGCTCCCTGGACAATCATGGCGATCATTCCGGCGGCCATGATGGCTGCTTGGAGGACGTCGGCCCACACCACCGCCTTTAGACCGCCCTGGAGGACCGTGGACAAACGTCAGCAGGCCAGCTTCCATCAGAACTCTGTGTAGGACCGTGAGGCATAAGTCACTTGGTCAGAACGAAGTGGAGGACTGTGGGATATACGTCAGGAGCTTCCGACAGAGAATTCCAACATAATGTTTGTTGTGGGGTGTATGTATATCCGGTATGGGCAGAAGACATGTTAAAAGGAAATTTGCAGTTCTTTCTAACCAGTTACGTCGAGCGTTGAAGCTTGCCGATTACGGACCATGGGACGATCAGATGGTGACAGTACTCACGAAAACGGTGTACAGGGCCTTACTTACTAAGGCGGTGTAGAGGGTTCCGCAGGCAGTTGTGTACAGGAAATGGTGTTCAATGTACTCACGGAGGAGGTGTAGAGGGTTCTACTCTCCAAGTTGGTGTTTCAGGCTGTACTCACGAAGGCGGTGTAGAGGGAGAGATGTTCACTGCACAGGAAGGTCGTGTTCACGGCTTATTTACTCACGAAGGCGGTGTAGAGTGTGCCGACGGCCGCCGAGCCGACGATGGCGATCCACAGCGGCAGGCCGGTGACGAAACTGAGCGCCAGGCTGGGCGCGTACAGCGCGATGGCCATGTACAGCGAGGTGCGCACCAGGTACACCAGCACACACAGCGTCCGCAGCAGACGGTTGTCGAACCTGCGGCGCAGCGGCACGACTCAGGGGCGAGTGGAGACTGGAGACTGTTGGAACGACTAGGTACGTACGTCATAAATATGACTTTGGAATATCTTTGTCAGAAATGTAAATTAAAATTTTTAACTGAGCATAGGTATACCTGTTTGAAACCAGCTCTCAGAAGCATTAGATGTGAGCCTTGATTTTCCTTATTAAACCATAGAAAACATATAAAAATGGCTAGCACGATGATGTCTGAGGTGCGGCGTTGTTTGTGAAAGCGTTTGACTTTCAGCGCCGGACAGTGCTGTTGAACTGATGCGTGACGCGACTCTGCGTTTTAGCCTCTCGCCAATGCTGGTTTGGTGGGACTGCAGAGTCATAGAACCCGTCGCGGTGTGCGACAAGTGCTCGGTTTAGCTGACTCACCGATAGTGGAGGTACTCGTACACAGAGGTGACCCCGCACCGGTAGAAGATGGGCAGGAACAGGTAGGCGACGGCCGGCAGGATGACGAAGAAGGCCGTGTTGCAGATCCAGTACTGCACGCCGTTCATGTACATCTCAGCCGGCGACCCTGCAGAGTGACAGGGTAGCTCAGCTATGCCTTTTGAGAATTCTACGGGTAGGTCGCGTTTATATGTAGTGCGACGACGTGTGTGCGCAATGCAATGCAAATTGCAATTCAATGACCAGCTCCACTTCACTTGTTTCTTTTTCGATCTGATCTAAAAGCAAGTGTAAAGGCAGGTACAAATGTAAAATGCATACTGACAATAGTCTGAAAACTGCAGTATACGACCGTTTCATAGGGTTTATTCTATGCATACCATTCTTCACATCATTTGCAAGTCCTTCCTTTGCTCACCGAGGATGAGGATGGCCGATAGGAAGCTGACCATGATGGAGACGGCCACGGGCAGCACGGACATGCTGCGGCCGCCCAACAGCAGGTCCTCGTTTGTCTGTTTGCCGCGCACCGCATGGTAGACGCCGATCAGCAGCGAGAGCAGCAGCGTGGCGCCGAACACGCAGTAGTCGACCAGCCCGAACGTCGGCCGAACGCCCATCGTGGCGCACCTGCGGCGGAAACATGGCGCTGCAGCTCAGGTATCGCGCTGCAGCTTTACTACATAGGTGTTGCATGATTGTATAGGTGTCATTCAGTTGTAAATGAGGGGTTACGTTGGGTGGGGTTAAACGAAGGCAATGGGAGCAACGGCGTGGAGTGTGGACAGAGCGTTGGCTAAGCCATCGCGCCAGCGATGCATCGCTGACACTCATGTGTTGGGAACTCGATAAAAGTAGCCCAACGAGACATGATCCGATTTAGTTGAACATTTTGGCATATAACAATAGTAAAGATGTGCTGTGCCAGGCTTTTCTCAAAATGGACCACAACTGACTTTTGATCACATTTTGTTGTGCAAATTTCGGGTCCCTGACCTTTGCTGACCTCACTAGGACACTCGGTGGGAAATGACGCCAAAAAGTTTTGTCTCGCATGTCTATCTCAAGGGCTTTGTCGCGTAAATACGGGTGTCAGGTCGATTCGATTCGAGACGTCCCGAATGTCTCGAAATTGTAGGTAAATATCTACATAAATAACGGATAGGTATATTATGTTTCATAGCACGTCTCACAATTAAAATAAACCGTCTGCCATGGTACAGGATTGCTGAATACAGCATTGCTTTGAAGTGAGTAGGTGGCTCGGTAACCCAAGGACGGCATCAGCCGTCCTGTTTAACAGTTGCATGTGCATTCAGGTGGCGTACACGACCGTTGCGAAATCCTGCCGATTACTTCACATGCATCTCTGCAAGGACACATATATCAGTGTCGAAAGTAGATAGCGTCCTGACGTGCTATCCGGCCTACAGTTGCCAATGCAGAAACAGGTGAGTAGTGCCCAGCACCTGCCACCCGTGCTGCATCCTCTCCCGCTTTGAGAGGGGATTGTCTGTAAGCTGCGGGACGGCTTTGTAACTTGCATCTTTATTCATTACCCTGATAGTATAAGCTCTCATCTAACCCGTGCCCCGCTGGGGTCTGCCGAGCAACGCGCCCTGCTGGGGGGGGGGGCAATTTAGCCCCCCCCCCTAAGATCTCGAGAACCACGCAACATGGCGACAAGCGGCAAACGGTGTTGGATATCCCCAACAGGGAACTAGGTACCTTGTGACCCAATTTTATTGACCTAGGTCAAACCGATGACGTCACAGGTCAGGTCAAATGTCGAATTTTCACCGTTTACAGGCATTTCAAGAAATGCGTTGTAAAATCGAGTAAAATGCATTTCATTGAAAATCATCGATGGGGAAATGTTCGTCAAACACATATTTTGCTATTTGAGGTCACTGATACCAGGTCAGGTCACAGAGGTCAGGTCACTGAGGGTCACAATATGAAAATACCATGTGATGCATGTTTTATGGTCCATTTTATATGCCAAATACGATTATGTTGGTCAGGCAGCCTTTGGGGTCAGTTTAGATTATGTTCCGATGAAGGCTAGGTCAAGGTCAGGTTAAGGTCAGGTCAAATTAGGTCAAATTTCAAAGTTGATATTTTTGCATAAAATGGGTATCAATTCGATGCAGCTCGTCATGGGGAGTTCAATGGTGGTTTTTGTTTTGCGCTACGTGGTCTAGAATTGCTAAAAATTGAGCTAAAAATATGACGTCATTAATTTTGAACAGTTTTTTTCCGCTATAACTTGGCCATAAAAGGAGGTATCGATTTTAAATTTGGTATGTATATAGAAGAGCGCAGGGACTATCACATATAGGTATTCCGTTTTTTTAAATTCGGAATTTTTTTGGGATTTTTTGCGTTTTTCAAAAAAAAATCCTTTTTGGAATTTTTGGGGGTCAAAATCCCAAAATTTTGAAAATCCGAGACAGCAGTTTTGTAGCGCTGTCTTTTGTCTACATGACCATACAAATAACTCTGAAATTGCTTAGTAACTGTAGCTTTTGTGAGCGTTTGAAGATTTCATGTCTTTTGCTCATTTTTGCTCGAATATGACCTCAGCTTGACCTCAATAACTCCTGACCTAAGGTGACCTAAGACTTGAAATTTTGTGTGAAGGTGTCGAATTGATGCCCGGGAAGGTACTGAAAATATGGCGGCGCTGCGCGCCGCCGCCGTTTTCTTGCTATTCAGGAAAAAGCCACAGGGGGGGGGGGAGGGGCAAATTGGCCCCTCCCCCCCAGCGGAGCGAGGGTTATGATACACCTCTGTATTTTTTGTTAATAATTGACGATTTGTGTGTTCATTTTTTGTTTTTTCTCACAGACACTGACAATACAATGGCAAAGTCACTATTCCACAATTTTCACAGAAAATGCTGTCATTAGGCATGCCTACCTACATGCATCTAAGAACCTGCTGCGTGCTACACAGAGAAGATCTTTGCAGCTACCATTCATGATGCGTAAACCTGTCCATTGTTTTACGTTGAGAGATTTGCATCGAATATGAAGAGACATAGGTATTGCGATAGCATAGCAACGATGTTCCGGATTAGGATTGCAACTAATGGCAATTCATCGCTATGCAAGGATAGGTAATGAGGGAAATTTCGACTAATGTGGCATTGTGTCGAGCCTTGGTACGGCCAACCTGAGCCCTCCTGCTTCTCGTGCCGTTTGCCTCGACAGCTGACGCTCTTACTTGTAAGCACGAAAGATGAAAGCCCATCAATTGTATTTCGCCATAGCTCTTCTACCACATGCTCGATCGATATGAAAATCGACGACAAATAGATCTGATTTTATGATGGGTGCATATATCATATTGCCATGCAAAGGCATCAAATGATAAGTTACTGGCCAGCGGCGCTTGGAGAATTGTTTGTATTTCTCGAGCGCCGGTCGAAGCGCCGGTGCAGCTGCACAGAGCTGTGGAGGCGCCGTCGGCCTTCACAGACCGGTCGCTGACGAGGTCATGCTGTTGTGCACACGCCTACCGTGCACTGCACCGTTCGTGACTGATGTACCACGCGGTGCACGCGAACCAGTTGTGACCGTGTCACGAGCCAGGTCGGCGTGATTCCGCGCGGCGGGCGACGGAACGGCTCGGGACGGACCCGGTGTACATATGCAGTCAGCTGGTATCCAGGAGCGGTTGGACTGTTATAATCAACCACTAACGTATTATCAGAAAAGGGTTTCACTCGAGGGCTTAAGAGCACATTTACATATGTATGTACACATGCATGTAAGCAATATGCAATATGCATACATCAGGCATGTATGCGCTATTGTATACGTTCTTCGCAGTCGCCAGGGTCACAGCATGCGTCTCTCCGTCCTGCCCACGTCAGGCCGCGGGACGGCAGCTGGCTCCCGCGGCACGAACAGTTTAGTCGCCGGCTCACCTTTGGCTCACCAATCACCATACAACAAATCTGACTGATCTCTAGCTCACAGTGACACGCAACCCCGGCCCACAGAGCAGAACAGGATCATCTCTTGCTCTAAATAAGGTAGTTAGCGCACGGTGAGACGAAAATGTCACAACTCTGGTTTGCAAGGTAAAAGAACATCCACATTTCTTAGGCCTAGGACCAGTTATGTATATTATGCCCACGGGCAGAAGGCATTTTAACTGGTGTCCGCGAACTGCATAATTCGCTGTCGTGACTCTCCTTCAATGGCCGCTTTGCATGCGATGCAGTGCGGAGCTGCATGACATGCTCTGCCCATTGTCATGCCTGATGTGAGCGTGATGCATCTGGTGAGACATCATACATGCTAATATTAGTGGCAGCGTGCTTTGAATTTCCGCTTGTTACGAACGGAGAAGTAAAACAATTGAAGAAAGAAAAGTTTTTGATCTGTGACGACAAACGAACGGTGATACAGATTTGTTCCTTTGTGCAATCTTTTCGTCGCCGCGAAGTGATGTTGTTGGCTTTTACTGTTGCGATTTGTTAGCTCTTTTACCTTGTCAATGATGGGTGGAAGCTTCGCTCTGCTTGCGCTAGCTGACTGATCAATAATCGACTTCTGTCCTTAATTTTGTCCAGACCAGCGGGTGTCATTGAAGAACGATGGGAACCGCACAGTTTGCTACAGCCTACATATTTTAATATCTAGCTTATTTCTCAGTTGTCTTTAATCGCTGCTGTTCATCATGACTCATGAGCTTTGACTAGATCCTTTATGTTTGCACCACAATCTCTTGCATTTTTATGAGGCCTTTTACACGCTTCTCAAGTTCCTACCTATATCGTCGGCTTATCTAATGCTTAAATCTATTAAGCATTTGAAATTTGCAGATTTATTTAACTATAGTACATTGCTGGGCTACATGGCACCACATATTTTTTTCAACGCTGTTTGGTCGGGATCTGATCGCAGTCGCACTGTTTCTGGTAGAGTTCCAAGTCTGCGTTGAGGATGGGATGAACTATCTGTAATAGGGCGACGTTCGAGTCATGGGTATAGGGTTAGGGAGCTGCGGAGCCGTCGTGCCTCCGGAAGGGAGCAACAAAAACGCTCAGCGAGCCTGGCCATGTACAGGTCTCGCGGGTTTTAGCGGTAGGTTTTGCACCTAGAAAATTTAGTGTACTTCAGGCTATATCTTCGTCGTCTTATGCTTTTAAGTGTTGAAGATGCGATCGACTTGTTGGGTAACAAGCCGGCCATGATCGTGTAAAATGGCTTCATCGTAGATCGATTAGTTTCTGAGATATAACCGGAAATGTAAAAGTGCAAAACCTACCGCTTAATCTCGCGAGACCTGTACATAGTCCTGTCAGCGAAGGTCATTTGTTTTCATTCATCCTCTTTAGGGTAAACGAGTGCGCTGATTTGATCTTGTCATGCTGACGTCCCGTGGCGGCGACATTGTTTGGTGCTACAATGAGTGGTTCATTATGGAGTGCTCACAACTCATATGGTGTATGTCCCTTCGTTTAAGCGTTTTAGCCATATGGGGACAAATAATAAAGGCATGAAATGCTAGTGTTTTATGCTCCGTTGCATTCAGGACACACTTAGACGGTAGAATGTAGCTCCACCGTAACCATTGACGGTGCATGTCATTGGTGAAAGCGATTGATACTTGATGGCATTTCTCATCGTAACTCATTTCAGGTGTACTGCTTTCTCACAATCGAAACAAGCGGGCAGCCAAGCACTTGTCACTCACGTCTACGTTAGCCTAGAAAGCCAGAACCATTGGTTAGCCTCGTCCAATCACGTAGGTGAGGCGTGCCCTAATTCTGTCACTGCGAAAAGCGACCACTGTGCGTACTTCGTGCGTACCTGTCTATTGATCTGTGTGTATCTGTCGGCGTGTTTTGACGCCCTTCTGTCGGCCTTCGAGTCTGGCCTGCCTCGCCCGGGCCCGGGGCGCTACTCGTGTGGAGAATGTGAGAACCGGTTAGAGGGGCCCGGGCACGGTGCACGCGCCTGAGAACTCGTGCCGTTCCTCTCCGCAGGCACTCCTCGACCCTGTGCGTTGCGCAACGGGCACTCGCTCACGTGGCTTTCACTGACCTGCCCTTCTGTCGTTCGCTGCTCGGTAGCGGTCACTTGTCGGTCTTGTAGGGTCGTCGGTGCGTCGATTATGCCGTTATCGACCGGTCCACTCGTAAAATCAGCCCCTGATCTCTGACGCGCCTGGGTCGGACGGTATCACTGACCGTTGCACGCACGTCACTCTCTGTTCTGCGGCCCGGTGAGCGGCGGGCTGCGCGGAGCGAGCGGTGTCGACGCGGCACCAGCACACCTCAGACTGCCTCGCTGCCGCCGCCGCTGCCGCTCGTGCACCTTCGAAACCGGCTCCGACGGTCCTAAAGCGACGCCGACGGCGCTGCGACTGTGTCGAGGCGACCGAACCGAGCCGCTATAGAAACCCGACTGCCCACCGCCCGGTCATGGCCACTGGTCAGAAAACGCTGCCGGCTGGCTCTCACGTCGTTACAAACGAAACCATGACTGGCATGGTCAGCGGCGTATTTACGTGTGTAGCTTTGTCCTTACGTGATGCATGTCTCTTTCATGCTTGTCACTGAAAGCTTTGTACATACGTTGGGGTGAGCGCGCACAAGTCGCATTAACTTACCGAACGGGCGGATGACCGCCCATTAAACACTGCGCTAGCGTAAGTAGACCAAACGATTTTCATCGAATTCATATTGTAAGGAAATCATGATAACTTGAATACTTACGGATGTAGAGTCAATCTTTAGGTCACAAGAGGTCATCCGAGGTCAATTACAAACGATATGGCCATTTATCCAGGGCGTATTCTAAGGTATTTTCACTGGGTCGGCAGTAACAATCAGAGGTGGCATTTCGCATTTGATAGGGGCGGCACACCGATCTTTGATGGCCAAAAAAGTGCATTCGATAGCTTTTTATAACTCTTTCTGAATACCTAGTGATCTCAAATTCAACCTAAGTTCAACGGTATTACGTTCATTTTACCTGGATAGTATTTCTCTCGTCATGAAGCGCGGCAAATGAACTATGTATATTTAACCTTAAAATTGAAAATTTGACCTGAGGTCAAGTTCATGACCTGACCGGGGAAAGAAATGTTGCACACCAGTTGATCCGTATCGTCAAGCTAGAAATATTCAATGTGTTTTACGGCTCTAGACTAGAACAGTGGTCGGGAGTTGCTCCGGACTTGATGTTGGCATTCCACTGCTTTGCCCTTAAGTGGCAATTTTTGTGAGGCGTATTTTGAAAGGCTTATGTACAGGGCATACGCGTCGCCAGGGATTTTGGGTTGGGGGGCGAAATCAATTTTTGCGATAAATCTTGCCTCTCTCCAGTCGTTACTCACTAGTTTTATATAGGTATCATTCGACGCGCCATGGTGCGAGGAATGCGATGGTGGCAAAGCTTATCTTCTGGCTGTGACATGTAGACATTTTTGACGGATTTTTCTTTGACAAAACAATAAAGGATTGAAAAAATGTTTGACAAAAAAAAACGACCGGTTGAATAAGTGCACATGGTGGGTGCGATGGCCGACCCACTCAGAGGGGCCCCTGTGCAGACGCTGAGAATCCTCATGCAGAGTAAGTTGAAAACACTCATCAATCGGCTCACCTTAAATTAAACCTTCATTCACGAAGCAGAGTTTCAACGTGAAATGCATAGGGGTTATGAGTTATGACAGCCATCGATTGAAGCATAAGTAGACATTCGGTGGAGAGTGATTGTCTTAACCCGCGCGGGGCTGGGGGGGGGTAAATTTTACCCCCCTCGCGAATTTTTGCAATATCTCAAAAACGGCGGCGCGCAGCGCCGCCAAACTTTCAGTACCTTTTTTTACATCAATGTGACACGTTCTCTGAAAATTTGAGCGAAATCCGTCGGAAAATTTTTGAGAAATTGACGTTTAAGTAACGTCATGTTCGCCATTTTCGCCTCAAAAACGGCAAAATTTCAAACGCCGCTAACATCTTCATTTTTAAAGGAATCAAGACGTAACAAAAAAGGTTATACGTAATTCTACTTTGTCTATCAAATGGCTATCTCGGTTTTTTGAAACTTTTGGATTTTGGCCCAAAATTTTAAAAAAAAAACTGACTTTTCTCGGAAAATAATTATAAAATCCAAAATTTTGAGTGTATAAAAAAACCGGAATATATGTCAGAGAAGTGGTCTATGTGCACCTACATACCAATTTTTAGAAGAATCGGTTAAAAAATGTGGGATTTATTCAAAATTTTATGACGTCACGACACACAAATTTTTGAAAAGTGATTTTTTTGGAAGTTCTAGACCTCGTACGGAAACAAAAATAGCACCATTCGATTTGCCGTGAAAAACTGCATCAGATAGACACCTTGTTATGCCTTAACAGCCAACTTCAAAATTTGACCTCACTTGACCTGACCTTGACCTGACCTCGACCTGAAATTCATCCAGAGGTGGTCCATATCACTTATTGAGTGTGCCTATTGAATTCTATGAGTAAAATGACTCATAAAACATGTGTCGCACATGCCCTTTTCTATATTTTGTTTTTGGTGACCTGACCTGACCTGACCTGACCTTGACCTTGACCTCTGAATGACATTGTATGCAACGAATATTGTCTTGGTAGCCTAAGAACACGTTTTGGGCAATCAGTCTCAGTCCATGACTCCATTCTTCGGCAACTACGGTGCAAGGCCGATACTGTAGAGACTTGCAATTTGTACCCTTGACCTGACCTTGACCTTGACCTCATACTTTAAATTAAGTACATGTTTTTAGTTGTTCGTGATGAAATCTTTCGATTGGCGTTTGAATTTTCCAAATCGGACCATTAGTTCGGGAGATAACAGGGGGGGGGGGTAAAATTTACCCCCCCCCCCAGCCCCGCGCGTTCGGCTGGAGACCCCAGCCCCGCGCGGGTTAAGTGTGAATCGGAAGTTGTTCATCTTTGCTCCAGTGAGAAGGAACACTTTGTTCACACTTTCCCGTTTTCGTGTGTAAGGAAGCGCTGCAAAAGGCAAACAAATACGGAACCACAAATTTCACACGGCATGGCGGCAATGGATCGCTATTCGCTTATGAACCTCAGACTCAGGCTTTGGAACCTCAGACTGCATTGTGGGCCACTCAGTGTCAGCGTAAGCTCTCAGAAGCCTGCTTGAGATCCCGGAGATCAGCGTGGGTCACCCCAAACATTTATGTGGGGCTTAGGCTTTCCGAGCGTAAGGTGGGACCCTCAAGCTAGTGTTAGCGGCGGGGGCCAGGAGACCAAGATACCTATAAGAAACCAGGAGACCAGGGTGAGCCCTCAGATAACAGTGTGAACCCTTAGGGTCTGTTTCGAATCCTAAGGACCCCACGCGGAGACATAAAAAACGTGAGTTGAGACCCTCAGGGGCACACGTGAGTCCTGACTCCTCAGATGCCGGCTTGGGGTCAGCAAGATCTGTCGCCTCAATAGCTCGCCTCAGCTATCAAAGGTCAGGTAAGGCTCTCAGAAATTTTCAAAGGCATCCTCCGAGATCCATGTGACCTTTTAGAGGTCACATTGGCATCTGATGTCTTTTAAAGGTCTTAGAGGTCAGAGGCCGGTTTTTGGGCCCTCTGGAACTTGCGTGGGATCCCCTTTTAGAGCTCATTGGAGTTCCTGTGTGAGAAGCTCATGAGCCCTGCGGCACTTGGACGGGACTTGAACCTGCCGCAGACATTTGACCAGAGTTAGGAAAGACCCCGAACCATGACCCCGAAGATTTCGCGTCACGCTTTGAACAAAAATTTTGCGTCAGCACTTACACAACTAGTGAAAATCAGCTGCAAAATGTAACAAAAAACAAAAACAAAACAAAAACAAATAGGAACATGGATTGAACCAAAGCATTGAAATTTGCGAGTCTGGATTCGAAGTCTTGGCGATTTTGGCGACTCTGACTCCCTCTTTCGGTAGAACCGCAGGCTGCGACCGAGTCCGACCTCAGAGCAATTCTCAGAGCAATATCAATTACCCCCCATTTTTCCGACCCCAAAATCTCATCGGATCTGTAGGTATTGATCCCAGGAGGTGTCCGGTCGGAGGTTGGGGGGGGGGGGGGGGAGGGGGCAAGCTGCTCCGCTTGTCCACCGTGGCGACGCTAATGGTACAGGGTAACGACTTTAACGTTAATCGGACAAAAAGACATTACATATGCGGAGATAACGTAGACTCTGACTTGCCTGACAGTTGTTGGATCGGTACTTCTTAAATGCCGATGAACAACGGTACATGACTAGTAGCTGGCACCGTACAAATCAAAGTCACTGTGAGATGGCAGCACTTGTACCGGTTTCGTCCACCAGATAGCAGCACAAGGAGCTCAACTTCATACTAACAACTAGTGGTGTCAATTTCAGAAAACGTACCTATGTCCAAAGTCCGTCCAATGTCCAATGCTTACGTCGATTGTCCGTCCAAAAATGTCCAAGCCAGCCATTCGTCCAAAGATGTCCGACACCTACGCAATAGTTTACACTCAACACTGAAGGCCGCCCCACACTGGAACTCGCATGCGGGTTGCGAGTTTGCGGGTTTTGAGTTTGCGGGCATAATACTAATTCATAGAGTGATTAGACCGTTCCTTTATAGTAATGTTATGAATGCAATGAAGCCGGTGCACCTTCAGAAAATCACATATATAATCACATAATCACATAATCACATAAATATAGTCGCAATACCAGCGCAACGAACCAAAATTCGACTCCAACGAAAAACCCGCAAGCCTCGCAGAGCTCGCAGACCTCGCAGCGAGGAAAATCGAAAGTTGACTCAAAATCAACTTTTGGAATTCGATGCAAGGTCGCTCGCAAGCTAAAAACATGCGGACTAGCTCGTTAGATGTAGTGTGGGTCACTCAGCTTAGATTGTATTATTTGATTTTGAAGAAACCCGAAAACCCAAAACTCGCAACCCGCATGCGAGTTCCAGTGTGGGGCGGCCTTTATTTAATTTGCTTTTCATGTACCGTTAGGTACAAGCTCAAAAGTGTTAATCATATCGAAAGCTGAGCTTTCTAATAGCCAATCAATGTTAAACACGACTACTTTTTAAAAATGTTGAGGTGTAGCAAGCGATTGTCCAAAGTTGTCCAAAGCCTGCTGCCATTGTCCAACCGAATTCCGAATTGGCCCACATTGGACAAAATCGGAATTCCGAAGATTCAAGTTCCGATTGACACCACTACTAACAACCAGGATAGTGCGCATACTGCATACTGCACAGACTATAACGGCACAATGAGCAGATAAGTACAATTGTACTTACAGCACGCCCCCGATCCTTCTATATTCCACATAAATCCTCCTCCACACCTCTAACCCCCTGTTCCAAGATGGGCGGTTGCCTTCGTTGAGTATTGACCTGAGTATTGAGTAGCCCCTCAGGCATGCACGTTCACGTGCAGTGGGGTGACCATTAGCGAGGCTGGGCGGCCTGTCCATCCTAACGGCTCAGCCGTGTCGGCGCACAATGGTCGCTGGCGGGCCGCTCAGAACGATGTCTCCCGCTAATTTCTATCATCCCTTCGGCCCGTAACTCGTCAGGCGGAGGAGTCAGTAGAGATATTAAAATCAGTGCCTAGATAAGAATAGCCGGCCTGAGTGGACCCCATGACCTGACATAACCTTCTGCCTGCAGGTCAATGAATACACAAGTCACATTTTTTTTTACAAAAATTTAAAATTACAAATCAGGACCCAAGATAATTATGGAAATCTTACTTCAAGAGAATACATATTTACTGTGATAATTACATTTTATTAACCCTCGCCCGCACATGCCATTTTCCCATCCTAGAACGCACATGGGGGGGGGGGGGGGCGGGGGTTGCCACCCCCCGCGCCATTTCGTTCCTGTTGGAGATAGAGCTTAGCGGTAAAGACCAAAAAGATTCTTTGGGAAGAGACAAATCCAATGATACCCAGTTTTACCTTCTCAGGTCAGTCATTGACCTTCCAGGTCAGGTCAAACTAAAAAATGTTGCTGTTTTGGGTCACCGTTGGATATCAAGTGTGCTGCTTATCATATACCGATGACGATGCTGTTTTCTGGTGCCAAGCCAGCTAGAACCTCTTTGTCACACTACCCGACCAGATTTTTGCTGCTGAGGTCATTTCAGGTCAAGTTAGGTCAAGGTCAATTATATGTGTTTGTATGTCTGTGTGTGTCTGTGTGTATACTGATGTGTGCACCGATTGTTTTTGTGTCCATATTACCTACATGAAATCATGATCTGAGAAGCTCTTACCAAATATGCAGTCAAAAAAACTTCACAAAAAGTAAATTCAGCTTGCCTAAAGCGCAATTATCTTAGATGACCTAGGTTGACCTTGACCCTGACCTTGAAACCTGTACATCGTCGAACAACATGTTCCATGATAGGTGGGAGGTAAGACTGGCAAAAAAAGGCCGAAATCAAGGTGTCAAAAGCTCACAAGCCCATGGCAAACGCAAGATGTTGAGAATTTGCCATTTGGGTCATGACATGACCTGAAAAACAAGGTCATATCTCCAAAACCAAAAATCACAGAAACTTGAAATTTTTAGTGAACATCAAGAAAGTATAGAGGAGCAGCTATACGAAAAATCAGCCTTCTAGCTCTAAAAATGTTGAGTGCAGAGCAGAAAGACTACCTGGGGGGGGGGGGTGGCAACCATCGCCCCCATGTGCGGGCGAGGGTTAATTAACCCGTGCCTCGGCGGGATCTGTTTATAATGCGACCGGGGGGGGGGGGCTATTTTTGCCCCCTTTGTATCTCCGAAATTGCGGGAAGGATCCGCAAAATTCAAACGGTGTTCGAAAGCGCTGTCAAATTTGTCGAAGGAAATCCAATTTCATTGACCTCGGGGTCACCGATGACGTCACAGATCAGGTCAAAGATAAAATGTTTTGCCGTTCACGGGTCTTCTAGGGAATGCGCTATAACATCAACATTAAGTACCAGTAAAACGCCTTTTGGGCGAAGAACGAGCGAGCGAGATAGTGAGCCCTGCACGTGCGGAAGGGCGAGAGGGTACTTCCAACGGGCTTGTGCAGAGCACCCTTCTAACCTGTCGCTAGCGGTGTGCCAAATTTGAACGCAATCGGCCCAGCCGTTCCTGAGATCTGGAAGCGGCATTCTGCACGTGCGCACGTGCAAACGGGGTCCAAAATGACTTTTGCACGGCACCCTACTAACCGGTCCCCAACCGTGTACCAAATTTGAGCGCAATCGGCCCAGCCGTTCTCGAGATCTGGAAACGCCCCCTGCACGTGCGCACGTGCAGTAGCACCCTAACCGCAACACATGGGAATGCATTGCCTGGTGGGTGCCTACCTGTATGCCAAGTTTCAGCGAAATCGCCCCAGTAATTACCGAGTTACTGAAATGGGGGGAACAAATTTGGCACCTCTTCTTTTTGTATTTTGCACATGCAGTGGGGGTCACTCACATAGATCAAGAGTAACCGACCTTTGGTAGAAGGGATGCAGCTACCCTATAAAAATTACCGCAAGACAATCGCTCAAGCGGCTGCTGAGATATGGGCCTCTCAAAATCACTACTTTTGCAAAACTGCTTGAACACCCTTGACTTTTCACGTGGCACGTGCCACGACGGTCACTGAGATGTATCAAAAGTAGTCAATTACGGGGTAGAAGGGATGGGGCTACCCAGCAAAAAAGACCGCAGGCCAATCGGTCCAGCGGTTGCTGAGATATAAGCCTCTCAAAAGCGTTACAGGCCGGGCCGGGCCGGGCCGCTCATACTGAGATTTTTCCGTTATATTGAAAAGACTTCGCTTCGCTCGCTGCGCTCGCTCGCTCGTAAAAACGCATTTTATCGAAAATCAGCGATAGAGCGTCAGTTGCACTATTTGTTTTAATCCTGACGCATAATCTCGTGTTGGCTCCTATAAAGTATACCAGTAAAACGCCTTTTGGGCGAAGAACGAGCGAGCGAGATAGTGAGCCCTGCAGGCTGCACGTGCGGAAGGGCGAGAGGGTACTTCCAACGGGCTTGCGCAAAGCACCCTTCTAACCGGTCGCTAGGCGGTGTACCAAATTTGAACGCAATCGGCCCAGCCGTTCCTGAGATCTGGAAGCGGCATTCTGCACGTGCGCACGTGCAAACGGGGTCCAAACTGACTTTTGCACGGCACCCTACTAACTGGTCCCCAACCGTGTACCAAATTTGAGCGCAATCGGCCCAGCCCAAGGCCGTATAAGAGAGGTAGAATCATCCCGCAATTTCCAATGGACCGGTCGCTAAGCATTAGCGTGACGTCACTGGTGGAGACCGCGCGGCGCCCGGCTCCAAGCCGTATGTCGGGTACATTTGGCACTTTATCGTTGTTATTACTGAACGTAACGACAACTAATGACTCTTAATAACTTTTTTACCCACCTAAACCTGATTTCCTTGCCGATACATTGCCGACCCGAGCCCCAGGGTTGACAATCTTGGGATATGGGTCGGATGGGCGACCTCGCGACGGGAGAAGGAACGATTGCAATTATTGTGTCCCGCACCGCCGATTGCATTCTTTAACTGCACCCAGAGGGGGGCAGGGGGCACGTGCCCCCATCGGATCAGGGGGCCTCTCGGGCCCGAGGGGCCCTGCGACGCCATTGGCGGCTGAGGGTCCACGCTAGAGGTGGCAAAATGTGGACCCGGGGACCCGGTCTATGGAACCGGTCTGGACCCGGATGGGTCCAGACCGGGTCCCCCAAAATATTTGGCCGGGTCCAACCGGGTCCTATCATTTCCCTGTGCTTTATGGTAAATATTAATATCTTTTATGCTTTGGCAAACATAGTCATAGTTGATGCAGTTTCCAGTTCATAAGTCCCAATTCCACTTTTGAATTTTAATATTCCTGCAGATTGGGCTACCTATTCTATAGCATACTGGTCAGTCTTGCTTCAATTTCTTATCTTGTCACCTACAACAGAATAAACAAGTTCTAAGTGCTAGCAATCCAGAAAACATTTCACCAAATGTTTGTACGGATCATGTAACGTAAGGTAACGTAATGGTATTGAGTATCTGTATTGAGTTCCAGCAGAGCACTCAAGTTGAACGAATAAGGGCAAGGCTCATCTTCTAAACACGGAGCGGTCACTCCGACCAGCTCAGTACACAACAAAACAATAACAACAACATGGCGCTCTCCAGCCAACAACAGCTAGCTCCCTTGTGCTGCCATCTAGGGGCAGCATCAAACACATGTACGGTTCATTTAAGATACGCACGACACATCTCCTCTTCTCATCAGAACAATCAATCGCGGCAACACTCGAAGCAACATCACACTGCACCATATCGCGGCACGCGCGCAACATACGATGCACTCAGCGGAGGCACGCGCAATGTACGGTGCATTTAAGATACGCACGACGCATCTCCTCTTCTCATCAGAACAATCCAATAACACCAATAACACCGATTGAGCCCAATAACACCAATACCTGGTGTATTAGACAAAACGGGGACACAAGTTACCACACGCATATACTACAAGTCAGATGTAGGGGCGCCGAGTCACGATCTCACCGGACAGAGGCTATCGCGGCACATAATCGGCCAAGTAGGCCGGGGGCCGGGAGACGCGCCCCGATCGGCGGAGGGAACTGCGATAGTCACCGGGGTCCAGTGCCGGGGCCGGGGGTACTGGGGCCGGGGAGTCGGAGCCCAGAGAGCTGCGCCGCGCAGAGGGCGGTGAGGACATCGGCGAATCGGTCCCACGGGGCATATACGAAGGCGGCTCAGAGACGGGCCGGTCCGGCGGAGAAACGGGCGGCTCCTCAACCACCAGCGGGGGCGGCGGAGGCGGGTCACTGGTGCTCAGTAGCTGACGGCGGTTGCGGCGATACGTAACGCCGTCGACCCGGACCCAGTAGGAGCGGGGGCCTGCGTCGCGAAGGCATATGCCAGGGGACCACGTAATCTGACCGGGAAGACGCATCCGAATCGACTGGCCGGGAATCAGGGGAGGCAGAGGTCGAGCCTTTCTGTCGTAGTACGAAGCCTGACGGGCCTTCTGACGCGCGAGGGCCTCCGGCACGTCGGAGGGGTGGCACGGGAGGAGGGTGGACCGGAGGGCCGGTAGGAACGTGCGACAGGCGCGACCGAACAGTTTTTGTGCCGGTGAGACAGACATCCCCTCACTGGGGGTGTTGCGCCACATGAGTAGCGCCCAAAGTGGATTTTTGCCATCTTCCATAGCCTTGCGCATAAGGTTTTTCACGGTTTTAACAGAATTTTCTGCTTTGCCGTTCGACTGGGGATAGCGCGGACTACTGGTCTTGTGCTGAATGTCCAGCTCCTTAGTGAATAACCGAAACTCGTCACTGCTGAAAGGGGGTCCGTTATCACTGATAAGGGTCTCTGGTAGGCCGTACCGAGCAAACTGAGAGGTCAGGGCAGATATCACATGTGCGGCCGTGAAGCGGCTGAGGGGCTCGACCTCCACAAAATTCGTAAAATAGTCCACAATCAGCAGGTACGTCTCTCCACGAAGGTCGAACAAATCCATGGCCACTTTTTCCCAAGGCCGACTCGGTATCTCGTGCGGGGACAGAGGTTCTGGTGGCTGCGAGGGCCGGTATGCCAGGCAAACCGGACACCGGAGGACCGCCTCTTTAATCATGGCTGTCATCCCGACCCAGAACACATTCTGTCGCGCCAGCCGGAGGATTGAGGCGACCCCGATGTGGGTGCTGTGAAGTCTGGTAATGATGTCCCGCTGCTGAGACGAGGGTATCACCAGACACCGTCCCTTATATAGCAGGCCGTCTTCCGAGGCCAACTCCCCACGGAGGTGGTGGAAGGCCCTTAGACTGGCCGGCAGGCGGCGCCGGTCATCCGGCCATCCCAGCTGCAGCTGTCGGATGACCGTCGTCAGAACAGGGTCCGCCTCAGTGGCGGCCCGAATCGCCTCCAGCCGCTGCGGAGACACAGAAATGCCATCAACGAGGCGAAGTGACGAGGTCTCCACAGCGAACGCGGCTTGCGGCGTTTTGACTGGGGCTCGGCTCAGGGCATCGGCTACAGGGACCTGTGAGCCGGGACGATACACAATTTTAAAATCGTACCGTTGGAGCTGAAGCAGCATCCGCTGAAGACGCAGCGGGGCATCACACAGGGGTTTTGCCATGATCGGCACCAGCGGTTTGTGATCTGTCTCCACAGTCACGTGCCGGCCATACACATACTGATCGAGCCGCGTCAACGCAAAACTGATCGCCAGTAGTTCTTTTTCCAGCTGGGAGTACGCGATTTCACATGCCGTGAGTGAGCGGGAACAATATGTGACAGGCTGTCCCCCCTGAAGCAGGACGGCGCCGAGGCCATAGCTCGAGGCATCGCACTGGACGGTAGCCGGTGACCGCGGATCGTAGAATTTCAGAACTGGCGCGCTCGTCAGCAGCGTTTTGACCCGGTCAAATGCGCTTTGACACACGTGGGACCACGACCACTCGTTGCGCGACTGTGTCAGCGCGCGGAGCGGCGCCAGGAGGTGGGAGACGTTCGGAATATAGCGGGAGAGAAAACTGACCATGCCTAGAAACCGTTTCAGACTGGGCACGTCAGTGGGGACTGGGTACTCGTGAACAGCCGTGACTTTCGCCGGATCTGGCCGCATGCCTCCCTCGGAGGTCAGGACATGACCCATCCACTTGATCTCCGGGACCTTGTAGCGGAATTTGTCCGGGTTGAGCACCAAGTTCCTGGATCGAGCGCGATCGAGGAACGCACAGAGATTTCGATCGTGATCATCCTCCGCCTCAGACATGGACGCCCCCCTGCCTACAACCACTACATCATCGGCGATAACCTCTACACCGCGTAGACCACTAACTAGATCATTGATGACTCGCTGCCAGATTTCAGGGCTCGAAGTAACACCATACGGCAGGCGCTTCCACACGTACCGGCCGAAGGGTGTGTGGAAGCAACACAAACGCGCTGACGCCTCCGACAATCCGATCTGCCAGAAGGCGTTTGCGGCATCCAACACGCTATACACTTTAGCATCACTCATACGCGCGGTTATCTCGTCAACAGTCGGGGTTGGATAGTGCTCCCGGCGCACCGCCTTGTTTAGATGGCGGGGGTCGATGCAGAGTCGGATGTCACCTGACGGCTTATCTACGATCACGGGGTGGGAAACCCAGTCAGTGGGTTCAACGATCGGTGACACGACGCCAAGAGCCTCGAGCTCGTCCAACTTCCGTTTCAGTTTGTCCCTCACGTGAATACGGACCCTGCGAGGAGCGTCGACCACGGGGACCGCAGAGGGATCGGTGACAATCTCGTAGTCTTTCAAAATCAGACCCACCCTGCTTGTATCAAACACATCCCGATACTGGTCGATAATTCGTGACCGGCCAGTGGGCGGAGGGGCGGGGGTCGGTGCCCGTGACCGGCTGTTAGGTGAGTGGTACACATACTCCAACGGGTCACTGTCTTTGACGTCGATCAGCCCTAGACGGAGCGATGTCTTTAGACTAAGGATCGGCGCGATAGCCGCCTTGACTACTTTACATTGTAGCGTACAGTTGTGCCCCGTCACAGGGTTACTAAGTTCAAGATTCACTTTTCCATCCGTGTACACGAGTCCCCCGTCATACATGCGGAGTGCCGTCGAGCACGGCCTCAGCCGCTCACCCTGCTCGTCACCCGTCAGCCGCACATAGTCAGCACGTGTAATGACGTCACATTCAGCACCGGAGTCGATTAAAAATGTCACCGGCACTCCACCCGCAGTGAAAAGTGTTTTGTGGGCCTTACTTGGAAAACCTTCGGTCGTCATGATGTCGAACTCAGCCTCCGGGCTGACGTTGGCTGGCGGTGATACCTCCGGCTGTACCGCCGCCGCCGCCGGCCGACTCGCCGGCCGCCGTCCCTGCGCGGCGGCTGGAGCCGGCCGCCAGTCAGCTGATCGGCGCGCCGTCGGCTGAGCGCTGCCGCCGGCTGGGCGGCGCGGGCGCGGCTCAGCGGCGCGCCCCGGGCACTGCTGGCTGCCGGCGAAGTGGTTCGTGCCTTGGCACACTGCACACGTTTTGCCCCACGCTGGGCAATACTTTCGAGCCATCTGGTGAGATTGGCAGCAGAAGCGACACTGTCGGGCCACCATAGATGCAGCTACTCCACTCTCAGTCGGCGGCCGCTGCTCGTCTCCGGCGCTGATCAACTTGGAGTCACGGCTGGCCGCTTCTTCGGCAAGTGCGATGTCAATCGCCTGTGTGAGCGAGAGGCCAGACTTCTTCAGAAGGGCCTGCTGTGTGCGGGAGTCCCTCACACCCATCACAACGCGGTCCCGTAGCATATTGTCGCGATCCGGGAACTCGCATGTTGCAGCCATGGTCCTCAAAGCTGCCACGAATTGCAGGATGGGCTCGCCCGGCCCTTGGGTTCGATTATAAAACTTGAATCGTTCCATGACGATATTTTGCCGTGGGATGCAAAACGCATCGAAGCGCTCCAGTAGCGTTTCAAGGTCGCCATTTGTCTCTTCCCAGTCGGGAAAATGCGACGCAACTTCCTGAGCCCCACGTCCTGCGCAGTTAAAGAACGTAGCCACCTGTACCAGTGGCGGTTTTGTCATCAGTTCGGATGCCACTGCATAATATTTCCATTCTCTTCGCCACTGTCGCCATTCGGAACCCAGTGTCGGCGACGCCATGTTTATTTCTGGTGGGGGGCGAAAGTTCGTCGCCATCTTCTGACACCATGTAACGTAAGGTAACGTAATGGTATTGAGTATCTGTATTGAGTTCCAGCAGAGCACTCAAGTTGAACGAATAAGGGCAAGGCTCATCTTCTAAACACGGAGCGGTCACTCCGACCAGCTCAGTACACAACAAAACAATAACAACAACATGGCGCTCTCCAGCCAACAACAGCTAGCTCCCTTGTGCTGCCATCTAGGGGCAGCATCAAACACATGTACGGTTCATTTAAGATACGCACGACACAGATCACTTCCATTCAGTTTGCTGTACAATTACACCTAGCAATATTTTGAGCTGTAGAAATCAAATACCAATAACATATGTAGGTAAGTAGGTATGACTGAAATCCATTTATAAATGGACACAAATCCAATTGAAGCAAGGCTGACCAGTGGCATTCTCACCTGCCTTTTCAAAGACATTGACATACCAAAGTCACTATGCCCACCGGAAATCAGAGTTCATGTTTGGTATTCAAATGCATTTCATAACTCAAACAGCTTTGAAATTATTTCTATCACGGCCAGAAGACAACTCATAAAACCAACATGCCCTTGCAGAAATCCATAAAGCTAGAAATGAATCCAAGGCATTCTCCAGAAACCGTAGTATTGACCAGATTTTTAGCCAACTGGCGCCGCATGGTGGCGCTAGCAGAGCGTATTATACATATAGCGCTCTACTAGCGCCATCATACGGCAGCAACTGGCAAAAAACTGAGTCAATACCAATGCCCTTCTTCAAGGCCAATGATTCCGTGTTGATGTGAAAATGGCGCATTTGAGCGTCATATATGCTATGCCTTACGCACGCTAATCTACTGCATAAAGGTTACAATTTTGGAACACGTTCGGGAAGAAATCATGTAAGTCTCAGAACCCTAAGTATTTATTCTTTATCTAGGTACTAACAACAAAATGTAGTTTGTTTTCTACGTTAATAAATTGGCAGTCATGATCGCAACCTTGCGCTACATAAAAGTTTATTGTCATAACGATTTTGCAGTACTTTAACCCCAACAAAATTTTGCAGTGATTTAACGCCTGTTTTGTCCTTGCATTGCTATCGTGTCGACATTTCTGGCGGACCTCCCAAAGTTCTGATTTATTTTGATTTTGAATGTTTTCTTGTTTGGGGCCTTGGATAGTTGACAATATTTGTAAGGACTAATGAATTTAATTCTAAAAACTAATATCTTTTACCAATAATATTAGAAAAGGTATGTATCAGTATGGTTATCTTGTTCCATGTTGATGTTAGGTTCTGACTCTGGTGAAGGCACTGCTCCATGGATCCCCAGTTCACATCATTTTTAGCAGCTGTAGTAAAAGTGGCTTAGGTTAGCATGAAATTCATTGGTCTACTTCTTATAATCTTAAATATGACCTGACTCTGGTTCTAAAATACAAATTGTGAAGCGAAGTGAAATGACCATGGCATGAGTTTTTTACTTTTCAACACAAGTATGCCCAATTGGAAAGAAACTATTTTCTTCTTGCTATACCTACAAATGTACACAATTTTCATAATGAATTTCGGGAACGGGTCCATCTGGTTCCAACGCAGACTTAGACCGGGTCTGACCGGTTCCGGAAATGTGCCAGTCAGACCGGGTCCGGGTCCGGGTCCCAAAATTTTCCAGTTTTGCCACCTCTAGTCCACGCTGGCATTTTCGACTCAGAAAGGCCCCACAGGGCTCGAAAGAACACCATATGTGCTCCGAATAGCCACACTTCTATCCATAAGAGTCACACAACGGCTTTTTATTGTCCCTTGTCGGCATTTGAGGGCCCCTTGCCGGCCTCTCAGGGCCCATTGGCGACCTCTGAGGGCCCTTACCGGCCTATCAGGGACCAGCAGCTCTGAGGGTTCCACACACACGCCTGTGATGACCCCCTAAACCAATGGTTGAAGGCCCCCACAACGGCGCCTGCGAGGGCCCTCACCGGCGGCTGTGAAAGCCCCAAACCGGTGCCCAGCTGAGGGCCCCACACTGCCACCTCTGAGTTCAACCGGCACCCCTGAATGAAGTCCCAAAGGCCCAAACCAGTGCTTCTTGGCCATATATCTATCGGCGGCTCTGAGGGCTGAACGACGGAGCCTCTGACGGCCCCAGACGGAACCTTCGCATCGGACGGCCAGTGGCCACTCACCGGTGACTTTTGAGGGCCCCACACCGACGACTCTGAGGGCCCCCACCGGCGTCTGAGAGTACCTTGCTGGTCTCTGAGGACTCCAGTCTCCACAGGGCTCCTGAAGACACCGCAGACCTCTTGAGGGCCCCTTGTCGGTCTCTGAGAGCCCCTGTCGGCTTATAAAGGGTTCGAGCCAGCAGCTCTAAGGGTTCCACACCCGACTGTGATAACCCCACACTGCAGTGTCTCTGAGGGCCCACAATGGTAACTGTGAGGACCCTCACCGGCGCCTCTGAGGGCCACACACTAGCACCTCAGAGGGCCTGCAGCGGCACCTCGGGGCCCCGCACCAATGCCTCTGAGGGCCTCACACCGCTCCCTACCTGTGAGTGCCCACACCAGTGCCTCCAAAGGCTTCATAACCGGCGGCCCTGAGGGCACTTCACCGATGATTTTGGGGGCCTACCGAAGGCACAACACAATCCCTTAGTCTCGCTGAGTTTCCATCCCAATCCCATACCGGCTTCTATCCCAATTCCGGCTCTAGCAACCCCCCCCCCCCCCCATGGGTCAGCGGCGCCGCGCCGGTGTCGGTGCCGGGGGCCAGCACCATCGGGGCGGCAGTCGGCCACGCGCAGGGGCGTCGACGCGTAAGGAAAACTGGTCCGACTTTTTCTCGGGGGGCCCCCACCGGTGGGGGCCCCCAGGTGTCGAACGGCTTCCCAACGTACATTTACATACATACATGAGCAGGGCCCCCCGAGCCGCAGTAGGGCCCCCGCGGTCTGCAGCAGGGGCCCCCGCGAGCCACAGCAGGGCACCGCCTAGTCGAAAAAGTGGTCCGACTAGTCGGAAAAGTCGGACCGGTGTCGACGCCCCTGGCCACGCGCACTCAATGGCTAGTGCTTAGCACCGGTGGCTAGCGCACGCCCGGCGTGTTATCGGCCGCGAGCCGCTCCAAAACGGCTGCAGTAACTGGTCGATATAGGCAGTAAGCAGATGGGGAGATGCAGGTGGATTGATGACCGGCAAGCTTTTGTGCTTTACGAGGGCGAAGGGTCGAAGTCGGCTGCTAAGCCGTGAGCGGGTTTTATCAGATGCCGGTTCACTATGACCTTTATCCGGGTCCTGGTACCCTGACGCACTCTTGGAGAGCCGAATTACAGCAAAACTCCATCCACGACTGTATCTATACGGCTTACGCTTTTCTGAAAACGTCTGCGTTTGGCCTTCTACGGGCCCGGCCGGCCGGCCCCCATTGGCGATCCACCAGTGACGTCACTGGTAGTGTTAAGCTGATTGGCGAATAATACATGGGGAGAACCGGGACGACATCCCCCTGGCCCAGCCGTTCTCGAGATCTGGAAGCGCCCCCTGCACGTGCGCACGTGCAGTAGCACCTTAACCGCAACACATGGGAATGCATTGCCTGGTGGGTGCCTACCTGTATGCCAAGTTTCAGCGAAATCGCCCCAGTAATTACCGAGTTATTAAAATGGGAACAAATTTGACACCTCTTATTGTTGTATTTTGCACGTGCACTGGGGGTGACCCACATGCATCGAGAGTATCCTATTTTTGGTAGAAGGGATGCTGCTACCCTACAAAAATTACCGCAAGTCAATCGCCCAAGCGGCTGCTGAGATATGAGCCTCTCAAAATCACTACTTTTGCAAAGCAGCTTGAACACCCTTAACTTTTCACGTGGCACGTGCCACGACGGTCACTGAGATGTATCAAAAGTAGTCAATTACGGGGTAGAAGGGATGGGGCTACCCAGCAAAAAAGACCGCAGGCCAATCGGTCCAGCGGTTGCTGAGATATAAGCCTCTCGAAAGCGTTACAGGCCGGGCCGGGCCGGGCCGCTCATACTGAGATTTTTCCGTTATATTGAAAAGACTCGCTTCGCTCGCTGCGCTCGCTCGCTCGTAATTAGCCGTTTTCACGACGGGCTATCCGGCGAATGCACCTGATTTGACCAAATCTGCACCTAATTTCTTTTACAACAAGTATCTTCATTTTATGAATTTGTTCCAGTGTTTTAACCGATGATGCTCTCTGATAATATGACAAAGCAGGCATATAAGCAATTAGTGCAACCCTAGCTGATAGCTGCTAAGAGACACACTGAACCTGATTTGACCAAATCTGCACCTAATCTGTACCAGATGTGTACCAGATGGCCGTCGTGAAAAAGGCTATTATCCACTACCCAGACACATACTTGGCTCAGGATAGAACGTTTCAGATATGGTTAGCCTTAGGTATAAACAATGGATGAACGACGCGCCAAGGCATCCTCAATTTTTAGCTTTTCGATCACCTATTTAAGTCACATATTTATTTAGATGATTTCTTCTTCATGTAACCGAAATACGATTACATATCATGTTTATATTTTCTTACGTTCGGTCAACGCAACGCACGCAAAATGAGCTCATTCGAGCAACAGGACAATAAGACATGCCATCGTGTGGTAAGTACGTGAGATTGCACATCGTGCTGTCTGCCAATCTATTTCTCAGTGGATTTCTACAATGAATGTGGTACTTATGTCGAAACTCTCGCCCTACGTCCTTCACTCTCACGCTTCTTTTATGCCATCTCCTTCCCAGTTTATAGAACCATTCTCTGAACGCATTTGACCGGCACTTTCCCGGGCTGCTTAACGTGAGAACAATAGAGACTTGGTTGAATAACTATTTGTCACCCAATCTGACATTTGCATGCACCTATAGGCTTTCGCAATAAAAGATAACGATGACAGCTAATCTTATAACTATTATCTCATACACACGTTCAATAGCTAGTTCTTATTTACTATGATACCTAACAAATGCATCATTATTTGCCTCTTACCTATTCATTATAAAAACGTCCACAAAAGTACGTAGTATAAACACAACATGGAACATCACTTTTCACTACCACATTTGTGCGTACATAAAATGTCGGATCCATTTATACGTACTCCCCAAATATGTCAAAAAGTAAAAGCGTCAATCGTACTATGATAACTGCTCAAACGAGTAATTCAGCAATGCCATGACAATAAAGTATAACATTGGGTATTTGTGTACACAGCGAGCGGCGTCCTTTAGTGTCCCTCCTTGTGCTCCAGTCCGCCTCTGTACGTCGCCAGGTGATGGTTACTCTCAGCCTCCTTCTCATCGTTGGTGTAGCCTGTGTTCTGGACGCCGCTCTTCAGATCGAACGAGTCCTGATGACGGTTGAACCGGTTCAGAAGTCTGAAGGCCGTTGGATTTACCAGCGATTTCTTGAAATGATGATGTCGGCTGCATCCTGTAAAGGGAAACAGTCGTGGATTTAATCGTATTTTCTTCTTTGTTTTTTCGTCCGACGCTATGTCTGTTTAAATATATCATTTTTTTAAGTCTTATTATGCTAAGATTGGAATATTTCCTGATTTGTTTTTATAATGAAAACTTAAACAATCAGCCTGATTTTTTTCAATGCCAAAGTTGGTCTGCACTAAAACAAAAACAAAAACATAGGTATGTACAAGGCCGGTATGTAGGCAATTGTTAGAACACTGAATGCACTTTTATCCGGTATCACAGCGGGCGAGCGCGCATGAATCTCGCCAAAAGGTACGCCTATTTTTTTTAAATCTTATTCTCAAAACCACTCATTAAGCACGGTTACAACTCCACAAGGTGTTGTTGATTGCATAACTTTGAATGCAATTGTTCATCTGAAAAGTGATAAGAAACGCTTTTCTCAAAAAGTGCTTTAACTATCTTCAAATGCCCGTGTCGTGATAGACAAACATTAAGTGAGTGGGCGCACTAACCGGTAAATATGCTGCCGATGATGCCGACCAGCAAACAGATCAGAAGTCCAACCATGGTGTATAGCTGGTACGACACGGTGTAGATGTACTGCTCCAGGACACTGGCGGGAAAGGGGACAGGTCACCATGGTGTAGAGCTGGTATAACAAATGCCCACTTGCTCCCGAAATATTTATTCCGAAGATATTACTTAGTGCATATGACCATCTGACTAGACAATAATTCGTCGTGCTGACTGCTGCCTACCCTGGCCCGTCGCCATCGGCCTCCGGAGCGCTGGACGTGGCCGCGGTCGGCGCCGGTGTGGATGACGTCACCGCGGCGGCCAGTGACGTCAGATTGGTGCCACAGCCGGCCACGGAGGAGGGCAGCGGGGGCGGCTGGGTGCCGCTGCTGAAGGCGCCGAATGACATCCAGATGCAGAACGCCAGCGCCGTCACGAAGCCGGCCAGGGTGCCCTGTCGGACGGGTCGGGACGGATACATCAGGCATTCACCATGGTTGTGTTTCCCAATCGTGGAAGGACCTTGAGCGACACTCGTTTTTTTCTTTTATGTAGAGGTGACTTCAATTTTCATGTCTACAGTAGGTATGTATTTGTATATTTTGCATTATTGAAAAACATTCAGAGGGGATATGCGAACAGTCTCACTTAGACAGCAGACTTCTTCTGCACACCTATATTTTATATTTAAAACCTAAGCTGAATAATTGAAGTATTTTAATAATTTCTAACACGGTAGGAGGCATGCGTACATACATGAGATCGCTCGTGCTGGTGACGTGAGACACCATATTTCACCACGGCCATAATGTTTGTGGCGTGGCGACCGACCTCACCTTGCCGTTGGCGAAGGGGACGAAGATGCCCAGTGTGAAGACGCCGAGCAGGGGTCCTCCGAAGGCACTGGTGATGCTCATGGTGGCCTGCAGGACACCGCCGAGGTTGCTGGCGACGAACGCCAGGCCCACGGCGACGAGCCCGTACAGCATGCCTGCCACACAACACTGTGTCAGTCCCGCGGTGCAGCAGCCTGCCACACAACACTGTGTCAGTCCCGCGGTACAGCATGCCTGCCACACAACACTGTGTCAGTTCCGCGCTAACCAGACCTGCCACACAACACTGTGTCAGTCCCGCGGTGCAGCAGACCTGCCACACAACACTGTGTCAGTCCCGCGGTACAGCAGCCTGCCACACAAGACTGTGTTGGTACGACGGTACAACAGACTGCCACACAACACTGTCAGTCCCGCGGTACAGCATGCCTGCCACACAACACTGTGTCAGTCCCGCGGTACAACAACCTGCCACACAACACTGTGTCAGTCCCGCGGTACAACAGACCTGCCACACAACACTGTGTCAGTCCCGCGGTACAGCAGCCTGCCACACAACACTGTGTCAGTCCCGCGGTAAAGCAAACCTGCCACACAAGACCGTGTCAGTTCTGCACTGCAGCAGACCTGCCACACAACACTGTGTCAGTCCCGCGGTAAAGCAGACCCATGCCACACAAGACCGTGTTGGTACCTACCGCAGCGACTGACAACTCAGCCACAAACCTACCGCACATGGGTCTGCATTTAGAGTCGTAGTCAGCCAACATCCATTTCCCTTACTGATGATTCTGAGTGCCCACGACTGCTTTTCGGCCGACATTTTCATGAAGAGCGGGATGTTTCCGACAAAGTCCTTCCAGGTGACCGCAGCCAGCGCGTTCAGACCAGAGGACACCGTGCTGAGAGCTCCCGACATGATGCAGGCCACAAACAGTCCCGGTAGGCCGGTGAGGTAGGACATCTGGTCCAACACGAAATACGGCACCAGCTGGAAACGCGATCAAAACACATTGTCAGTGATGAGGGCATCGTTTCGCAAATCGCATATTTGCCAATCGAGAATTATTATGGAATATTCCCTAAATCACTTATCAAAGCAAAGGCGAACACCAGCATCGAGCGTTGTGAGAACGACTACATGAGACTTAAAGGTAGTGTGCCAGCTTTCCTGGACCGTATGGAGTTAATGGCCCAGATAAGGAGAATCGGATTTTTAGAACTTATCCATACCTTCAAAACTCATGGAAACGTCTTAAATTCTTCAAATTTTGAGTACCCCAGTGCGAAATTCGCCCCGACGGGTTGTCGGTCGTACCCCAACCACATTTCACACCACTATGAACAATAAATGCACACACTGAAACCGCTATTACCGATATGCTCATCCAATCAAGTTTCGATAAACCCGTTTATCATCATCTCCTGCAGTTTCGAACACGCCTGTTAGGTGGTGCGGTAGACCGCGCCCAAAGCCAGGGCCCCGGTAACGTGAGGTAGCCGAGTCGGGGCAGCGTGCGCTGACCCAAGCCGGGGCCGCGCGTCCTCCCGGTGTCATGTGATAGCCCGGGGCTGCCCGCGGGGATGCGGTAGACCGCGCCCAAAGCTGCGGCCCCGGCTTGGGTCAGCGCACGCTGCCCCGACTCGGCTACCTCACGTTACCGGGGCCCTGGCTTTGGGCGCGGCTTCTGCTCATACTTTGTGGTGCGGTGGTGGTGCGTCGGGCCGCGCGCTCTGACTTCGGCCAAGAAAAATGCGTCAGCTGATCATTGTCATTTCTGCCACTTGCGTGTGATGAAATGGGGTCATAACTTAAGAGACGGCTTTTTCATATCAATTATTTTACATAAAATCATATTTCAAACCATAAATAATGTTCGACAGCCAAATAAAAGAAACAATACCAATACAGGCTTACAGTTTAAGGCTCGACATTGTGTTGTCTACGATTAGACAGCTGATAACTCATTCCCGTACGTCGTAACTCTATAATGACCTTTGCTTATTGTCACATGTGCGCCGCATTCGCGATTGTTGCCGACGCCTGTTTGCAGGTCGGCCCACTACAGTTGTTATACATATCGCAAAACCGATAAACTTTTAGGCGAAAAAGGCACTATTCCAGGCCCATTTTTAATTTCTTTTGCGATATTAGGTAAAAACAGAAGCTTCTTATCCTAGGAAAAATAAAATGGGAAATCTTTCAAAGGTGGCACACTACCTTTAAGCTAACGTTTTTATTTTTCACCTGGTCTTTTCTCTGAATAAGTCCCTGCTCTAGTGGGTTGCAGTCGGCGTAGTTGGCGAAAATAGCCAGTCCACAGAGGCAGGCCAGGGTGCCGAAAAACATGTAGCCGGGTGCCAATAGAAGACAGCATCTGTGAAGGTAATAAATCATCATTATTATAGTAACCGTAAGCCGGAAGAAAACGCCCTTGCTGATTGTGAGCTGCTCTGAGATGAATATGGGCTGTTTGGGTGTACATTGCACATCTGAGGTAGTTATGTCGGGGGTATGAATGATGTCGATGACTCACTGTTTTGCTGCTGTCAGGCTGGGCAGACTGTTGTACCGCTGGACAGCGGGCTGCGAGACTCCGGACATCCCCACGCCAGCAAATATCGAGCCAAAGAAGAGATTCCAGAAATTATGCCTGCAATCACAAAACACTTGTCATTCATCGGCTAGCGATCACTATTACAGAATTTAAGTAGTACATCTCAATGATGCAATAGCCGTTTTCACGACGGCCATCTGGTACACATTTGGTGCACATCTGGTACAGATTAGGTGCAGATTTGGTCAAATCAGGTTCAGTGTGTCTCTTAGCAGCTATCAGCTAGGGTTGCACTAATTGCTTATATGCCTGCTTTGTCATATATCAGAGAGCATCATCGATTAAAACACTGAAATAAATTCATTAAATGAAGATATTTGCTGTAAAAGAAATAAGGTGCAGATTTGGTCAGATCAGTTGCAGTCGCCGGATAGCCCGTCGTGAAAACGGTTATTATCCCGTCGAGTGATTTTGATCCGTTTTTCCCCGCAGAACTGGTAATGTAATACTACAATACCTAAGCATACACATTTAACTTCCAGGGCCAATCATTTATTTTAATTCCCAGAGCATTTCCTATAACATTAGCCACGCTTACTGCTACCCGATTTCGTTGGAAGCCAAGTATATAATTAACACATGTGTCATTTAAGCCTGAGTGACTGTTTTATGTAAAACGATGCCTTCCTAATTTTTTTTTTAGTTCCGTATTTCAGAAACTGTCTATCCTTTTTTTATAAAAAGCGCGCACGGGCGCTTACCTATGTATTTATGTGCCCGAGTGTTCGTTGTATTTATTTTTGCGTCATGTCTTCATGTTTGTGAATGCATTTGCTCTACCCTATGCCTAGTTGGGTAGTATTTCGACAAATTAATTAAGTGTATATGGTATTACCATTTGTCATTCACCTTTCCCATAAGTCGAAGTTGAAGTTGAAAATATTTAGCCTGTCTTGCTTTGCGCTGATGGTGAAAATGTTACCGAAGCCTCCGACGTTGATGGCTCCCTGGACGATGATGGCGACCATTCCGGCGGCCATGATGGCTGCCTGAAGGACGTCGGCCCACACCACGGCCTTCATACCGCCCTGAAAAATAACGGCACGGTGTTTCCAGGTCAGTATCACGGAATCATTTTTGATAAGTACGTACATACTCATAATCTCCCTATACTTCAACAAACTCTAATCTGATCCGTTTCAAAACGGACGGTAAAACTCGTAGGCCGGATACGAATCGGATAGGCATAAGCCTTCGTCTGTAACGGCGCTGTTTTGAGTTATAGGCAGCCAATGAATCCCACGTGGCACTTGATACGTGCAGACTTTTTGACCCACCTCTGAAAACATGGCCCAGATAAGGAGCGCACATAGCTTTAATCATTTCCGAACAACAGCGCACGCAATGGGACAAACGCCAAGCATAGACACATGCAACCATACTATGCATATAGGCATATACCATTCAGGCATTTAAAATTCGTATTTCAGGTAGGTGGGTCATGGGTGGCTCATTTTAAATGGACCCAACCACGAATGACTCGGCCGTCAACCATGCCTTATGAATGCGGTGTAGGCGGTGCCGACGGTGGCCGTATAGTGTAAGGTTCAAACAGTAAGGTTCCCTTACGAATGCGGTATAGGCGTTGCCGACGGTGGCCGTATATGAAGGTTAAAAGCATAGGCGGCGGAACGGGGAGGGCACCGGGGCGCCGTGCCCCCCTTTGATTTTGACATTTTAAGATTAGCCCTATGGGCGTTGCATGGAAAGAACGGGACCAAATGTCGGCAGTGCCCCCCCCCCCCTTAATTGAAGGTGTTCCGCCGCTACTGGTTAAAAGACTCACTCGGTGGGTTAAGTTTCCTTATGAATGCGGTATAGGCGGTGCCGACGGCGGCCGTATAATGTAAGGTTCACACGGTGAGGTTCCCTTACGAATGCGGTGTAGGCGGTGCCGACGGCGGCCGTTCCGATGATGCTCATCTCAAGTGTGAGCGGCGTGGTCGAGCTGAGGGCCAGTGCCGGCGCGTACAGTGCCAGAGCCATGTAGAAGGTGATCTGGATCAGCGAGCTGGCCACCACGATACCGTGTAGGGCCGGACTGGCGAACCTGGGAACGGGGTGTGCACGTCATCGTATGGATGGTATGCATGAACATATATGATGAGCACTGTTATAACAGTTCATGTATGTATGAATGGCATCACGAGCATAAAAATGATGGCAATCCTCGAGTTTTACATATCATCCACGACAAAAAAGCTAGGAAGGTTTTTTTTTGGTTTTTCAAAACCTACTGCAAGGCAGCATCGAGATTCCAGCAAATTTTTAGATTGTGCCATTGGTAGGTATACGAGTATGCTATGCATTCGGTGTAACTAAGTAATGCACCCACTGTACCGGGTGGCCCAGAAAAAACGTTCCCAACTTTAAATCAATATTTCTCAGCAAGTGATAAAGATACAACAATGAAACTTCGAATAGTCAATGCGGCACATATTTGCAGTGAATGGTATGATTTTTATGCTATTCGGTAACTTACTTTTTGAACGGTTCGTGTTTCAAGCATGCCATGTAAAAATTACTTTTTTGCTCAGATGTTTACTCAAAAATGTGAGTGAACGGGCCACTTTCATCCCGGCACCACGGCCTATTCAGCCATGACTGCTACTGGCAGCTGGACTCATTGATGGTGCGGGCCTCAGGATGACACATTCCCTCAGGCAACCACGATGGCTCTGTGCCAGCGGTAACATTATCGGAAGAAGTTTCCAGTGTTCTAACCATCCTGTGGCTCGAATGCTTTCCTGGCTGTCATGTTCCTGGAAAAAGGTAGCTTTTCAACCAGTTTTTTTTTGTCATCTGCTGGCAATGTTGTTTTTCATAAGCTATTCTGTGGTCTTCTGGCACAGGAACCAGCCTGCTTTAGTTTGTTTTCCTTATCCGGTCGATTTACTATTTGATCTACTAAAAGGAGGGTAATCAGCAGTAATCCATGCACCGTGCCAACTGCCACCATGCTCGAAACATGATTTGGTGTTAAAACGAATGGCATCCATGAACACCATTTTGGCTCAGTATTTGAATGTTTGGCACATAAGTGAGACAATAATATTTCAAATAACACACGTGTTGGTTTCATTCACGTGCTCTATTTTTTTCTATTCTTTTTTTTCTAACATGGGACGTTTAACCCAATCATCACTATCGTTCAGCATCGGCAAAAAAAGCAGAGACGTCTTGCTTAATTCAACAAAAGATTGGAAGCTTGAAAATGATGGTATAGTGTTATGATTTGGCATACCAATGCGCAAAGAAATGACGCAAACTTGATGAAAATTTTGACTCGTTATTTGCACTCAAATTTAAGATATAGGCTTCCAAAGTTCGGAACGTTTTTTTTGGGCCACCCGGTATATGTTATGTTGAGATGGGAATGTTCAATACCTTCGTGCAACATATACCTAACATTTCGCTTACCTCTCATTGATGTACTCGTACACTGATGTAAGCTTACAGGCATAGAAAATGGGAACGTACAGAAATGCGACTATCGGTACGGTCACAATAGCCGTCATAAAGATGAGCCAAAGCTCAGCTCCGTTCATGAACATCTCGGCAGGAACACCTGGAACGGGCGGGAAAAGAACGAACTCAATACCTTTACCAAATGAATTATTCGCAATACGTTTCACAATGCCGAAGATAATAAGTGAAGTGCAAAATAAGAGTTTAGCCTGTCGTCAGTTACTTCCTCCTTTGGTCCTCGATGATACACAGAACTCTCACTAACCTAGGATAAGTATGGCGGAGAGGAAGGAGACCATGACCGATATGGAGACGGGCAGCACGCGCAGGTTGCGCCCTCCGAGCAGCATCTCGTCATTGGAGTGCTGTCCGCGGCAGGCGTAGTAGACTCCAATGAGCAGCGAGAGCAGCAGCGTGCCGCCAAACACGCAGTAGTCGACCACGCTGAAGGACGACGCTCCCTCCATCTGCAGGGGCAACCGAAGTATTCCGTCAGAATTAGGTGCTGTCTGGTATGTACGAGATGCGTAGGTGCTATCTGTTTCTACTTTTTATTGTTTATTTTTTGAAAGTTTTTTTCGTGGTTCAGTGCAGGGGTGGATCCGGGGCGCCGCAACACTAAGCATCGCCATAACTAAAACCGTAGGAAAGGGCTAACGAGGAAGTTAGCTTTGACCACTGGCGATACAATCGTACATTTTGCCGCCCCTGGCAAGTGGAGAGCATGCCACCCCTATGCCATTGACCCCTAGCCGAAGAAAATCCTGGCTCCGCCCTTGATTTACTGGCAATGTTTGAATGGCAATATTTATGCATGGCAAGAGAACCTATTTGTTATTGTTGTTTCGGAAGCTCGTTGCGGGTTAATACTTTTTCTTGCATTTTCCTGAAGAACTTAGATATTTTTGACAGTTAGGGGAGAGTGGGGAAAGATGCCCAGGGTTTTACAATCTCATATATTATTCAAAAATGACAATTGGAAAGCAAAAACTTGAAGTTTTAACAGAACCCGACATCATTTTTCTCCACAAAATAACATACTTTTGCGCTTGAAATATGATAACTTTTTTGCTATTAATCATTTTCCTGAAGAAGTGCAAGGGGGCATCTTACCCCAGAGGGTGGAAAAGACGCCCTCTGCGGTTGGGTAAGATGCTCCTCCGCACTATAAGTGACAAAATGGGCACGTGAATTGCCTGAACGAATCAGTTACATTCGAGCCTGCGGTAGACAATTGAACGCCATCATAAGGGCAAAACAAGTCATCGCAAGGGGCTTCAGAGGTCATCGTGGGGCCATCATAGTCCAGCGCGGCCAAACAAGCTTCCGTGGTGACGTTCGGAGACCGTTGTGGGGCCCTTATAGATCTTCATGAGACTTGAAGGCCCGTAAGACCATCGTGGGGACCTCACATGCCAGCGCGGCCCGTGGGGCCATAAAAGTGTCGTGAGGGGCCTCGAAGCCAATAATTGGGGCCTACAGAGGCCGTCGTGAATGTGATGGCTCTCAGAGTCAGATACCGCCCAAAAAGTAGGCATATGGGCCATGAAACCGACATGACGAGCAACTGACCGTATTGGACTCTCAATAGTCCCAAATCGACTTTTGTCTTTCTTCACAAGTATGTACTAAATGATTCGACGAGTTCCTTGAAGGACAGCCCACGGATTTAGGGGGGCGTCTTTCCCTATCAGGTCAGGGGGCATCTTTCCCCAAGGTACCGAATTAACATTTAATCAGTACATTTTGTTAGCACTAAAACTACACCCTGAAACAAACTAGTTGAGGCAAAGTACACGCATATAAATGTATCACGACAATAGCAAGGGTCTTAATTTTTTTTTACAATTTCTTTGATATTCACAATGTTTTAACACTAAAATATTTTTGAAAGCAGCACATATAAAACAACCAACCACCAGCCCACCGTTGCCCAACTGAGCTTGGCAAATTTTTGTGCAGTAAACAAGGAAGGTTTCCGCTTTACGCTAAGAACATTAATTTCCAGGTTTGATTTTTTGTTTTGCCGGTAGAGGGGGTGGGGCGTCTTTCCCACCCTGGGCATCTTACCCCACTCTCCCCTACTATAAAAACATTGAAGAAAAATGTAGGCTGTTTTCAGCCCAGTAGGCTGAAAACAGCCTACTGGGCTGTTTCCCGCGATCTGTGTTCGCAGGCTGTGGCGGCGGAAGAAAGGTGCAGACTGCAGAGCGTGTGGTTGCACTCTAAATCCCTTAAAAAATGCCCTCTAAGCATATTTAACCTTCGCCTCAGTGGGGGGGGGGGGGGGCATATGTTACCACCCTGTCGCGTTTTTTGCGTGTGAATAAAAAACCGCGGCGCGTAGCGCCGTGCCGCTTGGGGTAGCTTTTTGTACATCAATTTTGGACAATGTGTGAAATTTTTGACCCCAGGTCATGTCAGGTCAGGTCACCAGGTCAAGTTAACTGACCAAGCCTAAAAAAGTTTGCAATCATGTCCAGCCTGCAGTGTTTGTCAGAAAGGTTTGAAACTTGGTGGATTGCATGATGGTATGGGCACCTATAATTGTATATTTCGGATTTTTTATATCCGTGACCTAAGGTCAGTCCAGTGGCGTGACCTTACCATTATAAGTCAATGGAGAAAAATGAAAATGCCTCTAGATCCGTGTGTACGCATAGAAACAGTCCAAATATTTCAGAATCACAATGATTTGGACCACCTGTGACGACCATGGTGTCATTTTTGCTGATAGCCTCTAGAAAGGTCATCCGAGGTCATTTGAGGCTACAAACATATTTTTGCCAATAACTCTCGATTTGAAAGAGATATGACGCTTGGGATGGCCTCATTATGTTTGTCTTGTTGAGACGCATCGAATGATTTGCAACATGACCTTTTCCGGTCAGGTCATGACCTTGACCTGAGGTCAAATTTTCAAGTTGAGCTTTCAAGTTCAAATTATAGTTCATTGGACGCGTCTCGGCGAGAGGAACACGATTCTGGCAATGTAAATGTCGTGGCTTTTTTTAGTCAAAAGTTATTGTCGAAAAACACTTTTCGTAAAAACAGCTATTTTTGGAGTTTTTGCCCTCTGGAGGCTAAACCGTTGACCTGAGGTTAATTTTGATGATAACCTTATCAAAAGAAGAGTTCAAGAGCTATCGATTGCTTTTCCATGCTTTTTTCTAGCTATCATAGTTCCTGAGATAAATGCATGTTTTCTGAAAAATATAATGACATTTGGCAAATAATGACCTTTGATGACCTCCAGTGACCCCAATATTGCTCTAAGATGAAAAATGACCGAAATACTTTCAAACGTAGGCATTGAGAGCTATCGACTGCTTTTTACCGCGTCTTTCTAGCCCTCTTAGTTTTTGAGTTAGAGGTGGGTGGTAACATATATGCCCCCCCCCCCCCCACTAGGGCGAAGTTGGCTGAGACCGCCACTGGGGCGCGGGTTAATATCGCCTTCCAATTTATGATAAACCTGAATGGTTTCTGATGAGGGGTACCGTGTGCAGCTTACCGATGGCTGAACTGTAATTACGGACGCACCGATAATTTTCCTCATGATAGGGAAGGTGGGGTAAGACGGACCAGCTGAGGCTTGATGTCGCATATCTGGCTACACTGCTCCCGAACCTCATATTGAACCTCAATCAGCCTTAAATGCTGATTCCTCCCTCTTTTGATAGAGCAAAGGATGGATATTAAATTCAAGAAATCTAGGCCGTGATTGCTATGGTTGCAAAGGAGACAATTCAAAATCGCCGACAAGAAAAAAGGCGGTGTAAGACCGATCACCCATCAGTGTCTGCATCCATTTATGTTTGTTACACTTCTGCTCTGTGTACTCTAATAAGTAAAGGTAAAAAACCTTCATTCTTTACTCCCCATGTTGTGGAAGTGTAACAGCAACTAAAAGCTAGGAAGTTGTGTGTTGACTGTCGTTTGGCATAAATGCATGCTAACTTAGCACTAAATGCATGTTAGCTGAGCACTTATAAGCATGGCTCACCTGCAATAGAGATTCCTTCCTGTAAAAATAGCTTACCCAAATTTTTGTCAATGTTATTGCACAATTTTTTTATCTGCTGGATACAATGGACCACAAGATAAAACACAGTGGTCCGTGTCACCCCAAATCTTTTTTCATTGCCATGACGTATATGTTAAATAACTCAGCTTAAATAACTAAGCCATGCCTGTATTAAAGAGTGAATATAACATTGTTCTTCACAGTCAATTAAAGTCACCGAAGTGCAAATAAAAATTAATCATGCAAGAAAGGCGCCTAAATTAAATCGTCCTTAGAAACGTCTGCGTCATGGTTGATGGATAACATTTACCGCTAACAGATTTTAGGACGGCTTTACGACTATGTGTGGTGTCGTTCGGCATACATTGAGCGTCATGGGTGGTGTAAAGAGCCGCGCCTCAGCGCACTACACCTGCGCACTACACTCTTTTGCTGGAGAGGCTCGGTGGGAAGGGATGGGCATTGGGCAGAAACTCCTCCATGGTGTCTGACCTAGTTGCGAAACGACTTAAGTTCCGGAACCCTGCAGTGCATGTCTGCTTCTGTTGGCCGAGGTAGACCGCTGAAGGCCATCTTAACCCTCGCCCGTAAACGGTGTTTTGCCACCTTCGCCCATGCAGGGGGGGGGTTGGTGCGACCCCCCCCCCTGGCGTTTGAAAACGAAGCGTCGTAGAGCTTAGCGGAAAAGACCAACGGATTGCTCTCAACGAGATCTCGCGATTGGTGGTATATTTTGTTATTTTGTGGTCCTAGGTCAACATTTGACCTACTTATGACCGGTCAAAGGTCAAATTTTCGGAAAAATCTAACTTTTTCAGATTTCCGCGCCGATTGCGGCAAAACGGTAAGAGATATCGACTTGAAACCTTCACTATCGTGATCCGTGATCAATTCTCTATCGTTTGGTGTTTATTTCGATGTCATAACTCTAAAAATGATGCGTTGGGAGCATCGGAAGTCTGCAAGGTCATTTGTGCATTGGGTCACGTCAGGCGTGTGACGTCACTGACCTGACCCTGACCCAAAATGAACTTCAAGAAACAACCCACGATGCCTGAAATGGATAGCAAATTCGAATTCAGGGCATCAAAATACCCCGAAAAGGCATACAAGTGCAAGAAGTCATTACAGGTCAACCGAGGTCACTGACCTTACCTTGACCTTTAGTGACCTTCAAAATGTCAACGGACATTGTGCCAATGTCAAATCAGCCAGTTGTGATTCTAAAACAATCCATCAGTGCGTCAGGTCAGTCGGCATTTATACCAATGTGAAGCAATCTCCAATTTAGCGTAAATCTGGCCGGAGGTTGTTCCCTTTATGACGTCATAACTCCGTGACCTGACATGACCTTGACAAAAAAATTACCAAAAGTTGCGCAAAGGTTGCCCCAAAGGGTACTGAAAATTTGAGCAGGCTATCTGAAACGGTTCGGCGTGTAGCTAAGAAAAACCTCAGGGGGGGGGGGGTTGCACCAACCCCCCCCCCTACATGGGCGAGGGTTAAGTAAAAACCAAGCGCCATCGCAATATTAGCTCAACGTCGCAACAACAACAACAATGAAAATACATTTGCAAATGCAGGGTCTTCCACCGGCGTGACCCCAAAAAATATGGATGTTAATCGCAAAACGCAACAAAACTGTTTCGTTTCGATGTGATATTGGACCCCTTAGCCGACCCGCTGGCTTTCATATGCTGGTTACGTAACCTAGCAAGGGTTGCCTCGTCTTTATCAGAACCTTGTCTTTAAACGTATATATGTCTAAGACATTCAACTTTCAAGTGATTACATTTAGATAAGGGATTCCACTGGTAGAATCCGAACAAAAAGAGCATGAATATATAACAGCATAATAACAGCTAACATCATGTCATATGGTATTGCACCTACACGTCATACAAGTGTATATGTCATATGGTCACTGGGTACCGTGCTCTTTCCTAATATTAAGATAATACTTTTTATGCCTCGGAATACTGCCTTGCCGCTTAGGTCGGAAACCAGATTGACATGCCACAAGCATTTTGTAACATGGCTTTTTATGTATTCTTAATCCTATAAATGTACAATATATGCATTAAGCACGTTGCACAAACATGAAACACGTAAACTGGGAACACACAGTTAATTCCTTATCTCATTCTGGTGATTTATACGCAACTCATCTAGGTCAACAAGCTACAAGCCATTACGGACCAACCAACCAATTCCAATCCCATCTCTCCGAAATGTGCCGTTTCACCGACCGCAAGCACCACTTACCGTGTCAGAATGGGTTTGACGTTTGTCGACAAAGAACCGTCTCCTACCACCGCAAGTCAGTCACGGTACGCCTGTCGTAGCCACAGTTCACAGTCTCCCGGTCGCAGCCACAGTTCACAGGATGCCTGGCGCTGTCACAGTTTCGTCACAGTCATCCTGTCGCTGCCACAGCTTTGTCACAGCATTCTGATCGCAGCCACGGCTATCGCAGTGTCCCACACCTGCCGTCACAGCTCAGTCACAGTGTTTCTGTTGCTGCCACAGTGCGCAGTATGCCAGCCTCTGCCACAGTTAGGCCACAGTGTCCCTCGGTCCGCTCCCGATCACGCGCTGCGCTGCTGACGCGGTGAGACCCGCGCGGCTGCCGGCTCACAACTGCGGCAGGTGGGACCGCGGCAGCCTCCAGCAGACGCTGTAGTCAACTCGACCGGAGGCCTCGCTATACGGGTGAAACGGTGGAGCACACACAACCGTAGACCAGTCCCGGCCTCAGTGGGCTTCAGCCGCCCGGGCACGAGCGGAACGAATGAACAGGCTCCGTCTAAAGTCAAAGCTCACAATCAGATTGCAGTTCATGCCTTTGAGGCATGTGTTGCGAAATGTTTTGCAGCTTGACCTTAGAAGTACGAGATGGCACGGACTGTAAAAATGATGGCCTTACCGTGATTATTCTACTTCTGCATAGAAGGGGCGCGCAGAGTGGTCGGTCGATCAATCATAGTCACCATACCTATGTAGCTGTTGCACCGTTGCTGTGAACGTAGCCGGCAGATCGATAATCACCTAAAGCCTTCAACCCTTGTTACATACGTGGTCAGTCGATAAACAGCTGTTCGTATGTGTTGGACCGTTGCACGTTGGACCGATCTGTACCGTACATACCTACTGCTCATTGTTCAGCCGGCCACCGGACGACTGGGAAGTGCAGCTACATCGGCTGTCCTTTACTGTTATGAGGCTATCGGTGGAGCCAACAAATAACTAAATGAAAATACTTTTACTTAGTTATTTGTTGGCTCTACCGATAACCTCTCAACACACATATATGTCCTTACATAATTAGCAACCGGCTATTCCTCTATGACGTTGGTCGTGGACTCGTGCCTTACGTGCATATTCGTCTGACAGAGACCTTGGACATCGAGCAACCATATGTGCACCGCATTCTGACTGATGCTGCCGGCACGGAATCACGAACTGCATGACCTCCACAAGTGCACTGTGCACATTACCTCGGCCTGCACCAAAGGCTTTCAGAAATAGCCCACCGGAATATGTGCATGCCTATATAATTGAAGCGATAGCGCGCTCCAATTGGGTATGCTACACATGTGACCTGCGTGATGGTCCGTCGAGATGTCGCTGCCATACAGGATGTATGCAGATTCGGCCCACACGAACCCTGCAGATGTCTCAAGAAGAACGGTGCCTATTTTTAGCACAAGGAAGCTCACATCAGCTAATATCCTAGGATAGTGAATCGATGGTAGGTATGTAACAGTCTTGGTTGTCATTGCAGTAACCTTCATCCACTTCTGAAATGTCGTTTGTCCTTACATACTTTTATTCCTATTGTCTCAAAGCAACTACTTTAACAGTAAACACAATTTTAATTGTAGTGGCGATCTATATCAAAAATGGCTATCCCCTTCATTCATTCAACCGTAGAAAAAAGAACGCCTGTGAAATGATTGCGTGTAACAGTGGAAAGTGGGCGTCACTGATCACCGTTTGTACATGTGTTAACTTTATATATGGTACCTTTTGCAGGTGCTGGTCTGGATGTGCTTCGTGGACGCGCAGGCGACGCTGATGTTTTCCCTGCCGGACAGCTGGGCTGCCAGCCAATGGGGTAACATATCCACTGTGATGACTCAGGATCGATGGTTAAGGCTGCATGCTATCTCCATAGTCCAGCATGCGGCCTCTTGATGTGATGCACTGACCTTTACAATAACGTTGATTGGAATTATTATTGGTCGCTCCGTCACGTAAGCCTGAACTTATGTTCTCGCGCCTTTGTCACTGAAAGAAACTGAAGGACGCTCTAGAACACTGAAGGTGCTCTGTTCCCATTGGTCGGTGCTGGTTTATTGATCTGATGTTTTTGTTGGTGACGGGGAGGGGGCCATTTGAAGGTCAGTGCGGTCGTAACCGTGAAAAACTGTTAGCCTATTTGAACATCGGGCCGTTTGATGGGAGCACATCCGTCTCGGGCGAGATATATGAATTCTCGCAGCGAAAACCGAACACCGTTCCGTCTTTTCCACCCTCTGGACAATCAAATCCTTCTCCGCCGCGCCTCTAACCCCTAATCCGGACTGAACGGTCACCTTGATCCTTGGTGGGTAGCTCCTCAGGAACAGAGGAGTGACCTTTAGTGGGGCTTGGCTGCCTTTCCATTGAGACAAGCTCAGCCTCGGTGGCGCACCAGGATGGCCACCCACCCTGTCTTTCCTCCCCCATCATCATAATCCTTTCGGCTCTGGAAGGGTCTTGATGGACCGAAAGAGCCCCATCCTACAAAATAAAAATAAAAAGAAAGCGAAAGGCGAAGGAAACTCAGTGCCCAGTAGCTTGTCAACGACGTCGAGTCGCTGGACGTTTAGCTCAGGGCACGTCATTTTCTGCTCATGCTGAAAATACCGCACCTCGGGCTCGGCCATTCAAGGTCACCAGGTTTTATTTTTCCGTGGGGAAGAACAAAAACGTAAACGTTAAAAATGAAAAATGCAAACGTAAAAACGCTAGAAAATGGAAAAGTCTGCCCTTCGATGAACTTTGCTCATCAATATTTAACGTAAACTTAGAAATTATCAATGTACTTTTTATTTTTGACGACCTACCGAACGTCGCTTACTGCTTGTGACGCGTCTTGGCGTTACATAACCCAGGAACTGAGTGAAAGAGGGGTATTAGAACGCCTACTTCTCGGCACGAGTGCTACGTTCGGACCATAATGACATTACGTTCGATGTGCTACGTTCCAGGCTGCACGCTGGCGGTGGTGAACGGTTCCTCAGTGCCGGAGGGCCGGGATCAGGTCTCTAGTCGCGGCTACCCAGTGCCGTTCCCGGACCGCGCTCTGTGCGAACGGCATGTGCTGGTGGCACCGCCGAACCACCTTGTGAAGCTGACCGTCACAGATCTGGACCTGGAGCCGTCACAGTCCGGGTACGGTGACCGCACAAACCGCGGGGCCTCTGTCACATTCTGTGATCTTATTGCGTTTCTATCTCGCTGTATTTATTCCTTTTCCGCAGAAGTCGTTTCGGGGTGCCATGTGGGAGAGTGGAAACGTCTTATGTTGTTTGATGTAGTTTTGCTGTCAGTACGTACGTGGGTGTAGATCAGCAATAACATGGCTAATGGCTATCAGTCTGAATTTGAAATTTAAATTGCGTAATTTAACATTAGATACAAATTTTGTACAAATATTAATCTGTTGTCACAACAACGTGTTAATATAGCTCATATCCATCCACGAACGTTACTATCCACTCAAAATAAGATTTTCATTTTGATTACAAACGACTTAAAAAGCCGACTCTGGATATTTAAAAGGTGTGATTTGTGAAAGCAGCTTAACAGGAGGTAGGGTAGTTATTATTTTCCGTATTAAAAAAGCGGCAGTGACCTCTTCCTCCTGCTATTCCGTCCCTATAGCGCCTTATATAACTCCAAGTTTCTCATGGTGACGAGTTGTTTCGTCCGTTTCTCTGCCAGGCCCGGGTCAATGGGCTGTCTCTCGCTGTTCCTCCACTGGCCCGATGGCGGCGGCCATTTTCCACCAGTGACGTCATACCGTCGGTCCGGTGACGTCACTGTGTGCCACAACAGCAGCGCTGGCCGCTCGTGGTTCAGCGCCTCTCGCCGCCTGGCGCTGGAGTTTGTCTCCGAGAGAAACCCAGAGAAACACCGCGGATTTTCCGCCGAGTTCAAGTTTGTTGACCGTGGTGAGGAATGGCTATATTTGTTTTGGTGCGCCTATCAATAAGAATGTTAGGTGCGCCTAACACCACCGTTCTTTTTTTCGTGTCCTTTTTGCTAACATTTTCCTGATAATTTCCAATCCCTACCTATGTGCCCGTTTATCCAATTTTATCGCTCCTGTTACCTACCTCTCTTTATTGCGGGGCTTTCTAATAAATAATTTAATTACGCTCTTATTGCATGCCCGTTTCCGAATTCTCGATAGCTTAGGTAACAAATGAATAGCACGCACCTAATGAACTTACACAGACCGGCAGGCGTGGTCAGGTCTCGCGGGTTTTAGCAGTAGGGTTTGCCCCTTATGAAATTTAGTAAATTTCCGGCTATATCGTCTTCGCTCAAGCTTTTAAGGGTTGAAGATGCGATCGATTTATTCGTACACATGCCTGCCATGATGCTCTAAAATGGCTTCATCTTATATCGATTAGTTTCTGAGATACCTACATAGGTACAGCCGGAAATGCAAAAAGGCAAAACCTACCGCTTAAACTCGCGAGAGCGGTAAGTAGGTATACCTACTTCAAATTATCCACTCCATTTTACCACTTCCATTAGCAGACTGTGATGGAGAGGCAGTAGGCGTGCATGTCTACCAAACTGACTGCCGCTGCGGACAGATCAGTTTGTGACCCGGGGTCAGAGCCTGTCCGGGGACGGCTGTCACCTGCTCTTACTCAGCGAGGACCGCCAGTCGGGCTCCATCTTCTCCGAGGGTTTCCCGGCGCTCTCTCCACACCAGAACTGCTCCTACACTCTGTACGGCTCCCGGCAACAGCGAGTGACGCTCACGGCAGTACGGGTGGCGCTGCAGCCGGCCGATAGCAGGTCAGTCGCCGGGGTAGCAGCACGTCGGGCCAGTCTTCGGGGACAGCAGGTCAGTCTTCGGGGACAGCAGGTCAGTCCCCTGGTCAGGACAGCAGGTCAGGCACTGAGGGCTGGGACGCACTTTTGTTCCGACGGCACTCCATGGGGCGTTTGACGACGCGCTACCTTTGATAACGTGTATTTTGGCGACCATACAACTGGGTTACCCTACATATTTTCCGTACTCAGCTGTTTATACCTAGGTCTCCCAGTTTTATTATTTAGAGCAGTCGGGAGCGGGACTGCTCATTATCTGACCTTCCCACCCCGTTCCCGGCGGTCAGCTGCGCCTCAGGAGACCGTCTGGTCGTACACGACGGGACCACCGACCGGGCCCAGGTGATCGCCGAAATCTGCCGCTCGGGTCGTGTCGTACAGGTCACCTCCTCGGGACCGTACCTGCACGTGACCAGTCACGTGACCGCACCACCGGACGGTGGCGGCGGTCACGTGCGACGTCCGGTTGCCGGGTTCCAGCTGGAGTACCGGTTTGAGGAGGACCCGGGACGACGGGACCTGCCGTCGGACCTGATACGTAAGGAAATCGGACGTATGTCTCAAACAAATTATATGCCTTTATTAGATCCTAAACACGCTGACTGGCCGAATGTGCATTTGTTTTGGTTGGATGGCTTTAGTACCTAAAGTTTGTATTGAAAATTCTTGAAATATCGCTAATTTGCTCTTAATTGAACGTTTTAACGACTGTCACGCCGGTGCCATGTGTTTCGTAAAGCCACCTTCGTAAATCCGAGAGACTGGTTAAACTGACAATGCTCGCATTCCCCTCGGTTTTCCCAACAAGCATCAAACTTTCACAAGTATTTGGAAGACTTGGACGTCATGGGAATGATAATTGGTATGTACCTATCCATCGATGCATTCAGGAAAAATGTAAGCGTGAAACGCAATAAGAATAAGCTTAAACACCGCATTGACTCGTAGGTATATTTGTTCAGTGTACCTTTAAATGTATTTCGATCATGGGCCTTTGAAGCATACCATTGTTCAGAGCTTCTCTGTAGTCTTTCTCATAAAAAAAGTTTTTATTTACAATTAAGTTCTTCGTCAACACATTTCCGTAACACATTGTCGATCGTTTCCAGGGGACACCATCAACAGAACATCGGTGTATCTCCCGTCGGAAACGCGCTGCGGTGAGCACATACATATAGGTATGTAGGCATTCAACTCCATACTTGCTGGCGTTGAACGGTGCCAATACTTTACTCCAAAACGGTGCATCTTAGGGAATCCCGATAATTTTATTTTTTCTCGATATGCCGATTTTGAGCAGCTAACCTAATCCTGACCGTGACCTCAGAACCATCATTTTGAAGACTGATCATAATCTCTCGTCAGGTGATTTCGTGTGCAGCTTCTCATCACGTGATCTAACTGCGATTATTTGCTTGTATATCAACATACGTAATTATAATTAATTTATTTAAAGCCTCACCGGCCAGCATACCGACAGTTTAACACAAATGCCTATTGCCTCCCACTGTTCTGACATCTGGTATTCGAAAGCTAAGCCACGGCACGGAACGCCGTCAAGTGGATCGGCTGGCCGTTTGAACGTGGTCAAATCTGATGAGCCAGCATGACGGTGCAGTTTTGTATTGAGCCCGTGAACGGGCGACTCCACACACTAACTGCTTCCATCTTTCAGCATGACTCGTGTTACTACTCGGGAGGTCCTCGCCCTCGGCAGACCCACTAATTTTCTACATGCCCCTATTGTGGCCTTTCGCTTCTCAGCGAGCTATTACATACGTTTACCTCCAACTCAGCACATAGCCCTAGTCACACAGAGGATAGTCCCTCATGCATCGCTGCTATCACCGCGCCCGAATCCGCCTCGCTCGACTGAAGTAACAGCCAAGTGTCACAGTACGTTTTCTGCGCGGGCCTATTTGAATAAGCGGTATGAACTGTGCGCATTGCACAGAGCACGCAATGCCCACATGCTGAGAGGCTGACCAGAGACCAAATCTGCAGCGTCACGTGCGTGGATTACTTCCGAGGCGCAGGGCGCACACCCTGCCTGGGGCTGTTTGCTTGTTCACCACAGGTCATTGGTTGTAATACCAGTGGCCGGATATGCAGAGGCTCACCGGCGACAAGCTTAGAATCCCATTAGCCTGCAAACCATCACTTCAGTTTTGTAGCGATCAGTCATCAAGGGATAATTAAGGTCGGCGTTCTACGAGTTGCGTAGTTGCATTTAATCGAAGAACACTTCAGTGACTGCTCCCACTTGCCCCACATCCTCGGTGATTTGAAGAGGTTTCTCACAATAAATAGCCGGTTCAAACGCCGCTGGGCGCTTTTTAATGACGTTTTATGTCCGAGTGTCGCCGTGTGCTGACCGCGGTGATCGGCCGGCACCGTGTGACCTTGTTCTCTGACTGCCGCAGAGCTCAGCTGCCACCAGACGGTGCTGTCTGGAGACAAGAGGTCCGGCGAGGTGTCCAGTCCCGGCCACCCGCTGACCTACCCGGCTAACATCCTCTGCAGGTGGACATCGCACTGGCGCCGGGGGCCGCCGGGAAGGAGCTAGGAGGGGCCGGTCCGCCGAGGAGGGGCCCGGACCGTCGGAAGGAGGCGCTCCGGGCCGCCGCGTGAACGGGAGGCCTCAGGGGCCCGAGATCGGTTTGACCGTCGACTGTAGAGCAGTCGCGAAACAATATTATAACTTATAGTAATTATATCAAACAACGTAACTTGGGTAGTGATGACCATTGGCCACATCTTCCATCCCATTTGATTCTTCGATTCCCAAGTCATTGAGACTTCGCTGAAGTTTGCGACAAAACATGTTTTTAAATGTTTTCGTGTCTAACGATGACCAGTGCAGCCTCCGACCACCTAACTACGTCCATTTTCGGATTGCGGTCGTGGAAAACCAGTTTTGCGGAACCGGATTGCGCAGATGCCAGCCCATACAATTGAAGGCCAGTCCCAGGTCACTTGGTCAAAACCATGGGAGATAAGCCCCCATGTTGCAACAACCGGTGGTTGCAGTGAATAGTGATCAGTATGCAGCGCAAATAAGCAAACAACGTGTTCTTCTTCCAGGTATGAATTCCAGGGAAACGGTAACGATAGAGTTATCCTTCATTTCGAGCACTTCGACCTGAGGAAAAACACAACGCTCAAAACGTAAGTCATCTACCTATAGCCCTCAAAGAAACTGTTTTGCGCATTGTTTTCACATATAAAAGGGTACGCTGACGCTCCCTGCAGCCTAAGTTCAATACGTCATCGATATACGTCCGGGATAGGAAGATTGACTCGTAAATAATGACACGAGGCACTTACATGGCCTTGCCCACGACGGCGGCATAAATGCTGATAAGCATGTTTCTATTGTGAGCCTACGGTGGCTCCTTAGCTCTTCAGGCTAACATCTATTTGTCGGATGTTTGCAGGCATGACTAATTTGACTGATGGCGCAGCGTTTCGCCTGCCCTGACCCTCTACCGCCCTCGCCCACCCCCAGGTGTCGCGGTGCCGACTCGGTGACTGTTCTCGGTCTGTCGGCCGGCCGACTCCGGCTGCTCCGCCGGCTCTGCGGCTCCGGCCAGCCAGCCCGAGTCATGTCCCCCGACCACCGGCTGCTTCTGCTGTTCGCCACGGGCGGCGCCACCGGCGCGGGGCCGACCGGCTTCAGAGCCACCTACCGGTTTGTCAGAGGTGCGGGAGCTGCTCCGGTGGAGGGTGTCTGCCTGTTTTTAGCACATAGATTACCGCGTCCACCCACCAGCAAAACATCGAGAAATGCTGTATTTTAACCACTTGGTTATTAAATACAAAATACAGCGTTATCTTCTGACGACATAAGCTACTGGTTACTTCTAGCGTTTGGTTTCAGATTACGGGCTAACAACCGGCGTCCAGCTGCCGACCAGCTCTTGTGCCTTCGAGTTCCGGAGCAGCGTGCTGAGGGAGGGAACCTTTCGGACGCCAAACGCGCCAGGCTACTACCCCGGTAACACGGACTGCCACTTTTACTTCATCGGAGGCGCCAACGAGACCGTTCTGGTGCAGTTCGGCTACTTCGATGTGGAGGGCATCTACCCGTGAGTTTCCAGTGCACACTACGTGGACTCCTATACGAGTCTCTTTCATTAGTTGTGGACTGGTGCGCATGGTTAGTGGACAGCATTTGTACGTAATTACGACTCCTTCGGGAATATGAGGTTTGAGATTCACACGCTACATCATTTACTAAGTTTCATGTGTAAACTGGCCCGTCCAACAATGTCAGGCGGCCTATCATTAAACCCATCTGTATTCCATGTTCTCTAGGTGCCGGCTGGGCTCTTCCTCTGACTATCTGGAGGTTGAGTCCAACTATCGGGCCAACTTGGACGGTCTGGATTACCACGGCACTGGGCACGGGCCGCCGGAGCGGTACTGTGGGGACACGGCGCCACCCAACCCGCTCATCACTGACACCGGCCGCCTCAGGTGAGCAACGCTGAGCGATGGACGGATAATACTGACCGCCAAGCATTTACACCGCTGATAACAGTGCGTACCGTTGTGTGTAGTCCAGGTGCCGCTGTTTGTAGACCCCGTTGCGTTCTGCCGTCGAGTTCCGAGGCTCCAGAATGTGATTTCCTGCACAGATTTCGTCACAAGTGTCGTGCCCTTGTCTGCAGATACCCGGGTGTTTTACCGTTTGTAGCCCCTCGCGTTACGAGATAGAAGTGGTTGCTTCCGCCCCTCAACACTGAACACCCACACCGACACTGCTGAAGCCCTGTGGTGGGTTCAGTCGGAATCCGGCATTCCCTGGCATCTCAGGAGAGATGACAGCTCTTCGGACGAAAGCTGAATCTGCCAACCACTGACTCGGGTACTTCTTCCACAGACTGACGTTCCACTCGAACGGCCAGTTCGAGGCCACGGGGTTCGAGGCCCGGTACCGGTTCATCTCCCGAGCGGAAGAGGTGAACGTGACTCCTGCTGCCTCCACGGGAGCTGCCGAGCTCCGCCTGCCGCCGACGGGGCTCCTGCTGCTGAGCGGGTGTCTGCTGAGACTGGGCGGAGCGCCTGGTCCGGGCTGAGCGGGTGTCTTGCTGAGGAGCGGCGGTCGGTGGGACAGCGACCGTGATCACGGCTCACCAAGTCTAAGACCCCACGGAATTCTGCGACCAATGAATCGTCACTAGGGAGGGACCATTGGATGGAGGAGCGAGCGCCTGTCCCAGGCGTCATGTGTGTTGCGAGACTCGTTTTATTTTTTCGTCTGTAAATCTTGCATTGTATCATCAGCAGACTACCGCACTTCTGCTTGGAGTCGTTTGGAGACTGGATGGGTTTGTGATAGTGTGGTGTTTTAGAGATATTTTCTGGCTTGCGTGTGCACTGGGTGTTATCGTTCGTGTCTTTAGTTCGTGTCGTAATAATAGAGCTCAGGACTACGAACGAGCTAGTCAGGTATAAGCCAACATCATATCAAATGCTTTAGAAGCTAGTCAATATCGCGAGTGCATTATCGTATTTTGACGTTTGCCTGTGATGAGGTATGGATTCCTTCAATACAGCAATCAAGTGTTTTATCACCCGCATGTCATCCCACCCAAGACCAGCATCTCCGGACGTCACGGCACTGGTGTGGCTACCGCCAAAGTATCGACTCGGACGCATAGTATCGAGTTTATATTTCAGCACCCGTCCATTCGCCCTGCGCCGCCCGGCACGGCGGACCGAGCGGGCGGCGCGACGCACCAACACGAACACGCCGAAATAGATTACATCGCTGCGGCGTTTATTTTACAGTCGAACGCCGCAAAATAAACTCTTCTCGCGGGGAATATGACTGAACTGCCGAACAACTCCCCCGCCGTCGCCGGCGGGTGCACGGCAGCCCCTCCAGCTGGCGCGGCCGCCCCACAAAGGGCGACCCCCTCTCGGCCGCAGTCTGCGGCAAACGTCAACCAGCGGCCCACGGCCGCACCGCTCCCCGAAAACGTGTTAAGGAATACTTCCAACAGCAGCAGCGCGGCGAGTGTTAGGAACGGGTAACACCCCGCCGCTGGCAGGCTAATACAGAGTGTATACAGGCGCGAGCGAGCGCGCTCTTAGTGTGTGATACAGCTAAAACGGGCGTCCAAGACCGGCTGTCGGCTCACATACTCGTATTAGTACCCCGGGCACACCGGGGCGGCGCGCACGGTCTGTCCGGTCGGGCGGCGCGGGTCGATCCGCCCGCCGATATCACTATTGCCCCGGCCGGCTCGCCGACCGGTCACAGCGTAACACTTGTCTCTGACACACACGCACGCACATACACACAGACACGGGCGCACAGCCGCTCACATCGTCCTCCCAGAGCACACAGACACATTCGCACCGTCTACATCTGGAGCAGATCTGAAACACACGGCGGTGGGGAGGACGCGTCAGACACAGGAAATCAGGCAATGGCAGGGGAAGTCAGACACGTATTCAGAAAGGAACAGAAGACTGCGTCCCGGACAAAGGGACAGGGAGGGTATCGGACACGGATAGGGATAGGGGCCATGTAAAGCAGACACAAAGATAGGGGACAACGTCAAATGCCGGAATAGAGGACGGTACCAGACAGGGACATGTAAGTTCAAACGCCGCATGGACAACGGGTTCGGCGTGGAAGATCCCCAACAGCTAGGGACATAACATTATAAAGACAGCCTGGCTTCAATTCTTTGCAAAAAAAAATATCCTAATCTGATTACTCCCGCGAGCTAGTTCGTCCGTCGCCTGGCTTGGGGAGACGGGAAGACAGAGTTCAGATATTCGGTTCCAGACGGTGCGTAGTCACCGCTCCCAAGAGCCCCCCATCCACCTGTCCCTCTGACATTCCCCATTTCCCACATGCGCGCTCACTGACCGGCGATCTGCGGTGCTGGCCGGCACGGCTCGGCCTCCGTCGCCGCCGCCGGTACCGACGTCAGCGAAGGCGTCGGCGTCGACTCGGACACGTTCGAGTTCAACGAGTCGCTGTCGTTGCTGACGGTCGACGTCGACTTGAGGCTGAGCGGGTCCAGTGACGACAGACTGGACCTGGAGACCGGGGAACCGAGGTAGGTTAGTCACGATAGAGGAACGAAAACCGGACATCGTTACGCGACCTTCGTGAGAGGAGCCGCCAAACTCCAACGACATGACTAAATCGTCCAAAAACACAAGTAGGGTACGTCTGGGCATCCCAGAGCCATCACCTCGGTAACGGATACTCGTCCACCCGTGTGTTGTCCCTCTCAGATAGTGTCCCATTTCAGCTGCACACCGCCCTGTCTCTCTTGGCTCAGATAATCACTCTAGGCTCCATCAAATCTCTGTTTTCTCCCTGTTCAGCTTAAGTGTCCCATCCACCTCAAATCTGTTCCATTGCCAGTATTCCACCCATCGCTGCTTCTCATCAGCACCCCGTCGAGAAGTTCCAGCACTCAGTCCCCCTCGGCTGGAGCCCGACGCCCGTTAAAGTCCCTCTCTATCACATCTCTCCTCTCTCGGCCACTGACCCGAACTCTCCGCTGGTGACGCCGCTGTCGGCGCGTCCGGCCGGCTCCACCGCCGGCGCCTGGCCGTTGGTCGTGCCCGCTCCGTTCGAGTGCACCGGACTGGCCGGTAGAGGACTGGAGTCGGTCGACATGGGCTCCGGCTGGTCGGCCGCCGGCGCCGGCGCGGGGGCGGGGGCGGCGGCCGGCGCGTCGCCGCTGATGACGCTCAGGTCGGAGACGGACGCCGACAGGTCGGCCGGCGGCGGCTGCGCGCTCTGCGCGGCGTTCATGGCGTTCAGGTCCATCACCGAGACGGTGCGGTCGGCCGGCGCCGAGGCTGGCGAGTTCATCGCCTTCAGGTCCGTCACAGAGGTGGTCTGCGGAGGGAGGGCCAGTAAGACCGCTGAGGGATATAGGACTAAAAGATCACTGGGTGAATGAACTCCCAACTGAAATTAAACGCTACGGGGTAAAATATAGTTCAAGCTCAAAACGTTAACACAAATATTCTGATGTTTGAAATTTTGAAAGTTCATCACAAAATACATGACATAACCATAACCAAAGCATGACATAACCAAACACCAGCAGAAGCCAGCACCGTTCACGAAATACGAGACAACACATGACAAAATACCGAAGATTGGAGTGAGCACCCGCAAATGTGACTGCCAACTGCAGCTGACACCTCGGTAAGTGCTTAATTGGCGCATTAGTTTCCATACTTCGGTCCTGGATGTGAGTGTTTTCCCGGGGAAATAACTAGCTATTCATCGCCCAAAACATGCCGTAAATGAAATACCAGATGAATACCAAGCCATAAAACAAACAGCATACGCCTCCACTAACAATCGTATGACAACCTAGTCTACACCGAGTTAAATAGACCTGTTACAACGCTAAGGTTAGGTTGGTGCGATGTCCGATGTGGAGTTTGTGACGCCAAGTGCAACCGGCCTCCAGTCATCTAAAATCACAGGAGGATGTGATAGTGTCCGGGACATTATCCAGTACCTACACAACAAGCATGCAGACCGGTTCCAGTTGAGGTGTGCAGTACTGCCGGCAACTATGGAAGTAAACCTCGAAGAGCTAGCAAATGCCGTTTAGAAATCATGAAACTGATGCAAGCCGCATTTGTCTAATAGTTAGACGAATACACGCGAACACTTTTCGAAATAGAAAACCGTCGAACAGGAGACACTAAACCTTATTGACTGGGACCAAACGAGTTTTGTGTTTAAAACACGATAGCAGTCCTTACTAGCATTTCAATAATACGTTTCGGCCTTTGTTTTAAACAAAAAGAAAAAAAGAAACGGAGATGGAAGCATATGATGTCCAAAGCATTTAAACCATTGTAAAACAGAGTTGGAAGCTTACCGTTGCCAACATACTTCCAAAAGCCAAAGAATGAAGCCCAGGACAAACAAAATAGCCACCGACTGAAGCTAGACCTCGCCAACTGAACTGCAGGGTACAACCTCCAAGCCTCTACCGTGACCAAAGACCACCGCAGACGCGCACACATGCCCCACGAGTTAGCGACCTTCCGTGACCCTCCCAGGTGTTCAGTTCGACCACGGAGGGACCTACCTGGGTCAGCCCTGCGGCCTCTTCAGCCTGCCGGAGCGGGTACGGTCAGGGCGACACGCATAGATGGGGTCAGTCATGCAGATACCCGGAAACATGGGGACCAATCACGGAGATATGTACCCAGAGACGGTCAGAGAGACGCGGGACGGTCATGGAGATACCCGGAGATACGGGGAGAGCCAGGCGGTCAGAGAGACAGCCAGAGACACGCAGTCACAGAGCGGTCACGGATACACCCGGAAACCGGAGAGTGTAGACCGCTTCACGTCTTACCAATCACAGAATCCACATAACAACCACACATACAGTGACGACAGACTGGTGGCCGAAGGATACTAGGATATTAGGACGACAGAAACAACCGGCAGGTTCTTTTTTCAAGAGGAGGAAGTGTGTATATCGGTGAAAGAGGCAATCGCAAGGGATGAAAACAGATCATGCAACACCTTTTCATGGGTAGGTACCAAACGACAACGATTATAAAAAGAACGAGCGGAAGACCACTTTCACCGGAAATCCCATCACTGACGGATAAATCGTCCTTTCCTTATACTCCTTCCCTGAGCCTCAGCTGTTCTCCCTGTCCGTACCTTTGTGGGCGTGCTGGCGCCACGCGTGCGGCTCATGATCTCGGCCACGCGCGAGCGGCGCTTCTTCCGCTCGGCCTCCTCCCGCTCCAGTTTTTCGGCGGCGGCCCGGCGGGCCTCCTCGGCCTCCTGTCGGGCGCGCGCCTCCTCCGCCTCGCGCTGGATGCGCTGCTGCTCCTCCTGCTCGCGGCGGCGAGCCTCCTCCTGGCGCTCCTGCTCCGCCATCTGGGAGTGGGGAAAGAGAGGTTCACATGCCGTACTTACTGCTTATTGCTATTTACCACGTACTTAGTACTTACTACGTCGCGTACTGATTGTTCGAATGGATAGGATAGGACAATGCGGTTGAACGATCATCGAATGGGTAAGATCGGCAACTAACTTCACCGAATAAGATCTTCACGGCTGAAGCGCCAGTTATGAATTCATCAGTGCCAAGACCAGGAGCTTAAATAAGCCTAATGAGCGAAAATATAAGCTCTGATCATATTTTAACATCGCAGTATATATAATCCGTCTCAGTGTGCCGGTCGTTAGGCACTCTACTGACCTCGATGGCGCGCTGTAGCCGCTCCTGCTCCGCCTTCTTGGCCTCCTCGATGAGCCGCATCATCTCCTGCTCCTCCTGGCGGGCGCGCTCCTCCTCCTGCCGGGCGCGCTCCTGCTCCTGGCGCTCCTGCTCCTCGCGCTGCAGCCGCTCCAGTTCGGCCTGACGCTCGGCCTCCTCGCGCGCTTTGCGCCGCTTTTCGGCCAGCGCCGCCCGGGCGGCCGCCTCACTGGTGTAGCCCGCCTGACGACGACCGGCCGCGCTCTCTGCCGGTCAAAGCAGGGGGTGGAAGTGAGGGCGAGGGCACCGCCAGTCGAACAAGGCGCGCAGATCGTCCACGTTGGATGAACTCGGAAAAAGGACAGTCTCTGTCTCCTTGGTTCTGATGTTAGAAGTGGCGGCTGTATTGGAAAAGACACGCAAAAATATTGAGGGTAAAACCTAATGAGTGCAGTGGCTCGACTCGCGGATGGTCACGTCACCCCACTAATCACTACATCACTACACTGTTATTGTTGAGCTAACACATTTATCCAGTGCTCGCACCGTTTCCCCATTATTTGGATCCTTATCCCGCAGTGAGCCACTCACCAGGCGTTTCCTGACTGGCCTCGGTCGGCGGCGGCGACACCGACTTCTTGGCCGGCGTCCCCGGGGCGGCCTTTTTGGCCGGCGGCGGGGACGCTGCCTTGGTGTCTGCCGGGGCGGCCGTGGCCACGGGAGTAGGCGGTGTTACAGTGGCCTCGGGGACCTGGGGCGCCTCAGCGGCCTTCTCTGCGGGCTGGGAGTCGGAGCTCTCAGCCACCGGCGCCGGCTGGACGGCTGAGTCTGGGGCGTCAGCCGTCGACTGTTCTGTTGTCACCTCAGTCTCTCCGTTCACCGCGGAGACAGCAGGGGCGGACGACGGCTCGGCTGGAGCGGTCTCCTCGGTCGGCTCAGCCTCGCCGTTCTCCACAGCGGCAGCGGGGGCCGCCGTCTCGGCCGGAGCCGTCTGCGGCTCCTCAGCGACCACCACTGGCTTCTCTGCCTCACCAGACTCCACCTTCACCTCCGTCCCCTCAGCCTCTGCGGCCGCGGCAGGGACCACCTCTGGCTTCCCCTCCTCAGCCGGCTCAGGCGAGGGCTCGGTCTTAACCTCCGGCGCCGTCTGTTCAGGTGCCTCCTTGGCGGTCTCTGACGGGGCCTGCGGGGTGTCCTTCTGACCCTCCGTGCCGGCCGGCTCTCCGTTCGGCTGGGTGGGCGGCTCCTCGGGAACAGGCGGCGCCACCTCCACTGAGGGAGACGGCTGCGGCGTGTTCGACTTGGAGCGCAGCTTCTGCCGGGCGGAGACGACGGAGAGTTAAAACTCGTACACGAAACAGCACCAGGTACAGACAAATCATACAAACATAGGCAATCTTAAACAGCTCACAAAAACAGCGGCAATAAAGAACACCCTAGCTGATCGGAAATAGGCTAAGCCACAGACAGGTTACATGCTCTAGCTTATTTCCAGCAAATGCTCATACAGAATTTGAGCAATGTCATACTATTGCTCTTAGCACACGCCGACCACCTAGACAACCAAAGAAACACGAATAGCCCCACCTGCGGTCCCAGCTGCTCTCTCTACCTCTCTCGACCGTGCAGCCCTCTCACCTTCTTTTTGGCATCCTCAGCCTTGACATCCTTGGGCGTCCTTCTGGCCGGGGCTGCGGGCGACGGTCGTGCCTGGGTCGACAGTGAGCGGCGGCCGGCACCAGCAGCACCGGGGGGTCCGGTGGGCGTACGGGCCGCTGTGGGGTGTCCCAGGTCAGGCCAGGTCAGGTCAGGTCACGGCGGAGTATGGAGTGGATAAAGGGTGAGTCAGAGTACCCACGTACATAGTTACAGCGATACCTAAGGCTCTGATAGGTAGAAGACTGCAATATGAAGAGTAGCACCCTAACAAAGCAACAAAGCTGCTACCTATCATGAACATTGAACACGATAGTAGCTGTCTACTTGGAATCTTATGTCAAGTATTCATCGACACGTCATATCAATGTTCTTGCTACCGTAAACATTGAACATGCAAGACACACTTGACCCCACCGGACAAAGACTTCACAATCAAGAAGAACATGACCTCCACAATCCTATCATCAACCTACTACATCACAGTCCCATCCTATTATGACTCAACCCCTCCCTGATACCCACTCGTAACACCCACCCGACCTTCTTGGATGAGCGGAGATTAACCTCAGCAGCCGGCAGACCTTCAACCCCTTACAATTCCCCATCACCCACCGTCCGTCTGTTTGGTGGCGGCGTCGGCGGTGGCCGGCCGGGCCGGGATGCCGGCGATGCTGACTGGCCTCTGTCGACGCGGTGAGGCGCGCGCGCGCAGCGTCGGACCGCTGGCCGGCGCGCCGCTGTGCTGGGACAGGGACGACGTCGGCCGCGACGGGGAGGTGGGCGTGGCGGCGCCGCTGGCACCTGTCGGGGGGCGGAGGTCAGAGAGGGCGGCGACGCCGGGGGGTTCAGGGTGACGAGGCCGCCGCTGGCACCTGTCGGCGGCCGGCGGTCAGAGAGCGCGGAGACACCGAGAGGTTAAAGGTGGGGAGATTGCCGGAGAACGCTGGCACGGTGTGAACAGGGCTAAGGGAGGAGACTGCTTCACCGACAGCGCCTGCGGGGCGGATGGCGCAAGGGAATGGCGGGCTAATGGGATGGTTAGCGGGAGCGTGGGAGAAGGTACGGGACAACGGTCATAGCTGCTCTGTCGCTGATTCAACTGCTGCGCAGCGACCTGTGAAAGTAGCATTAATGGTAGCAGGTGAGGTCAAATGAGAGGAAAACAGCACGGCTGTGAAACTATGAATTATAAGTGACATACTGGGTAAATCTCAATCACGCTGGCTAAAGAACTTTCGTAGCAGAAAGATACACGTAAAACCAATTAACTTAGACCACCACCAACCAAAGTATCACCCAAGATTACTAGGACATAATTGTATCATATCGCTACTCACTAAATAGCAGTGTCCCAGAATTATATTTTTGTTTGGGTGTCAGAGGAGTAAGTTACTCAGTTACCAGGGAGATGAGAGTGGAAAATTGCCTGTCAGGTAAAGCTAAAAACAGGTGGGAGTGGTATGAATGAAGGGAAAACGGATTGATAGCATGCATCACCACGCACATGTGGTAGAATGTAGCTTGTATTACATGTATCAATATGATGTATGTTTACGACCATGCACCCAGATACTCCTCGTTTTTGAGGTTGGGAGTGGAAAATCGCTCTCGAAGATTTGGAATTATAGTGGAAAATTGTCATCATTTGGATGTTGCTTCCCACCCAAATCGACAAATTTTAGGACACTGCTAAATAGATCTGCACACTAGAGATGAAAGTCCACCACCACCAAAATAGGAACATTTCGATGGCTAAACGGCACTAATGTGAACATTTGACAAACAAACAAACAAACACAATTATGTTTCAACCAGTGCACACGTAGCATTCTCTCTTTAAACGTAGTCAACGTAGTCAACATACCCAACTACGAATGCCACATACATCTAAGTAATGGCCATTAGTACGAAGATGCCTAGGGTTAAAAAAACATCACAGCAAATATGCACTCAACACATATTATCTTATATCCATGCTTCGGTTGTGCACCGTGAGAAGTGCTAAGATGCATTTGCAAATTATCTAGTATACTGTTATCAGCAAAACATAACAACAGGCATCTGGTAACACTGGCATAACCCTGGCAGCAGGCGAGTCACCACGCATGCACAGTAGCAAAATGCGAGCATCAATGGCGAGCATGCCACTAGCATCAGGCCCACAAAGTTACCTTTGGTACCGTCGCACCGAACTCCACCGTCAGAGCCACGATATACAGGGTTGGGGAACGAGCCAGCGCCCGAGGGGCTGACTGCATTTATGTACAACGTACGCAACATGATACTACGAGAGCTAGATTGTAGGGACTGATGAGAGTTTCTGGTCAACACTGGTCAAAGGGTGCGTGCCCCGAACGCTCCCCAGCGTTGGGACTTGTGCCTCCTAAATATGCTAGAGAACAAAACGGTACAAAAAAATGGTCATGTCTACTCGTATGTCGAGTCAGTAGCTGTCAGCGTCGAAAGTGCCGAATCCGTAACCGTCTGCGTCAGAAGAGCTCCAGGTCGAAGTTGACAGTACATATGTCTCGAGGCTGAGAGGGTCAAGAGTCATATTGAAAACCACCGACAGTGTATATGTAACCCTGTGTAACGTTAGTCCACGAGTTAGTCTTGTCCTTGTGTAGAAGAGACGCGTGATATAGAATCGGACCGGTCGGAAGCAGTGCTTCGTATGGAAGACGAGGCAGTGTGGAGTCGTAACTCGTAAGTTGTGCGGAAGTTGACAGTCTGTCCACCAGTATTTGTCTGCGTCTGTCTGTTGTTTTCTGGTCGACACTGGACAGCAGCAGAAGTAAGAAAAGAAGCAGGTCTGACAGACGTCGACAGAATATGGATCCAACGTCAGCGTCGCGTCCGTCCAGTCACAGGCAGCGGCCGGCGGCCGGCGGCGCCGCCGTCTGTTCCAGTCCGTGTCCGTCTCTCCCAGTTTTCCTCAGGGACCCGGCGCCCGGTCCTTCCTCCCTCACTCACCGGTGTCGGCCGGCGGCGGCTGACGGCCCTCGCGAGCCGCCGCCGCGCGCCGCAGCTGCTCAGTTTTCGTGGGCCGCGGCGCCGGCACCGGCCGCCGTGGACCCAGGTGCGACATGCTCTTGGACATGCTTTTGGCGGGCGACGGGCCGGCGGCAGTGCGGCCCGCGGCCGGCGACGGCGAGCTCTCGTGCACAGGCTGCATGACGGCCGGCCGCGGCCGCGACAGCTGGTCCAGGCGGGTCATGGAGACGGCTTTACCTGGCGGCCGACGGCGGGCCGGCGGCGGCGGCGGCGCGGCGCGGAACGAGCCAGAGGCCGGCACGGTCGGCGTCAGGTCCGAGCGGCGACGGCGGGCCGACGACGCGGCAGACTCCTCTGAAAGGTGCACAGCGCCGTCACCGGTGCCCCCCAGCGGACGGGTGGCGCGCGGGCCCAGTGAGCGAGCTGCGCGGACCGAGTGAGCGAGCCGCGCTGAGCGATCAGTGAGCGAGGCTGTGTGGTGGCAGTCGGTGAAATGGAAAGGCTCGCAAACCACACCACCGCGCAACTATCTGTAAGACTGAATTCGCATTTATGAAACTCATCGCTAGTGCAACTTAAAAAGCGAATCGTGAAATATATGGCGTACGTTTTTTTTCTCAATATCACACGGGAGTGCTGAAAGCGATTTAGAATGGTGAACTGATCGAAAGATATATGTGTACGAAACAAAAAAGCAGCCGACAAAGGGCGTGCAGTTTCCAGATACAGTGAACATCGAACGTTGGCTTACTCGGTCGAAGGTTTATCATACTCGAAGCTGGGCGTCTTCTCCCTTTGCAGCGATAAACAACAACAGATGAGCGAGGTCAGTTCTTCTGTACATGGTGTTGGTGAGATCGCACATGTTATTTGCGAGATACCAGTTGGGTTGGTAAGAAAGACCGTATTATAGTGAGTTCGAGTGAGAACGAACGTTGAGTGTGCCACCAAAACTCCCAAACAGTGAGTTGGATGACAGTGAGATCGATACAGAAACATCGGGCTTGGAGATAGAGAGGAGCATGTAAGCAGAGAACATGTAAGATGCTAGTTTTTCGTTTGCTGGTTTCCCGAGGACCGTCTATGTAATGGTAGTTTTATGTTGTGGTGATGCGGCACAAGATACACAATTATACACGTCAGTGCTAAGGAGGTGGACTAATAGTAGGAACTAGGAATCGATTTGAAAGGATAAACAAATGCTAAACGAACTTCTTTTGCCAACACTGACTTAGGTCTATGAACAGCAATTACGGTCCGGAATAATCTTGAATAATAAAGCACCTACACCTTCAATAAGGCGAACTATGGCCCTCATTTCGTTCCGAGTTAAACCGTAGTATTATGGTGGCCGATTGGAACAGCAGCGAACGATAATGGCAAATGCCTCCGGCGCGAGACAATCGATATGCCAATCAAATGTCAATGGACAAAAAAAATCCAGTCACACGGACAAATCCAGCTGCAGGCCTGGACAAAACGCCGACCAGGAAACCATAAATAGTAAAATAACGGGCAAAGCGTCGGCGGAACGGACGATCGAGCGACAGACAAGGGGAGCTAGGGTGCCCCTCATTGCTAGGCAGCAAAAGCCAGGCAAGGGTCGAAAGGGCGCTAGCACGACAGCTTTCTTGGCTGATCGTGGACAGTATGCTAACTTGTTTACAAAAGACAATCGAATGTTACACATGCCTGCTAGCCTAGCAGCAGTACAATTCAGTTCAATTTCAGCACAGAAGCAGATCACAATGGACGAATCTGCAAACAAATGCGCTATGGAACACTGCTGTTGAATTCCACAGTAAAGCAAAGTCACCGTGAGTGACATAGACACGTCGCAAGAGGTCTATAAAATGCTTCAAACAAAGAACACGACCAATGCGTATGCCAATAAGCATGCCTGGACAAAAGATCAGATATTTCTCAGCCCAGCAGCGTTGCAACACACTGTCGCTGGTCGCATAATGCAGAGAATAGCACCTGCTCTCAATGGACAATGGGTCGCAGGCCAGACGAGGACGGACTTGAGCGCGCAACAGATCGTGCGGGTGTGTACGGAGATGCGTAGCACCCGAGCGAACGAACGAACGGACGAACGAAGGGATGGACGGGCAGGTCACATGCAGGGTCGACAGAGGTCACCTCCAGTCACCAGGAGTCACCAAAGATCTCCCTAGGTCGGGTCAGTTCGGGTCAGCGCGCCGACTCACCGTCGCGGGCGCGGCCAGCGTCGGTGACATCGCCGCCGGCGGGCCGGCCCACCGGCGTAAAGTCGTCCCCAAACTCCCAGGTGCGGAGGCGAGGGCCGGGGGAGGAGCGGGGGGCGGCGCGCGGCGCCTCGGACCACTCAAACACTCGGTGCATCGAGCTCGAGGCGCGCAGTGCTGAAACGGTGACACACGATGACGTGGTGCGGCGTGAGTGACGCGTGACGCGTGAGTGACGGTGTGGTGGCGGTGCGGTGACCGTGTTACGTCCACGACTCATGCCTGCTGCTAGAGGGAGATCAGTAGCCACCGACAGGCGTTCTTTCCTGTAAACCTGAGGTCAGTGTTGGACCGGGACCAGTCCAGCCCGCCAAGCCTACCAGCCGGGCTGTGCCCAGCCAAACCCACCACGCCTACCAGCCTACAACACTCAGCTGCGGCCACCGACACCGGCGCAAGCGATCTCTACTACTGACGCCGGGCTATTCACAGAGCACTGCGCCGCCCCGACCCTCCACTCGTATATGCAGCTCGGCCAACACCGTGAGTGCTGTGCGATGCAGCACTCCCACACAGCAAACTACTACGAGTTCCCAGCCGTCTGAATAAAACGCACGACCGCAGAGACTTTGAAGAGTGGTAACTCTGGAGTCTGGACGTGTGCCAGCGTGCCATGAAAATCAGCACAAATATAATATCCTCGTATTGTCTTTAGAACTTGGTAAGTTCAAATCGCTTTGCTTTACATCTGATAACAACTAGCCCCTCCAGTGACAACAATGCACAAGTCTCCGCGGTCCTGCGTCCCCACTCCACCATCCCCCTTCCCCCGCTGTCTGCCGACGTGTGGCGGACACTCACCGGAGCCGCGCAGTCGCGTCGACGCGCCGCCGCTGGGGGCGGCCGACAGCGGCCTCCGACCGTCGCCCGCGCCGTCAATGTTGGTGGTAGACGTCGATCTGGTGGTACAGCAGGGCGGAGCGGGGTTAGAGCAGCGGTCTACCGTGGTACGGACACAATAGAAGTCAGAAGCAATGAGTGGGTACTGGTAGTGTTCAGAGCGTTCCAGTATTTGTATTGTATTGTATTGAACAATCATGAGCGATCCACATTCTGAAAGTGCGTGGCGATTACTGCTCAGAATCCGTATCCGCGGATAGCACACTAGCTATCAGTTATTCAGGCCGGACGAGCGGCTGACTGGAGAACAAATAGACTCATGGTAAAGTGTATTCAGTCTGACGAAGTGAGTACTACAAATGACTGCAAGGAAAGTCCCAAGATCCTAAGAAAATGAGGTAGCACAACATCAAGGGGGCACGACTTATAAGGTAAGTAACAGTGCTCTTCCATAGCCATCCTAATCTCATTTGCCCGTGGATACATTATTAATTAGAATCTCTCAATAAGTTAATTTCAGCACCGTCAACCTAAAGCGAGCTGGTAAGTAAATGAATATCTTTGGTGCAAAGTTCCGCTCGCATAACAAAGGCTCCTAGTTCCTACCATGCTAATATTCTCAGCTCTGAGTCTTCACCTCCCTCACCAGCCTCGCCCCCACTCACCGTTTGCCCATGTCCGGCTCTGCCTCCCATCTGGGCGTGGAGCTGCCGAATCCCAGCAGGATCTGACTATTGGTGTGCCGCCGGCGCGTCTCCAGCATCGCCTCGCGCTCCTCGTTGCGCCTCATGATGACGGCTCGCCGCTCCGACTCCTGCTGGTCTAATTGGCGGCGACGCTCCTCCACCTGACGAAGGTGGTGAGAGATGTGTCAGTCGTGCACGGGAACACTGGGCTATACACTTAAACAGGGAGCTGCAGCTTAATGTATCTCAATGAATACAGCGCACAATCTCAAACGCATCTTAATCACGATCACTTATCGCGCTAGGTGAATAACGCTGCTGAGAGGTGTCAAGTTCGGTAAAGAAGCACGTGACTATTCTGGCTAGCCTGGCAACACACGGGTATAGTGGCGACTAGCGGTCGAGCGGCTAATACATATTTATCAACTCCAGGCTTCAAGGAAGCTTTATACGAGGCGTCGTCCTATCCGGGTGCTCACCTTCTTTGCGTTTTAAAGTCGGTTCGGTCGTACCGAAATAGCGTATCTTTTATCACACTGTACACAGTATCCAAGTCACCATATGGCACAAAAAAGGATTGTTGACAGAAAATCAATATTTACAGCCCCCATAACATGCGATAATAATGGCTAATGCTGTTCCCTGTCCCCCAGTGCCAGGGGGCAGCGCAGATAAAGGGCTCGTCAGACGGACAAACAAAGGCGATAGCGCGCGCCTCCGGAGCCGTGAGTGTGACGCAGTCTGAATCCTGGCCCTTATCGTTCAGCTAGGGATGCCGCTATCATTTAGTGAGCCAGTCTACAGCCTGAACCGGAGGCTCGACCTTCAAAAGATTAAGCAAGAAATGATGTAAGTTGATCCATGGAGCCGATTGAGGCACGAATTCAGCCCCCTCCGATACTAAATCAGCGATAGAACAGTCCGGACTAAAAACAGATCTCAACCGGCTGAGTCGAACAACGCATCAGGAAACGGGCCAATTGGGATCACTAGCCCATGCGCGTCGGTAGGGCAATGGACTGACAATCACAGCCACCCGGCGGCACCAGCCAATATCAGCCAGCACCAGCCAGCGGCACTAGTCAGGACCAGCTAGCACCAGCCGTAAGCTCTGTGGGCCCTGCGGCACCGCCAGCCGCCTATGAATGGACAGAGTTCCCCTGGGCTCCCCTGCAGCTGATCTATCCGACACATGAGGCGGCTCACGGTCCCGCCGACTCATGAAGCGGCTCGCGTTCAATGGACGCCGCCGACCTCCCCGCCCCCGGTCGGCGGCGACGTGGCACGTTACCTGTGTGCGCTTCGTGGCTCGTGCACCCTACAATATCCAACCATCGGCGGCGCCTCACCTGGGTGCGTCGCTCCAGCTCCTTGAGACGCAGCTCGTCGTAGCGTCGCCGCCGCTCCCGTTCGGCCTGCTCGCGCTGCCGGGCGGCCTGCTCGTCCTGAGAGCACGCAGAGCGAGCCGGCCGTTCAGCGGGTAGCGGGCGGATATAGCGGCATAGCGGGGACAGCAGCGGACAGCGGACAGCGGACAGCGGACAGCGAGATCGGCAGCGGCAGCGGGGCGTATCAGGTGGGCAACGGATGAGGAAGAGGGAAAAGTGCGGCTATCGGGGGTCAATATGGGGATAGAATACGAGGTGGGTGACAGAAAGTCTGGACGAGCCCAGCCTCTACACTTACAGGCCGACACGGGAGTTACACAGGTGGGGGGAGAGGGGAAGCTGTTGGCGGGCTTGGAAGCGCAGCAATGTGTAAGCGGAGGGCAGGCAGCGGCCTTATGGAAAAGCGAGACAACAAATTCCCCAAACGGCACAATCGGAACTAGCTTAACGATCTAGGTATGGTCACAAAACTATTCAAGACACGGTGAGGGGCAGGGCGTGAAGATGAGAATCATGTTCTACTAAGAGGAGTGATATGAATTATGGATATGCTGCTTAAAATCAGATCCGAGAACGGAGAGCGCCATAAATGCGCGGGACATACCACGGATAGGGAAGTCACAAGAACATGAAGATTAAAAAGGAAACGGAATCAACGCTATTCGGAAAAGAGTAGTCAAGGACGAGGTAAGAATCAGCTGACCGTTACTTTGCACTATGTCACAGCGGACATTCACAATGCCACGGGTCGTATGTCACTGCGGCCCGCGTTGTTAGTGACAATCACACCACACGGACAATCACACTCCCCCAAGGGCACTGGTCGGGCTCACAGCGCGGCGGGCGCGGCACACACCTCTGCGGCGGCACCATGGCGACTGGGTGCCGGCTCCAGGCCACCGGCCTCGGCTACCGCGCCGCGTGGGCGACGCGGCGCGACCCGGCCCGGACCGGCACGGCGATCGAGCTCACCTGTTTGGCCAGCATCTCCTTCTTCCGCTGCACCTCCTCCATCTGAAGCTGCTTGAACAGGCGGACTCTCTCCTCCCTCTCTTTGTGCGAGAGGCCAGTCGAGTCGGCGCCATCTGCGGGCCGGCGGGGGCGCGTCACGGGGTGCGTCACGTCACGGGCACCGTCACGGCGGCGGGGCGCGCCGTGAGTCGGCGAGCAAGTGTCACGCGTCGGCCGCAGACGGGCGGCGCCGGCGGCTGCTGCGGTCAGCCGAGCCGTTCGAGTCTGACCGGTGACCGGGTCAGGCAGCTCTCAGCCGCCGGTCGGGCGACTCAGACCGGTAACCACGGGCTCTGTGGAACCGCGGTGGTCGGCGGGCCGCTCATTACCTGGTATACCTAGGCTGGAAAATGGTCCGGTATCGCGGGTTTCACAGAGGGACTGTACTTAGTGGTGAGACTAACTGAAGTCAATCTAGCAAGCCTTATTCCCTCGCGTGATGCGTGAACGACCGACAGCCTAGTTCCTATCTTCTACCATGGCATCCATTTCCTCTCTAGTTCTGACAGGTGTCTGCCACACCGGGCCTCTTCTTGGACAACTGCACTAAGTAGTAGCATTGGTCTTTGCCTCAGCGACCCACGCAGGCCCTGCACTGGGCTGCGCTTCAGCGTCCCACGCGGACCGGCACGGCGCACCACCAATCACCCAAGGTCAGCCGCCGCCCCGCCCCGCCCCGGAGGCCACTGAATCAGGGCGGCACGCGCGCGTCTCAACAGCCGGCCATGAGACAACGTCCGGTCACCGGCACCGCACTCAGCTGCGGGCGCGGTCAACGGTCGGCCCACGGTGACGGCGCACAGTGGGACAAGTGAGAACAAAAAACAGCACTGGGACGGTAAACGTCCGGTGTGAGGTGTGCTTATTGAAATTACAAAACAAAGATGTCAATAATAACAAAAACAGGTTAAAAGATGACAAATTTAAGGGTCTCGTCTAAAATAAGCGACGAAGAAACCTAATTTACTCAGAAATTCCCGGAAATCTGATTGGAACTGACATAACAAAGGAGAAAAGACCGCTAAGCTAGACGGATTATCTACTTAACGAGCTATTCGCAATTGTACATACTACATCATCGCGATTCTCGACTGGTTGGTCAGGCCCAGGTATCACCCAGAAACACTACGAAAAACCAGTCCAACTAGCTGGACGGACTTATCTACCACCTGTCGAGATCCGCCCGGTAGCTGGGCAGCACGCGGCGGAGCCATATGACCTGATAACCCCGTGGGCGGTACGAGGCGGGCCAGTGACCTGAGATCGGCGACCGGGCGGATTGGGAGGTGGCAGTGTCCGTCAGTGTAAGGCTAAGGCACCGGTTCACCGCCGTGGGCCGGGGTGGGCGGCACACGGGTCAGTGGACGGGCTATTGTTAACCAGGCAGATATGCGCGGGCACGGCCGGTGATAGGTGGGGTGGCTAGGGCGGCACGGCAACCATGGTTAGATATATAACCGGGTGACTTAAACACCAAGCTGTAGTCACTGATTAGAAACGAGGGAGGAATCAGCAATCACTATCAGTAGTCATAGGACAGTATCTCAGAACTATGTTAAAAAGGCGATAGGATGTCAATCAAAATTAATCCACACAACATATCACGGCACTGCAAGTGTCAGCACACGATGAAATCGAGACGTACAAGAGCTGTTAGTGAGCACACAAACACCACAGACCAGCAGACACTTAGATACGACTGGTTGGCTAGTCGGGTAGATGGATGAATCACCGCACACGGCCGCCGTCATGCCACTTCAGTGGAGACGTGTTATGTTTAGCTAGTGATCAACACACTCCGGGCAGAGAGGAGCAGGTCTGAGCTGTCCTGACGCTCTAGATAGAGAACGGAGCAGCCCACAGCGCCGCTCCAAGTCGTCGTCAGTCAGTATAACGAAGGCATCACTCGGACGGTCAGAGATGAGTTCACAACAGGCGGGTTAGACAGGTTAGGCAGGTCAGATGGAGGTCACACAGGGTCACACACAGGGTCACACACGGGGTACCTGTCGGGGTACAGGCGCCGGGACTGTCTCGCGAGGGAGGCTCCTGGTCGCGCTGCGACTCCGTTGACCACTGAGTGAGCGCCTCCAGCACGTTACGGCTCGACTGCTGGTGATACGGCTCATCTGCCGGACGGTCAATCATTGTACATGGGATTCTTTAATGTTCAATGTTCAATGTTCAGCATTCAGTAATGCGACCGCACGGTACAAAGAGCGGGTAGGCGAGCGGCTGTCATGAGTAGACACGCACAAGTGCATGACCGACCACAGCTGGTTTACTTATTGAGGCTAGGGGCGCGGTCCTTTCATGGTCATTTTGCGCCCCTGATACTATAATCAGTCGCCGCTAGTGTGACTCACCAACCAAAGCCTGCGACTGTGAACTCCGTTATCGTTGAAACATGACTAACTGCATCGTAGGTACGCACGAGCTGTTGCAGGTTTAGTATCACACTATCACATGTCAAACTAGCTGGCAAGCAATGTCAATGTTTCGTGTTCACAACCAAATATGGCATGACGGAAAACGAACAACACAACTTAGTTAGATCCTAACGCACATGAAATATGAATTATGCATATTGAATGACAAAAGGCTCATCAATTGATCGAGACCCTGAAAAATGCCACTCGTCGCGGTCAATCAAAGCAGCATGAGCAGCGACATTCAAACATCTTCAATGTGCTAGCTAAACGACCTTTTACTGGCGACAGCAGGCTATGCAAACACCCCTCCACACTAAAAGACATTAGACAAACAATACGCACCACCGCGCCCATCCGACAAACATCACGTAACGTCTCGCGCCTCAGACAAACACTATTTACGCGCCGACAGACAAGCACAACAGTGAACACGGCACCTCGCTCGCCGTTCCTCGGAAAAGGGAATCGATAGCGACCCGCCAGCGGCCAGCTCGCCGGCACCGGACCGCACCCCCAGCGGGCCGGCGGCATGCGCTCAGACATTCCACCGGTCGGGCCACGACGGGTCGTCGGATGCCTGCGGGTTTATCAGGAGCCCGCCGGAGGTCGGGGCATTAACATACACAGACCGTCGACCGAATACCAGCCGACGCAGCACGGCCAGAGCAGCCCCGCCGCGCCGGGAGACGGTCGGAACGGGACAGACTACCGGCCCAGGTGACTGAACCGCCGCCGTCGACCGCTCGAATGCCTGCCATTGGATCGTGATGAAAGGCTCCTTGTGAAATTGACTTCACTTGTCGGCATGTAATGGGCTGCACGCGAAGCGGCCGAATCGGATCATGACGCAACGAGCGGCCGACCACCCCTGCCGTAACGGTACCGTCCGAGCGGCCGGGTCGGGCCGGCAGCGCGGCGCCAAGTGGCTTTCATCAGCTTTCTTTGGCCGCCGTTCTGTCACCGGCGGCCGGTTAATGTCCGTAATGGCCGACCGTTTACCGACACGTTGACCCCAGGCAGAGTTTCGGTGCGGCGGGGCAAAAGTCAGAGTGTCTTCGAACCAATAAGACAGGAGCGCATCTCTAACCGTGGGAGAGGTCAGTCTCTATAGCCCACTAAAACAGCCACTAAAAACTTCGGCTGCCTTCCGTCTCACGCTTAACAGCGAGATCAGCACGATCTTCTCTGAACGAAATGGAAAGCTCACCCACTCATAAGCGGTCATTTTCACCCATTTACGTACCGATAAAGACGCACACCGCTAATTTGCGAGCCCCTACACCCACGCCGCCCGCAGCGCAATGAACCCGGTAAGCCTTCAGTGGGCGGCGCGCGCTGTGAATTATTACGCCACCACCCCGCAGCCGCTTATGCTGCTTCCGGTATCAGGGTCGGCGTCTTCCGGTCTATGAACCGGCGCGGCTGGCGGCCCAGCCGCGGCCGGTCGGCAGTCGGCTCAGAGCGCCGGTCACAGGCCCACCCAGCTGACCGAGCGGATCTCCCCCAGCTGGGGACGGCAGGGCGGGCCGTCACACGCAGCCCCGCTCGGTCCGGCCCGGTCCGATCAGACCCGTGATCGATAGGCCCCGCAGCCGCCGCACACCGGAAGCAGTCCGTTACGGCGCACATCATACCGGGATATTTACCCACGGACCGACCGGCCGGGTGATTTATCAGACGTTTTCAGACCAATTGGCTCCGGCTCACCATTAAACAATTGAGCGGGCAGTAACAAAAACAGTAGTCGGACGTCATGTCGGTGGACGAGCGCTGAGGGGGCCTGTTAGTAGCGAGCTCTATGACAGACGCACAGAACGCCGGCCTGTCGGGTCAGATCAGCCTTCGCCGGCTGGTAGCACGGAGGTCGACTACGCGTGCCACCCCGAGGCTGACGACCCCGCTACACGTGCTGGAGGGGAGCGCACTCGGCAGAGACAGTGATGAATTCGGGCAGCTCGACGAAAACTGGCTACTACGCCGCAGTCAAACGGAATGGCACGAACACATCAATGAAAAATGAGACTAACGAATTTTCTGAGAGTAATCAAGAGTGATATAACATGAGAGGCGAGCATTTCTTCTTTAGGAAACGCATTTGCGATTTTTTAATTTTAAGGCAGCTAGTTCGAGTAAATATAAATTACAAATACACAACAAATTATATTTAATTTTCCCTCATCCTACATTCCTATTCATAAACTACATTTCCTCGCGCGTCGGCTCCTCCAGAGCCCCGCACAGAGTGGCACCAAACGGCGCTCGTCTGTCTCCCATCCATCACACACAGGACAGACCGGGCGACGCGCGCGGCGCCGAGCCCCGGCCCGGCTCACGGGCGCGCCTCGGAGCGTATCTGCGGTGTGGCTGCTGACGCTGGGACTGAGTAGGTGCGGTGAGACGCGCAGGATCGCCCCATGTATCAGCCGCAGGTCAACACAGGAAGGGAGAGGTGCAGAGGAGGGGCGCGGAGGGGGAGTCTGGCGAGCCGCCCTCAAACACTGCGGTCGGAGGTATTTCCGGTGCGGGAGTCGGCGGTACTCTGGGGAGAGAGGAGAGCCGCAGCCCCGCCCGAGAGGAGAGCCCTGACATGTCTTGTAGCCGCCACGATGCGTCAGGGTAGGGCACGACACGGCACGTAAGAGTACAACACGACATGACACGGTGTTCCAAAGTACGACAAAACACGGCACGCCAGAGTATGACGCGGTAGATCTGAGTACGACACAATACGTCGGAGTACGATTCGATATGCCAGAGTACGAAACGGCACGGTGCCGCACTCGGCGGGAGAGGCTGCGCGGCCGGCCGATGGCCGCCGTCACGCTCGTCACGGTACGTCACGCGAGAGCGACCCACCTCTGTGCCGGGTGTAGACGGTGCTCGTGGTGGCTGCTGGGGACCGTTGGATGGGTCCGGCCCCCGGGCCCGGCACCTCACCGCTCCCTGCCGAAAACACGGAGCGAGGACGGTCAGTGCACGGTGGATGGCCAAACTCAGCGCACGGTCAAACCCAGCAGCGCACGGTGAACGGTCAGCGCAGGGTGGACAGTCAGCGTACGGCCAGTCAACGCAGGGTGGAGACTGGAGAGTCAGCGCAAAGCCGACGGTCACATATTGGAGTGATACACGGGGCGGAACGGACGGAGACTGATAAGCAGCACACACGCACAGCACAAACACAGCCGGGAACTCATAATGAACGGACCTACGCAGCGGGCGAGTCACCAACGCTCCGTAGCCATCTGCCTACAGCGTCTGTCACAAATGGCCGCGGTGACCGGGCCACCTGCCACAATACCTGGCAACGGTCGGGTATAACGGCAATACACTCAAGTGACACTGATAGCGTCTCCTCTTGGGTGACACACATGTCCGAAGGGTAACCTCCCGACCTGACGTGATCCGTCCATTTGACGAGATGTCACATGGAGTCCAGCGAAGCAAAGTATAGATAATAAAAGTCCATAACCCACCCTGTCGAAATAAATTATTCAGCCTGCCCTTGACCAGTGCCTTCTGTCTACTGTGGTAACGGACAGGTGACAACCATGCACCAGCTAGCCCAGGTAGCGGCCGCCACCAGCGCACATACCGCCCTAATCGCTGTCGGAGGCAGTACCGCCGGCGGCGCACAGTGTTATCGAGCTGACCAGCTGTGCGCGTGTGACAAACAACCTCGGGGCCAGGCCGGGCTGACGACAGGTAGGTCCGTGAGTCATACCATCGCCGAGTGACGTCACAGTCTGTCACCCAAATGTGTCACCTGGCTAGAGGGAAGAGGATATCAACTGGCGCGAGACATGGACGAAAAAGAGACGAGACGAGGCCGTCAGACGTCACCCATGAACGAGGCCAACTTCCGGGCCGTGGTCTGACGCAGAGTGACGGATGTTCCATCAAACTCCGCCGAAACGGGCGCTCCACCAAGGTCGCTGCCGCTATTACAGCGCCCAGCCGCTATCGGGCAGGCTGATAATCTATCAGACTTCCCACGTATCATCAGCGCGGCTCCCACAGTGTGGACGAGCCCTGACCGCCGCCAGCCAGGTTACTGAACCGATCCGCCAGAACGCCCAAAACCAAGACACTGCCCATCCGCTGGATATGGTGGCGTTTGGGGTTTCAGGGCACCCCAGACTGCAAATGTCGCCGGAACACATAACCTGTAACCATCCGCTGGAAGTTGGGACTTCACCTCTCCTCTGACATTCGTCCTGGAATTCTGCTGTTTTCTTCCATCGCACTATCCACACACCTTCCCCATGCGAGAGGAACAGTTACAAGGTGATCTTTGATCAGAAGCAGCCGAGCGGGCGTCCGGTGGACCTCGATCCGCTCGAACCTGGATTCCTGATCTGCGTGACCCGCTCCTTCGGATGAGAGCTGATCGACAGGAGGTCGGCAGTGTTGGCCTGGATTCCTTGCGTCCTGGATCGTCGGTCAGGGCACTGGTGTGGAGTGTAGGTCTTTGGTGAACCTTTTTTATGGCGTGGGCCAAGAAGGAAATAAGTCCAAAAGAGAAGACACTGAATTTGGAGGGACAAAGACGCACGACTACAGCAACGAGTATTGCTTTAATTATTCCGTGGGAACATACTCCGAATGTCACAGGCGTAAAAACTTATGCCACTTTCATACAACATAGAGCAGTTAACTGACCCACGTCCCATCGATCCAGATTTCGCGAGCAACTCTGCAACTTTTTCAGCCGCAACAAATGCCACATGCCAACACAGCCCGGCAGTTTCGTCAGCTCTGAAGGCTCACATGCTTCGGCTGTTGTTTTATACATTGCTTTGACCAACGCTCCCTCGCTGTCCGACAAAACCAAGCCAAGTACCAATCGAACCGTGCGTCAGTTGACAGTTTTAACTGCCCAATATCCTGCGTCGGAGGTGCTTCGTGGCGAGCCCCGCAGAACAATCGATCGGACTCCGCCCTCGCCGGGTAAACACGAAGCGGGCACAAAATGAGCCGACTGACCACACCTCCGCGAGGGTACCGGGGCAGCCATCAGCCCTCGTCACAACACAAATAGCGACTGGGCGATATTTGTGTCGGTCTTAGGCCTTAGCATCAACGCGTGGTTCAAACGAATGCAAGACACCGGTGTTGTCGTTCTTGCCTCACCCAACCACATCGGCCCCGGGACCACAGCCTCTCCAGTCTCCACCCACTGACAGACAAACTGGCCGAGGTGCGGCGGCCGGTGAGCGACGTTCCATGGTCACTGGCCAGTGCGGTCACCTGACGTCCCGGTAATGATACACCAGCCGGACACTGGAAAATAGTCTATATCCGACCGGTGAGGGACAGTAAATGTCGACAGAGCCGAGGCTCGAGGAAGGGATGGGAGAAGGTAGTGATATCTGCAGCCGACTGGCAGCGATGTAGCCATGCTGAATCGCTAGCAGCCACCTGCGTTTCACAGCGGCATCAAATGTTTGCTCGCTGATTAGCGGCAGCATTCAGACATGGGAGTCAGTTTACAACGGGAGTTTCCCAGGTCTACAGCTAAAGAATACCATGTCCCTGTCACTGAAAAGCCATGGACGCCATCAATGACCTTCACGCAACACCCCAAGGTCATCATTAGCCGGGATCTCCCGAATAATGGTAACTATGGAGACTTTTGTCCCCCGGGTCGAACTAAGTTCCAGCTTCTATGCCGAGGTCATTTGGCGAACGAGCAGCTTGCACCATTTTGTCTCCGAGTGCCAGGCGGCCCCTACTGCTGGCGGCGCAGTAGCCCGGGCGGGGGCGACGGCGGCGGCGTCGGCGTAGTAGCTCAGGCGGCGGCGACGGCGGCGGCGGCGGCGGGGGCGGGGGCGGGGGCGGCGGGGGCGGGGGCGGGGGCGGGGGCGGGGGCTACAGTCGACCAGCGACAGACGACATCGGAACGTGGACCTAGCGACCTACGAGCAGGGCGACGACCAAGGCCCGAGGCCGGGATGCATGACGAGCTAAGGGATGGAGAGTGCGACCCGAGGACGGAAACTGCAAGAAATAACTGCGGTGTCTGAGCTTCGGCCCTGCCAGGCCTTTACAAAACATGACAAAACAAAACACATGGGCGACCCCATACAATATCTCCCTCGGCAGATCTTAACTTCAAGCCTGAGCCTATCGGAGAGCAATGTTGGAAATGAGGCCCTTTGCTGGTCCCAGTCGGGTCCAAACGATTTTGTTCTCTTTTACAAATTTATACTCCGGCACCTGAAATCTCTTAAATTTCCAGACTGTGTAATGAAAAACTGTTATTATTACGCCTAAAACATGCAGCTATAGCATTGAGAGAACACATTTTATCAACTATCACATTTAGTAGGCCAAACATATGATTTTCCTGTTGAGTGTTCTAAAAGCTGGCCGGTTCTCCGGACAGATTTTATTCTCCGGGACCAGGACCAAAATTCACAATTCCAACATTGTCGGAGAGTCAGTCACCCATTAGTAAATCCTTTGGTGAATATATGCCGCTGATGATCTCATCTGACACGTCATCCGCCATCAACACAGAGCACACTGTCCGATCAACCCCATCCCGTCCGATTCAACATTCAACCCGATGCATCATTCGCTCGATACGGATAATCACTGCTGCTTTCAATCCTCTCCACCACAGGAATAAATCACCCCCACCATCGTCATCGGTGCCATCGCTTCCACCGCTTCCATCGTCTCCATCGCGCGCCTCTCTCCACCGCGGCCGCACCCTTTCACAGCGGCGTCCGTGACAGGTCGCAGTGGGCCGGCTAATCGATGTGGCTCCTCTGAGCCGCCGGTAGCGTGGCACGACGCCCACCCGCCGGCTGACCTTGCATCGCCCCGGGGGATACGTCATCGGGGCGAGCGGGACAGAGGTGGGGCTCCGGGGCTCGGCGACTGAGGCGGCGGTGAGGATGTCGGGTGAGAAGGAAGGGTGAGAGATAAGGAAGGGGGAGAGGGAAAGAGAGGGAGAGGGAGAGAGATATGGGAGGGAGGGAAGAATGAAAGGGAGAGAGAGAGAGAGAGAGAGAGAGAGAGAGAGAGAGAGAGAGAAGAGAGAAGAGAGAAGAGAGAAGAGAGAAGAGAGAAGAGAGAAGAGAGAAGAGAGAAGAGAGAAGAGAGAAGAGAGAAGAGAGAAGAGAGAAGAGAGAAGAGAGAAGAGAGAAGAGAGAAGAGAGAGAGAGAGAGAGAGAGAGAGAGAGGGGGGGGCAGTGAGCAGGAGACAGACAAGATAGAAGATGCAGGATAGGAAAAGTATGCGAAAAGAAAGGTGGAGAGATCGTGAGTGAGTGGGGACAAGAGAAAATAAAAGTGGGACAATCATGGACAAAGGTAGAAAAATAGACAAAAAGAAAATAAGAGAGGAGAATGGAGGAAAGAGGAGGAGAGCAGAGTAGAGCAAAGCAGAGCAAAGGAGAGAAACAGAGCCTATGAGGCGCGGGTCGATCCGATGGAGATCGGGGGACCACGGGGAGGGCGGCGGTAACGGTACCAGACGGTAGCGGAGCCGCTCGCTCGCTCAGCCGACGGCCCACGGAAGGCCGGCGTCCGGCCGACGCGCGCGGCGCCGCGACCGGAGGTTCCGTTACCGGCCTGTGTTCACGGATGACGGCCTTCACCGCCGCGCCACCAACGGCCACCGGCCCAGCTGAGCGGAGAGGATACGTCGGACCGCCAACGGCCGTTTACTTTGAGCTGGTCTTGGTATGCCACCATGTCAGGTGACAAGGTGGTGTTGCGAGCTGGCAAGAGCGAGATCGCTGGACGTGATAGGTGATGAGTGATGTGATAGGTGACTGGAGGGCTGAGTGATGAATCATGCAAAATGTAGACCGCAGAGGCAAGATGGGCGCAATAAGACGCCACGGATGGCTAAGATGCATAGGGGCGGTACGCAGGCAGAGCGGCCACAGGTGGACAGATATACGGGCCTCTGCACAGCTGACCAAACAAACCAGTCTCATACCAGTCAGAGGTCCTCCCCGCGGAGAGCATCCCCGTGACGTCACCAGCACCAGGGCACGTGGCGCCTCGTGATGCAGGCTGAGTCAACGTAGTTGATGGTACTCAATCGGCACCAACTGCATTCCCATCAACTTTCGGCTGCATACTCTGCGTCGTACGAGCTCCAGGTGCCCGCCAGCTGCTGCCGGTTGGCTCTTTGTTTTAATCGGTTGGTACTCTTGGCACAGAGCGCGGCCACGTGATTGGCACTCACCGCCTATCGTCACTCTTTCCTCCTCCTCCTCCCCCTCTCTCCAGCACACGTGCAGCGGTGGGGTGCAGACCGAAACCCAACCTGCCCAGTCAGCGAAAGTTGTGCACTGCTTCTCGGTTCCTTCTTACTCTGCGACGGTTACAAGCGTGTCACCGAGAGCTGCACCAGATAATTCGGCGACCGGGCCGGGCCGGCCGCGTCAGAAACCGATTATTCAGCGCTCGCTGTTTATGAATGAGGCTCAGAGGAGAACCCGTGACACACGGCACGTGGGAAAGGCTGGGGACCTTCGGTCTGGGGTGGTCCGGGGTACTGATGCAATCATGTGGAGATCACACGGATGGATCAGAGGACGAAGCATAAATGCAACATAACCAGATTCATTCTGGTGTCATCAAAGTGACCATCTGACATCAGCCATTTCAGCAGCTACCACCCTACCTTTATTCTACCTACTCACGGACCAACTACCAAAAGGCGTCGGTACTCCCGTCTCCCACCCTCATGAGCCTCATCCGTATCCTCTCAGCCGTTCCGCTGAGTTCAGTACCACTCCGGCCGACGTTGGGCCTCAGCGGCGCCGGTCAGCACCACGCCGCGCCGACCGTCGAGTGGTCACACGCTACCGCCGCCGGCATGACAGCGCAGTCCGCGTCTGTGAGCCGTCATGGCAACCCAGCCGGCCGCCAGTCATCGACCAGAGCGGCCGCAGCAGCTCGCTCTCGCGTCCAGGAAGCTCGCGGACGGACAGAATGTGGACGAGCTGAGCTCTAGGACAGATAAAGTGTGGAAGAAATGACTGGCCGGCAGGGGATGACGTCTGCCGAAGGGCTGCGATGGAGGCGATGGAGAAGTGGCCGACTCAGCTACTTCATTTGCATCTTCCATCTCTGTCATATTTCTCTGCCGTCTCTACCACAATCTCTGTCGCCTCTTTCACCTCTATTACACTTCTCTGCCGTCTCTGTTACACCTGTCAGGCACCTTGCTATCCCTGCCGCCTCTGTGACGCCTCTGTGACAGCCTTTGTGATCTCCTCTGTCATTTATCCCACAACTGTCACACGATTCTCTATTCTCCACCACCACTGCCGCTCCGAGACGTCGAGGCGGGCTGAGAGGGGAGGGGAGGAGGCGTCATCAGGCACGCACCACAGTACAGCCCGGCACGCACCACAGGTCAGGGCGTCGTCCGAGCCACAGCGAAAAACACACGCCATCGAGACGCGGCAATGATACACCAGCACGAGACTATCTATTCAATTACATCATGACTGATGCACTGAACTGGCCCGCAGCAAGGTCGTATGAAAATAGACCAGTAGAGCCAGCCTTAAATCAATGCCACAGCTGGTTAGAACGGTCCCTCTTTTACCGAGCTCGGACAATAATCCTGGGCAGTGCCGGGCCGAACGGTTGCGCTGAACAGAATGGACCGGACGGTGATGAGCGGTAGTGTTCGGACGGCGTGCCGGCGAACCAATCACGGGCAGGTCACATGGCTCGCCCGCCACTGCGGTCAAACACATCGACAACCCATCCAGAACTGCCGGTACGACCTTAAAACTCGCCTTGAATTTCGCGAACGTTACAGAGGCGTACCCATGCGTCATCATGAGTCTGTGAAAGAAATGTCTGACATCATCGGGGGCCACTCTCGGTCCGAGACCTTACAGGCGTTGCAAACGACAAGACCAACAGACCGGCCATAGAGGCGAACTCCCGGCGAGAAGGTGCGACTGACACTGGGGCTCAAAGTCCTGTGTACACGGCTGACAGCGACCAGCGGACCATTATCGGCAGCTGGCGCGCCGCCCGCGTCCCAACAGGTCCGGCCACCGTGATAAGCTCGACGGGATCGGGCGGGCCACGTCATCGCGGCACGGAATCACAGGAATGGCCGGTAGACAGCGGCGGGCCTGTGATGCCGCGGAGAGCCGGGTACGGTACAGAGGGCTGGCGTCTGGCAGTCGCGCAGAATAGGTCATGGAACAGACCGCCAGATAGCCGGAAACACAGGAGGGCAGACCGCCAGACAGCCACACAGAACAGCTCATGGCACACAGGACAGACAAGTTGTGTCGTCATTGGTCTGCCCCTCCCCCACCGAGGTTGAGAAAGGCTTCGGTTGAGAGGTGCGGGCCAAAGTCTAGCTGAGTCATAACACACAGAAGTTACTCAGACTTACGAAACTGATAGCAATTGACCCCTGCCGAGTGGCGTGCGACTTTCACTGGTTTCCGCCAAAGTACGGCAATGTCGCAGTTGGCTGAGTGTGGCCTAACTCCGTTCACCTTTGGACATGACCCAGAAGCCTTCCACTCTCCGCGAAACCTCTCAGCGTTCGTGCACGTCAGCTCTGCAGATAAAACCGCAAGTGCATCACCGCAGCTTCAGGAAGCGAGGTTTCTTGGACCCAAAATCACGGAATGCCACTCCGACCCATGTTGCAATCAGCTGACTCATTTAAACAACCAATCCAAAGAAATTGAAGCAAGTGGCTGCAAGCAAGCACACCAACAGGCATCCCAACAGGAAATTCTTGCAGAACTGCCGTCCCGTCGTCCCATGCAGAACATTTTACACCGTCGACTGGAACCCGGCTACGGTCTGTCCAGTTTTAGCACCGTGTAACTGCCACTTTGGTGAGCCATAGTCCGTGTCTTTTGACACGAACTGCCCACGGCGTCTCATTTGAGCCACGTTTGGCTCCGGGACAGCAGGCGTGACACGACATAATTCTGGCGATTGAATTCCTTCGAAACGTCAACCACACCTGAGTCGGGGTCACCTGACCTGACCCGAAAAAAAGACCGAAAGGCCGTCGGTCAAAAAGGACCAGCCAGCAAACTGTGAATATGCATTGAGACTAGGACAAGACCTTCAGTCAGACGAAAATACGCTGGATAGCTCAGGGAGTCAGGCTTGTTGGTCAAAGTGCGGGGTTGGAAAAGCTTGTTATTATTAGTCGAAGGACCCAGAACCAAACTAAGCTGCGCCTTGGTTGACGTAACGAAAATCCCCCCTATCACAACACCACATCTATACCAAAGTTCAACGAAGATGCCAAGCATTCGTCTGAATATTGTCCGTCATTAAAATACATTGCTCACCTACTCTTCTCCACACCAAGGCACCAGACAATACCGTAGCAGCCTACGTAATGCACACAATACCCCACGAGCCGGATATGCCGGCCGCCCGGCGCCGCCGCCCCCTCCGCGTCAGCTGGGGGCGGGCGGCAGCCGCCGGGGTCACTGACCATTGTGTGAGGTCACTCCATGTCCGTTCTCCGGCCAGTACCGTCCGGTGCCGCTCTGCTCCGCTGCGACACCCGCGTCAGCACCGACAGCAGCGTCGGCGCGGTACTCGTTCACCGCACTCACTTCCACCGAGCACGGCATCGCATCGGGCTCCGCCACCGACAGCACTCCACCTCCGACTGACGACAGCGGCGGCCGGCCGCGCTACCGCAGCGCAGCGCGACCGGGGAGAAACCAGTGGAAGCCGCCACTCGGAAGAGGCGCACTTCGACATGATGCAAGCGGAACCGGTGATAATGAGAGAGATGACGCATAACCAGCGGATGTGAGCGATTCGTGCCAATCAGTGCAGGTACGAATACATTAAACCTTGAATGAAAGCCGAAAGGGAATAGCAAAAGTCCCTCTGATGAACGAATAAAGATGGTCCTAAAGCATGTGTATGTGCTTCCTTCAGAACTACTCCACGTGACAAATTTCCAACTATCTGCATCACTTCATGACACACCTCATTTGACAACGCCATGTGCATGGAGGACCTCTAAAAGCACAGCCAATAATGCCACCCTCCTTCACCACTATCAGCCCCTGCCACACCTTCCCGATGCAGACAGCTCACGGAGGAGCAGTGGCACGCCACCCGTCCTCCGATCACCGTCACCTGGGTCAGCCAGCCGGCCGGCCGGGCGCCGCGCCAGGCCCGGCCGATGACGGCGCCGCTTCCGGTCAGCGGGTGGCGTGCAACGCCGGACCGACGGAGCGCAGCGATCGCGAAGGTCGGCCGGGGCACGGCGTCGTGCCAGCCGCGCCGGCGCCGACGGGGCGGGACCGGCAGCGCGACCGCACCTGGAGCGAGGTGACGACGGACGGAAGGAACCGGACGACAGACGCGCGGTGGGCGGGCAGCGGCAGACGCAGGAAGAGGGCCGATGGACCCACGTGCGCGGACAAACGAAGGTCAGGTGTCGACGGACGATCAAGAGTCACGGATGGACGCTGGATACTGACGAAAAACAGACGAAGAAGAGGAGTGTGGAAACTTCTCTGTCAAGTGTTCACCACACGAGCGCCCAAAGCGTGATGTTCAATAATCACAAGGACACTTCTGAGGCCGAGTGTTGCGCTCTGTCCCGAGAAGAAAGCACGTCGAGAACGGAAAACACGCGTGGGCCTTGGAGGCGAGGTCAATAAAGTCACGAGAGGTCGAATGTCAAAAAGAAGCGACGGCGCGAGAAACTTCAAGTCATGCAATCCGGTTATTCCAACACACCAACTTGACAGTAGGGGAGAGTGGGGTAATTTGGCCGCTTTTTTTAGAAAACGATGTAACTAAAAATCGACGACACATTTCTGCATTTTCTGAACGCTGACAGGTGTGGCATACATTTTACTTTCTTGGACAGTAAACTTAAAATGATAGAGTAACTACTTATATTGAAATTGTGACGTATTACAAAGGTCTGCAAAGCGGCCAAATTGCCCCACTAGCAGGGTTATTTGGCCGGGGGTGTGGGGCAATTTGGCCGGTGTTAGTTTGAGGCCATGATTTTTGTTATAGGCGAGTCAGCTTCACATTCAGCAATGACGCGTGTCTTACGACGCACTTGAAGCATTTTGGAGGTTGACTCAGCCGTCACAGGGGTCGAAAATAGTCAAAATAACGGCTCTAGATGCGATGACAGTTTTTTACGAAAAGCTTTTGAAGTAATCAAGCTAGGCCAAAACTAAAAGTACCATCGTAATTCTCTCGTCATTCCGCATCGAAACATGTATGTGTTGACCTCGAGAGGTCAAGGTCAAAGGTTGGCTTCAGGTCACGTTACCTCAGGTCGCTTGACCTCAAGGTTACGTGAGTTCAAGGTCATCATGTATATCATTCGATGCGCCTTGACGAGCTGAACACAATGATACCACTTGCGCGGCTGTATCTTTTTTCTGTAAGTATTTATCAGCAAAAAAGCGTTAGGTAACCTTTGATGACGTCACATGCCCTTACAGCTGTCCAGTAGGAAATGTGGCATCAAGGTAGTCAAAGTTGGTCATGAAATATGTCCTTTATGGTATAATTGACCATGACAACTCGGCCGTCCCAGCATAGTGACTCTGAGCGCACCGGCCAAGTTGCCCCGCTAGTCCCGGCCAAATAACCCCACATTGCCATTCTGAAATTTTTTGTCTATAAAGTCGTCATGGCTGTACAGAACTAGATGAAATTGCTCTTGGAACCGCTGAACACCCTCAAAAATGGCGCTATAATGTTGGAATTCGCTTGCAACCCAAATACTACATGTTATACAAATTTTTAAACGGAAGTAAAAGTTACCATTTTCTAACGAAATTCACCTTTTATTAATTTTGAATAAAACTAAGAGGGGGAAAGTTTCGACATTTGTTCTCGAGTTAGTTCTGCCGACGACAAATGAATAGAGACTAAAGTTATTTCATTCACTTTTATCAGCTTTCGTACAGGTGGGGGCGGCCAATTTACACCACCGGCCAAATTACCCCACTCTCCCCTAACTAGTCACAGATTGTCAATCAACTGTGATACCAATACCAGGGACATCTCAATGTTACCACTTCTTTCAGAATATATTCCGTGCCAATATCTTCATCCCAAACAGCAGCAGTAAACTCCAGTAGTGAGAACAGTGATGATACTTCAGCAGTTCATAGCAGCAGACCCTAGCAATAAAGGGCAGTAGTAGACCCCAAGAGTGAGAAGCAGCAAATATAGGCCCCAGCAGCAGACAAAAGTGGCAAACCCCAGCTGCAATGAAACAGTAAAAGAAGCTGGATAGGTCCTCTGAAGTAAATATCAGCAAAGACCCTGGTAATAAACATCCGCAAGGCGCAAAGACACTGGTGGTTGACAACAGCAGAAAACCCTGCCAATTGCCAGTGAGCACTAACAATACATGGTTGGTGCCCAACACAGTAGAACAATGTAATGTAGATTTGAATTGCAGAGAACAACAGCAAGAGATACCGGCAAAAATAAACTCTAGCAGTCCACAGAACAGAAGACCCTTGTAGCAGCCCACAACTGAGGGATGAGGCAGCCAGTTGTCCAGTGTGTTACACTAAGCTGCCGTGCAGAGGCAAAAACTACTATGTTGGGTCAGAGGTTGGGCGACCCAACACAGTAGTAGTGGTATTTGCTTTTGCACGGCAGAAAGCAGCCTGATAAATTGAATGGTTTCACCTGTACTTATCCATGACACATTATGTAGCCATTGTCCACCACAACAGGACTTAAACCTTATCAATCCAAATGACTTTCATGCATCCTATGCAACATAGGTAAGGAAAGTGGGATACAACAGAAAAACAGAGTGATATCACTCCATGACTTTAACAATTAACACAAATCACAACTGATAAGTGATAACTGTAGCACATATCTGATATATCCTTATCTGATTTCCATGAAAAGTATTTCAACAATTCTCATAATAGACATGAGCAAGGGCACCTTGAGGAAATGCACTGGTCAGCATAAATAAGAAGCAGCATAGGGTGCATGCCTGGATTGCAGATTAGGGCACCATTTCCATCATTAGCTGCTCTGCTTCCAGCTTCAACCAAATGTGAGGTGAACATGTTGCATGGAACTTTAAATACTCAAATACTTAGAAAAGAAATGAAACGTATCACTTCCCTCAAAGATGTTTCATTAAGTTTTATGAAAATTATGCCTATAATGATAGCACAACAATAATAAATGAGAAAGAATAAGAAGCAAAATCTTAGTTTTCACTTTGCTGTAGTAATGCAAAAGAAAAATAACTATGCATCTTATAACTAAGTTTGCTGGCTGATGTCAGCTGATTTGCTGCTTATGAAGATGAAACAACTTCATTCCTGTTTGTGTTTAACAGAAAATTCCTGGATAAGAACTGCAAATTTGCTCTAACCCTAAAGCATCTCAAATAAGTAAAATAGCTTGTAGGATTATGAAAGCCTCTGAGATTTTTAGCTCAAGGTGCATCTTACAGCTCAAGGTGTCTATTTTTGTTAAAAATCCACAGGTAAAAATTTGAATATTTCCTTTGCAATTATTGGAATAGGTTTTTTTCAAATAACTTAACAATTCTACATGCTGATACTATAATAACTAGCCGGGTCAACCCAGGGCTCAGGGCTGAGAGCACACAAAACTATAATCTATGATAAAAAATTATTATGTACAGTTATAACAAGAAATAAAATTTAAGGTTTCCTTCATGAAAAAAATAGATATTTCTTGTCGCTCAACCTGGCTTATACTGGCAAAACCAAACCACATTATTGACAGATCAAATTATCCGCAACTCGGACATACCTAGCCATTCATCAGACTGAGGAAAGAAAGAAACCCAAAAGCATCTGCTTTTAATTAAAAATATCAAATGCATTCAAAAACTAAAGAAATTGTAGCTACACATTCTAAAAGCATTACAATTAGTGGAAAATGCCATAAAAAGTAGCTAGACAAGCAAAACAAAGTGCGTCGGGATCGTCACAAATATATAACTGGTGTCCCCGGCTCCTTCAGGACAAGTAGGAGAAAAATGATGGACGCTTTGCAATATGAAAAGGTGGGTGAAAGTTTAAAGTACTTGAAAACTCCGCTTTAGGGCAAAAATCGCCGGAAACTTACCGGTGTTTTGTAGGGGATCCACGGGAGGTGCCATCAGATCAGCCATGTTTGTCAGCTTGGCAGTGCGGAATCATGAAATGTTACGGTCATATGAATTTTGAATAATTTCCCAGAACGAGCGGATACTCTTTGGTGTTATCTCTCGCAAGGCGGCTGTTAATCTCCTCAGGAATATAATTAGCCAGCTGCCGAGAAATTATCACCATCCAAACAAATAACCCAAGGGGACGCAGCGGAGGCTGCTCGCACGTTGAGCTCTTGATGCGCCTTTGAATTATTGAAAATATTACATTTGAATTCGCAATGTTTATGTTTAACCCATATTAATCATACAGTTGGTGGGATAAAATAAAATACATAAGTCTTTCGGTAAAGAATTAGCAAAATTCAGGTATGTCTTTGACACATAATTTTTATTTACCTACGGCATCTTTTTTCCATTAAATGGGTTATTCTGACGCGTTTGTGACATTTGGTTTGTTGACATTTATGTCGTTAGCTGTTGTGTATGGCTATTTGATTTGGATGCTAAGCGTTTTATTATCATTTTTTGGTACGTAGTTACAGACTGGGTGCATTTTTCATGATTCCATAATTACGGAGTAGGTGGATAGACGAATACTAAGGCTTAAGGAAACTCAAACTCAAACTTGACTACCTAAGTCAAGGATCTTGACTTAGGTAGTCAATTTTGCTCTTAGTTGTGCTCTTTTCTTCAGTGGCAATTTTACTTTTTCCCTAGTTATGTTTTTTTGCTTGGCTATTATTTGATGTCAGACCCTAATGTGTTTTGTTTAATCACTGGGGCTTATTTACAGAGCATACAAGTCATATGAGGCTGCTGCACTGTATGAAGCTGCAACAAGCTTTCATGCTAAACTTGAACTTGAACTGAAATCATGATCTCTGAGCTACCAATTGAGCTGCAGGAGAAGATTGTTGGCTACCTGCAGGGGCTTGACCTAGTGGTGGCTGGTGAGGTATGTGAGCTGTGGCACCAGCTCGCCTCCACCTTCTGCCGACACGCAGTTCAGGATGAAGTACCTGATGATGTCCTGGAGGAGCTGCGCGCCGAACTGGTGCCAGTCGCAGTGGAGGGCGAGCTGGACACTGAGAGTGCCGACCACCGCTGGCTGGAGCTGTACCACCGTTGGCTGCAGTCGCAGCTGCGCTCCCAGGTGCCGTGGCGCGTCACCTACACGCACAACTTCCCGTTCACGGTGCAGGCACTGCTGGGCGACGGCAGGCGGCTGTTCGTGGCCGACTCGGAGGGCGTGCTGACCGTGCTGGAGCGCGGCGCGCGCGACGCCCAGCAGCACCGGCTCTACCTGCACGACGGCCACATCAACCAGCTGGCGGCCGTGTGGCAGCACCGGCTGCTGGTCGTCACCGGCGCCGACACGCACTTCATCCGCGCCGGCGCGCAGCCGCGCCTGCTCATGTGCACGGAGAGTATGACTGGCCAGCGGCGCGTCAGCGTGCACCGCGACCAGCTGGCGGCGCTCAAGGACGTCTACCAGCGCACCTGCATCACCGTGTACCGGGTGAGCGCCGACGAGCGCTGGGCGCGCCTGCAGCCGCTCTATGACGTGCGCTGCGCGGACGCCGCCTTCCAGTGGAGTCTGTGGGCGGGTCGGTTGATCTGCTTCCTGCGTACCGGCGAGCTGTGTGTGTGGGACCAGGCGCGCGCCGCCTGGAGTAGCCACCCGGAGATGTACAGCGAGCTGCGCTACGAGAATCCCGCCTGGGTGGTGCGTGACACAGTGCTCTGCTCGACGCTGATGCAGCGTCAGATGATGGGCTACTGGCACTTGGACCGGGGGCTGACCTACTGGCTGCAGGGCCGCGTCGACCAGCCGCTGACCCGCGTCCAGCCGGCTCTCGGGGAGAACATCCTGTGTCTGTGTGCGCGTCGCTCGCTGGTCGTCGCCGGCACGCAGTCCGGCAAGTTGCTGTTCTTCCACTCTGGGGTGCGGGGCGGCCGGGACCCGCTGGTGAAGAGCCGGCAGACCGCCGAGCCGGACACCCACTCCGATGTGAACCTCACAACGCCCGTGTGTGTCATCGAGCTGGGGTTCAACTCCATCGAGCGCATCGCGTTGGGCTTCTCCGACCGAGTGCTGCATGTGTTCGTCAAGTCGAGAAAGAACATGGTCGAGTATATTGAGGTAGCAATGCGGCCAGAGCTGCTGAGGCATAGCTAGTGGGAGTGGCGAAACTTCAGACCGGACTGGCGAGTACAGGTTACCTCTGGACGAGTTACGTGCTGTGGGGAAGGCGAGGGATAATGTGGGTGACACACTGGTTCTGAGAATCAGACGTGCGTGATGTGATAACTGATAAGTGCCAGGTATTGTGTGAAGCTGCTTTGACGGAGGTGGTTTATATCACATATGGCGAAGCTGTCGAAGTGTCCCAGAAAATCCTGTCTTGGATTGTTGTCTTTCTGCGTGGAATTTTATGTGATGGATGCTGTATAATATGCGCTGCTGGTCAGTCGGGTGTGATGGTCAATAGCTGTGGGCTGTGCTTTATCGACTCACGTGGGACTCGTATGGTTAACTGGATTGTCCTGAGGGAAAAACCAAGTCGATTATTGTCCCTATGCGACTGTTCGCTGCTTGATATATTGTCTAATGATTTCTTTTACCGTCCCGGAAAAGTTTGCTGGGTGTCTGCGTTGGTCGGGAGTGATTACTTAGTTGTGTAACTGAATCAGTTTGGAATGAGTCTTTATTTGAGTTGTGCATCCGTCAATATGGCTTTTTGTATCCAGTTTATTAGTCATCGTAACGATGATAATACAAATGCGTTGGGTTTCACGAAGGTTCTTACGGTGGTTGTATCAGAAACTTCACTCAATTCATGCCGCCTTTCCCAGACATAGAAATGATCCAGCTTTTGTGTTCCACTGTCACATGAGGTCTGTTTCGCAGCTGTTTCATAACTGGTTCTGGCTCCTAGCCCCGTGCTCCTTTGATATACCCGCTTTTTTTTCGCACAGTGCACAGTTGGCGCCGGTCTATCGGCTGCCACTGCGTGTGAGGGACAGCAGGTGATATGCAGCTGTGCTCTATCCTCCGCCTGAGATTGGGCGTCACGTCAGCTTCACAAGCTCGCCACAGCGCACGGGATTGACGCCTCTATGTATGTGAGTAACAACTAACATTTCTCCGTTGCAAACGGACCCGCGCTTGGTACGGTGCTTTAGGTATATGCAGTCAGACGCTTTGTTAGGTGACGTTGAAAACGAACAATAGTTTTGAGCTACTGAGGAAGTGTTGCCATTCGCAATGTTAATCATTTCAAATGGAACAACCTGGTGAGGCACATTAAGCAGTAAGCATTCCAGTTCAGTACCTATCTATGCGGTTTTCAGTCACCGAATTATTTGCCTGGTATTGCCAGGCCGTTGCTGGCGGAAGCAGCGCCACCTACCTAACCTACCTTATAATTTTCTCCGCTAGGTGTACTATAAAGGTGAGCTAGTTTTGGAGCTAGTTTGTGAGGTCGCTTTGGTTGTTCCTTGCCTCGCGAGTCGTGACCAGCCTCATCAGTTTGGCTGATAATACGATCTAGATTCGCATTGTAAGATAGCTACATAATCTTTAAGAAAAGTTCAAACCCCTAAGGCTGCATAAGTGGGTGTGGATCATTGATGCTCTCTTGCCTTCTCGCCGCACCTCGTGGTTTTTCTTATTTGCTGTCTTGCTGCTTTTCTCCGTTAAAGACTTTCTCCAACAATGCCCAAAAGCGGTTGTCTGTCTTAGATACCTATCGTACTCATGATGCGTAAAACTTCGCAAGTGCTGCTTCTTTGACACTTCTTGTCGGTACCTACCTAGGTAGCCGTTGTCCGTGATTGTGTGTAAACTACGCTTTTCAAGAACGATATGCCTACGCCCTTTGCTGAATGCTTGAGGCTCCATAAAATTGCTTCAAATTTTAACTTTCATACAGCTATGATTCTCTTCTCGAGCTATGTCCGTACCGGGCCCAAGTGTCTCCTTCAATCGATGATTGTGCCCCTGGTCTCCCGCAAAACGCTCAAAGGCCCTGATCTCTTACCGATGTTTCGCTATTGCAAAAAAGGATGGCGAAAAAGATACACCAACATTCACGCTATCACTAACACCACAGGTATAAAACAAGCCCGTAAACAAACACTCTCACGGCACCGCTTGTGCTCACAATCAGCTCCAGCCAACGTGCTCATCAGTTCTATCGAACTCTAATTGCCTTGGGCCTAATACGACGCCAGCTGGTGACACACGCTACGAGAACAGCTACACATACTGGCACTGTGTCGTGTCTCACACTACGCGTATCACATATCTGAGATGTTCTCCATCTGACCTTACGGGCTCAGCCCCGGCGACTCACTAGGGTGCCTGCCCAGACCAATGTCTCCCCCTATATCCTATCATCCTCCCGGCTCTGAAATGGCCTAATTGGACCGAAAGGGCCTAACCCAACAAAACAAACAAACAAACCATCTGACCGCCGGACACTGCACGTCATCACGTATGACGTCATCAATTCCTTCACAATATCAGCCGTCTGCAGCCAAGCCCAACAAGCACACACATTGCATTTCATGCATGCGCGGTGGTGGTGCGGTGCAACAATTATGACATTCGCCAAGCCGTATATCCAAAAGCAAAACGCATCCCACTCTGATATCCCACGTCGTTCGCTTGTCTTTGGTCAGGTGACGTCACATGTAGTGCGTGATGTCACACGAGTGAAATGGGACCAGCAAAACCCGTCCGCGAGACGGTCCAATGCCTTATCAAAACCGAGAGCTTAAACGATGGCTTACACCATACCACCAGCCTACATACTCATTACTCAAGCATGACCGCTGTCACACATCAATTAAATGCCGAGATACCTTGCCTGAAGAAGTGTAGCCATTTGACTAGACCCGTCCACATTCGCCCTTCCCTTGCTTCTGGTAAATGCCTAGTTGTAGCCCGATTTAGCCTCAATCACTATAAAAAAAATGTCCGCTTCGTGTGATGAAGTGTACGGACACTAAAGAATAAAGCTACGCCAGTCCTTTCCTCAGTGACAGGCGTAACCCGTGACGGGGACCTTATTCTCCTCCATAAACAGAATCCAGACTGGTTATAAGGACTCGTGGTAACTTTTTGGGCACGAGTCGGTTTTAGGAGCCACCGAGCCATCCCAGGCTGATGAGATGTCTGTAACTCGGTGGATCTGGCGCGGGATCCAGCCTATCATCCTGACATTGGCTGCCTCAGTTGATACTTTGCTCGAATGAGATGAGACCAAGGTAGCACAGCATCAAACACATCCACCAAGCCCGTGACGACCCACCAAACGAAAACACACACGTAACATGTCGCTGTCCTCATTTCAGACGATGTAAACTGAGGAAATGATCATACAAATGGTAGAAGGGACATGAAACCATACGAAGTTATAGGTTGACTGTATGCTTTACGTTGATCGTGTGCTCACATAATTCTCCCACAATGTTTTAGCTCGTCGCAGCAATCGCACACCACTGATGCATCTCTTTCCTTTCGTCACTGAATCGTCACTAAAAGATAATTTGATGTCACTGTGGTATCAGCTGCCATTTGATCACTTCACTTTCATCTAAGTCACACGACTACTGTCAACCCAAAACGTTTCTATATGTCCAGTATGACTTCACTACGTCACCAGGGTTCCGTCGTAACGGTACCAGAGTTCTGCACTAGGACCGTGACGCAACCAAGAGTTCCATTTTCACGTCACCGGAGTTCCATTTCATCGTCACTAGAGTTCCATCACGATACCACTGGAGATCCGTCGTGACGTCAGTGCCGCTCTGCGTCCCTATGACGTCACTATAGGGCCGTTCTGACGTCGTAGACGATGGTCGGCTCCTGCCCCGAGCGGCTGGGGTAGTGGGTGCGCGCGCGTGCGATCACAGAGGCAGCGTCGTTGCCCATCCGGTTCCGCTGCTTGTGGCTGAAGCTCAGCTGTGGGACAGATGGACAGGTGTCAGATACATACAGTTGTCAGATGCCCATTGCGTTAGATAATCACACACACGTTCAGGGCGTGAATCAGATGCACCTAACACAGTCGGTCTGCTGAGCTGTCACACCGTGTCATATATTGTCAGATGTCAGATCTTTATGATATGCTGTACTCGGTAGACTGACGAGTAATGCTATGTCCTTAAATTGCTTTCCCTCGTGAGAAAGAATACGTGCTGGGCGTTAGTTGATTGATGATTCATTGGGTTTCCTTTCCTTGTTACAGAGACTACCTGTCCGTGCATCATGACCTCGAGTTTACCGGAAGAAATTCCAGGGAATAATGGCCATATACATACGTTCAAATTAGTTACAATGCCGCTGATTGTTGACAATCGAGTGTGAAAGATGTAGGGCGTTCATCAATTATCAGGTACACCTATATGCAAAGCACGACTACAAAATGATACAGAATGGACAAGAATAACCGCAACAGAGAGCTGAGTACGACGCGGCCGCTCAGTCCTTCCAAACACGATACATATAAAATACCCTAAATAATGGGTACAGTGATGCAACCGATTCTCTATGGTTTTGTTCGCAATAACGAACAATTTTCCTCCTACCGTGCAGTGTGCAGTTCTTTGTAATCACATCGAGCACGGAATAATCTGGACTAACAAAGTTAAAAGGCCGACCGCTCCGGTAAGTTTCCTCTAATTGTTAGCGGAGGCTAACTTTAGGATGAGTTTGCAATTGCGCATCACATGTGCACGTAACCTCATTACGCATTTATCTTGGGACCACACCGTCTTCACACGCTATTAACTCATAATGGAAGCGGGATGATGTTCCCATACACCGACGGCATGAAGGAAATATTTCACAAGTTTTGTCCCTGCAAACGCAGCAGGCATGAACCGACTTCTCATTGCACGACATTATTGGTTAGTATCCCAGTTGGCCCGCAGCCTAAGAGACCTTTCTACCGGTCGGTGGCTCCCCAATGCCCGTATTTACCGGGTGTTGGCTGGAGTCCTGCAGTTTGCCCTTGTTCTTGTTCCTCATCCAGGAGGGCAGACTGCGGGTCCTCATTTCCTCGTCCAGCAGCATGAGATCCACTCGGTCTGGACTCACTTCTCCTGTAAAAAACAAACGGCCGTTTGGTATGTGAGGCTAAGCACGTTCGGTGCGTTGTCTCAGCAGTCACGTCTAGTGTAAAACGAACGTTAACCCGCGCCCTGCTGGGGGGGGGGGTGTTTGAACACCCCCCCTTGTGGTTTTTCGCGAATATCTCAAAAACGGCGGCGCGGAGCGCCGCCGTTTTTGGTACACCTTATCATACATCAATTCTACACATGTTGTGAAAATTTCAGACCAAGGTCATTCAAGGTCAAGTCACCAGGTCACTTGAAGTGACCTCACCTCATAAAAAGTTTCAATGTCTGTCATAGCTACACCGAGTGACCGATCGCTTTGAAACTTTCAGCGATTGCTAAGAGCAATAGCATGTACAAAATGTATATCTCAGAATTTTGATATCGATGACCTAAGGTCAGGTCAATTTTGCGACCTCCCCATTATAAGTCAATGGGAGAAAATTGAAATGCGCCTCTTTTGGACGAAAGACATTATAAACACTCCCAAACACTGAATTACAGGTGGTTTAGACACACTGAACATGTAAATGGTGTCCGTGACCCCTGTTTATGCCCTGAGGTCATCTTAGGTCACGAATGGTATCTAACAGTTTTTCGCAAATAACTTTTGATAGAGGCATGCTAGAGCGATGAAAACGCCTTAGATGTGTTCAGCTCGACGATACGGATCGACTGATATGCAACATGACCCTTTCCGGTCAGGTCATGACCTTGACCTGAGGTCAAATTTTCAAGTTGACCTTTCAAGGTCAAGTTATAGTTCATTCGATGCGTATTGACGAGAGGAACACGATGCCGGTAAAAGTAAGCTCGTACAAGGCTTGGGTCAAAAGTTATTGCAGAAAAACTGTTTCCGAAAAAATCGGCTATTTTTGCAGTTTTGGCCCCCTGCAGGCAAAACCGTTGACGTTAGGTCAAATCTGAGAAAATTATTCAGAAAGGGCGTTAATAGGGCTATCGAATGCGCTTTTCCGCGGCGCTGTAGCTCTATTGGTTCCCGAGTTATGCGTTGGCTTCTTGGAAATTGTCGACATTCGACTGGAAATCGGCGAAATTTTGCCTTCAATGACCTCTGGTGACCTGACCTTTGACCTGACCAAAAAATTGACCGAAATGATTTCCTCTTTATTTTTGACGCTCTTTCGAACGCCGCTTTCCGCGTATCGCTACGTGGCCCAGGAGCCGAGTTAGAAGGGGGGGTGTTCAAACACCCCCCCCCCCCCAGCAGGGCGTGGAAATCCAGGACCCCCAGCCGGGCGCGGGTTAAGAAGGACAAAATTGAAAGCTCTATTCGTTTCGGCCTCACGAATCACCAGATACGCTTATCGACTCGGGTCCGGTCTGACTTATTTGAGCGTCGGCCGAGTCTAACGTCCCCGCTGAGCCACTGCGACTCGCCACCAAAGTTACTGACGACAGCGTCAGACCCGACATAAATGTCACTGATCGGCGACCGCCGGCTCGTAGGGCTGTTAGCGTCGCCCCGTATCTCAATCGGCTAGCTCGCTGCGCCAAAGGAAAGGAACGGCTTATCGGTCATGGCCACATCGAAGGGCAATGTTGTCAATTTGAAGTCCATCGGCCCCAGTGAATGGGACCGTCTTAGAAATGATGGCCTCCATTTCCCGCTTTCTGATGGCTTCTCTCCCCCCCCCCTCTCTCTCTCTCTCTCTCTCTCTCTCTCTCTCTCTCTCTCTCTCTCTCTCTCTCTCTCTCTCTCTCCCTCCCTTCCTCCGTTCTCCTTCTCTCTCCTCTCACCAGCGCTGGGAGCACACGGCCCGACATCGGCAGCCGAGGCGGCCGCGTAGAACTGCTGCAGTCGTTTCTGTTTGGACGGCAGCGTCCGGTACGCGGCGGTCGTATCGTGCACCTCTGCCTGCGCAGAGGCGGTGGCGGAGGTGGCGGGCTCGCCCAGTGGTCTCCGTTTCTCCAGGGTCGGGCTGTATCCGGAGATGTAGACGACGTTGTCGGTCCACCGCGGGGAGTCCTTGGGCCGACCGCCGCTCGGCTCCAGAGGAGGAGGGATGTTGTGAGATTTGACCGTCAGCGGCGGCGCTGTCGGCGGCTGGAACGGCACGACAGATCTGTCACAACTCAGTCAAAACGCAGATGGTGCGGACTGAGGGAGATACAGGGACGTTTCGTAACTCGTGTGAGTGATACATGAGGACTGCGGTGTGCTAGGCGGGAAGAAAACAGTAAACGCACAGATGGAAAACGTGATTGATTGAGTCGCAGACGCCGAAAGCGCTATGCCTGCAGTCTCCACGCGAAGTGATGACCGCGGCTGAGGAGGCTTTTAGCGCCTACCTCTCACATCTGCAACGCACAAACAGATTTCCCCCTGGGCACGCCACTAAATGTGAACGGGATTTTCCTCTCGTAGGCTGTCAGTCGCGCTGACAGGCTCCGCAGCGCCGGTGAACGTCGCACAGGGGAGCAGAAAAAAGGAAGCCATCCAGCGAGGAACACGTCAAGGCCATTGCATGCCAGCTGCGCTCGAAATGTTTTGCTACTGGTCGATAATGCAATTATGAGAGCCGATATTCTCATTTCCGAGCCCAGCAAACATAATAAAAAGAGGAAAATAGATATCGTGGATAGAGTGTACCTACCTATAAATGAACTACTTTGTTATCAGCTAAATGAAGAGCAGGGCAAATTTGAGCTAGAAGCGTGCGGTCAATGACAACGGACGCAGACGGTGACCTGATAGAAGTTCGGTAGGTACACCAATCGATCTGAAAAGTCGCTATAGCCTTCATTGATGCATGCGAGTCCTGGAATGTCAAATGGAAGCCGCAATTTAGCTAAGAATATGGAATGAAGTGCTGACTGTTGAGAGCACATAGCATTTGTTAATCAGCCTTGGCAATGACATTATCGAACCAGAAAACCATGAAGTGTGCCGCACTTTTGAGAAGTCAGGTATGAGCGCATAAAGTTTCTCCGTCGTTTTTTTGTAATCATTAGTCATTGAAATTAATTACAGGGTCATTATGAAATTCAAGCCGACTGTGCTTTATGCTGAGCCTGAATGTCTTCGAAAGCGCTCCATAAAATCGGATATGTCTATAAGTAGGTAGGTAGGTAACCAACCTAATGGTTTCTAAAAGTTTTCCATGCGCAATACAGGGTGTTGCAGGTAAATTGGGACTAAGTTCATGACCTTACAAAAAATTTGCTATGCGGAGGAACATCATGGAAATTTGACACAATATAATTTCAACAATTGTTTTTCATTTGATATTGAAATTTTAATCCTAACATATCGCGCAGTCATGGAGCAGCGTCGGAGGGAAACGATTGGTGAGTTAGTTCGCGCCGGACAGAGCGCGAAGGACATAATAAGTTTAACTGGGTACCCAAAGTCTACCGTGTACCGAACTATCGCGACTGTAGGAGCTGGAGGGGATGTCGCTCGACGTTCTCACACACCTCGCAGTGACCGAAAACGGACACCAACATTCCTGAGCGGCTTGAAACGCTCGATACAGGCCAAACCGAGGACCTCGATGAACAAGCTTGCGCGTGCCCGTCACGTGAGCAAGAGCACCATCAGCAGAGCCGTGAGAGAGGACCTCGGGATGAAGTCGTTTACCAGAAAACGACGAAGCCTCCTGACCGAACCAGCAAGGGCGATGCGAAGGGAGAGGGCACCGAAGGTCCTCAATCTCCTCAAGCACCTCGGGAGTGACGTCAGGGTATTTGTCGATGAGAAAAAGTTCATCGTAGAAGAGGTCGCCAACCGCCGGAACTCGCGGGCTATCGCCTACAGCCCTGATGAAGTGCCTCCTGTGATGAAGGGCAAAAATCCGGCATCAGTGATGGTATTCGGGGCCGTCGCAAGTGATGGCCGCATAATGCCGCCCCATTTCATACCTGCTGGTGTGATGATCGACACTGACGCGTATTTGACCATCCTGAAGGAGTCTCTCATCCCCTGGATGATGAAATACTATGACCTGAGCAAAGTCATGCTGGTGCAAGACTCCGCCCCAGCACATGCTTCCCAGAGGGTGCAAGATTTCCTGAGCCAGAGGATCCCCCTTTATGTACCCAAGGACATATGGCCCTCCAACTCGCCTGACTTGAATCCATGCGACTTCTGGATGTGGGGCGTGGTAGAACAAAAGTCCAACTCGACCACTCATGCCAACGTTTCTGACCTGAAGAAGGCCATCAGGAAGGCAGTCAGCACCATTGACCAGGACGAGGCCCGGCGCGCGTGCTCCGCTTTCCGGCGCCGTCTCGAGAGGGTGCGGGACGCCGACGGCGGTCACATCGAGTGACAAGGCTGTGCGTACATGACACAATACACGTGCGAAGTTTCAACTTTCTATGTTTTCATTCACCGTATTAATAGCATGTTGAAATTAGGTCTGAAAATTCCCAATTTACCTGCAACACCCTGTACCTATCTATTGTCAATGACCGGCATGATCCGCGTGAAACATAATATTGATTCAACAAGTACCTACATTGGTTGATGAGCGTAAAGCGCATCAATACCAGCCGTATATGATGAGCGGGTGAACGCGGTCACATTTGGCCGCGCGACTGTGTTCGTTTACATTGCTATCCCTAGATGGCGCTAGTGGTAAACGCCTGCAGTTAGACTGTGCCGCAATGCCCGAGACTGGCTGGGGCGGCCCCGTGTAAGCTGCTGCGTTTCGCTTTGCTTTGTCGTAAACAAGTTCAACAGAAGTGAATTTCGATAGCTTCACATCATCAAACAAGCGCGAGGGATTAATTTTGCCTGAAGCTGTAGGTAGAGCTGTGCCAAGAAGAAGGCAAAGCGCGAGGGATTAATTTTGCCTGAAGCTGTAGGTAGAGCTGTGCCAAGAAGAAGGCATTGTGGCGGGTAAACCCCGCCACAATACTAGCGAAAAAAAACTATCATAATGCTGGTGAACATTTACGTAAGACTCTTCACATTTACTAAAGGAGAAAATGGCCCCGTGTTTCCCCACTGACCAGGTGGTGGACGGACGATACCAATATTACGCCACGCCCCGGTCCGACCATCGATCCGTCTTCATCAAACTGCGACCCGGCTGGCCGCGGACGCGCTGGGGTGTGGACATAGCGATAACCCTGCAGGTGGGTATGGTGAACAGTGTGGACGCTCGCCCCCGCGCAGCTGCGGCGTAGGCCCCTCCCCCCCGCTGGTGGGCGGGTCTGTCTCAGGAGGCTCTGTCCTCCCCGGTCCCGTACACAGGTCGTGCGATATTAGATTACACGGCGACGTCCGCGCAGAATTGCCTGTCCCGCGAGTAGCCAGGCTAATTCGGTTAGCAGATGTAACGCGATTACCGGAGAAAGTTTAGATCGTGTATCTTCCGCGCGGCTGCCAGGGATGTGCGTAGGTATTGCCGGCGGTGCGTCTTTTTTGAGCCTCTCGCGTCGCGGCGGAATTGGCTAGGGAGCTCTGTGGCAGGTGCACACGAGAGTTGGATTCCGCACTGGGAAACGGAAATAACGCCGGACAAATTTAGCAAGGAATTGCGGCAGGTCAGTATGTTCTGCATCATAAAAAGAAGTTCGCGTGCTTAGATGCCAAACATAAACATGAGTAGAATCATTGTTATGTGCTATAGATGCATCATAATTGAATTACTTTGGTCTTATCTATCGTTTAATTCGCATCCTCAAAGTAACGAACAAGTTACAGGAAATGAGTCCCAGTCCATGCTGGAAAGCCGTACTTCAGGCAAATGGAATTAGCTCCTGAGCAAACAAGTCACGATGTCGTTATCGCTGGAGCCAGCGCATTTTCACGTCCACGGCGACCGCCAGCGTCCCGCGCAACTTCGGCCCGTTAGGGCGGCTTGATGACTACTTTGGCGTCAAAGTTCTGTCTCGCCACCTAACTTGGTCTATGTCACAGTGCAAGTCGAGTGGAAACGGCCGCCGAAGGGGTTATTGTACCGATGGCACGGCACAGAGGAACAGCACGAATGCAGCGCAAAAACTTTTCAAATGGCCTGCATGGGCCTCGAGATGCTGTAAAAGTGTAAATATGCTGTTACAGCGACTGAAATTAAATTAAATGGTTCGTATAAGACGGCGTGACTGCCACCGATGCACCTAAATAACAAGCTTACTGATTTAGTGAAAAGCAAACGCTTTAAGTTTCCCAGACTAATTTTTTGACACTTCTCGCTTATAGCGGCTTTGCTAACAATGATTAGTAGCTTAGAGATAATGTTTCTTAAGCCATGTGACATGCGACATGTGATTGGTTGGCAGACTGCTCACCATCCTCATTCTTAAATTTCAAATGCTCGACTTCTGAACACGTCCGAAGCTGTACCTACGCCTACAGTATGAGTCGCCTGACATTTGCAGCAGCGCGTTGTCGTCCATCACTAACGATAACCGATGTTGAAAGCTCAGGTGGTCTCGGTCGCATCGATTTAGTGTCAGTGTTTGATTGTTTCAGCGAACCAGCCAACTTCGTTGGGTAGGTATGTGGCGCTACGGTCTAGCCGGATGCTTGAACTTCACAACGCCAAGATATCCTGTATTATGGCGTGCGAACGAGTCTGACATTGGCAGGCTAAGCTTGTAACAGCGAGTAGCCAGTGAATTTATAAGCTGTCAATCCAAGGCTCCTGTCGTTCACAACCATAAACGCCGTCTTTCGGAGTGTTTTGTTTTAACGTAGCTTTTGCCATTGTATCAGTATCATATATTTTTAATTGGGTCTCATTTAGCTCCTATATCAGCATGTCACATTCCTGACCGGATTCTAATACCCACCCCGTGGAAGAATTCTAATAAATGACTTTGACTTTGACTTTGAGTGGCGAGATGGTGCTGCTGATCTTTCCCTTCTGCTAACGCTGGTCACTGCTGATATTTACCCTCTGGTGACGCGCACGCGGGCCACTGGTAAACTTTAACTTCTGTGGACACAGTGTGCTGCTGATCATTACCTTGTGTTGCAGCGGTGTGCTGGTGACATCAGCAGCGGTCGTAGTCGGCGTCTGCGCGGGCGATGCCGGCTGGGAAGCGCGATGATAGTAGATGGGGAGGCCCGAGCCGCGGATACCCTCCGTACACAGCTTCAGGCAGCCGGAGCTGGAATAGAAGGAGCGGCCATTGGTTAGCACGCGATGTGGGACGTCGGCAATCGATTCCAATAGTCAATCAATGGTATCACCGACCTTAAGGGTCGTGGAATAGTGGTCTGTACTTATTACACGAAAATGCCTTATATGGTTTCATTTGCGCCGTATTTCAGCCGACAAAAAAAAAATCGGAAAATGTAATTATTTGTAATTGTATAGAGTATCGTAACCTACACATTTTCCGGTTCGCGGGAGGATGTGATTACGACCGACTGAATTATCTCGGCTGAATTATCTCAGCTCTCGGAATCCTTTTCTTTAATTTGGTCCGGTTCGTTTCGCTGCGTTTCCGCCGCCAGGAAATCCGTTCCGCCAGAGTCCATCGACTTCTCAGAAATCCCGGTGTCGTTACACTCCGCGGTCACTGCCGCTGACCTCCCCCTCCCCCACACGTGCCCTCGGCCGCCCACGGCCCTCGTCCGCCGTCATCACTGCTGACGGCTGCGGGGCGACGATGGTCCTTCTGTGTCGCCCAGCACGACTCCCGCGTGGGTGCTGACGCCGACATCGGCTGCACAGAGCCATTCGATCCGGGAAGGAACTCTCATACGGGAGGAAATGTCGGAAACATCCTAGTCTCCTCCACTGTCGCCATCGCTGCCGACGATGACGACAACGACGAGACAACTAAACGACGAGGATCAGTAATGCAATAACGTTTATGTCGCCACACTCACTACACTCGCCAGACAGCGCCCGCATTCGCGGACAAAGAGATGTCGACAGAAGATCAATTGACGACGATCGTCGGCGACGATGAAAATTTCCAACCGCGGAAATCGAGTAGATAATTGCGCAAAAAGTTGCCAGTGTGTTCAAACTTTCCCGAACTACGATTGCATCAAGAGCTTGGTGACATCGGCTTCCAATGCAATGTCATCGGGTAATACATTCTTAATTTTCAAAAGTTGAGCGCAACTTATACGACACAGCGAGTGAGGAAGAATGGAGGGAGATGACCTTTCCAGTCACCGACCTAACATATGTCTGTTGTGTTATCGCGGGCCTGTCGGACGACCCAGAGTGAACTCTGATGGTCCTCTGGGGTGCAATAACCCGGCACGCCACGAGCGCCAGTGGTTCATCATTTCTAGTCGGGGTACGAGGATATGCCCGAAGAACTCTGATGGAAGTCAGGTCAAAGCGAGCGAAGAAATCATGAAGATGATGCAGATTGATCCAATTTCTAATTATTAAAATCGCTAGATTCAAACCAATAGCCGGGATAATAATTATTCAAGTAATCGGGAAGGAATCATTTATTTCATTTTTCTTATAAAGAACGTTATAACATATCTAAATTTAGCTAAAACGCAATACACTTTGGAAGACAGCTTGGAAATAAGGTGCATATTTTCATCTTTTGGGGTCGCACGATGAATAATGACACCAATTTTCTAGGAAAAGACGACGTTCAAGGCACAGCCAGTATGATAAATGGTGGTCAAAACGACAGACTGGGGAGCGACCATGGGCCGTACACGGGGTTCAAATAAATTGTAGAAGCGCGGGAGCGCCCGAAATGCGTCTGGTCATGGGCGATAAGACTTATCTGAACGACGTAGGATCATCAACTGCAAGTTAAAAAACACACACAGCGTGCTAAGAAAGGAGTAGAAAGGAGTAGTGCTAAGAAAGAATAGTAAGAAAGGAGTATCTCGGCACCATCCCGCGATATTTCCACAGCCACTCCCCCTGCTACTGCTGCGTACCGGTATCACCGCCACGAGTTCTGAAGCGGGTGTGATCGATGGCTCTCGTTCTGCACTCCGCGGTAATGCGCTGCTGATTCTCCACCGCGGCACCCTCGCTGATGACAGGCGCATTGTAGGCGCGGCGCCCATTAGATGGGGCGTTTGATGCATGGGCCTTGAGGCCATCGATCTGGCGGTGAGCTCCCCTCTCCCCGCTCACCGTCTCCGCGGAGACCTTCGGTCCCCTGTCCCCCGCGGGAGTCGGAGAGCCTCCCTCCTATAATGACTCAGAGAGGCGCCCCTCTCGGCTCAGCGCAGTTTGTGTTCCTGTCACAAAACCGGAGGCGAAGCTGCTGCGATTGGCCATTTCCCGACTTCAGAATACCTCAGCTCCCCTCTAGTCTTCTCTTCGTTTCATATCGTCAATGGCCGAAAAAAAAACACTTAAGCCTCTGCCTCTTTTTATTGATCAATGACGTCCACCTATTTTTATCTGAACTGTTATTATTAGATAAGTAGGGAATAGGTTTGCATCGTTCTTAGATGGGATCATATTCACAGAGACGTTATGGACACTTCTCAAATATATACGCGACATAAGGCGCAATGGCATGAATGAATATTATAAAAAGACGTAGCGCATGAAAAATTAATCTCCTTGAAATATTTACGAGCTGTCGTGCCGCAGCCTCGGTATATTACCAATGAAATAGTTACATAAAAGTGTTGCAAGATGCTGGCGTTTAATCTGATTCGAAGCCTCGCACAAGATATTTGACTTGCTAATATCGCTGAAAATATTAAAACTTCGCTGCATATTAAGATGACGACGAGAAAAAGATGCTAATATTGGTGCAGGAAATACGTCAAAGGATCCAATTGATCCATTATTCTGCCCAACCCACCATTTATGGGGGACAGCCAGCCATATTGGCCTGGCGTTTGGGTGCATTAACATCTAGTCCATGCTCGCTCGCATAGCGCAGAGCGCTACCGCCAAGAACGATCAAAACGGTTTTCGTGTAAGAGAAAAGGCACTTAAAATTTCACGGTCTATTTGTAAGCACGGCAAGCACTTCTATAAATCACATCAGAATTGAGAGCAAAACAAAGTGAAAATCAGTGTTCTTCAGTCCCCAGTACGCTAGTTAATTAGTGCAATATTATCGCTTGTGCCAGCCCGCCCCCCTCATCCCAGAGCAACTGCGGGCGTCCAGAGCGAGCCAAAAACACTCCTCCACAGTCCACATGCCTTTGCACCTGCAGTTTTCATTCGCCGCAGACGGCAAACTCAACACCACCACTCGATGCCAGCAAACATAGGTTTTCCCCGTGGATATCATGGAATCAGTCAGACTCCCACTGGCGGAAACTCGCGAGTCGTGGCGGCCCGGTACATTAGATCTCCGATTAGGCAGTGACCTCGGAGGCAGGTCGGTGGGTCGCGCTCTCTGGCTGCGGAGCGGCACAGGACAGGTGTGTGCAACTCAAGGAGTGTGTTAACAGACTCGGCCAGCGCCCGCTGCCCATGTAACTTCGTGTACGGATTCCTGGCAGTGCTTCAAAGGCAGAGTTGTTCGGCCTCGGCAGACCACGAAGCCGCAAAAATGCGCAGTCGTTCTGACACACTAATAGTTCTGACTCTATGACTCATATGCAAATAAAACATTAGGAGGTATTCACAGGCTTTGGTTATTGATTGATGCATTCCTTGCTTCAGATCAAACGCTGTTTGGTTAGCTTGACTTTCGTTTAATTTAACTTTGCACATTGCACGTGTTGCCTCCCTAATTACGACTGACTAAATAAGGTGGGCAAGAAGTAGGGATTCAGATACAGGCTCTCAACGTTGCGAAATACTGCAGCATCCTCAGCTCACGGATGATGGCACCAGCACAATCATATCTTTTATAAAAGCCGTTCCAAACATTATCGAAAAGGCAGTTCATCTGAGAGCGTATTGTGCGCATTGTGCATCGTGGACTGACGTTTTAACATTTCATTAGAAGTCGGCATAAGCGTCGTCGGCCAAACCGTCGCTTCATGCAGTCCGACTAAGGTTGACTTTTGGGCTGCGTGGGGAGGGGGATAGTAAAGGCCTCGTTCGGGCGTTCAGGGAACTATCAGTATCGACCCCGACCACCCTCCCTACGCGCGTCTATAATGAAGTCCCGTCGCCCGATTTATGAACACCGGCGTCCGACATTTGCCGGGGGTCGGCCGTCGGTTTCGACGGACAGAGCGCGGAGAACTGGACAGAGTTGGGGAGAGGCTCAGAGCCTGGCCGGTTCACCGCCCGACTACCGTCGGCGAAACAAAGAGAGGTCACTGAAATGGCTTCGGGGACACATTTCAGGGCTTCTGGTTCCGATTTCAGCTTGGAGCAGATAAAAAGCGAAGATGTTGGTAACTTTGTGCCCAGTTATAAATGTTCGAAGTCACTTGAAAAGTGCATCGAACTCTTACATCTGGTCATTATGCATAGGAACCTTACACTTCCAAGTTTCATCTTCAAAAGTGCGAGTTTCCGAGCGCGAGTAGTGTCGCGTGAATCTGTAGCTCGAGCCCAGGCCTCCTCAGCAAACTGGACAAGTTGGGCACTCATACCAACGACGAGCCCAGGGCACTAAAGAGTAGAGCCTATGATCCGACTGAGGAGTGGTGAGGGTGGCGACCAGGGACGGGCTCAGCGGGGAGGTGTGGTCGATATAACGCCGTCCTGGCGCCGCTCCGGCGGGCGGGGGTGCCACCCCGCGGTGCCACGACCCCGCGTGCACGGCACCCGTCCCCTCCGGAACCCCACACCGGCCTCCACCCGCACCCTGCAAAGTACCGCGGCCGTGCCGTGACACCGTGCCAAGTCGATGCACACCGGCGCCGCTATGTCGCCGTTTGTTGGCGGGGTACATGGCCAGTCCTCATGAATCAGACTCGAGACCATCCGCCTTGTCTAGCGGGCGAGACATGGTCCGGGTCGTGCATGCTCAGAGCCGCGGTTCCTTTGCATCAACCCGCGGACACCGCAGCCTTCAGAGCGGGGTGGGAGTCAGCGAGCCGGTGCCGTGGGGAGCCGGCCAAATGTTCAGCTGACTAGTGACGTCATTATGGCAGCGTGACTGGCGGGCAGGGCGGAAGGCGGCGCCGGGCGCAGACAAGTAATGCGCCAAGGCTGAACCCGGTGAGGTAAGCGGATGGCTTCCAAATGGGATGCCACGGGCAGCGGTGCCGGCACCGTGCCCGTATTTGTTGCGCTCCGTGGCAGACGACTATCTATGGTGGTAAGGGATATTTAAATTTCATGCATGATCAAAACATTTAAATACACCGCTGCTGAAATCTCAGCCGATAGTCAGACCAGTCAGACGTAAGGCGGCCGATAGCCAGACGAGTAGGTAATAGTCAGACAAGTCCATATCTGAACTAAATCAGACATATCAGATGTTCCATTCCGTGACATCATTACGCAATACACATGTCCGTTCAACTCGCACAGTAGAAACTCACCTTTTTCCTGGCGGGCTTTCTGACCAAGGGTCCTTCTCCTCTTTCCGCAACTCTGAAATAAAGAGGAAACGAAAAAGCTCAGAACATAACCACAAAGTAACTTCAATCAACGTCCAGCCGTAGCATAATACCCTTCAGTTTCCCTGTGCCGTCCCCATGATTTAGTATGGCCTTGGCTCAAGATGGCGATAGCTTCCACCCGACCTCCTGCTGTAACATACATCGACTGCAGCTGACCTACTCGACGGGACCGGAATGGTTCATGTGGGAGGCGGCGGTCGAGTTAACGACGGCCTTCCGATACAGACACAGACGAGAGGGGACTGGGGACCGCCTGCTCTTTCTGAGCGGAAGTTGATTAAGTTAAGGCGACAGAATTGCAGAACGGCCTCGTCGTGATGTTGTGATAGATTCACACTCTTAGATTGGAAGGATTATCCCAGCCATGGCATGTGGTTCTTTTGAGCAAGCATCGCTAAGAAACTTTGTCTGTGTTCGTATACCTAATTTGTAAACCGAGACAATTCCTTGAACAATCTTTTTTATAATACGACATAGAAAGACTGCTTCAGTTCGGTTGCGTTCGTGGCAACCAGACCCGGTATAGTATTGCATTGCTGGGCAACGTAGGCGAACCCTTCTTATGCAGCACTGCATGTGCACTTCCACATGAGGATGAGAGCTGCGTGAATTCCTAAATTTCCTTGACGCCTGATCCTTCATTAATCAAATTAAAATCTAAGAAACTGGCACGTCAACGTGTCACAAGATTCACGCTGCATGCCTTGATGCAAATGAAGTCAGATAAGCACTACTGAGGTTATTGTCGGACTTTCGTCTTCGTCTTGAGGTGAGCTGTTAGTTTTGAAAGTCGGACAACTAACATCAGTAATACTAACACCTCGTCTCAAACATTCCGAAGATCGCAAAACATGCATCGACCGACCTTAAAGGTTAGCCGATGGGCGGGCACTTTAAGCGTCAAGGCACCCCGATGCTTAGTATGATCATGTAAATATTGGCAAGCAAGCAGTAATGTTCATTGCATGTACACGGTGCATTATAAATACTCGTAATGCCGCCTGATCATGCAGCAGAATGGGACCCGCCTTTGGCACAGTATCGCAACAAAAATGAATGCCAAACAAACTGTAAATGCTTTGAAAGCGGAAAGTCTGGCCTGAGCGAGATTGGTTGTGGTTATATCACTGAAATCTTTCGGTAGATCATGAAGTTAATCTGCTGATAGAGCTAAAATCTAAAAATCATAAATCATGCAAAGCTTTGCGGCTGTGGCTTTTACGTAGGTCTTTTCTTACTCATGTCAAAGGAACCTCGAGCACTGGAACTGGAGCCTATGGAAACAATAAAGGTTTTGGGCTTTAACCATCTGTAAAGTATAAACACATAATGTTATGGTATTGGTGGTCCTAATCATCTTTTATAAATAGGACTGTTATTTTCTATAGCTCTTCAATCAATATTATTGTTAATTGTTCGCTACATTGCAAGAAATGTTAAATTCACCGTTCACGTATAAAAGTCACATACAATGTAGAAGTAAAATAACATCACGCACTGCATACGCATAAAACGTTGCAATAGCCCAGCGATTGCCGATCGCCAAGACTTTTATGCTTCGCAAAAGAGTTCAGAAAGGTACATAACTACATAGGTACAATAATTGGCACATTTGCTTAAAATGAATACGTATCGTTGGGTGGAAGAAAACTGGCATAAAGATAAGATGATATGGCTGGTTCCTTCTGCTCAGAAGAACGGTTCTTAATCTTATAAGTGACACGAAATATGATCCATCTCTTTTAGTAAACGTACTTAAGGGATAAGACTGGTTTCTGTAGCTCAGAAAGACGGTTCTTGGTCAAAAGCGACATGGAATATCACTACGATTCACCTATCCCTTCGTCACCCCTTCCCTGGCACACCGGTCACTTACTGTAGATCTTTTCGCTCCTGCTCTTCATGGCGCGTCTCCTCCAGAGGAGTAGGGTGAGGGCGGCGCTGAGCACCAGCAGAAGGCCGGCGGTCACTCCGCACACGATGAGCGGCACGTGCCGGCCGTCCCCCGTGTCCCCGCCTCGCCCCCACCCGCCGCCGCTCAGGTGCGCCTGTGAGAACAGAGAGGAGCGTCGTGAATACGGCGGGGTGATGAGATCCACTGTTCGAGGCTGGAACTATTATATGTAGTCAGAAAGTAAGAAAAGACACATGGCAGTAGGTAAGTAAACAGTTGCCAACGTTATTGACGGGGGCGTGTCGGGGGTCGTCACGTGACAGGATCGGTCCATCAACACCCAAACAGCACAAAGATACCGACGTGCCGTGCTACACGGCATGTTACATGATGGACAAAACAGGTCATAAACGGGAAAAGTCAGGGTCTATGGGCACATAGAACACGGAAACTGCACTCCGCCCATCCTCCGCGTGGATCATGGATCACGGAGGCTCACATCTGAAGAATGTTTTTTGCACAGTGCACATTGCACACAGCTGCTACGTTACAATAAGTCACTTTCACCTGATGACACGTCACCGTCACGTCACGATCCGTCACAGTGAGGTCACGCACCGTCCTCCGGGGCGCGGAGACCGGCCGGCCGGCCATGCCCTCGGGCGGGTTACGGCCAGCCAGTCAGCTGACTGGGGCTGCGCACTGCGCAGTGCCGGCGACGGAGAGGACAGCCGGGCTGGCGGCTGGCGCCGACGGGCCCCCTCCCCTCACAGACAGACACACAGGCGCACCGGGCTGGCCGGCTGAGTCTCCACTCCTCACGGCGTGACCTCACCTGACCTATGGTGGCGACACGGCGAGACACGCCGCCGGCACGCGGAGCGGTACGGCGCGAGATAGCGACGGCAGCAGGCCGGCCGACGCCGACGTCTGTCCGAATCGATAGCCGTCGGTCCCGGCGGCAGAGACGCCGACGCCCCCGCCCCCGCCCCGCCCAGCCGAGAGTCGCGCGCCAGCCGCGGTAAATTTAGCGCCGCTGCAGCAGCTGTTGTGTGCGATACACTCTCAACGGGAGGCATGCCAGCGCGAGGCGGTAATTTCGACGGCGTGTCGCCCCTAACACGACGCGCGCCACCCAGCGGTCACGCGATCATGACCGGGCGTCACGCCGTGTCATGTGTCACGTCACGCCGTGTCACGTGACTTTTGGGGGCTGATTACAGCTGTCACGGCTGGGTCTGGTCATTAGTTGAGGTGCCTGCCCCGGTGCTGATGACCCGTCCCGTCGAGCGGGTGTTGAGGACCGTGAAGCAGCCCGTCTGAACATCGCGCTGACCGGCACCGAGATCACAGGGCGAACTATCAGCGCCGAGATCACAAAGCGTCCGACTCTGAAGGCAGGCACGCGGCTGGAAAACGCTGCTCAATTTGTGCTGCAGAACGCAACGCAGAGCCTAATTAAGCTTTTGACACAAGTTGTGTTATGGTTGAGGTTTGAGAATGTGTGTTAACATTCTCTCATTTGAACTTTAATTATACTGTCCTGATTAATTAGCAAATGAGAAGCAAGTCATGCTTCATGCACACAACTATGAAGTAAGACGTGTCCGACGGTACCCCCAGTCGAGACAATGCGGGGCGGGTTTAGGTCTCCCAAGCTCTTCTCATGCCCGTCTTATGGTCACGGAACGAACGAACGAACGAAACCCTCAAAGCAATCTCGCAGCTGTGGCTCTTCGAGAACGTAACTGTAACTATATTCCTCGAGACGATAAAGCTTCAACTTTTCCAATAAAATTACATAAATTTAGTGTGAAAATAAAATAAATCGCATATTGAGCAGGCTCAGCCTGATTAAATATTTTGCATGAAATTAATTTTCCTTAGTCAACATAATTTGCATTTAATCAAACATCAAATGAGGATAAGTCAACAATGCCCAATCGAATTCGACACCCACTCCTTCACATCAGTTTTCTTTTAAAATGTGATCTTCGGTTTCAATTCGCCGCGTTTACTGCTGACTGCGTGTGTCAGCAGATCTGCGGGGTGTTATCTCCCCTGCCGGGGCGGTCTTTTGTCGACGTGGTGGCCTCGGCGGCGACTGGGTGTTAATCCCGCTCCAAATGAGTGCTGGTCCGACCCCAATCTGCCGAGCGCGCGCCATCGACCGCACTCGGCACCCGGCCGGTCGACGACGGTGGCAGAGGGAGCGGGTCGGTCGGACACCGCCCGGCGCGGCGTCCGGAACACATGACAGAGATGGGGCGGTACATTTTGAGCCGTTACATGAACTCTACTGATGGAGTAGCAGGGATCATGGATTTTATACGGGTGACTTGACTGGAATCGTTTAGATAATGGGAGAATTTAGAATCAGGGATGCGGAGCCGTGGAAATTTCAGACGGCTCCGGCTCCGGCTCCGGCTCCGGAGAAAAAAATCGGCTCCGGCTCCGGCTCCGGCTCCGGGTGAAATGTCATGGCGGCTCCGGCTCCGGCTCCGGCTCCGAGTAAAATGATCCGGCTCCGGCGGCTCCGGCTCCGGCGGCTCCGGCTCCGGCTTCTACTCAGTACATCCCCTATGCGATCAATTAAATACGGGTGGAAGAAAAAACGCGATGGGATTGGTACACGTTGCTTCTGTATTTGTATAACAAGGCTATTTTGAATACCACATTGTTTTACGCCTTCTGCTGTCAAACCGAACTAGGTAAATAATTGTTTCCTCTTAAGAAAAGGAGCCGGAGTCGCCCTTTTTTTGGCGGCTCCGGCTCCGGCTCCGGCTCCGGGCTATATTGTTTCACGGCTCCGGCTCCGGCTCCGGCTCCGGGCAAAATATGCCGGCTCCGGCGGCTCCGGCTCCGGCTCCGGCTCCGGCTCCGCATCCCTGTTTAGAATAATGGCAAAATCAGATTAGAAGTGGTAGATATAATGCAATACATAGCATCTATTAGCGATGATGATAATGATGATGATGATGATGATGATGATGATGATGATGATGATGTTAATGGTGAAGAATGCTTGGCCCTAAGTCCAATTACATTTAGCAGTGCTAAGAAGATAAATTTTTGAACTATAAAGTCAAATATTTTATATCTTCACCCGCACCGAGAATAGATGTGAGCCTAATTCTACCACCGTTCTTTACACCAATATATTTTTCTGAAAAAGTCAACAAGGAGCCTGTCGGGATGTTTGTTTTTGACACGCCAACTATAACTGTCAGACACACCCGCAACTAACGGCGTCGTTTGGCCCACCGGCGCTCATTTAGCGACTGAGTGACGTCTGGCCGGCGTCAGACACTGAGCCGTCACTCTCAGGGTCACGGCACGCCCGTCACCGTCACAGCCGTGACACAATGCCGCTCCGGGTCGCCAGTGTCAACAGCCCACAGCGCACGGCGCGCCTCTGGACCGGGCGGTGACGGAGACCACCAGTCCGGTGTGGGGACGGTGACAGAGACCCTCAGTCCGGCGCAGGATGACAGTCAGTCATTGTGTGATTTAGGGATTCAGATTAAAAATACAAAACCTCACTTTGTAGTGCAAGTTGAAAAATATATGCTTACTGAACAAAAGATGAACCTTAAATATGCCAGAATGCACTCTATGATGACCCTCCTGCAAACAGCTTTTTGGTGTAGATCAGCCTGCACCTTCCGCGACCTACCCGCTATTCGGAAGCAGCGCTTGGTATGCACGACGCCCCCAGTGACAGCGGGCGTTGCCTTCCACCGGGCCGGGCCGGCGACGCGGATAGCCTCGGCCGGGGTGACTGAGCCGCGGCGGACACGCCCCCTCCCCGTCCCGACACGCCCCTTCTCAGTCCTGACACGCCCCTTCTTAGTCCCGACACGCCCCTTCCCCGACCCGACACGCCCTTCCCCTGTCTCGACAATGACAAGGGTGCTCCGCAGGGCGACGCGCGGCTACCGGTGCATGTTCGACCCTTTGTGAGGCTCAGCGTGGGCGTTAATGGTCTCTCACGGACGCTTCCGTCTGATATTGCCACTTACGGAAATGCAGCGGTCCGTATGAAACCAATATTCCACAGCGGAGTCTTTCGTCGAACCCAGCTCATTGATATGGCAGAAATAATTATGTGCGGTCTCATGTTGAGCCTCATAATTAAGCGCATCCGCTCTCGACGAAAAATGATGGCTTATAGCCTTGCAACAGAATGAATAGAAGCTCAGCTTATTAGGGGAAGCGGGGGGAGCACCGCCACCTTAAGCATTTCTGCTCACCGAGCTGATATGCGTAGTTAAAACGAAGCTCTTTTGCATTCATGTGAAAGTAGGAATGTTTTCCTACATGTTGGCAAAGTTTCCAGCGCTCCATTATAAAATTTCGCTACTTTACAGACGTCGAAAACAAGTCCTGCATTTTTCGTCCTCCAAAAATGTGCGGGTAGCACCGCCACCGATGGTGGTGTTATCCACAGATCGGCCTTACGGTGACAACTGACAGCCGCCCTTGGTAGCGTTACTGCTGTCTGAAATAGTAACTCATACTCATTTAACCCTCGCATGTGTAGGGGGGGGGGTCGGATGGACCCCCCCCATTGTTTTTCGCGAATAACTCGCGTAAAAAGCGGCAGATCGCGACGAAACTTTCAGTACCCTCGCATTGATCAATTTTACACCTACCCTGAAAATTTCATGACCCTGACCCAAATGACCTTTGACCTGTGACCTCTTTTCCGAGACCATGTTTGGCCGAAATCGCGATTCCGCGTATGTCGGCTCGCACTAGCCGCGTGTTTGCAAGCTTTTCGTGGTTTCAAACGTTCAAACATGTGATTTGATGTTACTCCCGTGTGTGTCAAGGTCACCTGAAGGTCAGGTCAGGTCATTGACCTTTGGTGACCTCGGGTGACCTCGGGTCACTTTTTCGAGTTTTACATGTTTCTAGGCTAGTTTTTGGAGCTGAATTCGAATTTAGCAACCATTTGAACATTTACGAAGTAGTTTTGGTGACTTCGTAACATGTTACGAAGCTGTCAGAGGCGGTTGACACGTACTACGAATACCCGTCACGACGCCTACTGGTTGACCTGACCTGACCTGACCCGACCAGGTCTAAATGCTTCAAGACATCATCTGTGATCAAAACTAACACGATATTCGTGATCAGCACCCCGAAAAACCCCTTAGCAGCCACACTTTACGACTTTCTAACAGGTCCCGATTTTCCCGACTTTGGGTCATTGACCTGACCTGGAAGGTCAACCAATGACCTAGGACCTTAAAATTGGGTATCATCGGCTTCCTCTCGTCACGGGCAACACGCTCGTTTTTTCCGCGAAGCTCTAGCTCGATCAGGGGCCAAACGGCAAGGGGGGGGTCCAACCGACCCCCCCCCCCCTACACATTAGAAGCTGGCAAACGCCGCACACATGCGAGGGTTAAGACACACAAGAGTTGGTTGTTAGTTTGTCACAGATCAGACTGTTTGGTGCGGACAATATGCATACAAAGCCTGGCAAATTCACGCTTATTTCGAAACATCCAGTGAAGTCGAACGTGAGGTTAAAAAACAGACGACGTTTGCGGCCTAACTAAAGCTCTTCTCCGAGCTGAGTGAGTCATCATTGCGGCTTTATCCATTTTGCCACCCCTTGGGGTAGCACCGCCGAGCATGGCGGTGTTACCCCACTGTAGTGTAGTACCCCTCCCCGGGCCCGCCGTGGGCTGGCAGCGGCGGCCGGAGCCGGTCCGACCTTTAGCCGGCTGGGTCAGGTAACCGGGACGGCCGCGCCGCGGCGCCGCGCCCGGGCCGGCCGGGAGACGGAGTCGGGTGCCCGCCGGCGAGCCGTCGGCAAGGGCGCGGAGCACATTAGTCGAGTTGAATGTTCACTGTTCAGTCTTGAGTGCGAGTGATGTATGTGTGAGTGCAATACACTACAAGTGGCGACAAGAGGCTGAGATAAGCGGACTGCATTCAAGACGACATGTTCCAGTCACCGGCGCCACCGGAGTTCCTGTCGCGGCCGGGACAGCGTCCTGGGAGCTGGCGACAATGGTACGAGGACTTCCTGGTCTTCGCTGAGGCCAGCGGGTGGTTGGACTGGACGGACGGTCGTCGGACAGCGTTCCTGTTGACAGCAGTCGGAGCGGAGGCACGTCGACTCTACCGAGCTGCTGCTTCAGCTACCAAGCAGGAGAACATCGAACCTGGAGTAAGTGACACTGACGCCGGCGGCGCTGGTGCTGTAATTGTGTCTCAGTTCGATGCTGCTGTAGCTGTTTTCAAGAAACTGTTTGAGAGCGATTCTGATGTTCGTTCTGCTCGCTTGAAATTCCGGAAATGCACCCAAGGCCCTGATGAGTCATGTGTGATTTTCCTGGCCAACCTCCGCGAGGCAGTGGCCTGTTGCAGTTATGGTGCTCTGACTGACGACATACTGCGTGATCAGTTTATCGAGGGTTGTCGCTCTGACCAGCTTCGTGACAAGCTGATAATGATTGATGACCTATCTCTCTCCAAGCTAGAGGCTGTGGCCGAGGCCCACGACCGGGGCTTGCAGCGAAAAGCTCTACTGCACGACTCATCTGCCGGTGCGACTTCACCTTCAGCTCCTGCGGTGGAGGTGGCGTATACTGGGCAGCGGCGCAGCACGAGCCGCAGTGACTCAGCGCGTAAGCAGACGCAGCGTCAGCCTCCTGTGAAGAAGTCAGGTACGTGTCGTGCCTGTGGTCGACCGGGTCACTGGGCAAATGACAAGGAGTGCAGAGCGAGGAACCTGAAATGTTTCAAGTGTAACACTGTCGGACACTTAAGCAAGTGTTGTCCTCGTTCTAACAAGACCGGTGCTGTTGACAATGTGCAGATTTTGTCCGTGTCTGCTAAGGATGACGTATGTCCGGTCGTTCAGACAGTGTCGTGCCCGTACTATGATGCCTTCATTGAGATGAAGCGTGTCAGGATGCTGGTTGACACCGGCTCGGCGGTCAGCATCGTCCCAGCGAGGACGTACTGGCAGCTCTTCAGTCACGTCCCTCTCCGTCCTGCGGGTAAGCTCGCCCAGTGGAACGGCAGCGGCATTAAGGTGCTGGGTAAGATGTCAGCTGACGTCACAGGACCGGACCAGCTCTCCGTTCCAGCGGAACTGTACGTGGCGGTGGGTGATGTACCGATCATGGGCCGTGATCTCCAGCATCAGCTCGGAGTCACGGTGAGCCGTGGCAGTGTCGTCTGCCAGGTGAAGCAGGATCAGGTGCTGCCAGCCATCAAGGGATTCGTCCACAAGGTGCGTCTGATTCCCGGAGCTGTGCCCAGCGCGCCACACCTGAGGACTCTACCGTACGCTGTGAGGCAGGAGGTCAGTGACCATCTGGAGTCCCTGGAAGCCCAAGGAGTCATCGAGAAGGTACCCTGTGGCTCTTCGCCCTGGTTGTCTCCGATTGTCGTGGTCCGGAAGCGAGGAGGTGAGGGCCTGAGGATCTGCACTGAAAAAAAATTTTACTCAGGCCAGGCATTACTCAGTAATAACTCATGAAGAAACTCAGTGAATAAGATAGTGCACTGAAAAAAAAAGTTTACTCAAGTAAGGCAAACTAACGAAAACACTCAGGTTGAAACTCACGTATTGTGTGTGCATGAGTAGCAATACGCAGCATTCACCAACACACTTTGGTAATCATGTGCAAATGTTACTCAGGAACATGAGCATACTCATCGATGCTATAGTATTTATGCACATGATCGTGGCTAATGGTGAGTACTCCTGCTGTTAGTACGAAATTCCGGCCTCTGATTGGTCAATCTAGTGCGCATGCTCGAACAGCAGCGTCGTCTCCCCCGCCAGTTCCGCCATTGCGCCGCCCGCCGCGCGTTGTGTATTGGCGTCTGTTTGTGGATTGTTAGGAGGAAGATATTGATATGGGTGAGTTGATTTGTTGAAGAATGAACTAGTTTTTTGTTGCTATACTTGGAATATTCAACTGTGATACATTCTTTGCATGCCAAACTGCTTCGGATGCCCTCCTGATGTGGGGGCATCGTTTTATGTATTCGACCAAAAATGTCCAAAACCTATCGTGGTTCCTTCGGAAGTATATATTCCAAACACCGGTGGAAGATGCGCAACCCGGCCTGCGGGCGGTGGAACAGGCTCAGGATTTGGAGAAGCAATGATGACGACCGACTGGTGGGTGATGTGGATGGCCTGATGTTGATTACGAGTGGGCCGCAGGGACCAAGGTAGATCCCAGGTGGGCAGGATGGGCCAGACCGACGACCGATTGGTGGATGATGTGGATGGCCTGATGTTGATAACGGGTGGTTCGCAGGGACCCAGGTAGATCCCAGGTGGGCAGGATGGGCCAGACCGACGACCGACTGGTGGATGATGTGGATGGCCTGTCACTGCAATACACGTTTATTTCTGAACCGAATTTATGCCTGGCCTCGGAAATGCGTTGGTACGGTGGTTGGTAAGAGCGGTGAGCATTGCCTGAGTAACATCGTTGGTTGGGTTGCTAAATCAAATGAGTATCGATATTGGTAACGTGAGTAATGAAGTTGGTAGGGTGAGTTCTAACGTGAGTAATGACGTTCGTAGGGTGGATAGTGCATGAGTACGGTCGTTACTGTGGTGAGTATTGCATTAGTAACTCAAGTATAAAAACTCACCCTGTTACCAACATTACCTTAGTAGGGCCTTAGTATTACCTTAGTTTTGCACTGAGTACAGTGAGTATTACGTTAGTGAGTATTGACAACTCAGTTTACCTGAGTACTTTTTTCTTTCAGTGTGGTGCTCACTTATTGGCTGATCTAACTCACATCACCAGGGTGACTTCGTTATGCGTGAGTTCTGAGTGCTTAGTTTCGTGAATTCGAACTGAGTCGGAAATGAGTTTTGCTTGGGCAAATCTAGTTTCCTGCGCAATGCATGAGTTCTTGCGAATTCATGTGCAGTTGTGCGTGAGGTACCCCCGGCTTGAAGATGCGCGCATGCGCGGCAGGGTGAGTTTCCTGCGTGATGCGTGAGTTCGCGTGATGAGTATTATAGCCGTTGCGTTCGAAAACCGCGGCGCGCGCTTCAGTCCGTTGTGGCGCGGTGACTCGCGTAGTTCACGTTGAATTGTTGAGGGCTGAGGCTATTGTGAAATTGTGCAGGAAAGTGCAGGAGCGGGGAAGGCGTGCAGCGAAGGATGGGTAAGTTATCTGTGAATAACTCGGTGATTGTCGATGAAGCTTTTATCAATCGCATGCGCCGCGGAGAACAGGGAGGTGAACTGATGGACCAGCAGACATTCCCCGCCGGCGTCAGGAGGTCGGTGCAAACCAAGGTGCAAACCGTGAACGGCGGAGAAGATCGATCGAGAACCTGAGGGATACCTACCCGGCATAGTTCGAGAAAGAAGAGGTGAGTTATGTTATCTTTAAATTAAAAAACATGTTTGTGGGGTAATGTTGTCCTTATCCTAAAAGAACGTTCATTTGACCCTTTTTACTTCTTTAAACAAGAGCTCCGTCACGACCCGATGTTTTTTTTGGGGGGGGGGGGGCGAAGGTTGTTTGAAGTCGATTCTTTCCATGCAGCACCCATAGGCACAATGTTAAAAATGTAAAATATTGGGGGACACGTCCCCCGTACCCTCCCCCCCCCCCCCCCCCGGTGGTGGAGCCCATGGTCTTAACTCCGCTCGCTGAATCGTTTAAGATTTTTTTGTCTCGTTTGTGCTTATTATTTTTCCGACTGTTATTATTTTTTCCGACTGTTTTTTTTAATGCCTACACACATATTTTCGTACACTATTCGATTTCAGCGAGCATTTTCAACCTTTCTTACAGTTCTGGCGCGAGTTCGACCGGGTGGTGGTTGCTCAGCCGGCTCGGAGCCGGCACTGACCACTACGAGGCCTCGATGCAGCGGCTTAAATCATGGCTAAGCCGAGTTCAGGCGGCATGCTTCAGCACAAAAGGTTTGTGCTTCATTATCTGTTCATTTTTACACAATAAAATAAGGAAAAGCAACGTAACTAGCAATTAAGTATGTGAACGTGCTTCAATATTATACATACATGCATCAATACAAACATTAATTGCGTGTATCATTTGTACATTAACTGATGAAGATTATTATTATCCACTGATTATTATTAAGATTATACAATATTATATATATATATATATATATATATATATATATATATATATATATATATATATATATATATATATAAGCTGGTCAGGCCCGGCTGGTCAGCTGGTCAGGCCCAGCTTATATATATATATAAGCTGGTAAGCTATAAGAAGCTGGTCAGGCCCGACAGCCTCTCTTCTCTGGGCTGTCTCCACGCCGACAGTCTCGGCGCCGCCGCCGGCGTCGTCAGGAAGCAGATCAGGCTCGTCAGCCTGTTCTCGCCCGCCTCCTCCGGGAACGTCAGGCCGGCGGACAGATGTATGACACGGGGAGAGTCGCTCGGCATGGACTCTGATGCCACCCTCCAGCTCGAACGACACGGGACCACGCTGTGCGGTGACGACACATGGCTTGGAAAACCGAGGTTTTCCCTTGCGCGGCCTTGGCATCAGGCGATAGCGAACGAGATCGCCTACCTTTATGTCGGGCTTCCTTGCCGTTCGGTCATGATACCGCTTCATCTTTCGCTGCTTCTTCCGGACGTGCTGTTGGATGGCGCCGTCACCTCTGCAGTCACTGCTCTGCACCACGGCGTTCTCCAGTGACGTCCGCAGCTGGCGTCCGTGCAGCAGCTCTGACGGGCTGCGTCCCGTCGTGGCGTGCGGCGTCGCCCGGTACACCATCAGGAACTGCTGAACGTGCCGCCGCCTGTCTGCCTTCTGCTGCTCACCTATCTGGATGGCAGACTTCAGACTGCGGTTGAAGCGTTCCACAGCTCCGGAACCTGCTGGATGATACGGGGACACCTTGATGTGTTTGATCCCGTTAGCCTGCAAGAACGATGCAAACCGTGCTGACGTGAAATGGGTTCCATTATCACTCACCAGCTCTATCGGCCAGCCTTCTCTGGTCGCCACTGACGTCAGGAATTCAATCACGGCGTCTGTACTTGGCTCTGATACAAACGCCACCTCCGGCCACTTGGAGTAGTAGTCTGTGAGCACTATGCCGTACCTCTGATTTGCCGGACCCTGCATCGGACCAATGAAGTCCACTCCCACCTTGTCCCACGGCGCAGTAGGCAGCGAGACCGGGATGAGAGGCGTCCTGGACGTCTTGGTCGACTTGTCCGCAACAGAGCAGGTGGGACAGTTCTTGACGGCTGTCTCCACCTCGCCGTCCATCCCTGGCCACCAGAAGACTGCGCGCAGACGCTGCTTCGTGCGCACTATCCCGGGATGGCTTTCGTGGGCAACTGTCACCACGCGGGTTCTGAGGGCAGAAGGAACAAGTATCCTCTCACCTCTGAACACCACACCCTTCTCGATGCTCAGCTCGTTCCTGTACCTGAAGTAGGGCTTCAGCACAGGCGGCACCTCCCTCAGTTTCGACGGCCAGCGCTGTGGGATCTGCGAGATCAGCGCCTTGACCTCATCATCTTCAAGGCCTGCTGCGGCGATATCAGCGCTGCTCACCGCCGGCATCATCTCCTCCAGGGCTGCGACCAGCTGGTCCTCGTCTTCTGCAACCCCATGACTGCCGGGAAGGCGTGAGATGCCATCAGCCTGGTTCAACTTCCCCTCGATGTGCTGAACCTGAAACGCATAGTTCATCAGCTTGACGGCCCAGCGAGACATTCGCATACTGGCCCGACCGATGCCCTTGGCAGACAGCAGAGAGCGAAGGGCAGCGTGGTCCGTCCCCAAAACGAACTCCTTGCCCCACAGGTACTTGTGCCACTTCTGACACGCCCAGACGCATGCCAGGCCCTCTCTGTCAGTTACGCTGTACTTGCGCTGTGCTGCGCTGAGCGTGCTGGAGGCGAATGCCACCACTCTCTCTCCGTCTGGGTGGATCTGTGAGAGAACGGCCCCGAGACCAACGTCGCTGGCGTCGGTCGTGACGAACGTCTGCAGACTGGGGTCGAACGGTGCCAGCGCAGACGAGTTCAGGATCGCCGACTTCACATCCTCCAGCGCAGCTGTCATCTCCTCCGTCCACCGGAAGGCTGGGGCGTCTGTCCTCAGCGGCTGCCGCTGAGGTTCTACCCGAGAGCTGAAGTTGGGAACGAACTTGCTGTAGAACGCGAGGGACCCCAGTGCCGCCTGGAGCTCCTTGGTGTTCTGGGGTTGTCCCATGTCTCGAAGACCTTGGACCCGATCTGGTGAGATTTCGATCCCACGCTCCGACACGACGAACCCCAGGAACTCCAGCGACACAACACCCAGCAGACACTTATCCCTGTTCAGCGTGATGTCGTAGTCCTTCAGCCGCTTCATGACGGTGCTGAGCCTCGCGTCGTGCTCTGCACGGGTGGGCGCTGTGACCAGTACGTCATCCAGGTAGACTTGAACACCAGGGATGCCTTGCAGAACAGTCTCCATGAGCTTCTGGAAACACTGCGGAAGACTTTTGAGCCCAAAGCAGCACCGCTTGTACCTCCAGGTCTGACCCTCATGCACGAAAGCAGTGAGGTTCCTGGACTCCTCGTGCAGCTCCAGTTGATGATAGGCTGACTTCATGTCGAGCTTGGACATCACCTTGGCACCTCGGAGCTTGTCCAGCATCTCCTGCATCGGAGGGATGGGGTAGCCGTTTGCGACAATGGCTTTGTTCACCGCCGTCAGATCGAGACACACTGAAAAAAAATTTACTCACTTTTCTGAGTAATGACTGAGTTGCCATTTTGTCCAATGGTAAAACTCACTCTAAATCCGCGTACTCAGGTAAAACTCAGGGCGGAACGCAGGTAAAACTCGGGCAAAACTCATTGCAAGTGAGTAGCATGTGAGTAACAAAGTGAGTTGCCATTTTGTCCGATGGTAAAACTCAGATAACAGTCATTAAGTACTCATGCGTAACTCATGTCCTACTCAGACAACTCAGGCCAAACTCAGGTAATAGTAAGTCATTACTCATGAAAAACTAGGAAGTAACTCACATGTAACTCAGCTGGTACTAATGTATAACTCAGGTGGTAGTACGGCCATAACTCAGGTGGAACTCATCGGTTATTCAGTGAAAACTAGGGCTGTACTCAGGACGTACTCATATCGATAACTCATGCGATACTCGGGTGTTACTCAGGCGCCGCTCAAGCCAATGTATAGGCTCGCCGCCCATGATGACAGCTGCCGCATCAGCATTATGCAATATGCATGCATGATGCTGATACAACAGCCACTACCAGGCAGCTAGTCTATATATTGGGATTGGCCAATATATGTATAACGAATCATTGCCCAAAACCAGCATACATATCTGTATTATACCATGCCCGACCAACGTCTAGTCTTGCACTATTCGCCCCAGCCCTTACAAGAAATATATGTTTGTAGAAACGGTCGCATTGCGCTGTATTTCAATTCTGACACACGCCAAACTGCGTCGGGGGAGGGATCGACTCCACGTCAGCTCAGCTTCACTCTTTTGCCAGCTTCTCGACCTCAGTCTTCGCGGCTACAGGTGGCTGGCGCTCAGCATTGAATGGTGTGTGGAGCACATGGATACACACAAACCACAGCGTGTTTCGCACTTTGTGCGCCGTTTGTTGATTGAGCACAAAGTGCGCCGTCGCCCACAGCAAAAGACTCCCTTCCAAACCATGGATCCCCACAAGACTTCCGTTCGCTCCACGATGAGGCGGCACCGTTCGTTTCCTTCGGACTTGTTATGATGGGGGTGATCCAAATTTTCGTCACCCGTGTACGCCACCACTGACGCCTTCTCCGCCAAGATGCAGAGGAGGCTCAATGGGCCGTTCCCTGAAAACACAATAAAAAAGTCAGATTTTCTTTTGCCAAACGGAAGTTATAGGGCATGCAAGTTGATTGAAATATCAAAAGTTATCAAGTAACTTCAGCTCAAAATTAATGTTAAACCGCGCCGTGCTGGTGCTCTGAGTTTACCGTGATGTACTGGGGGGGGGGGAGGGGTCGTCTTCACGTCCCCTCTTCTAACTCGGCTGTTGGGCCACGTAGCGACACGCAGTAAGCGGCATTCGAAAAAGCAAAAAAGATGTTTAAGGAAATACTTGGGTAATTTTTAAGGTCAAGTCAAGTGCCAGGTCACCAGAGGTCAAGAAAGGCCAAATTTTGCTTATTTCAATATTTTCGAAAAACTGGTGCTTAACTCGGAACCAAAAGAGCTGCCCGCGGAAAAATGCAGTCAAAAGCCCTTTCGACGTTTTTTTTCTGGCGTTTGATCTCAGATTTGACCTCAGGTCAACAATTAAGCCTCCAGAGAACAAAAACTCTAAAAAGCCGTTTTTACGAAAATGTTTTCTGTAATACTTTCCACTCAAGAGTCACGACATTTATTTTGCCGTTAGCATAGTGTTCCTCTCGTCGGGACGAATGAACTATAATTAGACCTTGAAAGGCCATTTTTAAAACTTGACCTCAGGTTGATCTGACCAGGTCATGTTGCATATCAGTCGATCCAAACCGTCAAGCTGAACACATATGAGGTGTTTGATTGCACTAGCAAATATATTTTATACATGCCGTAAGGTTGATACTTGAGACATGGGACAGTATCAAAAACGCTATAAAATGAAATCCGTTCGATATTTTTTTGACATTTTACCTCAAACTGCTGTGAAATCGAGCGGTGAATTCTCTTGGTCAGGAAAGGCCAAATTTTGCTTATTTCAATATTTTCGAAAAACTGGTGCTTAACTCGGAACCAAAAGAGCTGCCCGCGGAAAAATGCAGTCAAAAGCCCTTTCGACGTTTTTTTTTGCTGGCGTTTGATCTCAGATTTGACCTCAGGTCAACAATTAAGACTCCAGAGAACAAAAACTCTAAAAAGCCGTTTTTACGAAAATGTTTTCTGTAATACTTTCCACTTAAAGGGACCCTCCCACCTTCAAAAAAGTTTATGAATTGGCATGAAAGTGATGTCGCTCGGTTCAGAAAGAGCGAAAACGAATATCTACCAAATTTCACCGAAAAATATTCACCGGTTTTCAAGATATTAGACTTTTACTTTTGTTTACTTTTTGGGATCTCCGCTGTTCCTAGCGACTTTATTTAAAAGTGCGGCATTTGTTGCGCGCAACGCAGCATATACCACCGCGTGCTACAAAACGTTTTAGTCAAACATTTAACGGACGTTCGAAAGCCTGATGACGTCATCAGATTCCCGTAATGGTTAAGAGATAGGGACCACGCTGGTCCCACCCTGCAAGTAAAGGGAAGAAATTTCTTGAACACCATAAAGCTGCGGGGGTTGCGACCAGGATAAATGGTGGTTTCTGAGCCTGGCCGCAAACTTGGCTATCTCAACTCAAAACTAATGTTAAGGTGGGAGGGTCCCTTTAAGAGTCACGACATTTATTTTGCCGTTAGCATAGTGTTCCTCTCGTCGGGACGAATGAACTATAATTAGACCTTGAAAGGCCATTTTTAAAACTTGACCTCAGGTTGATCTGACCAGGTCATGTTGCATATCAGTCGATCCAAACCGTCAAGCTGAACACATATGAGGTGTTTTATTGCACTAGCAAATATATTTTATACATGCCGTAAGGTTGATACTTGAGACATGGGACAGTATCAAAAACGCTATAAAATGAAATCCGTTCGATATTTTTTTTTGACATTTTACCTCAAACTGGTGTGAAATCGAGCGGTGAATTCTCTTAGCAAAAATGACAAAAATATCGAACGGTTTCCATGGCACGTTGCGAACGGTGCGATCGTCAGCGACCATTGAAAAAAAAAATTCTGATGTTAAGTCATTTGACGTGACCTGACCTTGAACGACCTGGGTCTAAAATTTCTTCCATATGCAGAAAAAAATGTATGAGCAGGTGTGCCGAAAATGGTGGCGCTGCGCGACGCCGTTCTTAGATATCCGCGAAAAACCTGAGGGGGCGGGGGGGGGGGGGGCGTAAAACGCCACCCAGCACAGCGCGGGTCAAGGTGGGATGGTCACCTTAACAGACGGGTTTTAGTCTCGCAAAACACTTCCATGGGCGTCCAATATTAAAATCAACTTGAAACAATCACATAAAATGTGTTATACTTAACAATAATGGAAATAATTATGTCACGTCCAAACGCGTCTCGCCGCGGTATCTAATAATCTAATATATATATATATATATATATATATATATATATATATATATATATATATATATATATATATATATATATATATAATATTGTATAATCTTAATAATAATCAGTGGATAATAATAATCTTCATCAGTTAATGTACAAATGATACACGCAATTAATGTTTGTATTGATGCATGTATGTATAATATTGAAGCACGTTCACATACTTAATTGCTAGTTACGTTGCTTTTCCTTATTTTATTGTGTAAAAATGAACAGATAATGAAGCACAAACCTTTTGTGCTGAAGCATGCCGCCTGAACTCGGCTTAGCCATGATTTAAGCCGCTGCATCGAGGCCTCGTAGTGGTCAGTGCCGGCTCCGAGCCGGCTGAGCAACCACCACCCGGTCGAACTCGCGCCAGAACTGTAAGAAAGGTTGAAAATGCTCGCTGAAATCGAATAGTGTACGAAAATATGTGTGTAGGCATTAAAAAAAAACAGTCGGAAAAAATAATAACAGTCGGAAAAATAATAAGCACAAACGAGACAAAAAAATCTTAAACGATTCAGCGAGCGGAGTTAAGACCATGGGCTCCACCACCGGGGGGGGGGGGGGGGAGGGTACGGGGGACGTGTCCCCCAATATTTTACATTTTTAACATTGTGCCTATGGGTGCTGCATGGAAAGAATCGACTTCAAACAACCTTCGCCCCCCCCCCAAAAAAAACATCGGGTCGTGACGGAGCTCTTGTTTAAAGAAGTAAAAAGGGTCAAATGAACGTTCTTTTAGGATAAGGACAACATTACCCCACAAACATGTTTTTTAATTTAAAGATAACATAACTCACCTCTTCTTTCTCGAACTATGCCGGGTAGGTATCCCTCAGGTTCTCGATCGATCTTCTCCGCCGTTCACGGTTTGCACCTTGGTTTGCACCGACCTCCTGACGCCGGCGGGGAATGTCTGCTGGTCCATCAGTTCACCTCCCTGTTCTCCGCGGCGCATGCGATTGATAAAAGCTTCATCGACAATCACCGAGTTATTCACAGATAACTTACCCATCCTTCGCTGCACGCCTTCCCCGCTCCTGCACTTTCCTGCACAATTTCACAATAGCCTCAGCCCTCAACAATTCAACGTGAACTACGCGAGTCACCGCGCCACAACGGACTGAAGCGCGCGCCGCGGTTTTCGAACGCAACGGCTATAATACTCATCACGCGAACTCACGCATCACGCAGGAAACTCACCCTGCCGCGCATGCGCGCATCTTCAAGCCGGGGGTACCTCACGCACAACTGCACATGAATTCGCAAGAACTCATGCATTGCGCAGGAAACTAGATTTGCCCAAGCAAAACTCATTTCCGACTCAGTTCGAATTCACGAAACTAAGCACTCAGAACTCACGCATAACGAAGTCACCCTGGTGATGTGAGTTAGATCAGCCAATAAGTGAGCACCACACTGAAAGAAAAAAGTACTCAGGTAAACTGAGTTGTCAATACTCACTAACGTAATACTCACTGTACTCAGTGCAAAACTAAGGTAATACTAAGGCCCTACTAAGGTAATGTTGGTAACAGGGTGAGTTTTTATACTTGAGTTACTAATGCAATACTCACCACAGTAACGACCGTACTCATGCACTATCCACCCTACGAACGTCATTACTCACGTTAGAACTCACCCTACCAACTTCATTACTCACGTTACCAATATCGATACTCATTTGATTTAGCAACCCAACCAACGATGTTACTCAGGCAATGCTCACCGCTCTTACCAACCACCGTACCAACGCATTTCCGAGGCCAGGCATAAATTCGGTTCAGAAATAAACGTGTATTGCAGTGACAGGCCATCCACATCATCCACCAGTCGGTCGTCGGTCTGGCCCATCCTGCCCACCTGGGATCTACCTGGGTCCCTGCGAACCACCCGTTATCAACATCAGGCCATCCACATCATCCACCAATCGGTCGTCGGTCTGGCCCATCCTGCCCACCTGGGATCTACCTTGGTCCCTGCGGCCCACTCGTAATCAACATCAGGCCATCCACATCACCCACCAGTCGGTCGTCATCATTGCTTCTCCAAATCCTGAGCCTGTTCCACCGCCCGCAGGCCGGGTTGCGCATCTTCCACCGGTGTTTGGAATATATACTTCCGAAGGAACCACGATAGGTTTTGGACATTTTTGGTCGAATACATAAAACGATGCCCCCACATCAGGAGGGCATCCGAAGCAGTTTGGCATGCAAAGAATGTATCACAGTTGAATATTCCAAGTATAGCAACAAAAAACTAGTTCATTCTTCAACAAATCAACTCACCCATATCAATATCTTCCTCCTAACAATCCACAAACAGACGCCAATATACAACGCGCGGCGGGCGGCGCAATGGCGGAACTGGCGGGGGAGACGACGCTGCTGTTCGAGCATGCGCACTAGATTGACCAATCAGAGGCCGGAATTTCGTACTAACAGCAGGAGTACTCACCATTAGCCACGATCATGTGCATAAATACTATAGCATCGATGAGTATGCTCATGTTCCTGAGTAACATTTGCACATGATTACCAAAGTGTGTTGGTGAATGCTGCGTATTGCTACTCATGCACACACAATACGTGAGTTTCAACCTGAGTGTTTTCGTTAGTTTGCCTTACTTGAGTAAACTTTTTTTTTCAGTGCACTATCTTATTCACTGAGTTTCTTCATGAGTTATTACTGAGTAATGCCTGGCCTGAGTAAAATTTTTTTTCAGTGCAGATCCTCAGGCCCTCACCTCCTCGCTTCCGGACCACGACAATCGGAGACAACCAGGGCGAAGAGCCACAGGGTACCTTCTCGATGACTCCTTGGGCTTCCAGGGACTCCAGATGGTCACTGACCTCCTGCCTCACAGCGTACGGTAGAGTCCTCAGGTGTGGCGCGCTGGGCACAGCTCCGGGAATCAGACGCACCTTGTGGACGAATCCCTTGATGGCTGGCAGCACCTGATCCTGCTTCACCTGGCAGACGACACTGCCACGGCTCACCGTGACTCCGAGCTGATGCTGGAGATCACGGCCCATGATCGGTACATCACCCACCGCCACGTACAGTTCCGCTGGAACGGAGAGCTGGTCCGGTCCTGTGACGTCAGCTGACATCTTACCCAGCACCTTAATGCCGCTGCCGTTCCACTGGGCGAGCTTACCCGCAGGACGGAGAGGGACGTGACTGAAGAGCTGCCAGTACGTCCTCGCTGGGACGATGCTGACCGCCGAGCCGGTGTCAACCAGCATCCTGACACGCTTCATCTCAATGAAGGCATCATAGTACGGGCACGACACTGTCTGAACGACCGGACATACGTCATCCTTAGCAGACACGGACAAAATCTGCACATTGTCAACAGCACCGGTCTTGTTAGAACGAGGACAACACTTGCTTAAGTGTCCGACAGTGTTACACTTGAAACATTTCAGGTTCCTCGCTCTGCACTCCTTGTCATTTGCCCAGTGACCCGGTCGACCACAGGCACGACACGTACCTGACTTCTTCACAGGAGGCTGACGCTGCGTCTGCTTACGCGCTGAGTCACTGCGGCTCGTGCTGCGCCGCTGCCCAGTATACGCCACCTCCACCGCAGGAGCTGAAGGTGAAGTCGCACCGGCAGATGAGTCGTGCAGTAGAGCTTTTCGCTGCAAGCCCCGGTCGTGGGCCTCGGCCACAGCCTCTAGCTTGGAGAGAGATAGGTCATCAATCATTATCAGCTTGTCACGAAGCTGGTCAGAGCGACAACCCTCGATAAACTGATCACGCAGTATGTCGTCAGTCAGAGCACCATAACTGCAACAGGCCACTGCCTCGCGGAGGTTGGCCAGGAAAATCACACATGACTCATCAGGGCCTTGGGTGCATTTCCGGAATTTCAAGCGAGCAGAACGAACATCAGAATCGCTCTCAAACAGTTTCTTGAAAACAGCTACAGCAGCATCGAACTGAGACACAATTACAGCACCAGCGCCGCCGGCGTCAGTGTCACTTACTCCAGGTTCGATGTTCTCCTGCTTGGTAGCTGAAGCAGCAGCTCGGTAGAGTCGACGTGCCTCCGCTCCGACTGCTGTCAACAGGAACGCTGTCCGACGACCGTCCGTCCAGTCCAACCACCCGCTGGCCTCAGCGAAGACCAGGAAGTCCTCGTACCATTGTCGCCAGCTCCCAGGACGCTGTCCCGGCCGCGACAGGAACTCCGGTGGCGCCGGTGACTGGAACATGTCGTCTTGAATGCAGTCCGCTTATCTCAGCCTCTTGTCGCCACTTGTAGTGTATTGCACTCACACATACATCACTCGCACTCAAGACTGAACAGTGAACATTCAACTCGACTAATGTGCTCCGCGCCCTTGCCGACGGCTCGCCGGCGGGCACCCGACTCCGTCTCCCGGCCGGCCCGGGCGCGGCGCCGCGGCGCGGCCGTCCCGGTTACCTGACCCAGCCGGCTAAAGGTCGGACCGGCTCCGGCCGCCGCTGCCAGCCCACGGCGGGCCCGGGGAGGGGTACTACACTACAGTGGGGTAACACCGCCATGCTCGGCGGTGCTACCCCAAGGGGTGGCAAAATGGATAAAGCCGCAATGATGACTCACTCAGCTCGGAGAAGAGCTTTAGTTAGGCCGCAAACGTCGTCTGTTTTTTAACCTCACGTTCGACTTCACTGGATGTTTCGAAATAAGCGTGAATTTGCCAGGCTTTGTATGCATATTGTCCGCACCAAACAGTCTGATCTGTGACAAACTAACAACCAACTCTTGTGTGTCTTAACCCTCGCATGTGTGCGGCGTTTGCCAGCTTCTAATGTGTAGGGGGGGGGGGGTCGGTTGGACCCCCCCCCCCTTGCCGTTTGGCCCCTGATCGAGCTAGAGCTTCGCGGAAAAAACGAGCGTGTTGCCCGTGACGAGAGGAAGCCGATGATACCCAATTTTAAGGTCCTAGGTCATTGGTTGACCTTCCAGGTCAGGTCAATGACCCAAAGTCGGGAAAATCGGGACCTGTTAGAAAGTCGTAAAGTGTGGCTGCTAAGGGGTTTTTCGGGGTGCTGATCACGAATATCGTGTTAGTTTTGATCACAGATGATGTCTTGAAGCATTTAGACCTGTTCGGGTCAGGTCAGGTCAGGTCAACCAGTAGGCGTCGTGACGGGTATTCGTAGTACGTGTCAACCGCCTCTGACAGCTTCGTAACATGTTACGAAGTCACCAAAACTACTTCGTAAATGTTCAAATGGTTGCTAAATTCGAATTCAGCTCCAAAAACTAGCCTAGAAACATGTAAAACTCGAAAAAGTGACCCGAGGTCACCCGAGGTCACCAAAGGTCAATGACCTGACCTGACCTTCAGGTGACCTTGACACACACGGGAGTAACATCAAATCACATGTTTGAACGTTTGAAACCACGAAAAGCTTGCAAACACGCGGCTAGTGCGAGCCGACATACGCGGAATCGCGATTTCGGCCAAACATGGTCTCGGAAAAGAGGTCACAGGTCAAAGGTCATTTGGGTCAGGGTCATGAAATTTTCAGGGTAGGTGTAAAATTGATCAATGCGAGGGTACTGAAAGTTTCGTCGCGATCTGCCGCTTTTTACGCGAGTTATTCGCGAAAAACAATGGGGGGGGGGGTCCATCCGACCCCCCCCCTACACATGCGAGGGTTAAATGAGTATGAGTTACTATTTCAGACAGCAGTAACGCTACCAAGGGCGGCTGTCAGTTGTCACCGTAAGGCCGATCTGTGGATAACACCACCATCGGTGGCGGTGCTACCCGCACATTTTTGGAGGACGAAAAATGCAGGACTTGTTTTCGACGTCTGTAAAGTAGCGAAATTTTATAATGGAGCGCTGGAAACTTTGCCAACATGTAGGAAAACATTCCTACTTTCACATGAATGCAAAAGAGCTTCGTTTTAACTACGCTTCGCGTTTTAACTTCCTGACGGCGCCGGAGGCGGCGCTGGGACCGTCGCAGTGGAGACAGGCGACGGCGGAGCGGCCGAAGTCGACGTAGGTGGAGACGTCTGGAACGACTCTGCCGGAAATGCCTCTAACGTCGACGTCGAGGACGCCGGAAACATGGAAGGCCCGTACCGCACGCGAGCGGGACGGGCAACGAGGCGCTGGTGGAGATGAGCGCTTCGGGGGGAAGGGAATGTAGTGTAGTACCCCTCCCCGGGCCCGCCGTGGGCTGGCAGCGGCGGCCGGAGCCGGTCCGACCTTTAGCCGGCTGGGTCAGGTAACCGGGACGGCCGCGCCGCGGCGCCGCGCCCGGGCCGGCCGGGAGACGGAGTCGGGTGCCCGCCGGCGAGCCGTCGGCAAGGGCGCGGGGCACATTAGTCGAGTTGAATGTTCACTGTTCAGTCTTGAGTGCGAGTGATGTATGTGTGAGTGCAATACACTACACCCACACACAGTCATGGACCGATAACGTCCCGACGGGAAAACAAGCCGGGACGCGATTCTTCTGTAATTCCTTTCTCAACGAAGAGCACTTCATGCCCTCAAATTTAACGTAAAAATCGAGGTATTTTGACTTGAAATGACCACTTACTTGGTGCTAAACAGACATGTGCTTGGATCCGAGAGCTGGATCTATGATCTCAGTGGATCTCTCGACAAAATAGAGGGGTTGGATCTATGATCCGAGTGGATCTCTCGACAAAATTCAGGGGTTGGATCTATGATCTGAATGGATCTCTCGACAAAATTTAGGGGTCAGATCTATGATCTCTGTGGATCCAGCGGGCTAAAATTTGTGGAGGACCTATGATCTGTATGGATCTCACGACAACATGTAGCCAATGAAACCCTTATCCTACATAATTGTACACCTTACAGTGCAATACAATTGAGAATTATCACTTGTGGACATGGTTATTGGTTAAGACCACTTGTGATCATTAGGTATCATCATTAAATTTGAATTTAAATAAACAACATTTGTACTACATTTAAAATAAACCAAGAACATGCATATTGCTACTTTTTGTGACCAATTGTAACTTTTTCATGACAGCACTGATGACAATCTTATCAACAAGCTACAGCCACTTTAATTCAAAGAACAAACAGTACAGACAGATGCAGTGGCAGCAGGGCACTGCAGATTTTCATTTTGGTCCCATTCTTTCTGCAACGCCAGTAGGGCTAATGCTAAAATGCCAAACTCTATGGGGGGCACTGTACCCTGGTGCCACACCCCCCTCCCTGTTCTGCCGCCTATGGACAGATGTTAGGAAATCAAACCTGGAAGCCAAATAGGTCAGTTTTGTTAAAAATAATCCAGCAATCCACTTCTGCCAGGTATGAAATCCCAATCCAGAATGTTCATATGAGCTATTAGTATGTGCAACACAATTTCGATTTAGTAAGAATAGCAACCAACCTCTAATACTTTCCTAATAAAATTACAAGTTCAAAAATGGCATCAACTTCTTCAGATTACCTACTTTTGGCCACTTTTGGCATCCTGCCAGCTGCCACGTGTGGTGCCATGCTGTGCTTTTGTTATGAGAGAGCCTCCCAAAAAAAGACAAACGAAATTCACAGCTCACGTTTTGGTAATATGGTTTTATTACGTCACTATCGTTTGACCAATGAAAAATCTTAATTTGACCAAGACAGTAATGATTCCAAAAGATTCCCCGTAATAGGCCCTCTAAACTAATGACGTAAGATATTGTTATTCTTTTGAAAAGTGAATAAAATTAAGATGCAAGGCGCACACCGCTCAGGGCCATATAATACCGTTTAAGCTTACGTTTACGTCATTAAATTCAACGCTACAAAGATGATATTAACAAACGATTGTATCGTAAAATCATGTGAGGCAGAAAAAATGAACATTCTTTAAAAAAAAGCTCCAGACTTTTGAATTTCCAGTTTGATTTTTTATTTATCTTCATTATACTCGAAGGTAAAACGCCTAGCTCATTTGTTATTTGAAATGACGTCACGAGTTCAATTTAGATACTGAATAATCATTTTACGGTAAATATCCAAGGCCATTACAATTGATATTTCGCTTCCCAACGCTTCCGCAGGCTGTTGAATATTTTTATACTTTTGTTTATATCTCAGTTTATTTTATCAAATATTTCTTTCAATAGATTGAAATACCTTTACCTAACCAAGCCACGTGTGTCAGTATCATCTTTTATTGTTTATCAATCAATTGTGGTAGCTGGAAACTGGAAAGCCTCATGGTTGTCTAATGCAAGATCAATGAGATTGTCTTATCAATATCATTATGTAGATTCTAACATGAATTGTGATGTGGTAGGTACCTAGTTATGTATTGTTCATTAGTCATTACTTTGACTTACCTCTATGTTAATTGTTAATGCAAACTTTTCTGTTGGTATGTGAACTGTGAACAATCTTCATGTCACTCAATTCTCTCAAGTTGTGACCGTCATGAGCCTCCTTTATTTTGTATTCTGTATAATGTAACTGGATGCCTTTACTAATATGGTCTTTGTATAAGATTGTTTGTTTCTAACCATACTTTGGTATTCATAACTTCTTATGAAAGAAAGTTGTTAACATTTTGAGCACCTATGTATGAGCTATGATCCCAATGGATCTCACGACAAAATTGGGGAGCCAGATCTATGATCCGAGTGGATCTAGCGACAAAATTGAAGGGTCAGATCTATGATCCCAGTAGATCTCTCGACAAAATTGAGGGGTTGGATCTATGATCTGAATGGATCTCGGATCGGGATCCATGGGATCGGATCTCAGATCCATTTTTCCGGATCCAAGCACATGTCTGGTGCTAAAACATGCCAAATGGTTACAACGATGGTTAGTAATTCACAAAATGGGCAATTGCGATCTTAAAATCAAATAAGGATGGCGGTGTTGCCCACGTGGCGGTGCTACCCCCGCTTCCCCTATTAATTATTTCTCATATTAGAGCAACCGTCTCAATACCAGAAGGGGCATTGCCACATGGTATACTCCACAATATTGAATCTCAATGGTATAAATATATGTACATTAACTAAGCGACAGGTTTTATGTTAGAATCAATGGAGATGTCTGGGAACTGTAACTAACTGCACTATTCCAATTGCATAAAAGACGCTTTTTCGGAGTCGGGTCATAAACATCATGCACATCCGTTCCACAACTATGTAGCGTGTCCTAAACGTATTGTTCTTGTTTAATTCACATGTAACGTAATGAATATAAGTCAGCATGGCATTGTCAGCTATTTTAGCTCGGAGCTGGTATAACGGCCGCCTTTTCATCTAACGTTAAAAAACCGTCATCTACGTATATTGCAGCTGTCTACTGTGCCAGCATATAACAGAGCTCATGCCTCTGACACAGAGGAATATATCACCTGACTGACCCGGCTGCCTTTTCGGTTGGGGGACATTTCAGCTGACATTTAGCTGCGTACGTTTAGGGATGCTGGGGATAGTGACCTCAGTTTTAGTTATCGCGGTCACAGCAAATCGCACACGTGTCCTTAAAGCAGGCATCGGTAAAATCCTTTTTGAAAGGATTGCATTCCCAATCCACATTCCTAGTGCCGAAGTGGATTGCATTCCTACCCGCAATCTCCTTTTTTCACTTGGATTGTGATCAAATCCGCAATCCTTTTTTGCAATCCTGTTGTATTATTATGTGCACTAGTGGATCTGGGGGAGGGAGGGGGGCATAGGGCCGTGCCTCGATCCCCAAATCACCCATTTCTAGTACCTAGTCTTGCGAGTAATTCCTATCTAAGGCACAGGTAATTTATGGGAAATATTTTTTGCCTCAAACACCCCCACATTTAAACCTCTACCCAACCAGTGTTTTATATTTTTAAAACTCGCCCTCAAATACGTAATTTTGCCCTTCCTATGTAGTTCATCAGCGTATATTATTTTGAGCGTTTAAATTAAAAGCGTTTAAATTATTTCAAGTTTCGATGTAAAGCCCTTGATAGCAAAGTACATTAAAGGTAGTGTGCCAGCTTTCCTGGACCGTATGGAGTTAATGGCCCAGATAAGGAGAACCGGATTTTTAGAACTTATCCATACCTTCAAAACTCATGGAAACGTCTTAAATTCTTCAAATTTTGAGTACCCCAGTGCGAAATTCGCCCCGACGGGTTGTCGGTCGTACCCCAACCACATTTCACACCACTATGAACAATAAATGCACACACTGAAATCGCTATTACCGATATGCTCATCCAATCAAGTTTCGATAAACCCGTTCATCATCATCTCCTGCGGTTTCGAACACGCCTGTTAGGTGGTGCGGTAGACCGCGCCCAAAGCCAGGGCCCCGGTAACGTGAGGTAGCCGAGTCGGGGCAGCGTGCGCTGACCCAAGCCGGGGCCGCGCGTCCTCCCGGTGTCATGTGATAGCCCGGGGCTGCCCGCGGGGATGCGGTAGACCGCGCCCAAAGCTGCGGCCCCGGCTTGGGTCAGCGCACGCTGCCCCGACTCGGCTACCTCACGTTACCGGGGCCCTGGCTTTGGGCGCGGCTTCTGCTCATACTTTGTGGTGCGGTGGTGGTGCGTCGGGCCGCGCGCTCTGACTTCGGCCAAGAAAAATGCGTCAGCTGATCATTGTCATTTCTGCCACTTGCGTGTGGTGAAATGGGGTCATAACTTAAGAGACGGCTTTTTCATATCAATTATTTTACATAAAATCATATTTCAAACCATAAATAATGTTCGACAGCCAAATAAAAGAAACAATACCAATACAGGCTTACAGTTTAGGCTCGACATTGTGTTGTCTACGATTAGACAGCTGATAACTCATTCCCGTACGTCGTAACTCTATAACACTGAACTCTATAATGCTCTATAATGACCTTTGCTTATTGTCACATGTGCGCCGCATTCGCGATTGTTGCCGACGCCTGTTTGCAGGTCAGCCCACTACAGTTGTTATACATATCGAAAAACCGATAAACTTTGAGGCGAAAAAGGCACTATTCCAGGCCCATTTTTGATTTTCTTTGCGATATTAGGTAAAAACAGAAGCTTCTTATCCTAGGAAAAATAAAATGGGAAATCTTTCAAAGGTGGCACACTACCTTTAAGCCGATGAAGCCGATCTCATAATTTTCAATCGCAACAAACCATTTCAAAGCACTAATCAAACACAATCCGGATTGGATTGCAAAAATTGGAAGTAGGATGCAATCCAATCCGCAATCAAATCCTGTTTTTTTTAATGGATTTCAAATCCAGGTGCAATCCACCAAAAAGGAATGCAATCAGGATTTTGGAATCCTGCAATCACAATCCTACCGATGCCAGCGGCATCGCACGGAGAATAAGTAATACCATTCACCGTCTAATTAACCGACATTAATTCACAAATTGTAGCCAGGGCGATTAAATTCATACACTGCATTGTGTAAAACGGGTAGCACGGCAAGTTGGTCCGATTGAATGAGATCATTTATGGCAACCTATATACCTACCGTGTAATGATATACTGCGTTGTGCAATAGCGTCTTTGAAACATTCGCCCAACGATTTTCGGTAGGTAAAATCTCAAGAAGCATACCAGGAAGCTCAATTAATATGCGCGCCTTATGATAAAATATTACCACGTTTTCCAACTGATCACTTGTTTACTTTAATTTAGACCTCCAAATCAGAACAACAACATGCTGCCCTGCCCCACGCGGTCAAACTTGGGTCAAATATGCATCTCGTATGTTCACGCAATAGCGTCGCACCCCACGGTGTCGCAGTTGCGCGTGAGCCCGCCCGCACCCTCACACGTTGTTCCCGTGTGTCCCTGTGCAGCAACCTGTATTGATTGGTGCCGTGGGGAGGCTCTGATCCGACTGAGCCCCGGGATTATCCCGGCTCCGGGAAGTGTTAGTTTTCCGCTGGTTTTCCGCCGGTGCAGCTAATAGCCGCCGTCTTGGCACACACGCGCGGCGCGCACCAGATCTGCCGCCTAATGATCGACTCATTAAGGACTGCAATAATGCACACGTTTCAGCAGCGCCTCTGAGCCTGAGGCGAATGAGTCAGGTGAGCTGCAGCGAGGGAGCTCACTGGAAGTTCACTGGAAATTTCCGCGGAATGTCGCTGGAAGTTTTGAGATAGAGCCCGAGGTCAGTGACCGTGATCGTGAGAGTCGCAGGAAATTTTGTCACAAGAGCAAGCGACAAATGGCACATTCATTTGTTTTGATGCTCATTTTGCTTTTTATATCTTCTTTTTAACTAGAAAAAGACTGACTTAAAATAATGTCCGAAGCGACATATCGTGGTCAGCCATCAGATCGCCACAACAAATTATAATATAAAGGACGTCATCGTCTCGATCTGATGCGCCACATGTGCGGCCGTAAGCGATGTTCATTGCATACCCATTACCTATATCAGTTATCAACACGCATAAAGCAGCATCATGTCCTTATCACCCAGTACCTAACTACAGAGAACTGGTGGCGCAGAGCGGAAGCTACGCCAACTTTACGACAGCCGCCAATGACCGTTGTTATTGAGTTGCGAGCTTGGCTCACCTGAAACATTCGTTTGCTGATACCGATAGTTGTAATTGAGTTCGTAGCGCCTGCCTCCGTCAGCTACCACCGAACTTTGTTATTGAGCTGGGAGCGGCGCCAGCCTTCGTTAACTAGGTACTAATGCTATGTAGTTGTTATCAAACTGGCAGCTGGGCTCACCTGTTCTCCGTCCAGCGCAATGGTCATGGTGGCAGAGCGCTGAAAACTGCCCGAGTTTAGACGGTGCTCTGGGCTCTGGCACGGTTCAGGCACTCAGCCAGTTATTGAGCTGGTCTCACCTGCTCTCCGTCCAGCGCAATGGTCATGGTGGCAGAGCGCCCAAAGCTACCCCCGAGTTTAAACGATGCTCTGACACGATTCAGGCACTCAGCCAGTTGTTATTGAGCTAGGCTCACCTGTTCTCCGTCCAGCGCGATGGTCATGGTGGCAGAGCGCTGAAAGCTGCCCGAGTTTAGACGGTGCTCCGGAGTGCGGGCCATCTCAAACCGGGGCGGCTCGTGAACGGCTGAAAAAGAAAAAGAAGCTGTAAACACGAGAAAATAGGCGCTATAATGACATCACACTTTACATAACATGCTCAAATTACCTATTTCAGCTGATTTTAAACATCTTCATCGATCATGATGCACGCATATTCAGATCATTCTACCTAATGTGATGTCAAATTTCGTATTAGCCTTTGTACCAAGCAATCCGGCTCCCTTACTCATCAAGCGGTGGGTACCCACCTATATCCCACGAGCAAAGTTCGGCCAACATTCCAAATGGGTTACGCGTCATGCTATTTCAGTTTTCATTGGACACTGGGCAATGTAAAACGTGTTATAACCGTACCTGGAATGTGAGCCGATTTAATATCCACATCCCAATCGTCTGACTTGTTTCTGGTCATCGTGTCGAATCACTCGTGCTCGTTCCGTCCCGGTCAGATCACCAATCACCTCACAATCAGCCCCACACCGCACAATCACTCGCGGCGCCCGCGCCACCACCGTCGGACGCGACGCTCTCCCCTCCACAGACCGAGGACGACTGGGGAACCGCGCGCCGGCCGGCACTATCGCCCCGTCGCCGCCGCCACCGCCGCGACCGGTTGGAGCGCCACCGTCAGTGTAGGGGTGAGCAATGAGTCACACGGGGTTTTGCGAGCGATTGTATGGTGGCCGAACCAGGCGTAGTTAGGGGAGAAGTGTGTCAGCTTGGCCTGGTAGCGCTTGTGTGCGAGGTTTGCCCTCGTTCGTATAGGGAAGGGGGAGGGGTTCGGATAGACCCTCCCCGGTTTTCACGAATAACTCGCGTGAAAAAGCGGCGGAGCGCCATGGAGCTGAGCATCCTTGAATCATCTTTTTTTCTTTATTACCCAAACTGTTTGTAGAATGAAACGTGTCAATTAGTTTTTTTCATGATTTATTAAGCTGTCGTTTACTTTGGTCACTACATATGTAACGATTCCCAAAAGGGATTCACTGGCATGCACATTAAACAAGCAACTACACCAAATAAGCATGAGCTCCGCCAGTACCATTGCTCGGTCTGGTAGTGAGGTGCAGAATAGCCACACTTGCGGAGCAATCTCCTCACCCTCAAAGCGTGCCCACATATACAAGGACGGCAACAATTATGTGATCGTCTTCACCAATCTTTCTCCGGAATGCATGATACAATCGATACCGCCAGATTCGCGGATTTATCATAGCATCGAGTATTTCTGCTATTCGACTACAGTTGATCCCTGACCAATCTAATGTGTAACTCGTCGCAAAAACACTCGCATATATGTAATATCAACGGTAAATAAGATAATAATAAATATAAGGCACATCTATCACAAATCCCTTGAAAGACACAGCCAACGAAAAAGTGCACTCAGTGAGGTCAAATGCTTGCTTGCTTGCGGTGCATCCTATTGCTTGCAATCGGACCAGTCAGCGATATCGGTCGCAACAATGACGACGCCGGCAGACTGGGATCAAAAGCTACACAGAACACACGGCAAAGGACGGCTACGGGCTGACTAGTGTCCGTAGCTGCTCAAGGCGGCTGTGGAGCCAGAAGCTACCAAAAGGGCGCCCCGCGCCGACTGCGGTGAGAGGCTGCCTACCTAATGGTTGCAGATGGCAGCTCCAAACCGAGACTACGAGGAGCAACAGCACGGTAGAGCTCCGTGCTATTATAGCTGTCGGTACCTGCAGGACGGCTCTGGGCTATACCTGCCATCAGCTGCGGAGAACCACGGCTCCGGACTATAGCTGTGACTGTGAGCAGTTGCTGAGGACGGCTCCGGGTGTGAGATCAGGCGCGGGAGGTGCCGCCACCCGCCGTGTCCGCGTGTCAGTGCTCCGGTTCCGGTGTCGGCTCGTCCCGCCCCGTGAGGAAGCGGTACCAGTTGACCAGGAGGCCGGCGGGCGGGCCGGGCGGCGTCAGTTGCCGCCGCCGCTCGCAGCCAGTCTGGCCCAGGGAGATGAGCAGGCACTGGTGGGCCAGGACGGCGGAGCAGAGCACGGCGCAGACCAGCGCGTACAGAGCACCGAATAGGGCCGCCGCGCCGCTGCCGGCACGACACGCGACGGGGTTAGGGTCAGCCGAAACAGCACACAGGGGAGGGGGTCAGGCAACCGGCGCCGGCAGGGTTTAGCACGGGCAGTCGTCACAGAAATAGTCACGGCTAAGTCATGTCATGTCCGATATCGACTGCTGCCCCGGAGCACCAGTCATATGTGGTAGGCTTAATCGATAGAAATTAACACTTCAAACGACGTAATACATCTAAGCTTGCATTCTTTTATGACCTGTCACTTACCAGCATTGCTTGATGTAGTGCTGACTCCATACGCATTTACAGTGCACGCCCCATACGTATCGGTGGCAGCCACTGCACCACTTATAAGTCATAACCGTCGGTATTGCGCCGACGCACCGTAGCAGTCCACATAGCACCAATACTGTCAGTGGAACCTGAAGCGACCGTTGCAATAAATTGTGTAATGTACCGACCTGGCGTGTACCGGTGCGGTTGTCTTTGTCATAGCATGCCCATATGAAACTACACCCCCGCTCCCCCGGTGCTTTGCTATGTCCCATATCAACTGAACGATGTCCGTCCTTAATGCCCCGATATCTGCCCTAAAACTCCGGTGTATGTCGATGCTTTTCCTTCATGCTCTGTATCCGTGATGTCACGTTTTGTGGCATGTGAGCCTCGTAGCGTACGCCCTTGCTGTCTCGATCCCTTCTGTCTCCGCGCCCTTCGCTGTGCCTGTGGCCGATGTCTCGTGTTCTCTGGCATACCGCGGGCGACGGTCGCTTAGTGGAGGAGCTGTGGAGCTGTGTGTACTGTGGAGGTGTGGCAGATATGGAGGAGTGGACGATCACTTACGCAGTGGACTCGGGCCGACAGGTGAGCACCAGCCAGGGCGTCAACGGACCGGGGCAAACGCAGGCCACCGTCAGCCACGCCGCCTGTGCCATCGCCAGCGCCACGCTCGCCAGGCCGAACACGAACGGACGCTGGTTGGCTCCTCCCACACAGCAGTCCAGCCTGCGACACGGACACCGAGACAGGGCGACGTGAACGAACGTATAGCTGATACCCGCCCTTCTGACATTGTTGGTGGAACCATGCTACCCTTCACATTCAGCCTATGAGCCTTGCTACGTCGTATTGTTATTTGCAGCGTTTTGTTATACACCAGCCAACTAATCAGTGAATCAAAGGAACCATATCTACATGGCTACGCCAAATAAAAACATCACAAGCAGTACAATGCATCCTCCTGAATCCTCCACTGGTAACACCCCGGTATGCCGGCCCGGGGAGTGGCCCCCTCCGCTCACCAGGCGCAGTGGTGGTCGCGCAGCAGGACGCAGCGCTCGCACTGCACGCAGTGGAAGGCGCGGGCGGGGCGGGCCGCCTCGCACAGCTCGCAGAAGGTGTCGGCGGCATCGGCGACCGACGACGGCTGGCAGAACCCGCGCCGAGATCGGACCCGGTACCTGAGGACAGCGCGAGCGGTCGGTGGGGGTGAGGCTGGTAGAGAGATAAACTTCTAGTTGGGAAAAAATATGAAACAATCTTTTGAGAGGGTCTAAAGGGCATAACGAAATTATCAGCATATAAATTTTTCACTGCAGTCTGCATCCTTTCATACTGCTCCCTTTCTGGCCATATGCCATAGGAAATTCAATGAACGTGTACCTAGGTCCAAAAAATCATTGAAAAGGTTGCAATGATAGAGGAGTCAATATTGACAAAATAATTAACTACTCACCAGCTCAAAAGAGCAGCTGCAAGCAGAGCGGCAAATATAAGGTGTTCATAGAAGGATATCAGTAGCATAGGAACCACATAGAATTCAAAAATATAGAATAATGTGAAAAATGAGGAGCATGTCCAAATGTAATAAAAGAGACTTTTCGGTTGATGTCTCAGCACCACCCTTGATATCAGCAGGATGAGAGGAATGATTGCAAGACTGCACATCATTGTGGCCATGCTGAGTGAGGCAAACAGCATCAGCAGGGGGACAGTTGCTGCTGGGATAAGGACTTCCCAGGGGCACTGTCTGGCACCCCCAAACCAGGGGATCCTAAGTCGGTCCGTCATGGTGGACCAGATTTTGGAGTAGCTGGACTCAGGAACTGCAACTCCCTTCAGCCATCTGAAACAGAGGTGGGTGCTAATTAGAGCAACTCATGTTATATGATAGTGTATGTATGCAATATGCATATCACTACAGTGTAGAGTGTAGTGAGTAATACAGTGTACTCGTAGTTAGTAGTATCAACACAGCACACCTACACAGCACACAATGAATTCCAATTTATGAATAAGATAATGTGGATCCTTACCTGTCTACTGTGTCATCTATGGCCTCACAGTCACAGCATAATGCCAATAGGTGAGATCTTTCACCATCTATGTTGATGTATTCACAACAGCAAAGAGGATCTTGATCTGAAGTCATCTTGATCTTGTCCCCATTTTTTGCCATGATGAAAAGTAAGACTACAGGTCCAGATACCAAGACAATTTATCAGAATGTTCTGCTGCAAAAAAGGTAAGCCTTGTAATCTGATATATGGTTCAGCCTTTTAAGACCTTATATCACAGCAATGAAAAAATAACTGCAGAGTGAAGAAAACAGGCCGGTCTCTATCTATTCTGTGGTTCACCTACTCTTTCAAGCTAGATGGTATGGTTACTGACAAATGGGCCATCGAATCACACATTTTTACTATTAATAAATCACACTAGAATGGCCTTCGTAGTGGGTGGTGATGATGGTGTTATCTGAAAACAGGGCGCAGGGGGGCATTTTTAGTCACGAATATTGGGATATGCTCCACCTTAGTGCCGATAACAGGCTAATTGTCACGTGATACAGTCAAGCAAATTTCAAGATCAAGATTATTGATCGAATCACCCCAGGCGTTTTCAGATTCCACCATGATGACTAATACAAATTTGAAATGAAATTGACCTGTTTTACTCTCGACTTCTCCAAAGCAGCAGGTAGGTCAAGATAGGATCCTAGATGAGGTAGGAATGGGCCGTAGGATCCTTGGGTTTCAATAGCCTTGGGTTATCTATTGGGTAGGATATGCATGGAGCGACTGTAGCCTTAATTGCTGCAAAATTTACAAATCAACCGAAAGATTATTACCATTTCATGTCAGGACAGTATTGAATAACATTAAAATAAAATCACATAAATTACGATAGCACACAAGGCATAGCACATATACAAAGCAAATGTCAAACCAAACAAACAACAATTTTTTCATCGATGAAGGATTTTGTGAAATTCACTATCTAAAAATGATGTCACTAGTTGTGACTCATTTAATATGCATTTAATCAATTTTTTGTATTTTATTTACATAAATAGTATTTTTGTGGTAAGTAACAGAAGTGACTTTTCTGTTTTCTTTTTAATGTAGTCGTATCATAATTATTTTATCAACTATTTTTTTGCACTTTCGATTTGCGATTAGAATCTTATGACGTCATCAAAAGCAGTTACTTGATGTTTGTGGTCTTGCAGGCCGGTAACTTTTCTTTTGACAGAAGCGGCGCGCTGCAAGATTTTTACGGACGCTTGGGGGCCCAACGAGGCTATGCGCCCTAACCCAACAAGTACAAGTACAAGTAAGTTGGAGAAGAAGTGTGTTGTATTTGTTGTCCAAGCCCCTTGGTCCAAGCTGCTACACGCCCTAACCCAAAACAACAATAAACAACAACGTGTGTTTGTTGTTGGGTCAAAACAATTTTTATGTACCTATTTTGTTTGCTACTAGCGCTGAACCTGGGGTAGTCGAACTACCGTTTTATCCTTAATGAACGCTGTTTTTGTATTATTGGTCACATATCAATATGATCATCCTAGGTCAGCTCCAGACTGGAAAAAATACGCGTTATGCCGAATATGTCTGGCGTAGTGCGGGATTGCGCCGAAAATTTCAGCGCACGTCTGGCGTAACTTCGCATGCACCGAATTCAGAGCATGGCGGCGGACGAATTTTTCGGCACAGGGCGGTCACATAATTTTTTGGCGAAATACGATCACCAAATTTATGCGGTACGCTGGTCAATCTAGCAGCTTATTTGCCCTGCGGGCGTCTCTGGAGAGGTTTCGGGACGAGACGGCCACGCCCCGGTCGTCGCGTGCTCGAACTGGTGAGCCGCTCGAACTCAGCAGTCAGCGGAGAAGTGGCCGCCCAGGTGAGGCCTCAACCCTCAGCGTGGAGATAGGTAAAGAAGACCTGGTTGAACATCGTCAAGCGCCGTTACCTAAGCAATACCGCAGTGGGTTCCTGCCCACTGCAATATCGAGGGGAATGAGAGCGCGGATGACCTGGCAAAACAGACGTCCGCCCTGCCCTCAAACGCCCACTCGCTGACCAGGGCGGTTCACTGTGCGGCCTCGCATCGCATGGTGCGGCGCAGAGCGCGACAACTGCTCAGAATCACTATTCAAGCCACTCCTCGGGAGCACGCCGCCGCTCCCTATCCCCGGAGAGGACCGAGAGGATGCCGTTTCGGTGCACCAGATGAGGGCGGGCCACTGGGGCTGAAGATACCAGCTGTGAAGTGCTGTGGACCGCCAACACCAACAGAAATACAAACCCACAGCCAGATATTACTACATCTCCCCACCCTTTATGACCGACCTCATCTGGTGAGGAATGGATGCGCAGGGCACGGCGAGCACGACCGCACAATGCCAAGGGAGCCGCGCCCGCATTACTTCAGTCTACTGACCAGCCTTCTGACAGGAGAACGAGGAATGGTCGGTCGGGTGCAGTTTTTTGAGCGCGATGCGTGTCCTATCACAATTTGTGCCGCGATCGGCGCTCGGACACGACCTGGCACACAGAATCAAGGCCATCTGTCACGGAGTCACTGGCGACTCTGTACAACGGCGCAGGGTACAACGCGTATAACGCTGGTGACTCGGACACCAGCCAGCACCTGTTACAACACTGATTATGCTGAAGCCATTGGCATCTACTCCTATTCACCTCCCATTCATCCTTAGTATGCGTGGTAGCGCCATAGGGGTCGACGCATTTGATGGTTGTGTTGAACATTGCTTTAAGTACAATTTTGAATCTGGCCCTGTAATGTGCAAATTGAAAAAAACATTTTACATTACTAGCATTCGTTATAATAAGAAAAAATGTGTTGCTTCTACTCATGTGACCCACACATGTCCATAAAATGTTTCAGGTGAAGCAAGTATTCAGTAATGGCAGAAACAAATAACAGCAAGGAATTCCTCTATAGCCATCTAGGAAAGAAGAAACTGGCCCCGGACTACTCTTTGAGAAATTCAGGTAGGTATGCCTAATTAATATTTATGCTTAAGTGCATCCAAATAGTCGTAAATCGCTAGGTAGCAAGCATGTGTGCTTTTATGTGTCTAATACATCGATGTCCAGTTGTGATATATCTAGAGTGGAGGGAGGCTCGTGAGTTCCACATGCTGTTTCCCCGTGTGACCCCTGTGCCCTGCGCTGACTGGCCTCTGGACAGGCCCGTCGCACAGGCAGCGTTTTCTCTGCGAACTGAGGGTCAGCGGCTACCCCTACACGGCCGTTGGCAACTCCACCAACAAAAAGGACGCCCAGACCAATGCCGCCAAGGATTTCATTCAGTACCTCGTCCGCAAGGGCGAGATCAAGCCATCTGATGTACCAGGAGAGGTAAGGGTTTGGCTTTGTGTCACTATTATTAATTTGATATATGCTTACCTCTAGAATTTCAGTCGACATTACTTTTTATTGTAAGATTATCATGCATTGGGTAATCATCTACTGCACTGTGTTCTTGTCAGAAGCTGACTATATCATGGTTTGGCGGACCGGTAATTCTTTTTCTGATTCACCACCGTTTGGTTCACTGTTGCTCACCGGGTGCTGTGGCCCACCGGAACTCGGACCCCTGTGCCGGCTCCCGGAGAGCACAGTGTCCCGGCAGTCCCGCTGACGCACGCTCCTCTGGCAGGGCGGCGGACAGGCCTCGAACAACTCCCAGGCTGGCGGGTATGCCGCGCCGCCGATGCAACCCGTGCCGCAGCTGCACGAGCAGGGCAACGTGTACAAGTGAGTGGGCCAGACTGGCGTGTCGTGGATGCGTCCGCCGGTGCGGAGGATGCCCGAGCTGTTAGTGAAATAATTCACCGAGCTGAGTAATCTCCCTTCTTTGAAAAGCATTGTAATTGGATGTTTGATTCCAGGCCCATCAATTCTGCTCCGGACTCCACCTACCTGGACAAGATCGCCGCCATGAGCGAGAAGGAAGTGGAAGGGGTATGTCTGTTTCCTTCTCCACATGTCTGTGCAGGTCTTCTTTTTGAAACTTATCATTAGCAGTTTGTAATGCATAGTGCAGTCACGTTTTGCACTGAACTCAGTTTAGTTTACAAGCATTGACGCACGGTAACCTCGTATTGGCCGCCACTTTTTTCGACAGTCAATCGTGTGTACAGTATGATTGTTATGCCTCAATAAACGCTTCTGCTGACTCTTCTCCCGCTGTCACACGCTGCTCAGCAAGAGGATGTGGACATCAACGCCAGCATCCACGGCAACTGGAGTATGGAGAATGCCAAGTCCAAGCTGCACCAGTTTCTGCAGAGCAGCCGGCTTCAAGCCGACTACAAGTACTCGCAAGTGGGGCCTGATCACAACAGGTATGTGCTCCCCGCACTTAGACTGGCGCAAATGCACGCTATCCCATCAGTGGTGCTTATTTCCTTTCTGTTATAATCAATATGTGGTAAAGTTCGCGGAGATAAGATGCATTGTTTCGTTGCAATTTTTGCCGTTTTGCTATTTTTTCCGTTCCATGCCGTTTCCGTCAATCCAATTGTTTCTATTTTGCGCATGTTTTCATATAAGAAGGAAGAGAAGAGAGCGAAGAAGACTATTTATGCTCAGTTCCAGTATCGGTAGTGGTTTTTGTTGTGTACTCGATCCTGCTGGACATCATGCCTGTGGTGGCACGTGTCCCAGCCGGCGACTGGTCAGTATGTGCGCCGGCGCCCGAGCCGAGCGGACGGCTCTCTCGCCGGACCCTGTGTGTTCAGTGTGCCGGGTGGTGATCGCACCGGTCACCACCCGGCCGCGCCGGTCTCTCAGTAGCCCGTCACGGAGCGGCCGTCCGTCCGGTCTCCATCTCCGCTCTCTGCTCTCCCCGCGGCGGCGGCCGGCGGCGGTGGCTGGGACCGGCCGCCGCCGTCGGCCGCCGACCGGCTACGCTGGAGGCGCCGCGCGCGGCCCGCGGCCGGCTCCGCTGACCGGGCCCGCGCGGCGCCGTTACAGACCTGTGACCGACCTGACCGGACGGACGGCCGCCTCCCGGGCGACGCGCCCCCGTCCCTGGCATCGAGCGCTGACGGTGAGTTGATTGGATCGGTGCCTGCTGATCAATCCTCTTTGGACCCTGACCACCTTCTGAGCGAGGCTGTGCTACGGCTCTAATTGTTTTTTGGTGATCATTGGTCTGTTTTAGCCAATGCTTATCGCCCTTTTTCCCCTTTTGCTTACTTTAGGAAGCATAAGTAACTTTCGTCTTTTCCTTGAAGCGCCTGTTCATTTGATTTTTCTTCGTGCCCTTTGACTGCATTGAAGGCGGTGTTATATGAATCCATTGCTTTTCCAGGAGCTTTGTGGCTGAGATGGGCTTCTACGTGCGAGAGCTGGGACGAAACATCCACGCCCGCGAGCAGGGATCCAACAAACAGGTGCTGCATCCGTCCCTTCTTTCGACGACGCTGATCGCTTAGTCTTGTTCATTTTTATCCGTGCTATGTGTTATGTTTTATGTAACCACTTTAAGCAACAAGTACTTCAACCCGACCACTATCATGCCCGTCCCCTTCGTTCAGCCCCCTCGCTGTCCCCTTCACCCTGTGACCCCCCCCCCCCCCCTCCCTCCCCCTCCATCCGTCAGGCGGCGTCCAAGGCGTGCGCGCTGTCTCTGGTGCGTCAGCTGTTCCACCTGGGTGTCATCGAGCCGTTCTCGGGCACCCTGAAGAAGGAACGCTCCGAGGAGATGCCGGCCTACCCTGTGGCCGTGTCGCCAGAGCTCAGCGACCAGCTGGACAAGCTGCTGGACAAACTCGGACTGAAGCCGCCCTCCAAACTGGTCAGTGGCGTATTGTGGTCTGCGGCCCATCGTCCGACAATTACAGTCGAACATTCCGTCAGGACGACGAGACAGGGGATCAGACATGAATTCATTGACCACCGTTTCAAACAGATGCTTTATTTTCTTTAAAAAAAACTCCTTTAGAACACTTCGTAGTAAAATTTGCTGCGGCTTCGGTTCGCCTGTTCTACTCTGGATTGGTAGTAGTCTAGCACAGGCTGAATTTGGACTTAATTAGCGATCCCCTTGTCTTGGTGACTTGAATATCACGTATTGTAATCTCTTTAGGAGGCTATATGATGTCCCACTGCTGCACGTGCCCTATCCACCCACGTCCACCCAACATTCCCATCTGGACGGTCACACCAACCTCAAGCAGGAGTGTCACTGGACCCCCCCCCCCCCGCCCCCGCCGTCAGGAGTCCACCACCGACGAGCCGGTCTCTCTCGTCACCGACACTCGCCTGGCCGAGTTCACGGCGGCCGCCCACCCGCAGCCGGCCGGGGTCGTCTCCTGGTCACCCCCGCAGCCCAACTGGAACCCCTGGACGGCATGTAACATCGACGAGGGGCCCCTGGCCACGGTAAGTAGGGGGCTGGGAGGCGGCGACTGGTGGAAAGGGGCTTGAACGGCTGCTTTTTCATTCATTCATTCATTCATTTATTTATTTCGTATGATCTCCGTAACATGACTTTTATGATCAAGACTTAATACAAAGTCATAAAAGCAAGTGAATAAAACACGGCGAAAAAATGAATAAAAAACTTTTCCTGTGCTACTATAGTGATGCGGCTCTGATACCTAGGTCTCAGACGAGGGAGTGATATTAGCTGTTTCTGTCTGTTGTACTGCTGGATACCTTGTGTAAGGACTGATGAATGTTTGTTCGTTCCATCTTCATCACTTATCACTCGCCATCCCTCGGCAGGCCACGCTGGACGCCATCTCGGAGGACCTGTGTCGCAGCTACCAGGACCAGCTGAAGGAGGACACGCAGCTACAGAAGATGGTGGAGGAGCGTCAGAAGCTGCCCGTGTTCGAGACCAGGGAGCACATCCTGCACACCATCAACAACAACCCGGTGGTGGTGATCCGAGGCGCCACCGGCTGCGGAAAGACCACGCAGGTGAGGACGGAGGGGCTGGATGAGATGAAAATCGAATGGGTAGACAGTTGAGACGAGGGATGAGGGACAGTAATCTGGTGGCTACTGGGGTGGGGAGAGAGCGGTTCGGATGGATAGCTGGCGTGAAGGGAGGAATTTTTGCTGTTGGTCGGTGGGCGCGGGACAGGTGGTTGCAGGCTGGAGGGCGGAGGGGTTAATTTGATATTGTGAAAAATGTCGGGTTTTTAGAAACTGCCAGCGATATTCAGGAGGCGGATAAGTAGGCTGTGCAAACTGTAATGCGCGGTTCCCACATAGACCGGTAGAGATGGGACGGTGAGAAAACGGAAGAAATCGTTGGTTTGGCGTATTCTGCCCAGAAGTTGAACACAGCCTAGAGTTGGTAGCACCGATCCGAATATGGTAACACAGGGAGACATCGTGAGATATGGGGAAACATCGTAAGCGTACTGTAGTACTGCGCGCCGTGACGGAGACCGTACGCGCGGCGTCTGCGGTCGGCAGATTGCGGTGTCAGAGACTGTACGCGCGGGGCCAGCGTCGCCGGCGGGAGAGAGGGGAGGGAGATTATCGCGGGTAGAGCGAGAGAGAGAGCGTGGGCGCGCGGGTTTGGGGGTTGTGCGTGGATTGAACAGTGTTATCAAGAGTGTCACAATCTATATTATAAATGGTAAGTAAAGACAGGCTGGTTGACACGTGCCTGTGGTATGTACGTCTGGGAAAGGCACGCAGCGAATTTACGACAAGAAAGTGCGAATTTTCATCATTTCAGCTGTTGCATTGTATTATATTTTTATTATTATTTCATTTTTCACTTTCCTTTCAACTCTTTTCTTTCCTTTCACTTTCAAAGGAAAAGAAACCCTTTCGCCCATGGTTGGAACAGATAGCAGCCTCAATATCTACATAGTTGCATTCAGATACATAATCATACATAATAATGAATATGCAATTCTTCCCACAAATGAAACAAAGGTGCAACGACCTGGTCTTCTCACTATGTTGATGTAGGGAAAATGTATATCCGCGCGCTCAGATCGCCTTTCTTCTGAACTGTCAACGTACGAAAACGGACAAAAAGTTCAACAGTGTTCAACTTTTGCCCCACGAGCTGACGGGGCGATATCGTCACCGGGATCGAACACAAACCGGCCCGTGGAAACGCCGCAAACCACCGGTTCCCATATCCACCGTCAGAGATCGGACATAATCAGCTGACTGCGCCTCCGCTTTCTCCCGATGGCTCCCGATCTTGTACGTTTTCGTCCGTTACCGTCCGGCCCGACATCTACCGGTCCATGTGGGAACCGCCCATAAGCGACACTTCGGAGGCGGTAGAATGACAATCTCGCAGGCTCTGGCGTGGGTTTGCCAGTCCATACAGCGACCTGTTCCCTGTCCGCCGTTGACCCATCCTTCCGCCAGTGACCGTCTACCGTTCTCTCCCGTCTCAGGTGTGCCAGTACATCCTGGACGAGCACATCCAGTCGGGCCAGGGAGGCCACTGCAACATTGTCGTCACCCAGCCGCGGCGCATCTCGGCCGTCTCTGTGGCCGACCGCATCTGTCAGGAACGTAACCAGCCGCTGGGACAGGCGGTGGGCTACAGCGTGCGCTTCGAGTCGGCTCTGCCGCGGCCCTACGGCTCCATACTGTTCTGCACCGTCGGTCAGTCTGGAGGGAGGGGATGGTGGCAGGCTACCGGTGGTTAATATTGGTGTGGATTTGTGGGTGGTGGCTAGGCTATGTTTAGATATGTGCATTGTGGATGTTTATCGGAAAAATGCAGTGGCATGTCAGCCAATGATCACGATTGGGCTGTAAATATACAATATTGAGGTTTTTTGTTTATCAGGCACCACCATGCTGGTCGTGTGTCAATAATGTCATCATTACGAGTATGCGGGAATGTGTGGACCCACGATAGGTCACCTGTCTGAATCGGCTTGTCCACTTCTTTTCTTTCGTACCAGTGCGTCGTATGACTGCCTTGTCTACCCTCCCCTCCCATCCCTATCAGTCCTCCGGCCGACTCCCCCGTCCTTCTGATTGTTCCTCCCACTGCCTGACTGACTGCTCCGCTGTCTGCCAGGCGTGCTGCTCCGTAAGCTGGAGGCGGGCCTGCGCGGCATCTCCCACGTCATCGTGGACGAGATTCACGAGCGGGACATCAACTCGGACTTCATCCTGGTCGTGCTGCGAGATATGGTCAGTGTCGGGTGCTCTCCGCTGTCTGCCAGCCCCCCCCCCCCCGCCCTTACGGAGCGTGCACGCCTCTGAACAGCAGCAACCTGAATGTCACGCCATGTAATTGGCAGCCCTGCCCTATTTAACTTCACTTTTTGTACCAACAATAGCCGCATTTCTGACTGTCTCCTGCCTGATTTAAAGGTAGTGTGCCACCTTCCAAAGATTTCCCATTTTATTTTTCCTAGGATAAGAAGCTTCTGTTTTTACCTAATATCGCAAAAAAATCAAAAAAGGGCCTAAAATAGTGCTTTTTTCGCCTAAAAGTTTATCGGTTTTTCGATATGTATAACAACTGTAGTGGGCTGACCTGCAAACAGGCGTCGGCAACAATCGCGAATGCGGCGCACATGTGACAATAAGCAAAGGTCATTATAGAGTTACGACGTACGGGAATGAGTTATCAGCTGTCTAATCGTAGACAACACAATGTCGAGCCTTAAACTGTAAGCCTGTATTGGTATTGTTTCTTTTATTTGGCTGTCGAACATTATTTATGGTTTGAAATATAATTTTATGTAAAATAATTGATATGAAAAAGCCGTCTCTTAACCCTCGCCCGCACATGGGGGGGGGGGGGGGTGGTTGCCACCCCCCCCCCCCCCCCCAGGTAGTCTTTCTGCTCTGCACTCAACATTTTTAAAGCTAGAAGGCTGATTTTTCGTATAGCTGCTCCTCTATCCTTTCTTGATGTCCACTGAAAATTTCAAGTTTCTGTGGTTTTTGGTTTCGGAGATATGACCTTGTTTTTCAGGTCATGTCATGACCCAAATGGCCAATTCTCAACATCTTGCGTTGGCTATGGGCCTTGTGAGCTTTTAACACCTTGATTTCGGCCTTTTATGCCAATCCTACCTCCCACCTATCATGAAACATGTTGTTCGACGATGTACAGAGGTCAAGGTCAGGGTCAAGGTCAACCTAGGTCATCTAAGATAATTGCGTTTTAGGCAAGCTGAATTTACTTTTTTGAAATTTTTTGACTACATTTTTGGTAAAAGCTTCTCAGATCATGATTTCATGTAATATGGACACATAAACAATCGGTGCACACATCAGTATACACACAGACACACACAGACATACAAACACATATTATTGACCTTGACCTAACTTGACCTGAGATGACCTCAGCAGCAAAAACCTGGTCGGGTAGTGTGACAAAGAGGTTCTAGCTGGCTTGGCACCAGAAAACGGCATCGTCATCGGTATATGACAAGCAGCGCGCTTGATATCCAACGGTGACCTAAAACAGCAACATTTTTTAGTTTGACCTGACCTGGAAGGTCAATGACTGACCTGAGAAGGTAAAACTGGGTATCATTGGATTCGTCTCTTCCCAAAGAATCTTTTTGGTCTTTACCGCTAAGCTCTATCTCCAACAGGAACGAAACGGCGCGGGGGGGGGGGGTGGCAACCACCCCCCCCCCCCCCCCATGTGCGTTCTAGGATGGGAAAATGGCATGTGCGGGCGAGGGTTAAGTTATGACCCCATTTCACCACACGCAAGTGGCAGAAATGACAATGATCAGCTGACGCATTTTTCTTGGCCGAAGTCAGAGCGCGCGGCCCGACGCACCACCACCGCACCACAAAGTATGAGCAGAAGCCGCGCCCAAAGCCAGGGCCCCGGTAACGTGAGGTAGCCGAGTCGGGGCAGCGTGCGCTGACCCAAGCCGGGGCCGCAGCTTTGGGCGCGGTCTACCGCATCCCCGCGGGCAGCCCCGGGCTATCACATGACACCGGGAGGACGCGCGGCCCCGGCTTGGGTCAGCGCACGCTGCCCCGACTCGGCTACCTCACGTTACCGGGGCCCTGGCTTTGGGCGCGGTCTACCGCACCACCTAACAGGCGTGTTCGAAACCGCAGGAGATGATGATGAACGGGTTTATCGAAACTTGATTGGATGAGCATATCGGTAATAGCGATTTCAGTGTGTGCATTTATTGTTCATAGTGGTGTGAAATGTGGTTGGGGTACGACCGACAACCCGTCGGGGCGAATTTCGCACTGGGTTACTCAAAATTTGAAGAATTTAAGACGTTTCCATGAGTTTTGAAGGTATGGATAAGTTCTAAAAATCCGGTTCTCCTTATCTGGGCCATTAACTCCATACGGTCCAGGAAAGCTGGCACACTACCTTTAACAACATGCTTCAAATACCAGTGCTATGGCTGCCGTTTATATCGCCGCTCTGCCACCGGTCATGTCACTACTCTGATCATGGCAGTATCTCAATTGCTTGCGCTCCCGGACCTGACGCTGTGACTTCAGTGTCTGCAGATCCGTCAGTGCCCGGACCCGCGTCTGATCCTGAAACTGTATCTGTTCACTGTTTGCAGATTCGTCAGTACCCGGACCTGCGTCTGATCCTGATGTCGGCCACCATCGACACCACCCTGTTCACCGACTACTTCGGCGGCTGTCCGGTCATCGAGGTGTCCGGACGCACCTACCCCGTCAAAGGTCAGAGCGCACTTCAATTAGGATAATGCCCTATCGAAAGTTAGAATTCAAACCACCCATCCATCGAGGCCACCCGTCAGAAGTCAGACCCCACTACCCTCAGAGCTCAGTTTCCCCTACTCCCCCCCCCCCCCCCTCCCACCTTCATAGCACAACCTGTCAGAGATCCGAAGCTCACCGCCAACGCCGTTACCAGTGTAAATATGTATGGCATTATTGGCCTGAAACATGTGCCATCCGATGGTCTATGAAAAGGCCAGAGTATCGGACTATATTCAAATTTTTACTCAATGTGCAAACACTTCAGATGATTGACCATGTATGCTGATTATGTTGTGATTTGTTTTCTTAGTTTATGCTATGGAGTTCAATGAACCATTTCAGTGCTTGTCGCTGTAGTGCGTCAATGTTTGAGTGTCGCATTGTCTCTGAGTTACAGTGTTGCTGAGTATCTGTGCTCTCTCCCGTGACAGAGTATTTCCTGGAGGACTGCGTGGAGCTGTGCAAGTTCGTGCCGGTGCCCGACACCAGAAAACGGAAGAGGGATGATGACGATGACGGCGGACTGGCGGACGGAGACGACGGACCCGCCTCCAAGAACCTCAACAAGGTACGGACCCTGGACCCGCCTCCAAGAACCTCAACAAGGCACGGACGGCGTGCGGCTTGGACGGATTGTGATTGGGCTCACTCACTGTCAGGTGTTTGACTATTGCACGTAGCTGTTTTACCGTGGCTTTCCCCCTACTGTTGTCTGAGCCGAACTCGCTGATTGCCTGCCTGACCGCTGACCTTCGCTCCGCCCGCAGGTGGTCGACCCTCGCCAGTACTCGCCGGCCACCCAGGCGGCAATGAGTCAGCTCTCCGAGAGGGAGACCAGCTTCGAGCTGATCGAGGCGATCCTGCGCTACTGCAAGGACACGGGCACACCGGGCGCCGTGCTTGTCTTCCTGCCCGGCTGGAATCTGATATTCGCCCTGCTCAGACACCTGCAGCAGAGCTCCACATTCGGTAGGTGGTGGTGCTGCGGGAAAGCAGAGGAGTGAGGAGGGGTATGTTCAACGGAGACCCACCTTGGGTATGGGTAGTGGTGTTACCATGGGAAGGTAGGGTAAGGGGCGTCTTCAGCTGCAAAGTCCCATCGGGTAGGCACTGTTAAACTGTTGGGAGGCTGGGGAGAGGCATAGTGTAGGGCGATAGTGATATGTAACGGGTGATCGGATTTCTACGTGTCTGCTCCTCGTCCTACTTTGCGACCTCTTCACCTTGTTTTGATCTTGTCTTGATGGTGTTACCCTTAGTCCTGACCGGTGTCACCGGACTGCCACAGGTGGTCCCGACTACCTGGTGCTGCCTCTGCACTCCCAGCTGCCGCGGGAGGACCAGCGGCGAGTGTTCGACCCCGTGCCGGAGCACGTGACTAAGGTACAGCAGCCGCCGGCAGCTCCGCGCTCGGGGATGGTGTCGAAACTTTTAACATTCTAGCATGCATGTGACACACAGCCTACGTGTCCCAAGCATTGTTCTGTCTTTAGCAGAAGCGATAAAGCAGCTCCGTGAAGCCGTGAGATATTGACATTGCCATGCTCCGCCCAGGCTGGCGGCAGCGTGGCATTGCGGTGTTATAGTTACGTACGCATGGTGCTAACGGCCGTTTCAACTGAATGAATGTTGATGGTATGCACTCGCCTCTGATTCGGATACATGGCGCGTTCGCTAAACATAACTTTTAGACCTATTCACGACGATATGTGCCAGAAGGAAACACGTTTGCCTGATCTCCTTTTGTATGCTGAGGAACACTGCTCGTTCGACCGTCCTATTCATACGAAAGTGCTGTTCTAACATTCCTGAAATGGCTCTACCCCCTCCCACTCTCTCCTCAGATCATCCTGTCGACCAACATCGCCGAGACATCCATCACCATCAACGACGTGGTGTTCGTCATTGACTCCAGCAAGGCCAAGATGAAGATGTTCACCTCGCACAACAACATGACCAACTACGCCACGGTGTGGGCGTCCCGCACGAACCTGGAGCAGCGGCGGGGCCGCGCCGGCCGCGTGCGGCCCGGATACTGCTTCCACCTCTGCAGCCGCGCCCGGTTTGAGCAGCTCGAGGAGCACGTTACGCCGGAGATGTTCCGAACGCCACTGCACGAGGTGGCGCTCTCCATCAAACTGCTCCGGCTGGGAGGTGTCGGTGACTTCCTCTCCAAGGTACGCACCGCGATCAGAGGAGTGGAGCGATGGAAGGGGTAGACAGTCTGGTGTAATGCCTTGGGTGCTAATTACGTTTCATGTTATAAATATCGGTGAATGTCTAGGATCAAAGCACCTTTGAGTTTTATCACATGTGTGGGTCCAAGCGGCGTCTGGCCCGTTGACTGCTTGGTGGTGCGTTTGTATAAGTGCCGACTGTTAACCCCTGCAGCCCATTAGTCCCCTAAACCAGTATGTGTCTCTGTTACCAGGCGGTGCAAGCGCCGCCGATCGACGCCGTCATCGAGGCCGAGTTTCTGCTGCGCGACATGCGCTGTCTGGACTCCCAGAACGAGCTGACGCCGCTGGGACGGCTGCTGGCGCGCCTGCCGGTCGAGCCCCGCCTGGGCCGGATGCTGGTGCTGGCCTCCTGTTTCGGTCTGGCCGACGCCGCGTGCACGGTGGCCGCTCAGTCGGACGGCGGCGACGTGTTTCTGTCGGCACTGGGCTCAGAGCAGCGGCGCGTCACCTATCAGCAGCGCCGGTTCGCCGGCAACAGGTGCTCCGACCACCTGGCCACGCTGAACGCGTTTCAGGTGAGCGCGCCGGCCGGGGAGAGGAGAGGAGGGCATTGCCGTGGTGACCTGAGAGTGGGGAGCTGCTGTGCGGTTTGCTACTCCAACGACCAGGGGCCGTATTCACGTCGACTTCGTAAGTCAATTTTCGTTCGTAAGTATAATTTGGTATTCACGTCGACACTTCTTAAGTTTTTTCTTACGAAATGTCTGGATATCTACGAAAATCGGTATTCACGTCAAAATTCGTAGGAATATCCTACGAAATTCTTAAGAAGTATTTGGTGCAATGACCTTTGCTTTAATCATTGAGATTTAGGGATCCTCCTTGTAAGGATGTACACAGCTATTCATACATTTTTGCATTTCATTTTATTGGAACCAGTAAGACGCCTTTTGGGGCCACAAACGAGCCAGCGCGAGAGTGAGACCCAGGGGCGTAGCCAGGATTTCCTCCAGGAGGGGGCCAAACTTACAGGGGCCCAAGGTGAACCCCCTCAAAATCCAAAAAGTCATCGGATTTCATCCACTATTTTTTTTTGGAGGGGGCCCAAATAAATTTAAAAAAAGATTAAAAAATGAAAAAAAAATGTTAGAACTGAGGGGCAAGCAGTCCATGGGTCCCTGCTAGATAGGCCCACGAAGCCAATGGCCCCGAGGGGCCAGTGGCAGGGTCTCAGGTCCGAAGGGCCCCTGCGAAGACAATGGAGAGGGCCCCAAAGGGCCAGTGGCAGGGTCTCAGGTGCGAAGGGCCCCTGCGAACACAATGGAAAGGGGCCCCGAGGGGCCCAGTGGCAAAACTTTAGGCCCGAAGGGCCCTTTTATAACCAATGAAGAGGGCCAGAGGGGCCCTATCGGCAAGGTCTCAGGCTTGAAGGGCTCCTGCGAACTCAATGGAGGGCCCCGAGGGGCCCAGTGGCAGGGTCTCAGGCCCAAATGGCCCTTCTATAACCAATGGAAAGGGCCCAGAGGGGCCCCAGTGGCAGATTAACTTCGCTTGACGGGGCCCCTGATAACTTGACGAGGGCACTCTAAGCAACAGAAAAACCCCCTGAATACACGACAGGGCCCCCTGAGCGCATGGAGGGGCCCCTGATCGCTTCACGGGGCCCTCTAAGCCACAGAAAGGCTCTCTGAGTACACGACAGGGCCCTCTAAGTGCATGAAGAGGCCCCTGAGCGCGCGTGACGGGTCCTCTGATCTACAGGAAAACTCTCTGAGCATATTAAGGACCCCAAGGGGCCCCTGAACGCCTGACAGGGCCAGGCGCGTAGCCAGGATTTTCCTCAGGGGGGGAGGGGCAATCAGACCGAAAGGGGCCCATGTGAGCGAAGGGGCCCAACATTTTCTTAATTTCATGACGTAGTTATTTGCTTAACTACCTTAAAATTACGAAGGGCCCCTGCGAACCCAATGGAGAGGGCGCCGAGGGGCCCAGTGGCAGAGCCTCAGGCCCTAAGGGCCCTTTTATAACCAATGAAGAGAGCCCAGAGGGCCCTAGCGGCAAGGTCTCAGGCCCGAAAGGCCCCCGCGAACCCAGTGGAGTGCCCTGAGGGGCCCTTACGCTACTTTTATTGTGCCCCTTGGCCCTTACCGTACTTATGACACTATTTTCCCGTCTTATTGAAAAGACTTCGCTTCGCTCGCTCGCTGGTAATAATTTAGCTCAATAATAACAGCCATTCTTAGTCCAGACAACCGTAAGTGTCAATTCTTAAAATAATTCGTCATTTTCGTCTTAGCCTACTTCACTGATTTATCGTTGCATCAGTTTACGACAGCTCGGTGAGTATTCGTAACTCCACCATACCGTTAACATTATGTTCTTACGAAAAACTTAAGAAATTCTTAAGATGACACGACGTGAATCGCACTTACGAAATTCTTACGAGAATTCTTAAGAAAAGGTCGACGTGAATCGCAAACTGTCTACGACAATTTTTTTATTCCTAAAATATTTTTGCTGTCGACGTGAATACCAAATTTTCGTAAGAAGTAGGTCGTGCGTAAGAAAATTCTTACGAAAAAGATCTACGTGAATACGGCCCCTGGTCACTGGTGAAATCATCTCAGTAGGCGGAACTATGGTCATGAGTACCCAAATATAGGAACGTTCCCATTTTTGGGAACGGAGTTCCCAAATATGGGAACGGGCGTTCCCATTTATGAGAACGGAAGGCAATTTTTCGGCCGTTCGCCCACTAAAACTCGCATCACGTCTCAAAAAAGTGCACGCTGATTTAAGTATCTACTAAATCTCCATAAAGTTATCTTTAATCTGACCGTGGAACAAGGAAATTGACCGTGGAATGACATTTTTAATGATTTTTTAAAAATGACAGAATGGTGGAAATATGGGTTATACGACATTTAACGTGCAATTTTAAGGAAAATGAAGCATTTTTTAGTTTGAGGTAAAGTATAATAATTTTCGCCTGGTTATGAACTTTCATACTATCGACACCAGATGCTGACAAATGCAAGCGAAGACGCGGACGGTCCCGAGGTAATATTGTTGACTTTTGGTGTCGGGGCGGACGACCGCGTGGAACGTGAGTGAATTTACCCAACTACTGTTGTAAACTCAGTTTAAGTGGTTGAAAATTATTCAGCTGTATTTTATCAACCCTGAAAGACATATTTTATTTGGATGCTAGCTGTTTAGCGTTGCTTTTAAGGAGCGTCATGAGCGTGGTTTTTGCCTTCGGTATTTTTAAGCACGATCGTTTTGGGGGAATTTCTTTTATGCAGGTCGCCCTGTGTGGCTTATTTATAATTCTTATGCTGATTTTGATCATTTCTCGTGCCCATCCTACCAGGCTTTTTGCCACTTACACTCATTAAGAAAGGAAAAAAGTAGATTTATATTGGGACTAGGTGTTTTGAGAGTGAAACATTTCAGCGTTCCCATTTTTGGATACTTACTTGTGCTCGTCAACTATCAGTGTTAAACAGACAGGTGTTTTACATGCCTCCACCCTCGGCGCGGACGGTGTATATAGGCATAGAAGACCTTGTTGAACATCGCTGAGCGTTGTGAATTACGTAATCCTGCAGAGGGGGGCGTGCCCGCTGCGGGATCGACGGGATAAGAGCGCAGAAGACCCGGCGAAACATGCGGCGGTCTTGCCGGAAAGTCATCTTATGATTGTTGCGTTAACAATAACCTGCGGCGTTGGACGTGATGCTTGTTAATGAAAAGAGCCCGTGAAAGGCGTCGGTGAAATCGTTCCCAATTTTGGGTACGCCGTTCCTATAATAAGGAACGCTTGCAGCGCCAGTGTACGAGAGCGTTCCCAAATTTGGGCACGCGGCCCGGGCGGTGGACTGCTTTAGAAATAGAGGAACGATTTGAAGCTACGATTGGCCTTACAATATCAAACTCTTTCCCAACAATATTGAGACAAATATCAGGCGGTTCACGATCGTTTTATATTTTTTGGACGTCATTTCACGGTTCTTCTTCTTGTTTTAAACAATGCCTACATGGCGTTCCCATATTTGGGTTTATCGTTCCCAAACATGGGAACGAAAATGCGTTCCCAAAAATGGGCACGCTTGACCATAGTTCCGCCTACTGATCTGGTTGGTGCAGTAATCTTTCTATGCTCAGAAGATCTAGGCTGGCTCATTAGTCATTGATGCGTGGTGTCGATCATAGGTCATTTTGCATTCCGTTGCTCGTTTTCGATTGTTTTTTTTTCGATTTTGCAGTGCTTTGTAGCGTCTATTACCCATTTCATCGTACTAGGTCCGAGTGTCTGATAATGTGCAGCTTCCCCTGTGTCGGAAGTCAGATCTGTACAGCTTCCCGCTCATTGTTCTGAATCTATGAACTGACTATCACCTCATCCGCCTGTCCTCCAGGCGTGGGAGAACGCCCGCGAGGGCGGCGAGCAGGCCGAGATCCAGTTCTGCGACAACCAGATGCTGTCGATGCCCACGTTGCGCGTGATGTCCGAGGCCAAGAACCAGCTAAAGCAGCTGCTGGTGTCGGCCGGATTCCCCGAGCAGTGCCTGCAGCCTGTGCCGATGGACTTCAACGGGCCCGACACCGGTCTGGACACGCTGGCTGCGCTCCTGGCGGCTGGCACCTACCCCAACGTCTGCTACCACAAGGAGAAGCGCAAGGTGCGTGCTTGCGGATCGGCCGGCGAGGCAGTCAGGCAGTAATTGATATGCCTGGTTGGTTACTGATGCTTTGGTTTTTGGCAGCACCGATTATTTTGAAAGTAATCTGTGCCAGGTGCCTGCGTGAGATGCGGGCTCGGGTTTGCATTGCAGTGCCTTAATTGTATTCCCAGGCGCCGTTAGCCCGTGAACTATGCATCAAGTGACCTGAAAATGACCCTCTCCGTCCAGGTGCTGACGATGGAGTCGAAGATGGCGCTGGTGCACAAGTCCTCCGTCAACTGCAACAAGTTCGAGGTGACGTTCCCCTCGCCGTTCTTCGTGTTCGGCGAGAAGATCCGGACGCGCGCCGTCAGCTGCAAGCAGATGACGATGGTGACGCCGCTGCACCTGCTGCTCTTCGCCTCGCGGCGCGTTGAGGTCATCAAGGAGGTGGTGCGCCTGGACGGCTGGCTCAACCTGGCCATGCCGGCCGAGCTGGCGGCGCGCGTGGTGCTGCTGCGGCCCGCCCTAGAGCAGCTGCTCGTGCACGCGTGCACCGACCCCGAGTCGCTGAGCCAGCCGAGCGAGAACGACGCGGCCATCGTGGCGTGTGTGCGCCAGCTGTGCCAGCTGAACGCCGCCCGATACGGGATGGCCCCGCTGCCGCCGCCGCCCGGTCACGGCAACAAGAGGCCGTTCCACGGTCCGCCGCCGCCGCGCGGACCACCGCCCTTCGCAGGTGAGCAGCGACCGACCGAGCCGACTGCAGACCGAACTGTGGTGTAGTTATGGTAGGATAGTGGGGACACGACAGCGGGCATGGCGGCTAGTCAACTGGAACTTATGAAAATAAATACACATGGCGGTGAAAATAAAATCGCCTGGCGGAATGAAACCAAGTGCCTGCTCCGTTACGAAGTATAACCTTTTCTTAAAGAGTATGTAGTTGAATGCCCCAAAAATCAGTCAAGACAGTTAACTTTCGTTACACTCAGCTCCATGACCGATGAACTATGATAGCTAGCGGCCCCATGATTTCCTGTTGTCGTGACGGTTGAGGTGAGTTTTGACAGTCTGTTGTGTTGGCGGGTCAGTGGTGTTAAGATCCACCCACGGAACTGTGGACGCTGACCGGTTGTCTTTACTCCCTAGGCGGCGGCCGCGGCGGATCCTTCAACTCCATGTTCGGACACCACGGCGGATACCGACCGCGCATGCGCGGTGGCCCACGAGGCTTCGGCGGCCCGCGCGGAGGCTTCGGGGGCCCGCGCGGCGGCTACGGACCGCGCATGGGAGGCGGGTACTAAGCGGAGTGTCGGCACCAGGTGGGCGGGCGGTCTGTGCCCAGTGCCGGTGGTTCGGCGACTGTTTGTCGGGTCATTGGGGACGCGTCGGCTGATCTCTGAAGCAGCACGGTGGGATCACATCGCCGGTTGACGCTTGTGCTTCGCCCAGTCTACTTACACGGGACGTGTATGTAGTGGTTTGATTTGCCCGATTTTCATGGACACTGCCCTTCACGACTATAATTGTTTCCAATTTGTTTCATTCTAAAAATGAACTTGGGGTTAAATGATTCAGGTTTCCTTCTGCTTGTGAGATAGTGGGGTGCCTAGTATTGTTTTTGTCATTTTAGTGCTTTTGGGGGAATACATTCATTGTCACCAAACCAACAAGTGTTTTAGGATTAATTCCTATCACCTGCCTCGCGACGCTACATGTGAACAGTTTCCAATGAAAGAACATTTAACCCTTTATTGTGCACGAAAACACCATCTCATCAGAGTTCAGACATTGTATCGCTTCACTAAACACCTTGGTACAGACCGTATGGTACTCAGTGTATGTACACTGAGTCGGGGGAAATACACGTAGGACGAAATCATGCGTAACGAAATGATTTGAAGTAACATAAAAAATTGGCGAAATGGCAAACGGAGTCATCATCAAAACATCACAACCGTGCTCTCGCGTGCCATTTGTTATCAAAGCTGGCTTTTGATTATACAAACTTTAGCGATAATGCCATTTGACAATGTCGATTCAACTTTGCACTCTGAATCCCTGGCACTGAGCCTCCTAAAGTAAACATTAAGAAAATGGGTTGCAGCACCCTGGTAAAAAAAAAAAAATATTGGTAAAAAAATATGTCGTTGCAAAATATATACCATTGAATTTAGAACAATGACGACCGATCACCCAGCTGGTTCTCCGGACTGGCCTGATACTTCTTTCTGCCACCCAGTGTACGATTTTATCATTCGTACCGACCATCCGAGACTATAGGCAAGACCATTCGCTCCGCTTCCTAGAATATGAATAAGGCACTCCGCACTACCCGATATCCCTGGAGCATCATTATCATAGAGGCCCATGGCTCGGACGGCCGTGCTGCGAGCCGGCCCTGTCGGATAACGGTTCTGCGTCGTCCGGTTTTTATGTGCGAGTTTTGTCGTCCCATTTTCGAAAGAGGTCATTGATACATTGGAAGGCAGTGGCGTCCCTCTGTGGACTGACAATTCAGGCAGGGCGTGGGATTGTAATGCTTATGATAAAGAACGGTGGAATAATAAGCACATGCCGAGGAGGGGTAGCTTAAGCAATATATCTTTTACGTGGTCGTTTACAATAGCGAGTCATGGATACTGTTTCTACCCTTGAGGTACACAGTCCCTGAGTATTTAAAAATTTTAGATACCATGTTTTTCGTATCGTATTCGACATGCTTCTCTTCTCGTTCTCGTGGCTTCTTGCACTTCGTTTGAGCTCGATATACCAATTTTGCGTGTCTTCGAAGCGTCGCACCGTGCATCCTGGCCTGCTGTTCCTCTCCCCACCTTCGACGTGCAAATTAGTTGCTCCCGTATTCACTCTCGACTTGCCTTCGCCCCTCTGCGGCGCTGTCTGCGGTCACGGCAGTTCTACACCCACAGTTCCACGGTCTCAGTATCCCGGCAGTACCCGCGATGACTCGACAGCATCTCAGTGACTCGGCCCCTCTCTGCAGTTTGCTCTGACTCAGCACTCAGCAGTACTCCCAGTCCTGATGCTCGCGCGGCCGGCACTGGGGCGGACATTTGAGCAGTTTCTCGGCAGGTGCGGGGGCGCCGGACCCATCGGGAGGCCGTATTACCTGACCCAGGTACTGGGTCGTGTCGTTACGCCGCCGAGTCGGGAACGGAACCGTGTAGCCCGGGAAGCGCTGGCAGGTGTAACTGTCGTGCTGCACAGAGTCCACTGGCGACACACGGAGATGGGCATGGTCACGGGTGGTCACGGTACGGTCACGGACTGACACGACACGGTCACGGACAGTGTGTACGGTCACGGCATGGACACGGACTGGTACGGCATGGATACGGACGGGCAAGACATGGTCACGAATACCATTGTGAGATGGATGCGCATAGTGAACGTGCTGACGGCGGGGACAGTCACGGAAGGACACGGTGCGATCGCGAATGGTCACGGTTACACACAGACTGACACCGTGGCTTTCCAGCCAGGACACGGCGTGACGAGACCCATTTAGGACACGAACGGTATATCCGACATCGCAGACATGACAGACAGTTACACTGCACGAGTTGTCCCTGACCTGCAGCGTGAAACCAGACGACCGAATGGAGCGCTCGCTGGTCCCAGTTCTTGTGGCCCGGGTGGGCCATCCACTTGTTGAGCTGGGTGCCGAGCTTGTCGGCCAGCTGGCGGCGCAGCGCGGGCCGCGCGCCCCACAGGCCGCCCGGCACGGTGATCTGTGAGTTAGAGGGACAGTAGCGGGTTAGCGGGACAGTGTCGATGGTCACTGCTCGAAGCGCTGTCCACGGCTGGTCATAGTACGTCTACGACTTAAATACGTTGGTCTGGGAATTCAATTTCCAATGCGCACTGCGTAACCCAAATGCACTAACCGCTTGGCATTTATGTGGACTGCCAAATTCGTGAATCGGTGGCTCCTGTCGCCATGCTTCTCTGTATCAGACAGCCTCTCTACGTTTTATGCGTTGGTGGCATTATTACTTCAGTGAAGGTAACTTGGTTGGATACGGCAAAAGGGACTTCTTCCTGCCGAGGAGCCATGGATATAGCGGGTAGCTCACTCGTCTTTCCCAGTTTGGCTTTGTATCAATGGATTTGTCATTTGGGACCACTGTTTTCGCCCGACTTCGATGTCAGTACGAGAGTCGAGACGTTAGCTAAAATGTGTCGACTTATATGATTGTCCAAGACTCTCAATACTCTCTAAGACTCAGGGCGCAATCGAATGATGTCTGTTCTCTGATGCCATCATCAAAAGTTTCAAATGGATGCATGAAGTTTCCCAAAACCATTAACGGAGAGTGAAACTTGAAATGCGTACCGCTTGTACTTTCCTCTTGTAAAGCACTGGCTACAACAATCAGGTGAGACCGAACCTGAATCTGGTAAATGTGCGTGACGAAATGGCGTTGTCGGAGATAAAACAATCGGGTCGCTTTCCGCTGGCTTTATGCCGGCGCTTGGCCGGAGCCGCCGGAAGCCTGTGGTCTCACTCACCAAATGGTCCCAGTGGTCCCTCATGATGTGGAAGGTTCGGTTGGAAGCGAGCCACTGGTGCACGGCGGCCGCCTCCCGGTTGGAGATACGAGAGTCCAAGTCCCGGCTGACGAATGTATCCACCAGCGGGTCGGAGAGCGGCAGGAACCGCCACAACGCCCCGCGGTATACTCCTGAGGGCCGAGACACGGAAAAATTGTTATCTGCAACTGTTTGATGAGCTCTGCAGTCTCCATCCTTATCTTAAACACGTTTACGTATACGATACTCCAACATGCTCGAACGCATACGAACGGCTTAATTATATTTTACTACCGATTGTAACCTCGCGCAAGTGGGTATGACCACGGCTTGTCCGACGGCGACCCAGCCAATGTCACTCCCGTGTCAGCCGGCCGCACCCTCACGGTGATTGATCGGCCGTAACACCGTTAAACAAACACACGGTAGCATGAGCCGGTCTCACTACCTCGTCAAACGGCCATAACTCCACGGCGGCTGTGATCCGTTGAGCTTTGTTCACGAAGTCACGGGGTCACTGCTAGGTAAACAGTAAACACATGTGATGGTGACCCGGCCGCTCCTTTTCCAGCTGACCTTGACCTTGAACACGAGGTCGTGGTCACGGGGTTACCGTTAGACACTCCTGACCCGGTCGACTCTCACCCCGCGTTCGATGTCTTTTGGACGACGAAGAATCTACGTCGTCCGGCCAATCACGTTCCATAACCGCAGCCGAGCCCCCGCTGACCTTGAACGGGATTGGCCGGACGACGTAGACTCTTCGTCGTCCGAGAGGCATCGAACGCGGGGTCAGCCGGCGCCGCTACTGACCTTTACTATCGCCATCCGCCGGTGAGACAAAGCACAGGTCGATGTGGTCGAACTGACAGGCTGTGGCTGCGAGCCGGGCGCGACGCGCGCTGCCGGGCGCCGTGTCGTGGTACACGCGGATCCTCCAGCCGCGGTACAGCAGGATCGAGAGCGCCGCGTTCCTCTTCAAACCCTGTGCGGGAGAGGGGGAGGGGTTACACTTCTGATATCTGTACGGAGGACGGGAGGGGTCACACTTATAGCCCTGGCACGGATGAGGGGAGGGAAGAGGTTACCCACACCTTGAGTCGCTTTGCAGCGGGATGCACACCGCTGCGTTGACCTCCATTGTCTGCTGAATATGATTTTGAGCGCAGAAAACATTCATGTTATTTGATAAAAAAAGGTGTTACTGACCTGGAGGAGCCATCCCCAGCCGTCCCAGTCGGTCTAACTATCCCTCCCCGGTGTAGGTAATGCTGACCTGGAGCAGCCATTCCGTCCCGGTCGGTCTGCATATGGAGCTAACCCTCCCCGGTGTGATTCTGACCTGTTGGAGTCATCCCTAGCTGTCTCGGTCCGTCCATAAATAGGTATACCCCTTTCCCGTGTAATTGCGACCTGGAGGACTCAGAGGAGCCATTTTCACCCGCGTAATCGCTTCCCTGTGGTGCTGACCTGTAGCCTGTAGGAGCCATCCCCAGCCGTCCCAGTCGGCCTAACTTCAGCTCCCCGGTGTAATTCTGACCTGGAGGAGCCATCCCTCCCCAGCCGTTCCGCCCGTTCCGGTCGGTTTAGACACCCCTCCCCGCGTAGTGCTCACCTGGAGCAGCCATCCCCAGCCATCCCGGTCCGTCTGGTTGTCGGCAGCGGCTGTCGCTCCACCGCCGTCCGCCTGGAACAGCGAGTACGACACCAGCCTCTGTCCGGGGCCGTGGTGCTCGGCCTCTGCGCAGCGGGGCCCGGCGCGCGAGTCAGCCGTCCTGTCGGTCACACACTGCTCCTCGGTGCGGCCGGCGCACTCACAGTGCTCGTCACAGATGGGGTCACAGTCACAGCCGTCGAGCCGCGGCCCCTGGTCGCCGGTGAGCTCAGCCAGCTGGGCGGCGGCCGCACACGGAGAGTCCACCGGCGCGGACAGGCCACCACTCGGCCACTCTGCCGGCTCCAGGTCGAACAGTGCCAGGAACTCGGGGTTCGGGGCGGTGGCGACTGTCGGGTCGGTCGCCTGTCGAGAAAACAACGCCATGTATCCGACGAGCAGTAACACCAACACTAACAGCGTCCGTCGGTCCGGACAGCGCGCGCGCACTGCCGGCCGCCCGACAGCCATCGCACGGCTGGAACGTTCCCGGGGTGTCATTGCTGACCCCGACCGGTCACCGTTCGTCCCACATGCACACTCCTTCCCGCCGCACTGCCGCGTAACACCCTTCACCGGTCGGCGGCCGGACCGTTTCTGCTGCCGGGTCGGTACGCCGCGCTGGTCCGGTCGTTCCGCGCAGTGCCTCCTTTGCACGGCGCCTGGGGCGGCCGGCGGCCGGCGCGGGCCGCTAGTAACGGGACGCCGCCGCGGCAGCTGACCGAGCGCAGTGAACGAGCTGTCGGTTACCGAGCAGGACAAAAAGGTGACCGCCGGGCTTCCGGCACGACTCACGAGCCATGACACTAGTCGCATTTATATCAGTAGCGGCCTGCGGCGGAACACCTTCAATTAAGGGGGTGGGGTCTCTGCCGACTTTTGGTCCCATTCTTTCCATGCAACGCCCATAGGGCTAATGTTAACCCTCGCCCGTAAACGGTGTTTTGCCACCTTCGCCCATGCAGGGGGGGGGGTTGGTGCGACCCCCCCCCTGGCGTTTGAAAACGGAGCGTCGTAGAGCTTAGCGGAAAAGACCAACGGATTGCTCTCAACGAGATCTCGCGATTGGTGGTATATTTTTTGGTCCTAGGTCAACATTTGACCTACTTATGACCGGTCAAAGGTCAAATTTTCGGAAAAATCTAACTTTTTCAGATTTCCGCGCCGATTGCGGCAAAACGGTAAGAGATATCGACTTTAAACCTTCATTATCGTGATCCTTGATTAATTCTCTATCGTTTGGTGTGTATTTCGATGTCATAACTCTAAAAATGATGCGTTGGGAGCATCGGAAGTCTGCATGGTCATTTGTGCATTGGGTCACGTCAGGCGTGTGACGTCACTGACCTGACCCTGACCCAAAATGAACTACAAGAAACAACCGACGATGCCTGAACTGGATAGCAAATTCGAATTCAGATCAGGGCATCAAAATACCCCGAAAAGGCATACAAGTGCAAGAAGTCATTACAGGTCAACTGAGGTCACTGACCTTACCTTGCCCTTTAGTAACCTTCAAAATGTCAACGGACATTGTGCCAATGTCAAATCAGCCAGTTATGATTCTAAAACAATCCATCAGTGTGTCAGGTCAGTCGGCATTTATAACAATGTGAAGCAATCTCCAATTTAGCGTAAATCTGGCCGGAGGTTGTTCCCTTTATGACGTCATAACTCCGTGACCTGACATGGCCTTGACAAAAAAATACCAAAAGTTGCGCAAAGGATGCCCCATAAGGTACTGAAAATTTGAGCAGGCTATCTGAAACGGTTCGGCGTGTAGCTAAGAAAAACCTCAGGGGGGGGGGTTGCACCAACCCCCCCCCCCCTACATGGGCGAGGGTTAAGATGCCAAAATCAAAAGGGGGTACGGTGCCCCGGTGCCCTCCCCGTCCCGCCGCCTATGAGGTCAGGATCACAATTCTGTTCTGAGCCATCAGCCAGCCAGGGTAGGGGAATGTTCCGTTGGAATTCTATTGTGCTTGTACGAGGCTGTGACTTTCTATTTTATTATTTCAATATTTTTACATAAGCTGGATGGATGGTGGTGGCCATAGGGCTGCGTAACATGACAAGAATGACTTAAATACCTAATGTGTTCAGAAATCCTTGTTTCCCGAGTCGTGAAATCCGAGGCTCAAATTAAGACGTTTTTTATAGTTATACGGCCTTGGAGAATAATGGGCTACCGTTCCTGCTTTTCTATAACGATAGGGGCATAGAAATGTCTTTATATGATATATCTAGGTATGGATACGGGAAACCCGTCAAACCGCAAACAGCATTGCCATTCTGAGATTCTCACTTGCCTCCCCCCCCCCCCCCCCTACGCCTCCCACCAGCCCACCGCGTGCCAACTGGAGGCGAACGAGAGCGATCACGTGACTGGCACGCGCCGAACGCATTGCACGCGGAAATTTGCACGTGCCGTGACGAACGATTGTTGAAAAAATCTGCTGATCATGTTCATCTCACGCCTCGGTCGCTTTGTCGTGTCCAGTTGTTGTCAATAATGGAATGTGTGTGGATGTGTTATTAGTTATCTTGAAGAATCTTACTAGTGCAGCCTGTGAGATAACGATTGTTTGGAACTTAGTTATGGTGCCGTGCGTGGAGTGGAGTGTAGTGTCTCGTCTGCTTAGATGAGCTCGTGCTTGTCATTATTGGGAAGATCTCTCCCAAACACCTGAAGATGAATTTCACTGGATTCGGCTTCAACTACGACGGTAAGTGACAACCTATTTGAAATAGGTACCTATTGTGAAAATATCGCACTTTATTGCAGTCTACACTCTACAGCTGTCGCAAGTATAAAGTTAGGAGCAGCCTGATGCATAGGGATTTTTCATTTTATCCATTGAAGGGGCAATCGTAAAGTAATCTTTGGGGAATCCACCCTCGCGCTGTACCTACTGTAACCCTATCGAACCGGGATCTCTTATGGCATCATTGCGTTAGTGCGTTAACTATTTCCAAGCTCAACTCGTAGTAGAAAAGATCATGCCTGAACCTAGAGTCACGGTCGGTCTGTTTTTCTCCTGCCTCCTTTCCGAGCCGTATCCGATCCTCCGTCCGCAGCGCCGCTGGTGCCCGGCGCACTGTCTCCGTCGATGCCGTTCTACGCCCTGCACGACGGCTGCGTGGTCCCGACGCTGTCCGGTGACCTGACCTGTGACCCCGGCCTCGACCCGTACGGTGTGGCTCAGTACGTGCCGCCCTCGGCACGACCCGCCGAGGGGGTCGCCGACACGGGGCAGCAGCCGGCACCGCCACCGCCGCCGCCGCCGCCGCCTCAGCCGCGTCCGAGCGCCGCGCCGAAAATTCGTCGGCCGCCCAACGCCTTTATGGTGTTTGCCAACGAACGCAGGTGAGTGCGGATGGCCACGACGCATTTTTAAACGGCGCTGCACTAATCTTTGGCCACCGGACGACGGACGTCATGGATGACCAACGTTAAGTGCCACCCGACTCACTGCGGGCTTTTCGCTATGGTACACGGCATTCATACGTCATTGGCACGGTTCTCTCGTTTGGTCTTCGTTATAATGCTTATGTATCGGGTTGCGCACATCGAGTTGTGTCGGCATGCCGTACTATGTGTCCCGTATAGAAGGTCGTTCGCATGACAAATGAAGACACGCTATAATAACAGTCGTTTGCTGTATGTATTTACAACTCGGCAGGAAGCTACTGGCGAGGGCGTTCCCGAACGAGACCAACCAGTCGATCTCAGTTAGGCTGGGTTCGATGTGGAAGGCCATGCCGGCAGACAGGAAGACGGTCTACTACCAGGTGGCCAAGGAGGCGGCGGCCGAGCACAAGCGGCTCTACCCCTGTGAGTGTAACAACTCAGCTGGACAACGCTCACCATGGCTTACATTTGATATAGGTTACTTACGTGACTGAGATTGGCCATTACATTTTATGTTTATAGTTTCGCGTGCTTAGCTCATAGCTGCAGTTGTGGCAGGAGCTAGCTGTACTAGTGAGCTCATATTTTGCATTGCTAACCATATCCATGCTACTCTCTCATAGTGGACGGCTTTTCCAAGTCCTCACCCATGACGAATGGTGTGTATTTCAGCGTACGTCTACAGCCCCAAGGAGGCCCGAATGCGGAAACAGGCCCGCGAGCTGGTGAGGAAGGAGAAGGCGGCCAAGCCCGCCACTGACGGCACCGGTGCCGAGCTCGGTAGGTCGGCGTGAGGGGGTGTTTGGCGCTGAGTGCTGGGTACCGTGGGATCGGAGTTGTGAGTGCACCGGCACAGCTGGGTTAGGTGGCTGTCTGCACGGGGTGGCCGTGCGGCTGGCAGACTAATCCTGGGCCGCCGGTGAGCTAGGACCGGTCGCCTATGACGCAGCGCACTGTGCGTCGAGTAATGACGCAGCATGACTGGCATAACTGTCACAGCGCATGATACTTAGCTTCTCGTGATTTGTGCCTGATTACAGCCTTCGTGCCGTTCCCGTGTCCCATTAGGCACATGACTCCTCTCCACTCATAAATAAGTGGGGCGTAAAAAGTCCTACATGCATGATACCGGATAAAATTGATTAATGGATGAATAGAAAACGCCCTCAAATTAGATGCAATTGCATCAATTGCATCTAATTTGATAGCAAATTATATTCATCCAAAAAGTAATTCGAATCGCTGGTGGGAGAGGGAGATTTTGTCAAACAGAATGCTAAAATAATAGATATTACGTACGTAATTCATGTAGAAAGGATGAGTGGTGACTCTTCATCTATCCGCTATGTCTCATTTTATACAGTCCAGGTAAAACTGAAATGTGTAGAAACTGCGCACCACTCATATGTCCGGTCCTGACAGTGTGCTCAGAGACTATATACAGTGTGTAACATGCTACCGGCAGTGTGTGTTGTTGATGTGTGACCGTCGGCGTCTCGTTTAGCCGGTATGGGCTGTGAGGGCGACCCGCCGAGCACAGAGACCAGGGCCAAGCTGATGGAGGTGGCTCAGCTACTCGACTCGCTGTCCTCGGACCGGCTCCTGCACCAGGTCAGACTGCTGGTCACGCTGCCGGCCAGACCACTTTACTCAGGTCTGACTGCCGGGAAAATAATAACACCAGGCCGGACTGCCGGTCAGACCACTACACTCCGGTCTTAAGGGCCTGTTAAAGCGCTACGTAGGTCTCAGACTGTTAGACCATTGCTTATGCAGGATCACTCGGATTATCAATCACCCTCTATCACGCCAAAATGCGACTGGGTTATTGTTTCAGGAAACAATGAATTACCATACTATTTCACCTGGACGAGCTGGGGCCTAGATCAGCACGCTCTTTGGGCAGCATCTGCCCGTGATTTTTAGTCTTTGCCGGCTGCGTAACTGTCTACCGTTGCGTGGAATGTGGATCGTAGCGGTGGACGATGCGTATCACTCCGTCCGTGCGTGTTTTTCCGTTCGTTTTTTTCGTTACGCCTGTTTGGGTGATTCAGTATTTCTGGGAAACGCTGTGGCGGTTTGGGTCCGCGACCTTGACCGTGGGTTTCGGCACCGTTCCAGCCCCGCCGGAGGTCGCCGTACGCCGCCGAACCGGGCGGAACTCTCAGCGCTGAGGCGGACTCCAGCACCGGGGCCGGAGGCGCCCCTGCCGACCGGCCGGTCCCCCAGACCGGTGTGAAGACCGAGACCCCGCCGTCTGTCGACCCCAGCGGCGGGCACCGCTCTGCCTACCCGCCGGCCGGCCAGGGCGTATCGGAGGGGGTGGCGCGCGGCGCGCTGCACCACCCAGTGAGCAGCGCTCACGGCAGGGAGACGCAGTGGACGGTGGTGCCGCCGCGCCCCAGCAGCGGCGCCGGCGCGTTTGTACCGGTCGGCCGCGGCCCAGACGGTCAGCTGGTGTACCAGAGCCTGGCGGCGGGCTACGGGCCGGCGCCGGCCGCCGACGCAGCGTCGTGCTACTTGTCTGGCCGAGCGGAGCTGGCCGACGGCGGCTGTCACCAGCTCGGGGTGGCTGGGAGGCCGGCCGACCACCCCTGGGCCGCCGGTGAGTTACGACCGCCCGCGGCCAATGATAGAGCGCACTGCGCGTCGACTAATGGCGCAGGATGACTGGCAAAGCTGTCACAACGCATGATACTCTTAGCCTCTCATGATTTGTTGTGATTACAACCCTCGCTCCATCCCTTAATTCCATTACATGATCAGCCCCATTCCCTGGCCGTTGAACCCACTCCCGTCCTGTGTCCTGCGTGTTGGCGTGTCTAGTTCACCCCGCGGCGTCGGCGGCGCGACCTGGGCCGGTCCACCATCACCTGCACGGCGCCGGTCTGCTGCGTCACACGCCGGACGCACCGTGCCAGCCCCAGCTGGTGCCTCTGACGTCCTCCGGCTGGCCGCTGCGACTCCGGACTCCGGCAGGTGCTGGCTCAGGTCAGTCACACGGACCGCGGCAGTCTAATCGTGCCGGCTGTGTGCATAGCTGTCTCCATCCCCGACTCTCTCTCTCTCTCTCTCTCTCTCTCTCTCTCTCTCTCTCTCTCTCTCTCTCTCTCTCTCTCTCTCTCTCTCTCTCTCTCTCTCTCTCTCTCTCTCTCTCTCTCTCTCTCTCTCTCTCTCTCTCTCTCTCTCTCTCTCTCTCTCTCTCTCTCTCTCTCTCTCTCTCTCTCTCTCTCTCTCTCTCTCTCTCTCTCTCTCTCTCTCTCTCTCTCTCTCTCTCTCTCTCTCTCTCTCTCTCTCTCTCTCTCTCTCTCTCTCTCTCTCTCTCTCTCTCTCTCTCTCTCTCTCTCTCTCTCTCTCTCTCTCTCTCTCTCTCTCTCTCTCTCTCTCTCTCTCTCTCCTCTCTCTCTCTCTCTCTCTCTCTCTCTCTCTCTCTCTCTCTCTCTCTCTCTCTCTCTCTCTCTCTCTCTCTCTCTCTCTCTCTCTCTCTCTCTCTCTCTCTCTCTCTCTCTCTCTCTCTCTCTCTCTCTCTCTCTCTCTCTCTCTCTCTCTCTCTCTCTCTCTCTCTCTCTCTCTCTCTCTCTCTCTCTCTCTCTCTCTCTCTCTCTCTCTCTCTCTCTCTCTCTCTCTCTCTCTCTCTCTCTCTCTCTCTCTCTCTCTCTCTCTCTCTCTCTCTCTCTCTCTCTCTCTCTCTCTCTCTCTCTCTCTCTCTCTCTCTCTCTCTCTCTCTCTCTCTCTCTCTCTCTCTCTCTCTCTCTCTCTCTCTCTCTCTCTCTCTCTCTCTCTCTCTCTCTCTCTCTCTCTCTCTCTCTCTCTCTCTCTCTCTCTCTCTCTCTCTCTCTCTCTCTCTCTCTCTCTCTCTCTCCTCTCAACACACCCATACAAATGCTGCACATTTATCTTAGATGATAAAAACTCACTTATCCATTCTGCGCGCTAACCCACCAACAAGAACACGTTCGATAAATCCAGCACAAAGCACACACATCGGTCACTGATATCAAGATAGCTTTTTTGCATCAAGTTACCTTTAACGTCAGCAACTTCTTCCGGATCTGACCCGGCCGGGGCAGTTGCCTGTTAGTCTGCCAGTCCGTGCCCTGGCCTGGGAATAGGCTAATTCGGCCACGCTGTCTACGACTCACGGCTATCCCAGATCTGTGGCGGATCGCAGTTTCCCGGCCGGGCCGGGCTAGTATATGTCTAATTACCTAATCACTTTCTCTCCAGTGAAATAAAAAATAAACAGCTCATTCCTCCTTCCGTGTCGTCTCTCGTTTCCTCGACCGTCACATTTCGTTTTTTTTTTTAGAACGTGAAAGACTGGCATTTGCCCTACTGGCATTTGCCCTACTGGCACAACCTGGCACCGAGACGGTCCTGCCGCGACCCGGGGGCCGGGATAGCTGCCATTTGTACGAATTCAGTTTCTTGTTGTATGCACCAGCCCACGTCCCGTACTGCGCCCTAATTCGCATTCATTCGAGTTGACGCTCGGTCATTGAAACCGGCAAAAAGGATCAAAATCTGAACGAACCAAATAGCAGATACCAGCTGGAGGCCATTCTGGTTCTTCATGTTTAACAGGCCTGACATGATGTTTTACTTCTGTTCGTTCATGGGCGGTGCTGCGCTGTTGCATGATGTAGCGTGCACTTCTATTACCACTGGGCCCCTCTCTCCCCACAGCGGTCGCCATGGGTGTGCCCCGCGGGCGGCTGGCGTGTGCCGGCTCCGACCCGGCTCGGCCACACGAGTTCTGTCTGCATCTCCTGGCGGGCGGCTCGTGCGGCCACTGTCGGCCGACGGGCTGCTGCGGCACTCTGCCCGCCGCCTGTCAGGTGAGCGAATCAGCGCGGCGGTCACGGGTGAGGCGACTGGCCAGGGACGGGTCAGTGGCTCAAAAGATACCAATTACCGGGCATTTGTCGGGTTAGACAGTCGGGGGGAAGTGCGGTAGGGATGTGTCAGCGGTCACTGGATATGGGCCGATTAGAGACGGGTCACTAACTCAACAGGTAACGACTTTCGGCCGCCTGGCGCCTGTCAGGTCAGTCGGCGAGTCAGCACTGCAGGACGGACGGGTGATGTGAATTCAGCTGACGACTACCGGTCGCCTGTTAGGCTAGGTAGTCGGGAAAAAACGCGGCGTGGTGGGTTGGTGGGCATTGATGAGGTGGAAGGTCAAGGACATGACAATCGATTAGAGATGTCGGGTACTTGTCACTTTTCACCATAGCCTGAACGGATCAACAGTCAGGAATCAATGGATCACGGACAGGTAGATTGAGATATTAGTGATCCAATAAACGGACCACGTCATGTCATGATCCAATCGTGACAGGCTTAGCGTGTATTAGGCATCTGGAAAATGAGAGATAATTTTCCGGGATGACCGGGATGAATCGGTGTTTTAGGCTGACACATTGCACAACGGACATGACAACGAGTGAAAGAACCATTAGCGAAACATAAGCAATGTAAAAACATGACTTATTGCGTCGATGGTCCCTGCAATACCAAATAATTACCGGTGATCCCGGAAAATTATCCCTCATTTTCCAGATGCCGAGCGCACGCTTACTTTGGCTGAGTTAGCGGGCGGCTAACCAACCGTGTGCCTGTACTGTAAATAGCGTCCGCCATTGTCACTGACTCCCTTCCCGCCGTCCTGTGTGCAGTGCCAGTGTCCTGCCGTGCTCAGCTCGCCACAGGGCCACCCCCAGCAGCGGCAGCAGCCGTCCCAACTGACTCCTACGGTCCTGGGACCCGGCGGCGGCCCCCAGGTGAGAAGGGAGGGGTAGTTACAGCAGCAACAGCCGTCCCACCTGACACCCACCACGGCCCTGGGACCCGGTGGCGGCATTCAGGTGAGAACAGAGGGGTAGTCCAGCAGCTGTCCCACCTGACACCCACGGCCCTGGGGCCCGCAGGTGAGATCACGGATCAGACGGATAGAGCGAGGCAGATGAGAAAGGATGAACTTAAGCGACATTACGAGATTGACTGGAGGGACCCTGGGCGGCTCACTGTCCGATACGACACCGAATATTTAGTCTTCACTGTAATCATGATCGCCGATCGGTCCAACCATACTTTGTCAGTGTGTGCCGCCGTGGACTGACGCGCGCGCCCTCTGTGACGGATTGCCCCCGCCCTCGGCAGCCGGAGCGACCGCGTCGCCCGACGCCTATTCGGCTGAGGATCCCCGACCCGCGCTACAGGCAGGGACTGCGGGCCGCGCCCGCCGTCGACCTCAGGTCAGAGAAATGGAGGTGGAAAACACTCCGGTGTGGGATACTGGAGGTGCAAGCCTCAGGGCAGGTTACCAGAACGGGTGTATACCTTAGGTTCACCTCATCCAGACAGCCAACATAATTGGAAGGCGATCAGAAATGATCCAACCGTTCCATGCTTCTATCCTCAGGATACTGAAATCCTTCTCCTCCACACCGCACCCCCCTCCGGGCTGGACAGGCAACTTTATCTCATGCGGGCTGCTCCCTTGGAGCGGCACCGCTGCTCCCGAGGGAGCGCATCCCGTAGCCGGGTGCAGTGAGTACCTTGGGGCTGGTCGGCCTGTCCTACGGGATGGGCTCAGCCCCGGTGACTCACTAGGGAGCCTGCCCAGACCAATGTCTCCCCCTAATTCCTATCATCCTTCCGGCTCTGAAATGGTCTAATTGGACCGAAAGGGCCTAACCCAACAAAACAAACAAACAAACAAACAGAAATGATCCTGCATCTATTAGATGGAGTCGACGAAATAAGTCTAAGTCTAAGTCTTAGGTCAGGGCTTTAGAGACACAGACCAAAAGAGAGCACATATCCTCAGCATCAGTGAGCTGCTTGAAGTGCATGAGCTGTATACCTCTGATGGGCTCTGGAAGCGGCAGCCCGCGTCACCACCCGTCACCGTCTCTCTGACCTCCTCCATGTCGGCAGGTCGTGCTGGCGGACGGTGGCGGAGGCGCAGTGCTCCGCCGCTCCCCCGGCGGCCTACCTGCGCCCCGCGAGTCCAAGTATCGAGGAGCTGGTCAGCCACCACACCCCAGAGCCGCTAGGCATGTGAAGGATGATACCGGGCTGCGCCAGACCGCCGCATGTGAGCCTGTGCCATTCGGGTACAGTCCGCTCGGCATGTGAGGGACAACACCGGTGCCAGCGGGCTGCATCGGACCGTCGCCTGTGAGCCAGTGCCACTCGGGTACAGTCCGCTCGGCATGTGAGAGACACCAGGCTACACCGGGTCGGCAACGGGGGACCGGGCGCGGCTGGAAGACTCGGGTACAGTCCGCTCGACATGTGAGAGATCTTCCAGCAGGTCAGACCATGCGGGCTACTCCACTCGCCACTCGGGCTACACCGGACCGGCGACTGGGGGCCGGGTGCAGTTGCACCGGGGCGACTCGGGTACTCGGGTGTTGTGGGAGAGCTGAGCCGACCAGGCACGCCCTGGCACTGGCGCGGCGGAGTCTGAGGGATTATGGGCAGAATGGTCTGTATTGGTACATGCCTGTTCGTTGGATCCACGTAATCCACGATTCACGGATCCACGTAACGTTAATTGGGTACGTATACCACCAGCATCATCTCCCAGTGTACAAATGTTGTCAGTAGATGTCTGCATTGCATGTTTCGATTTAGTTTGTTTCTTTTCGTTCGTTTCGTGCCCAGCGCACCGACGTCGCATGTGATTCGGCCGTGATGCTGACACGCGGTTTTAGGGATGCATGAACATGAAGGTCGTCTTTAATCTTCAATGAACCGATCGATGTCAAGACTTTCCCGGCTGTGCTAATGTCGTCGGCTGTGTTTTGGCTGTGATCAACGTGCATGCTTGTCCTCCAGATACCGGCGAATGTGATTCGAACGATCTGACGGTGCCAATGTGTATCTGTTTTGTTCTTGTTCGTGTCATGCTGCATGCTGCGATAAGGTGCATGTTTGATTTCCTTATTGCGTTCAATACACATTGTCAGTACTAATTGTGTCGAATAAGGAGCTGAATAGTGCAGAATCCCGACAGTACGATAGAGGCATCTTTATCCCATCCCCCATTCATACCTACACTCGACCAGACTACGTGCGAATCAATACAATTAAATACATCAAATCGGCATTCACTGATCGAAAGAAAGCAGATGCAATCATCGCAAACCCAGCATATCCTAACACTGATCTACACAAACCCCTGGACTGACTGGACCGGCTTATTTGTCACGAATATGTATTTTGTACAAAAGGCACCACAATCCACGATCATCAAAACTAACTACAAACATCGCACCTTTACGGGGCACAGGGTCGCTCTCTTACCCACCCACAACTAAGGAGGTACTCCTGAATCAGAATCGCCAGACATCGCGCAGGGGAGGGCGCCGTGACACGGCGGGTCATCGGTTACACGTTCACATACGTCTGGCCCCAAACGCGTCGGGAACCAGCGCGCCACTTGACCGACTCAGTTCACAGACTGAGTGAGTCACTGACTGCCGCCTACTGCCGTGACAGTCTGGTCACGGTTACTGTCACGGCCGCAGGGGCGACATCTCTGCTGAGTAGTGGCGGCGCTCTGGAAGAACCAGATGAATAAAATCGCGCTCAGCACGCTCACCCTTTCCCAGACGGACCATTTGCACTGTCGAGTATCGTGCCACAGGAATGGCCTAGTAGCGACGCGGCGTACACGTCGCGGGCACGGTGAAACGTTCAGAAAGCCCTAATCACACTGTCACAGTGCTCTCGGCCTTGGGGGCCCATGCCTCGGCGGGGCAGCGTCCACTGAAGAGTCACCTGTCCTCCGGTGGAAGTAGGAACGACAGATTTCCTTCACTGCTGACATCGACACAGCAGTCCTCCAATGGACACAGTCCGGAGTTTTCTCTTGCTGACGTAAGCTGCCTTTCACTGCCGATAGTTGGGTAGTTGTCCCCCACTGGTAAAACGCTCGGGAGCTGTCTCATCCGCCGCTACCAGCCTCGGCAGCTGTTCTCCGCCGCCATCGGCAGTGGTTCTCCACAAGTAACTGTCGGTTACCGCATCCCACTGGGGACAGTATCGATAACTGCCCGGACCAGCCGACCGCATTGTCGGCAGCTGTCCTCTGTCACACATACCGGCAGTGGTGATCCACCGGGAGTCGTCTGCCGCCAGTGACAGTCCAGGCGGCAGCGGCCCGGTCCCCCACCCGGCCCTGCCGCTGTGAGCGGGAGGCGGCGGCAGCAGCAACAGCGGCTCAGCGACGGTCGCCTCTCAGTACCGCTGGCCATACTGGCTCGGGTTGGGTCCACCCGCGCTCGCCTGGCCGAAACTCATACTGCTCGGCGGCTGCTGCTGTTGCTGCTGCTGCTGCTGTTGTTGCTGTTGTTGCTGTTGCTGCTGCTGTTGCTGACTCATGTGACTGGAATGCTGAAACGATTAGAAAGTTTTAAATATCTTATTTCTTTTTATCCTCTACTATCAAAGCGAAACACCGACAAACCGATTCAATTATGATGCGGTTGGATGGTTCGGTTTGTTCATACACTCCTCGTTGAATCGAGCGACATAATAGCACACCGTTCGGTGCGAAATATTCGTCACCGTGACATTATGAGACCATTACCTTGCCAATCTCACTGGAATGCACGACGCTTAAATAGCGACAAATGCCGGGGTACGACGCCATAATTGATGCCCTTGCAATTGAACAGACACAGGATAATCTACGAGTGAAATGCTACCAATCGCATTCCACGAATTGTTGGCCATTGCCGGTGCCCATTTTTAGCTCAGCGATGATCTCAGTATGTTGACTTAATCGATCCGTTCTCTCAGAATATCCAACTAATGGCCCCAAAGGGTTTTCCTGGAGGTCGCAATGAGATCCCAAATCGAGCATGCTGTTCATAAACGGAATCAATGAAATCTAATGGGGATCGTAGCCCATCCGGCTACAGAGGTGCATTTAACTCCTTATAGAACGTCACCCCGTGATAAAATACGTTTCCAACGTCGCTTATTGCGGTCTGCGGAGTGTGTTTCAAAGAGCAGGCATGAGCCTCGGACACGGCGTGGCCAGCTCATAACGAGAGGAGCATGCTCTGCTCAATCTGTGAACGACAGTATCGCGGGTATCTTCACACTGATGATCATGAATAAGAGAGCTAGAATTTGTGAAATTGGAAATAGAATTTGCTCACACTGTGAGCGGCAGCATCGCGGGCGGTCCATCCACAGCTTGAGAGTCGTGGTATCGACCGCGCTCATGGCTGCACGGGGCGGGGCCGGGGGCGATTTCCACTCACCTGTTGCCGACTCATCTGGTGCCCGTGGCTGTCGCTGGCCTGCGAGGTGACCTGGTGCGGCCCGTGGCCCAGCCGCACCCGCTTGGCCGCCTGACCGTGAGACTCTGCTCCCTGCGCGACGGTAGACCGACCGGCCGGCGGACCGGTGTCAGTTCAGCGGAAAACGACAGATATACACGCGTTGGTATGAACACGAACATACAAACATTCGTACACACATTCACACTTACATACAGGCATACTGGCATACTTGCATACGGGCACGCAACACTCATGAGATGTACACAACACACATATGTTAACAGACAGTCATGCACAATGCTACGTTAGTTCCATACATCCACATATAAATAGAAATTAAAACAAAAGTAAGGCCACAGCTTAACCCAAAGCAAGGCATTTACACAAAAGCAAAAATTACGTCCAGTATACACAACTAGCCGGACATGTAAGTGACCATTCGCACACCGCCAGCTGAGAACTGGACACGAGGCGCCGTCAGACTCAGCTGTGGACGGCCGCCGGCCGGGGCAGGCCAGGTCGGCTCGACTCGGTGTGGCGGCGCGCGGGCCGCGGTCGGAGCTGGCGTCACTGGGCTGGCAGCTGAGGTGGAGCAGCCGCCGGCAGCAGCGCCGGACTACCGTCTACAGGCCGGTACCGTCTCGGCACCGCGGTCATGCTCAGGGGAGGGTACACTCCAAGCAGGGGTGACACGACTGCCGTGGTAAAGACGGACAGAGCGAGCGAAGTCGCGACTCGAGTGATCAGAGCAGTGTAAGCGGGTGAATCAACATGAAAAAGTGCAGCAGCCCGGTCCGAGCGACGGACAGGTAACAAGAGAGAGAGGGGTCAATGAAAGTCCGCAAGCGCTGTGACGGTGGACGGGCGGGCTGACTGTGATAACGAGTGACGGTGAGCCGTAGGCTCGTAGGTCAGGTGGACGGCGACTTCTGACGGTGGGCAGGCTGTGCAATGTGCATTACGGTGGGCGGGCAGGCTGTGGCTTTGGAAAGCGTTCTGTGATGGTCGTCACATGGTCATTGTTTTGTGATAGGACTAGAAAGGCTGTTACGGTGAACGGGATGTGACGATGGACAAACTGGGGGCCGAACTGGTAAATCGGAGGCAGGTAGAGGTCGCTAGTGACGGTCCTGGGTCGCCGTCCCGGTCCCGACGCCGAGCTGACCTGCCCGGGCCACCTCGTATCCTCCCGGTGGAGCGGGTCGCAGCGGAGACGACCGAGCCGTACCCGACAGTGGACGGACAAGAGCAAAGAAATGCGTCCTGACACTGGTCAGTCGGCGCAGATAAATTCCGTCTCCCACAAAGATGGATGATGACGGCGAAAGTTATGCTTCCTTTTAACCATTTCCCGGACAAAAATCTTGCCTCGCATGACCACCGGTTCTGGTTTCAGGACATGTACCACCCGAAATCCCCACTTGTAAGCCACGCACTGTCGAGTGTCAGGTACGGCTCGCTCCTCACCGGTCTATGGCACATCAGCGGCGGACGGAGGCTCTCAAGACGGCCGGTGGCAAACGAACAACTGACATGAACACCGGACTAAAACCACTGCCGGATTACAGCCATTGAACTCACTAAACTTTATCGGAATTACAAGTGAGGAATTTTTACACACTTGTTCTGGAAGCAAGATGATCGTGTGTGTTATCACTGCGACCGGGGCGCCATGCCCTCCGGCCCCTCAGCCTGGAGCCGCCTCCGTCCGCGCCGGGGGGAGGGGTCGCGCGCGCAGGGTCACGGGGCGGGCGGCGCCTGGCCGCCGACAGCGTACCGTTCACGGGGAGCCGTGTCCTTCACCAGCCAGAGTACCTTTCTCACCTTGTTGGCCGAGGACTTGTCCTCTTGGTCCTCCTCCGTGAGGAACTCGCGCTTCGGGTACGGTATACTGTGGCCCTCAAACACGCTGCAAAGAAGAAAAAGGGGAGGCTATCAGTCACCGTAAGTCTGGGGTGGGAGCGGGGTGGGGTTGATGTCACCGGTAGAAATGGTGCGGCAAAGTCGATGAGGGAAGTGCCATGAGTTTGTGTTTCTACTTTCTATGTTTCTATGAGTCGATTGGTTGGTGCCATGGACTACATAGTTACAGTGACGTTACGGCCTTACGGGGCCCTGAAGCCGGAAGAATTGCCACGGATTTCCATCTGAGCACTAGGCGATGTCCCATAAAGAGCAGTTCGCCCGGCAAAAAACTTGACACAAGCGCCCTGGCAACAACCAGTCAACACAGAACATCGCTTCGCAAACACGGTTTTGTAACAAAGCTGCCTATGAATAACTCAGCCCGTAAGTCGACATCGGACCAGTTAAAGTAGCACAAATCGATGGTATTACAAACTCACTCACACACCCGACTGCTGTGCGTCATTACAAGAGCCGTGCCACTAAGCCCGGTGGGTATTAGAGTTAAGCGGCTGGCCAGCGCTCCACGCTGCGCTGAGTCAACCAAAGCTCGGATCTAATTGCGTTTCCGAGCATAGCCTGCAGCCATTCCGGTTTTGAGATGATCACTCGCGCAACAGAGGGGGGACCTAAGTCCCCAACCAGCATGCGCAGCCATTACAACGCACCGAAATCGGGTTCTGGTCCGATAAATGCGTGACATTGGTACTTGTGTATGTATTGCTTTTACGATATAATTAGGTTGCAGTGAATCGGAGTCTTACTCTGATGTGGGCAGCGGATCCTCCTTGAAGTAGTCGTCCACCATGGCCGTCTCCGAGGTGATCCGCTTGGTGGGGTCCATGATGAGCAGCTTCTGCAGCTGGGGACGGGTACGGCCATCGGTCAGACCGCACGACGGACGCGACGTGGGAGCGAGCGGGCAACTACATTTCCATGAAACGCATCCAAAAAATGCAAGAAGTTCACATAACGCCAGAGGTCTCCCACAGCCAGGCCCCTATACAATTACGTGCAATTACACGAACAAGTCCCGACGTGAAATACAGGCTCCACCCAAGCGTACCCACGCAACGTTACCACCAGGGCCCCACATAATGTCAGGTCTGCAATTTACAACACTGAGATGGTCCTCCCAGTTCTGCCGTCGGCCGTCCAAAGGCAAAAACGCATATGTCGGGTCATGACCTGACCCGACATATGCGGTTTTGCCTTTGGACGGCAGAGTTGCCAACGTCTCCATAAAACGCCTGGAGTGTTCTACATATACGCATAATCCTTCAATCACGTCCTCATAAGTCCAATTTCGCGTCCATGTCCCCGTAAAACCCCAGGGCTCTGGTTGACCAATTCCGGACCACGCGTCCCACAACACTCACCAAGTGGAAGGACTTGCTGTCGGGCTTCACCTTGTGCCGCTCCATGTACTTGACCAGGGAGTAGTTGGCATAGCTGTCGGACAGGCGGGGCACGGTCATGAGGGACGGGTCGCTCGAAAAAAGGATCACAGCGGGTCGGGCCGTGACTGAACTCTGACACAAGACACACAATTAGACACAAGACACTGCACGCCAACAGTTAACACATCGCATCGCATGCCGCTTAGCGATCGTCTCCTACCACCCGACTCCTCATTCGCCTATTTACTACCGCCTGCATCTTCCTTACATCAAGACCGTATAAGAGCCATGTAGTAATTAGGCTCGCCTGCTTGGTCAATTACTACGAAACACCCGCATTCGCACCCACCTGGACCGTTTGAAGTCCTTCAGCAGCGTGCCGTGCTCGGGCATCTTGCGGATGTCCTCCCAGTCCTTCTCCTGCGGGAAGCCCATGACGTTGAAGATGCGGTCCAGCTGGTCGTGGTGGTACGGGTTCGACGTCTTGATGTCCTCTTGGCGGCAGTGGAAGATGGGCTCTGAGGTGAGCAGCTCGGCGAAGATGCAGCCGATCGCCCAGATATCTGCCCGACACGGCACAGCAGTTAGAGAAAAGGACACTTTGTCGCAACTGCAGGACATAACGTGATTAAATCTAGCACAGAGAGCATGCTAGTCTCGGCATGATGTGCATATGTTGGTTACCGTAACAGCATAATTACGGTTCTTAACACATTGCAAGTCAATACTCGAAATGTTACCTATCTCACTAGCGTATCCTGCCATATATCTTTCTCGGGTAAGCCAATACCAATACAAATACAAAAGATAGTGCATAATGATATCAATTACTGCGTCAGCATATGTTGATCAGCACGCTTTAGTATCTGGGTGTCCGTCAAAATTCGTGGAGATATGCTGTCCCACGATTTCAATAATGCCTCACGTCAATAAATGAGCTTATTTTAGCGTAACACGGGTTCGTACGCGAGATTTGGACATTTGATTGAAGAAAAAAATCATTGAAAAGGCAACAGCAAAGTGGCAAAAAAAAAATTGGACATCTTTCCAAAACCGTGCTTTTGTGTGCCTATGTATTTTAGCTTGTCCCACAACCTGCGAAAAAAATCTACAGAGCTGCTGTGTAGTTATTTTTAGAGATAATTGAGCGCGAGGGAGCGTTGTGAATAGCAAAAACATTGAAATTTCTCTTCATGGTTCTTATTTTTTGGTTATACAATTTAGCAAAACTGCACAACGCAAAAACGTCTGTCCCACGGTTTTTGGCAAACTTTTTTCTGGGTCACGTTTGTTTCTGGGTCACGGTACTTAGCTCCTCATTCAAAGCATTACGGACCGGGTAAGCAGGATCTGCAGACTTGCATATGGTCCTATCCCGCGAAGGCGCAGAGAGCGGGGGCGGAAACTGAAAACTGTCAGTTGGGCTGGGCGAACCCAGGGGAAATCATCTCCTGCGTGCCATAAGATTTCTTTATTCTGGGTCACACGCCCTTGTGGCTTGTGGCTGGTAAGTGTCGAAAAGAATCACAGTGTCGTGTTGCTGCGTGCTCAGGTACTCCAGATAAGATGTACTTGGAGATAAGTATTCGATAACAAACTTGCCATATTCGGAAAACTGTAAAAACCATTCCCCTGGGTCACGCATTTTTTTCTTCTGGGTCACGAATTTTAGCGTGACCCAGGAAAAAAAATCGTGACCTAGAAGAGAAATTCTGCCCACCTACATCATCAAGACATGCAAGTCTTTCCGCCTACGTGTGGAGAAGGTCATTGCCGATAAGGGGGTTATATCGCGCATGAGGTGAGTGAACGTATCTGGTTTTATAATGCGTGACCCAGAAGAAAATTTTATTTTTTTCTGGGTCACGGACCATTTTACGCGCATGCGCAATGGCACTTTTGAATAATTTCAACTGTGAACAGCCTAGGGTGCATGGTTTATGAAAAGGTAATGATTTCTAGGAAATCAGTTGTGGGACAAATATCGACCCAAATCTCCACGAATTTTGACGGGTACCCATCTACAACACAGCCGTGCCTGGTTAAGGGCGGCACATTTTCCCTCAGACATAGCCTATAGGTCGGAACATCAGCATAATACAATATAGCTAAGGGACCGGACTTGATCACCCTATTCTGACGCGTGCTGTACGCGGCCGCGCCGCAGTACTGGTAGCCTTTGTGTTGTGTCCTACCGATGGCCTTAGTGTAGTGTCTGGCTCCCAGCAGCAGCTCGGGCGCTCGGTACCAGAATGTCACCACCACCGGGTCCAGGTCTGCCAGCGGCTTCAGAGGCGAGTTGAAGAGGCGCGCGAACCCCATGTCGGCGATCTTCACCCGGCCGCGCTCCGGACCCTGACGGAGGGGGGGGGGGGGGGGCAGAAGGTAGAAATTGTGACAATTGAAGGGTTATTTCAGAGAGGTTATAGGCCATTGGCCATACTATGGATGAACGGCGGAGGGTTGAGCAGGATTACATGTCACCCTACTGACACTGTGCGGTCCAGATGGTCAAGAATGGAACTACCATTAAGAGGTTGCTAAAAGAGGGAGCCGGTGTCCATGATGATCATGATGATGAATGTTTTTTTTTGGGGGGGGGGGCGCCCGGACTACAGTGGTCATCGGCGCCCAAGGGAGCCGGTGTCAAAAATGAGAGACGCAATATTATGTCTTTAATCAAAACAGACTGCAAAAATTGATCATTAGATTCATATCACTCTCCAGATCGAACCAGCTCATACCAGACTGGAGTGGAAAACACCAGACGGGGCCCTCCCACGGCCCACGGGTATCGGTCGGCCGTATCGTCTCACCTCTCCCATGACGAGGATGTTGGCCGGCTTCAGGTCTCTGTGCAGCACCCAGTTGGCGTGCAGGTAGTGGATGCCGTCCAGGATCTGGTACAGCAGCGACTTCACCATGCCACGCGACACCAGCACCGGTTTCTTGTTGGCCTTGGCCGCCCGGTGGTACTTGATGATGTGCTGTCGCAGCCGGATGGGGCAGGAGGATCATGTCAGGGGCGTGATTCAGGTTATCGACATGGACACGAGCACAGAGAGACTTGGATAGTCAGAAACCGATACGGTGCGTACTACGGACCCAGCGCCGGTCACAGACAGACGTCATGGGCACAGCCACTGACATGATAATGTACCGGCGTCGCGCACATGTGCGTTTCCTGACAGACAAAAGCACAGATATACAGGGTGGGCCAGAAAGATTTACAAAAGGATTTTTTTAATATTTCGGTCCTGAACAAAGATATCGAATTGATTTTGGTACATATATTCAGCAGCATGTACACATCTCAGCGACAGCACTACGACTCAATATGGCCACAATTGGCCTTCACCACTGCTTCGAAACGTCCCTCTGCGGAGGGCAGGGGTGCCGCACGGTGTCCTCGCCAAGATTCGACCATGCCGTCTCGAGGGACAACGTCAGGGCGATGATTTTGCTGTGTGGCGTTGCACACACCTTCCTCTCTAAGATGGTTCAGATGGCGATGTCCATCGGGTCGGGTCTGGACTTGATGGTGGCCGAATGTCTTTGTCCCACAACCCAGACATGTGGGTCTTGCATCACTGATGAGCAGACTTGTGATCAGCTCAGTTGAGCCGGCTCAAAAATCAGCTCAGCTCATGAGCCGGCTCAACATTTTGCCAAATTGTTGAGCTGTGAGCTGAGCCGGCTCAGTAATGCATTGAGCTGAGCTGCTGTCTGAGCTGAGCTGAATGAGCTTGAGCTGAGCTGAGCTGAATGAGCTTGAGCTGAGCTGAGCTGAGCTGAGCTGAGCTGAGCGAGCTGAACTGAGCTGAGCTGATTGAGCTGAGCTGAGCTGAGCGAGCTGAGATGATTGAGCTGAGCTGAGCTGAGCTGAGCTGATTGAGCTGAGCTGAGCTGAGCTGAGCGAGCTGAGCGAGCTGAGCTGAGCTGATTGAGCTGAGCTGATTTAGCTGAGCTGAGCTGATCCAGTTCTAATTCTTTTCAGTTCATGCTTGGAAATTAACCCGCGCACCGACGGGGGTCTGCGCCAACTTCGTACCGACGGGGGGGGCGGATGACCGCCCCCCCCCTGAGATCTCGAGAACGAAGCAAGATAGCGACAAGCGGTAAACGGCATCGGATACGCACGGACAAGGTCTACAATTTTTACTAAGGTCATTTTCAGGTCAGGTCAAAGATGACGTCACAGGGGTCGAAAAAGTCAAAATGGCGGCGCTAGATAAGGAGAGAGTTTTTCTCGAATAACTTTCGAATTAGTCATGATAGGAACAAACTAAGGGCATCATCGTGATCCTCTCGTCAATCCGCATCGAATGATATATATGTTGACCTCGAAAGGTCAAGGTCAAAGGTTGACCTCAGGTCACGTGACCTCGAGGTCATCATGCATATCATTCGATGCGTCTTGACGAGCTGAACACAATGAGACCATCCGCGCGGCTGTATCTTGTTCCTGTACGGAGTTATTGGCAAAAAACCTTTGATGACCTTTGATGACGTCACATGACCTTACAGCCGCCCAACAGCAAAACAGACCTCAAGGTAGTGAAGGTTGATCGTATATGAAGTCATGTATGGTATATGGGGTCATTCCGACCCGTTTTAGTGGTAAAAACAGGGAGTTGATTTTTCCCCCATTGACTTATAATGGGGAGGTCGAGAAACTGGCCTGACCTTAGGTCACCGACATCAAAATTCCGAGATATAAAAATTGTAGCTACTAATAACCTAATAACATCCTGCGACTTTCAAAGGCCTCCGACATCTACTGTAGCTCTGGCATGGTGACAAAGTTGCAAAAAAGTGACTTGAGGTTGGGTCATTCAAAGTGACCTGGTGACCTGACCTTCAAAGTTAGGAGGTTCAAACTTGCACACCATGTGTAAAATTGATGAGAGAATAGTCGTACCAAATTTTGCGGCATCCGCGAAAAACCTCAGGGGGGGGGGCGGATATCCGCCCCCCCCCCCGTCGGTGCGCGTGTTAACTCAAGCTTTGATGCTTCAGCTATGAGCTAGCTATGGAGTGAGCAATTACACTGCCTTCGTGATCGCACTTAAAAATATCAAAACTCTAAAGAAATCAATAGTAATCACTAATCAAGCTTAATTTCTTTCACCCATATTGCATGGAAATTGGAAGACCAGGGTCTTGGCCAATTTACAGGCTAATACAGCCAGTCTCAAGTTTCAAGTCTGACTGCAAGATGAATACCTACTGTCAGGCTTTGATGCTTCGCCTTGACACTCTGCTCCGCAATGTACAATTCAGCATTCTTCACTTTGTTATTTAAGCAGTTATTTAAATTAATTTTATCAATAAGGGTTCTTACCTCTGCATAAAATATTTACAATTAGGAATTAGCAAATAAAGTTCCTCTTCGTTGGTTGAATGTGGGCTAAGCAACCATATCCTATTGAAAGTGGGGTGGGGCAGAGGCGCTAACTGGAACTCTCACCTTCTGATGTCCATTATATGGGAAAAGCTCGGCTTATTCACACGCCGACTATGAATTCTAATAGTGTTGACATTGCCTTGGTTGAGATCAGGGTGGTGTTATAGGTTTCACCGGTTTCACTGATAACAGCACGCTGCTATCACACGTGTCAAATGGGGTTTCCATGGAGATAGGTATAAACAAACTCTTATCTCCAAGTTCCAACACTACCCCAAAATGTAACGTCAGCTCCTGGCAGGGTGCCAAGAGCGGATGGCGGCGTGGGCGTGCTGCTCTCGGCCGTGAAACACCGCCTAGTTGAGATGATTCCATGACGTTTTTTTCGTCTAGAAGATTTTCGTCGGACAATTTTTCGTCCGCAGATTTTCGTCCGACTTTTTTCGTCTCGCATTTTTTTCGTCTGTACATTTTTTCGTCCGTGCATTTTTTCGTCGGTACATTTTTTCTGAGCGGAAACTGAGCTGAGCTGAATTGAGCGGAAACTGAGCTGAGCTGAACGGGAACTGAGTTGAGCTGAGCTGAGCTGAGCGGAAACTGAGCTGAGCTGAGCTGAGCTGAGCGGAAACTGAGCTGAGCGGAAACTGAACTGAGCTGAGCGGAAACTGAACTGAGCTGAGCGGAAACTGAGCTGAGCTGAGCTGAGCGGAAACTGAGCTGAGCTGAGCTGAGCGTGAGCGGAGCGCAGCCGGTTTGAGCGGAACGTGAGCTGAGCTGAGCCGCGTTAAACTGAGCGGGAGCTGAGCGGGAGCGGATAAGGCGGAGTTGAGCTGAGCGAGCTCACTTTTTTCTTGAGCTGTCACAAGTCTGCTGATGAGCGATATTGGCCGTTTGGGACGGCGCACTGTCCTGGACCAAGACGTTTCCGTCTTGGAACGGCTGTGTGGCCCAAGGCAGAACATGTTCCTCCGGCAGATGGACTTAAACCTTTGAATTGACTTTCACACCTTCCTTGATGAAGACCAAGGGCCCTTTTGAGCCGTCAGATGCGACGGCAGCCCAGACCATGACACCAGCAGGCTTCTGGCGACGAAAAATGGTCCGGATAGCAGGATCGACGCTGGAAGGACCAGCTGCCAAGATTTTGTCGCTTTGGGAGTTTTTTTTCTGGGGCTAAAACATGGAAATTTGTTCATTGGACCAGAGAAATGCCTTGTTACCGGCGCTTCTGATCTCCTCCAATATCTTTTGGGCCCCGTGTAGCCACTTTTCCCTGGATGCCGCCGAAATTAGGTGCCGACGTTCCATCTTGTACGACTTGAAGCCTGTCGTCGTTTACGATCCTCCTGGTCATTCTGGGCGAAACACTGAGGTCTCTTGGCAGAGTCCGCACGTTTCGCCTAGGATTTGAAACACATTCTTGTGCACGATGTCAACCAGCTTCTTGATGCGGATATCCTTATTCTGCCTGGGATGGACTTCGTTGATACTAACCCTTCCTATTCAAGTCATTTAATTACACTGTTAACGGTTTCTAAGAAAACACCAGGCTAATTGACAACGCTTTTGGAGTTGTGACCAGCCTGCTTCAGCGCTGCTATTTGGGCTCTTTTTGTAATATTCACCATAGCTCATCAACAACCATGACAAAAAGTAAAAACGATCTAAATGTTGATACACAAGCCAGTTAAGAAGCCGCAAGCAAAATTGTATTAAAATCAGTTCATAACTTTTCGAGTTATGGACTGAAAACAAACAGGTAAATCATTCTGGCCCACCCTGTACACGGACAACAGGTCAAGATCACGGACAAACTCGGACATACACAGAAGCGGAAACAAGGGCAGGCACATCTCAAACACGGGCAGGTAACTTTATACCCAGGTAGACGTAGGTAGACACAAATTAGGTAGTCGGGGTTGACGGGCGAAAATCGATGACGTGTTTCGTAATTGAAGACCGCACCTTGGCAATACATGCGACATTGATTAGGTCTATCCCGAATGAGACCGCCCGGTCAGCGAACCGAAATAATCTCATCACCTGGCGGGCCGCACAGGTCGCCCTGCCACTAATGGAATCGTAAATTATTTCAGCTCTGGGTGCGCTCTGTGCCCTATAAATAGCACTGGCCGTGTCGCAAGGTAGCACTGTACCGGGGAGTACTGTGATGAAGTGCGACGGAGTCGGACTGAAAAAACTCCTCCTCGGCAGTCATAATGAGGTTCTCATTAATCGACATATAAATTGATGGCATCGCTATCGCAAAAAAGTATCTTAGCCTATTAACGATACACAAGATATTAAGATTTCACACACACAAAAATGTAACAGCTTATGGCGGAAATAAGACATAAATAGTTCGGCTGCCGTTCAATACCCGATCGGAGGTTTTAGTCGTAAGTCGCAGCCAATGTTCAAGATAAGCACCGATCTGAACTGTACATACTCCGCCCCCCCCCCCCCGGTCGCGAGGTCGTGAGGGTCGTGAGGGGGTCATGAGGGGGTCACGACCGCTCAGTGTAGCACCATGACCACTGCACTACTCGCACCACTCACCCAGAGGTCGTGTTCGGCAAGTCGAAGAGCAGCCACGGACCAAAGATTCAAAACGATCTGACTGTCCACCAAGAGGTCACATCCACGGCCAAACGCCGTTCAATGCTGCACCACTCACCCAAAGGTCGTGTTCGGCATAGTCGAAGAGCAGCCAGACCTTCCTGTCGGGCTGCGACAGGAACACGCGCTGCAGGTTGATGACGTTCGGGTGCTTGAGCTCGCGCAGCAGGGCGATCTCGCGACAGGCGGACATGGAGAGGCCCGTGCCCTCGATCTGCTTCAGCGCGTACTCGCGCACGTCTTTCCTGTGGGGATAGGTGGGAGGAGTGAGAAGCGCAGAACGCGAGTAACCACCACCACATCGAGGCATGGGGAAATCAACGCATCAGCTGCTGCTGGACTCAGTGGTTTTATGAATATGACAAATGCGCAGTGACTGTACATTTACATAACATATCCCTCTTTGGTAAACCACCTTGTAGAACTGTGATCTTAAAACGAGTTCTCTTCAAAAATGTCAGATAAATGAGAATGAACGGCCCGAAACGATAAGGCGCGGTGTCACGGTTAACCCGCGCGGGGCTGGGGGGGGGGGGTAAATTTTACCCCCCCTCGCGAACTTTTGCAATATCTCAAAAACGGCGGCGCGCAGCGCCGCCAAACTTTCAGTACCTTTTCTGACATCAATTTGACACGTTCCCTGAAAATTTGAGCGAAATCCGTCGGAAAAATTTTGAGAAATTGACGTTTTAGTGACGTCATGTTCGCCATTTTCGCCTCAAAAACGGCAAAATTTCAAACGCCGCTAACAACTTCATTTTAAAAGGAATCAAGGCGTAACAAAAAAGGTTATACGTAATTCTACTTTGTCTATCAAATGGCTATCTCGGTTTTTTGAAAATTTAGGATTTTGTCCAAAAAATTTTTTCCAAAAAACTGACTTTTTTGGGAAAATAATTATAAAATCCAAAATTTTGAGTGTATCGAAAAAAACCGGAATATATGTCATAGAAGTGGTCTATGTGCACCTACATACCAATTTTTAGAAGAATCGGTTCAAAAATGTGGGAGTTATTAAACATTTTATGACGTCACGACACACACAAAATTTGAAAAATGTTTTTTTTGGAAGTTCTAGACCTCGTACGGAAACAAAAATAGCACCATTCGATTTGCCGTGAAAAAACTGCATCAGATAGACACCTTTTTAGGCCTTAACAACCAACTTTAAAAATTGACCTCACTTGACCTGACCTTGACCTGACCTCGACCTGAAATTCATCCAGAGGTGGTCCATATCACTTATTGAGTGTGCCTATTGAATTCTATGAGTAAAATCACCCATAAAACATGTGTCGCACATGCCCTTTTCTATATTTTGTTTTTGGTGACCTGACCTGACCTGACCTTGACCTTGACCTCTGAATGCTATTGTATGCAACGAATATTGTCTTGGTAGCCTAAGAACACGTTTTGGGCAATCAGTCTCAGTCCATGACTCCATTCTTCGGCAACTACGGTGCAAGGCCGATACTGTAGGAACTTGCAATCTGTACCCTTGACCTGACCTTGACCTTGACCTCAAACTTTAAATCAAGTACATGTTTTTAGTTGTTCGTGATGAGATCTTTCGATTGGCGTTTGAATTTTCCAAATCGGACCATTAGTTCGGGAGATAACAGGGGGGGGGGGTAAAATTTGCACCCCCCCCCCCCAGCCCCGCGCGTTCGGCTGGAGACCCCAGCCCCGCGCGGGTTAAATCACTTGTTAAGAAGCAGTCGTCGTGGGCAGTCAGACCAATCCAATTTACCCCCCATGCCATACTGAAAAACTACTCACCCATCTCTTCTCTTGGCCTTGTACACATGGCCATAGGTACCACGACCCACTTTGCAGCCTTCGAATTCAAAGTTATCTTCAACTTTGGCACGTTCAACTTGTGTCTTCTGTTTAAATTCATAATCCATGACTGCCTTGCTGCTATTCACACCTTCACACCTGGAAGTTGGATGCATGATACCTCATCATCACCTAGCTGCCAAACGAATGAGTAAAACAAACAAAATTTTAAAAAAGAAAAAAACTATAGGGTATGGGAACCTTTCTTATTCAATTTCACTCCAATGTGTTTATTATATTACTTTATCTTGACGGTACCTTACCTAATTTACCATAAATGTATATCAGTAAAACATACAAAGTTTCCAGATCAGCACATATCTAACAGGATAGGTATATTGAGAGATGTCTCATATCCCACATTTTCATAAAGGTTACTACCATACCAGCCAAGAAAGGGAAGTGGGTTTACTGAAACAAAAACTAAGGCTCAAACAGCTTTTCAATGATGAACTCATTTCCATGCTTTTCCATGTCCTGAATTTAAAAAAGAAGTTTGCTCATGCAGAAAATATCATGATTCATTATAATCCATCAAGAGGGACCCAGATTAATCTGACTTAGCCCATTCCAGCCTTAATCTTCTAGAGGAAGGTGTTAAGTGTAAGTTAGGTGTAGAGAAAGATAGGGTTAGGTTTGGGTAGGATGGGTTTGGAAAGATGTTAGGTTAGATAAGCTGGGTTAGGTCAGATTAGATTCAGTCTGCCATGTATGTCATTGTTTTCTGAACGATAACCTACATGGTTTTACCTTTGCATAGCAGAGGTCACCTCACCTCAATTGATCATAATGCTATTTGTTGCAGTAATGTGCATCATTTATAGATTCAGGACCTGGAAACATAGAAAGGAACAAGATTTTTCCTTGAAAAAAAAAAACAGTTAGGCCTCAGCTTCAATTTTAGCAGGAAGTGAAGTCTGAGGGCGGATGTTTGTGGGTTTATCCTGAGGAAGACAAATGAATACCAACCAAACTTGATTTTGTTCTGTTTTGCAAGCTTAGTCAGGCCATTTCAACCAAACAATAGGTTTTCTTTATTTGGATTCAGATTCCAGAAGGATGGTTGGCATTGGGGGAGACATTGGTCTGGGCAGTCGCCCTGGGGTGCCACCGGAGCCAGCTGGCCCTTTCTTACCTAATGCGTCACCCAGCTAGCCTAACAGTCATCCCTGACCCCACCATATGTCAGCCTGCTGCTGAGAAGCATCTTTATTCCTATGCTGACTGCTGAGGAGCTACTGTCTCATTGAATAAAGGTGACCACCCAGCCTGGCCTGGGTGCTATTCAGTCACCATTGTTTATGCGCAGGCTGCCAGCTTGCTGGCATTGTTCAGCTTATCATTGGTCATATTAATCCATGTGGTCAGTCTCAGTGTGTTTCACCAATGAAAAGCCAAAAAAGGCAGCACATCTTCCATATATCAATATGGGACAACTGTCAGCATGCTGATAACAAACTGATGCCAACAGCAGATCTGACTTGACCATCGTGACAAAGAGGGGCGAGGGCTGAAAAGACAACGGAACAGTGTGGCAAAGCCAACCAGTAGGTACCTACAATACACTATCCTAAATCCTAGGGCTGTTCACGGGCCCTGTGTGCGGTCGGACCGCACACAGCCTCCAGGCTCCGCCCACTGCGTCCCTACGTCAGCCTTCCGTCACCGCACACAGCGATCGCTGTGGCCGGTCGGGACGGGCCACAGCGGACTGTCCACCGCACGCAGCCGTGACGTCAGAGCCGTCTACCCATCCCCTACCCCCACGCCTGCTGGACGCACCGCACACACCGCACGCAGCAGTGTGCGGTGCCCGTGTACACCCCTCCTATTGATGATGATTTGGTGTTTTAGGGCGCACCAGCAACGAGGCTATATATAGTATATGGCGCCCATCCTAAATCATATTCAACAAACAGCAGTGAAGAGCTAAATTGGCCCAAATTGGCCCAAGAGAAGAAGACATTCTATAAATGTATTTCCAAGTGAAGAATGGGTGCTCCCAATATTGTTCCTCTGTCAATTTGCTGTCCTCATCAGCAAATTTCTAAAGAGCAGTCAAGTCAGCGATGATGAGAAACAATTGAATAGCAAACGCAATTCCTCCCTAAAAGCATTCTCAACAAGGCCACTGACAAAGCGGTCAAGCAAAACGTCATTTTCAATAAAAAGGCACCTTGACTTTCAAAAAAAAAAAACTGAAGCTGAAAACAAACGAAGAGCGTTTGTAAAGTCAGCGACAAGTCAGCGCATACTTCGAAAATTGACTGCACCGCTTTTGTCGCAGTTATAAAGTGTTCAAAAGCAGAATTAGCGGCTCAAAAAGGAGCTCATTTTTATAAGCTTACGAATCACGCTGCAATATTGGATATCTCGAGTGACACCAAGTTGAAGAAAGAACATTTCGTCGCTCCTTACAAACAAAAAACGTATGTAACGTGTCACTTTTCAAGATTTTAGCACGGTTTGTGCCGGCCGGTGGTCTCTGCGATAGGTATGTAGTCGATGCACTGTTGTTTTATTTATCCCTGTTTCTGGTCGGGTTACACATGCAAAAAATAGTCTAACGATTTAATAGGTAGGTACTGCATATCCTTCTTTGAAAAATAAGATAAGTAACCAAGGAGCAAACCAGAAGAAAACAATTTTCTTCCTACAGTTTAGGCACTGTTAAGTGTTAACAGTAAACAGTTTCAAGTTTAATGCTATATTACTGGGGCTCAACCATTGCTTTTCATTTAGGCCCTGTCAAGGCCATATATAGGAGGTAGAACGGTTAGTCGTTTGTTTACATCGGTGACCTTGACAGATGACGTCAGCGGGTGTACTGTCTACCAATTTTCGCCAATATTAATCTTCCGAGGATTTTATGCTCTAAGGCAGTTTGATATTAACCTTCAGGCTCCCTTAGAGCCTAAAAAAGATAATCTACTGCACAGCAAAGTCTTAAAAATCGACAAAACCTTGACACCCCGTGACGTCATCTGTCTCCTGAGCCCTCCCTATGCACACTGGTCGGAAACGCCCTCACGAGAGGCCACGGGCGATTCCGGAGTTTCGGATTATTTTTTATATAGATCGATTTGAAATTGATCAAATTATTATACTTAGGCCAAAAAAACTAATCCGGGTGACCAAAAATAACTGTAATCAGCCCCCGATGATGGGGTATCCCAGAACTCGGAAACTGACGCGGAGCAAGAGGTTTCTTGAGCCGGATATTCAGAGTCTTATTGCTGATAGACACCAAATTGAAATCCCACATATTATGCATCAAAATGTTCGTTATGAAGTTGCCGACTGGTCAGTGCAAAATTTTTGGCATACTTTTTCCCTAACTAAGATGTACTGTAGCTTTTTTATGAAGGCTCTCCTACAGTGATTCTGGAATATAACTGCAAAGTTTAGGTAAGGAAACAACAGGTAGTCCCATCTAGTTCCACTCTGATTTTTTGTGAGATGAAGCAGGATTTAAATTTACACCAGGGCAACATAAAAGCTAACTGCGCATATTTGCGCAAAATTTGCAGGAGCCGCTCTTCTTACCCAACTACCGCCCGCCCCGCCCCAGTTTCGGCACGGCCGCCGCGCCCGGCTTACGCTGACCTGTGTGGCCTGCACGCATCCATGCGTAGTTGACTGGTCATTAAAAACAGATGCGCTTGAGTTTATGAATTTTGTGAAAAACGCGTTTTATGTATGCATTTGTGTATGTATTGACATCAAAAGCCTTCCACATATTGCGTGGCGATTACGGCTTGCATTTAGAGAGCCTTGCTATTGACAACCATCACTTGGCTGAAGAAAGTGGAAATTGAAACCTTCGTGAATATAAGACGCTGCAAATATAGGACACCTGTCACTGACGTCGGGTTACCTTGGGCCGTCTTTTTACATTAGATCACAATTCCGGTATTTAACCCTGGCCGGACCGATTGGTTTTCTATATTGACCGGGGAGGGTTGGTACAACTCCCTCGCCGTTTCGCCTCTAATTGAGCTAGAGCCTCGCGGAAAAAACAAGCTCGTGTGCCGTTATAAGACGCAACAATTAGGTACTACCCGATTTTAAGGTCTTAGGTCAGCCAGTGACCTCTTAGGTCAGGTAAGTGCCACAAGGCACGGGCTCGGTTTTAGGTTAATTACTTTGCCAAAAATGGTCGCACTGCCGCGATTTTGACATCATCGTGTTTGTCTAGCTCAGGCGCGTTGAATGCTATACTTGGTGTTCGGGTGAAGTCAACTTAACCCGCGAGTTGCTGGGGGGGGGGCGTTAAACGCCCCCACTTTTTTCGCCGGGCCATAGCATAAAAACGGCGCGCCGCAGGCGCGCCAAACTTTGGGTACTTGTAGGGAATGGAATGAAGTGTATTGTGACAAAGTTTCAAAAAAATCGGTCGGAAAATTTTTGAGATATCGAGGTTTTAGTGACGTCATGATTTCTGAGTTTTCGACCAAAAACGGCATATGTTCAAAAAATCATATAAAATCACAGAACAGACATACAGACATGCCGTAAACGCCATTAGACTGCCAATACCATGAACAATCAAATGGCTATCTTCGATTATTGATTATCGTTCCGCATTTTCCAAAATCTTGAACTGAATCTTGGCAATTTCTCGTGACTACTTTACGACCATGATACATGCATTTCTTAAATGGAACTTTTTGAGCCAAACACGTACACATATGATAAAATGAATGTCACCATCGTGTTCTACGCCCCAAATTACCCATAAAACATGTGTCACAGGCTGCAAATATCAGTTTTGATTTTCGGGGATATTTGCCTACCCGGTTGACCTGACCTTGACCCTGACCTATGCTTGACTGACCCCTACATGGAGCTGACACTCTTGTAGGCCTTATATGATGGATTGTGCACCGTTTTGACAGAGTTTATGACGAGAGGCGCCCATTGCGAAGTCCTGAAGTCCATGCTACTGAAAGCCCGATTTCAGGTGTTTGACCTGACCTTGACCCGACCTGTGACCTCAAAATTCAACTTTAAAGTACTCACCTGAAGCGTCTCGTCGCGTTCTTTCGTTTGCCGCCTCGTGCGTTTCGCTGCGCCTATTGGTTCTCGAGTTATCGGCTGGGGGCGTTTAACGCCCCCCCCCAGCAAACGGTGGGTGGCGAAACACCCCAGCAACTGCCGGGTTAAGGTGTTAACCTCGGGTCAAGGTCAGGTCGGAGCCCCTCAGGTCACGAAAATGGTTGAAGGAGGTCATATCGCATATCATTCGATTCGGCAGGTCTTCCTGAGTCCAATGGTGGCTTTCCCGACTCTCTAGCTCCATCTAATCAGGAGTTATTGACGAAAAACTTATATGGCCTTAGTGACGTCATAAATGACGTCACGCAAAGTCAACAATGCTAAAGTGAAGCACTGGACCTTGCAAGGAGTGCATGAAACCATTCCCGGTCCCCGAATAGCAGCTCCCAATTTCCCTTGCTGACTTAAAGTGGTGCTAGATCCTGTATTATGCTCAATTATGACGTCATAACTTAACAGATTCACGTCATATATTTAGTGCTTGACATCCAAATGATAGCTTACATATGACAGAGAAGGTATGCAAAGTTTTATGAAGTTTGCTTCACTAGTTGTGGAATAACAAGCAAAAAACTTTTGCGGAAAGGCCGCTGGCCTCTCGCTGGAGCGTTTCCGACCAGTGTGCTATGTGGCAGCATAGAACCGTAACCCCCTGGGCCCTGTTTTACTGTTGCTGCCAGCTGCTATCACCTATTCACGTATTTCACGAGCTGACAGTGCTGGGGCGATTACAATTGCCACAATATTAAGTAACTTCATTGGTTTAATAATTAAAGTTTACATGCAAATGTCTCCAATAGCATCAAATTTGCCAGCTGGCGACATATGGTGGGGCTAGCAGAGCTTGTTATATATCAATGCCAGATACAAATAACTAAATATCTATGTTTTACTTGTTCTATGAGTGCCATTTTATGTATTTAAGTACATCTACAGTGTTTATATCAATAAATAACATAGCTATTGTACGTCACCAGCTGACCAGCCAGCTGATTTTATCCAGTTGTTAGTAGATGATAGCAGTGTGTTTGCAGATGTTAGCAGTTTCTCACTAGATGCTAGCAGTGTGTTAGCAGTGTGTTAGCAGTCAGCAGTGTGTGCTGTGTTAGCAGATGTTAGCACTCATGGTACCTAGATGTTAGCAATGGTAATATAGATGTGAGCAGTTTGCCATAAAACAGGGCCATGTCATTTCTGTCTTGTTTATACCTAATTTATTGACACACCAGCACAGCAGTTCAATAGTTCCGTGTTACAGACTGCACTGCTCTATGCAAAATCTGTGCTACACCAATACCATTGAAAATCTGCATGACCACACACCAGCTGAGTGCCTCTGCATGGATGGGATCTTCTAGCAATTGTTATGCTTTGTTGAGATCCTAAATGCTGATATTATAGAGACACCCAAGCTGGTATAGCTTGGTCTTTCGTGTTAGAAGTTCAAACAAGCACATGGCCAGACTGCAGTACCAAGTATGACAAGTTTCTCAAGATCTTGTCCCATTTCTTGGTAATTGCAACTATTTGGTTTGTAATCAAATAATTTATTTAGCTGTATTACGCATCAGTCTAGTGGGCAATCTTGTATCTGAAAACTGCATGATTGTTAGGTATTGCATTTTCACCATTGTATGTCTATTGTCTAATGTCTTTTTTGCAGGGTATCTGTTGACCTGCTGGCACAATATTATTGTGCTGATTGTTACTTTCAAGGAAGAGTAAAAATGAACAGAAGCGCATTACTATACAAGATTGTCATTGGGCTGATACTACTTACAATCCTCTTTAGCTTCCCTACTCTGGTAAACTCTCATGGACACAGTCATGATGGCCATGGACATGCCCATGATCATGGCCACGGACACGCCCACGATCATGGCCACGGACACGCCCACGACCACGGGCATGGCCACGCGCACTACCACGACGAGGCGCCGTCGTTCAAGTACTCGCGCGCGGCCAACGAGGCGTCGCGTCAGCAGCAGGAAGAGGAAGCGCGCCGCGTGCTGGAGGAGTTCGCCGCGCACCAGGCGGCCGGCACGCGCACCAGCGCCGAGACCAGGTCGCTGTGGCTGAACGCCATCGGCTCGACGCTGCTAGTGAGCGCGGCGCCCTTCTTCATCCTGTTCCTGATCCCGCTGGACAACACGGACGCCTCGCAGCCGCTGCTCAAGGTGCTGCTAAGTTTCGCCGCCGGCGGTTTGCTTGGGGATGCCTTCCTGCACCTGATCCCGCACGCGCTGATGGCGGTGTCGGAGAGCGGTGCCGAGACGGCCGGCGGCCACGGCCACTCACACGGCGACCACGGACACTCGCACGGCGCCGGACACGAGCACGACATGAGCGTGGGCCTCTGGGTTCTGGCCGGCATCGTGGCCTTCTTCCTGGTGGAGAAATTCGTGCGCATTGTCAAGGGCGGCCACGGCCACAGTCATGGTCACAGTCACCAGGCGGCGGCCGAGACCAAGACGAAGACCACCTCAGGGGATAAGGATAGCAAAGAGGACAAGGAGGAGAAGGATGGGGACAAGAGCAAGGACAGTGATGATGCCAAGCGTGAAACCGACAGCAAGAAAGATAAGAGTGGAAAGAATGGTGATAAGGCAAAAGAAAAGTCTGATGCCAAGGACAGTAAGGCGAAGTCGTCTGGCAAAGATAAGGCAGCAGAGAAGAGTAAAAAAGACAGTGCCAAAGAGAAGAAGTCAAGTGATCAAGTTGCCAAAGATGCTCCTCAGCCAGGTAGGCTAAGCTTCGAATTAGTATTTAGTAATCTTGTCAGCGTTTGAGCAATGGCATGAAATTTGTCATGATTTTGCCATTTTACACGATTTTTTTCTCATCTCTGCCTTCTCAGCTGGCGTAACCGGTAGTTGCCTATTGTGAGATATAAATAGGGTGGCCAGAAGCTTTGTATTGTTTGTAAAACAAATTTTACGACTACGATAAATTCGTAACTGATTTTATCGATGTCCTGCCAAACCGAACTAGCCGTTCTAGAATATGATAGCAGGCTGGCTATGCCGTGTGTTCGTGTGACCGTACTTTTTTGATTTGCTGAAAGTTCTAGTTTGTATCAGTGTTTGACTTTTAACGTCCCTATCTACTTTAGCTGTTGAGTGTGTGCCTGACCCAGACAATATTCGAAGCTGTTTTTCAGCCCCTGCCTTCTGTTCCAGATATCAAGGTAGCCGGCTACCTAAACCTGGCGGCTGACTTCACCCACAATCTGACCGACGGGCTGGCCATCGGCGCCTCCTACTTGGCGGGCCACTCGATCGGTGAGACTGGCCCGGGCAAATCGGAGAGGGGGGGGGGGGGCTCCGCCACTGGCTGTTATAGCTGTCACAGCTACCGTTTTACCGTAGCTGTACTCGCTGTTGGGTGAACGATCCGGTGCGCTGCCCTGTCCCACGTGCGCGCCCCTCCGAACCACTGACCTTTCAGTGACGGCTGACATTTCGAAACTGCGATCGATGTCATATCACAACTGTCGACATTTGAAACCGCAACCGAACGGGCGCACTGAATGTTCCGATACCCCATACTTACGCGATAAAAATCTGTAATGCAAAGCTCCGGACTGTCTTTGTGTGCGGTATACCTTTTGGTCCGTGAGCTCTGTGTTATTTATTCGCAGTTGTTTGTGTTTATTTGTCGTTTGTGTTTGTGTTTGTTTGTCGCATTGTATTTTGGTGTATTTATCAGGGGATATTTTTTCATTATCACATGCATTTAAACAGCGATGCCCGCATCCTTCTCACGTTGTCGCCCCTCCCAGCTGACACAGCCATCTACCTGCCCCGTTAACAATCGTTAACTTTGTCGGCACTCGGGAATGCCCACCACGCCGACACAGGCGCTCCGCCATGCTGACTCTGCGTGTAACTCTATCCACCCTCAGGTATGATCACTACGCTGACCATCATTCTACACGAGGTGCCGCACGAGATCGGCGACTTTGCCATCCTGGTGCAGTCTGGCGTACCGCGGCGGCGGGCCATTTTCCTGCAGCTCACCACGGCAGTGGGAGCGCTCACCGGCACCGTCATCTCTCTGCTGGCAGAGGGAGCCGGTAAGTGATTGAACATGGTCCTTTTGATACTTTGGGAAGGGGTCGTCTTGCTTTTTGTGGAGGGTGCCTTTAAGTGGCGAAGACTGGATGTTATGAAATTTGATTGGCCGTTCCATGGATGTTGGAAGAGTGGTTATTTTCCAACTTATAGTGAAAGCCGATAGGTGGCGTTGGAGGTATATATGAATGGTTCATTTGCCTTCGGAAGAGGAGTCATTTCGCTGCCGGCCCAAGGCGTCGATAGATGGTGGTCGAGAGCATGGTTGGGAAGAGCCATCTTGCCAGTGAGGCGCCGCTTGGTGGCTGTGGTGCTGACCTATCATCTACGTGGACTCGGCACTTGAACGCGGCCCTTTTAGGCGTCTTTGCCACGTTTTTTTTTTCTCCTTACGCCATTCGATAACATCGTATTCTATATAAATGAACAATGCGTAAATAAAGAATCTCCTCGCAAAGCTACGACAGACTTAACCCGGCAGGCGGTGGGCCTCCCGGCCACCTTCCGCGCGGTGGGGGGGGGGGGGCATTTTTTGCCCCCCCCGTATCTCCGAAACTACTGGACGGATCAGGAAAATTCAAACGGCGTTCGATAGCCCTGTCAAATTTGTCTAAGGAAACCAAATTTCATTGACCTCGGGGTCAGCGGTGACGTCACAGGTCAGGTCAAACATAAAATATTTCACCGTTTACGGGTCTTCTAGGGAAAGCGCTATAACACCGAGTAAAACGCATTTTGTCGAAAATCAGCGATAGGGCGTCAGTTGCCTAGGTATATATGTTGCTATTAGAGGTCACTGGTCATACCAGGTCAGGTCACAGATCAGGTCACCAAGGGTCATCACATGAACCCAACTTTACTAAGGTTGTGCGATGCATGTTTTATGGCCAAGTTTTCATTTCCAACTCAATGGTGTTGGTTATAAGACCATCAGGTACGGTTTAGGTCACTTTCTGGTGGAGGTCAGGTCAAGGTCAGGTCAAAAAAGGTCAAATTTCAAAGTTGTTAGTTTTGCATAAACTGGGTATTGATTCGATGCGGGTCGTCACGGGGAGTCTAATGGTGGTCTTTGTTTTGCGCTACGAGGTCTAGAATTCCTAAAAATTGAGTTTGAAAATTTGACGTCATCAATTTTGAACAGTTTTTTTTTCGCTATAACTTGGCCAAAAAAGAGGTATCAACCTCAAATTTGGTATGTAGATGGAAAACGGTAGGGACTATCACGTATATTCCGGTTTCCCGAAATTCAAAATAATTTTTGGATTTTTTGGCTAATATATTCAACAAATATATTTTTGATTTTTGAGGATCAAAATCCAAAAAATTCGAAAATCCGAGATAGCAGTTTTGTAGCCCTCTTAATCCTACACCTTTTATGCCTGAAACATTTTTCTGTATCTCTAAATCTGTAGGCCTGACAGCTCTTCCCGCGAAACCTTTTTTGGTGTCGAAAATGGCAGAAATGACGTCACTCTGACGTCATTAGCGGCCAACCTATCATAGCCTTTGGAAAAATTTTTGGTCACAATGTGCAATAGCTATTCACGGGAAGGTACTGAAAGTTTGGTGACGATCGGCGCAGCGGTTCTGGAGATATATCGAAAAAAACTAAAGGGGGGGGGGCAAAAAAAATCCCCCCCCACCGTTTGGAAGGTTAAGGTCATAAAATCGTACCAACAAAATATTTGTATTCTCCTTACATGGCTGTCTAATGTCTATGGTTACTTGCTAATTGCTATGCTTTAGCCACTTCTGTCAACTTATATTCACACTGATTGATAAAGTACAAGCCTGGGATATTGGAGATGGGGATGTCAGCGATTTCGTGGTACAAAGATAAGTCTGTTCGATTTGTTATGTCTGATGGCAATCGCTAGTGATTGTTCCTATAGCTGTCGGAAATTCAGCCAGCCTTTCGTGCTGTCACTCAGACTGTAGGGTATAAAGAGCAATAGTAATTTAAATTCAATAATTATGTTAACCAGTCTTTTTTTCACTGCAACCTTGGGAGATTCGACCGTTCCTTTCGCTTCATCCATGATGGTTGACTGATTGCTAAGGTTTAGTGGCACGTCGATGCCGCTGACATTATTCGCCCTTTTGTATTTGTTTGATAGGAGCAATCGTTAATATTGGCTTAGTGAGATGCAGTGAGGCCAAGCTAAGCCATCGAAACTGGCAGGTAATGCTGTGCGTCATTCGATTCGGTAACCTATTCTGAGTAAATGATAACTTCCAATTTGCTCGCTCATTGATATCAATAGTTATCAATAATCGCCGCTGATTCCAAAGGTCGTACGTGACGTCATAAATGACAACTCATGATGTAAAAATCTAGTGCGCCAAGTAAGCACCGTCTTATAGCATGATTGTGGTTTGTGGAATTGTTTCCGATAAACTATGCCGAACGTTTCCATGTATCGGCGAGTGGCTTCAGATGTCGGTCAGAGTCGGGATGTTGCCTTTCATCCGTAGCAGAAGTCAAGACAGTGAAAGAGGTTTTCGCGTTATTGGCAGCCACAAGTTTTCAATTGCTATTGATATTCCCTTGAGTCGCTCTCGAACTGGTCTTATTGCTCCACTAAGTTCGCCAATATGGACGCCGATGACCACTGTAGTCCGGGCGCCCAAAAACCCCAATTCATCATCATCATCAAGTTCGCCAATATCTGATGATAAGAACTGTCTTCTACAACGTGATTGTACCATTGATCGGTGGCATAAGCTGCTACTGAGAATTAATACAGTAACTATTTTAGGTGAGATGTTTTAACTGGAACAGCGTACAGCCCTCAGCAGACTGCGTGGTAGGTATTCTTTTTTCGACAAAACCGATCATAACTAAAAGGCTATGTTATTATTCGGTCGGAACTCACCGCAAATAGAAGCGTCATGCTCCACCCCTTCGATTGGGTCTATCACTAAACAAAGTATACGCCTTGTGTGGCAACAAAAGGCATACGCCTTGTGTGGCAACAAAAGGCAAAAGTTTGTTTTGGGGGCAAATATAAACTTTTGGGTTTTGCTGCCAAACTGGATGGAAAATGAATGCGATGATAATGCCAATCTAAGGTGCGGAGTCTCGCGCGTCTTGCTCGTACGATTCCCGAGTGACCGATAGCGAAGTATTCGCGCTATTCTCGGTTTTGTCCAAAAAAGAATGCCTACCACGCAGTTTGCCGAGGGCTGTACATACATGCTAGTGTAATCTATTTATAGAACCCACCTTCCCCCGCATTATTCCTTACATAACAATTGTTAGGCCGATGTTATCTTTAACGGTCCTGTATTGACATGTCCTTGGGCATCTGGAGGGTGTCGTTTATTCTTACTGAATGGGCCATCGCTTCCCTCGCTGTCCGCTTATTTTGAATGGGTCATCGTTTCCCGCGCTGTTCGCGTAGTTTGAATGGGTTATCGTTTCCCGCGCCGTTCGCTTATTCAGAATGCCAAATAGACGACCCACGAACAGCGTCGTGGCCAGACCGAGCGCGTTTCTTTCATAGTAGACGCTGTTGCGTCGGAGCTTTCCATTCAGCTGAAGCCAGCGTGTCTCGCTGTCGCTTATCGCACACAGACACGCATGGATGGCGTGGCATCATGCGATGGTGCCCCGCGCGAGATCCCACGCGCCCTTCCTTGTCGGTTGCCTGTGCGGCTGTATGGGTGTCTGTATGTTTGGCTGTGTGTGTCTGTCTGCGTGGCTGCATGTGCGACTGTATGTGTGTTTGTCCGTTGTTTGTGAGGTGTTTGTGTACGATGACGCCGCCTGTTCCGCTCGCTGGGTGGACGTACCGCTGTGGATAAACACTTGTGAAGTGTTTGTGTAGTCGGGCGGAGGCACGCAGCCGGCCCGGTAATTGGTGTTTATCGGCGACAGAAGCGGCGCGGCCGGCGGCGGTGTGCTTGGGAACATCGACAGACGCCGGTACCTACCGGTGCAGGGCTTGGTACGGCACCACTAACGCTGCGGCCCCTACTCCAGCGCCGTTTGCGCCTCAGTTTGTGTTTCTAAACACACTACAGCCATGCAGAACATCATTTGTTTGATGTTCACCTACTTATACCCGCCGACGGTGGTTTACTCGTCTGGCTGATAGCAGGAGAGCACGCAACGAAGCATGCGATCTCTCCCTCAGCCTGGTGCGCATGTGATAGGTATAGCATTCCTACGACATCTCCTCTGCTGGCGTTGTTATTACTTTTGTGGCGCAGAGTCTAATCAGGTAATGGGTTGACTGACGTGCAGCATTGAGCCGAGACACAGGCCGTTGTGCCGTGTCTCACCACTTCTCCGCCTGTGTTTCCCCAGACTCTGCGGCCACATCACGAATTCTACCGTTCACCGCCGGCGGCTTTATCTACATCGCCACCGTCTCCGTAATTCCCGAGCTGCTCGAGAAGACCTCCGTGTGGCAGACGTTCAAAGAGCTGATCGCTCTGCTGGTCGGCATTTACATGATGGTGCTTATCGCCGAGTACGAGTGAGCTGACCGGCTCGCCGCAGCTGTGACCACTACGGTGGGTGTTCTGGGGGACGGAGGCGGGTGGTCGACGGTGGGACGGAGCTTCTGAAGGGTGACGGGACGGTGCGTGGGATGGGTAACCCCGGCGCGCGCCCGCCGCCACCGGTCGATCGCTCCAGTGTCGTGTTTGTGCTGTGTGTGGGCGCCGCCGGAGTGCCCGGCCGCTCTCGGTCGGAGTTGTGCATTTCCCTCGCAGGCCGCTCGCCGCCGGACCTCCAGGGTGTGCGGAACGCTGTGGGAGAGAAGAGGGGTGTGAAGAGGCGATGGTTGAAGGGGTCTATGGTTATCGTGTGGGCCGGGCAGATGCTGGGATTGCCCCGCGCCTCAAAAATCATCTTTCTGAGACATCTGTCATTGCTCTTTAACTGAGACAGCTCCTAGGCGCCCGTCTGGGTCGATCGATGTCTGACCGTACTAGACGAGGCTCTCCTGTTGCTGGCTCTCAGATGCGGTATGCTAGGTCTGCTGGCTACCGTTATTTACGACACTTAGACAGTCCTTTGGACTATGGTAGGCGCCGGGCTGGCCTGGCGTACGTTTTGGTGTACCGGGCTGGTCTGGTGAACCCTCTGGGGTACTGGGCTGGTCCGTTGTACCCTTCGGTGTATCGCACTCTCCTGGTAGTGCCACTGGCCTTGGTATGAAGTCCCGAATTAATAGTCTCCAGAAGACAACGTTTCCCAGCCCGTCATGTGATACCAAGCACGCACTTGTACTTCCTGACATCTCTGTACGATGCAAATGCTATATTTTGTATAGGTATATGAGTGATCGTTTATAGAAATTTGAAGCATTTACTTTACCAGCGATCGATAACTGTTGTCCAGTGTAGCGTCAAAGGGTGGTTCAGAGAAAGTTCCGTTTGTAATGTCCTGGTTTGTGTGGTGAAGGTCAAGTTGTTGGTCAGATCATAATCTCATACCAGTGTGTATCGCCATTTTACTTACATGTGATGGAGGAGCCACTTTCATGAGGAGAATATGCAAATATCAATCATTGTCTGTTTAAATGCCTTGCTCACTGGCCTTTGAATCTTTGTTTATGGGCTTTGGTAATGGTAAACAAATATTTTGTGCATCAATTTATTGTAGTATTCCTGCATGCCATAGGTACACAAAATGGAGCAGAGGTGGCGGAAACTTGCTCTTGAACGAAGCCAGGCACGTGTACGAAGGTACAAATCCACGAACCTGAGCACACTGACACCGACGGCTAGCAGCTAGGTCGCGGCGGCTCGGTCCCTTTGCCGCGCCGACAGTGGCCCGCATTTGCGGACAGAGTCGCGCACACACGAGCGCGCGCGCAGCACAGAGAACAGACCCGTGGGCGGCGGCGCACCGCTCCTGATTGCCGGTCAGCCGGCGCGGGCGGACCGCGACACACACATGTGCGCATGCAAGGGCCGCCTCCGCCGCGTGGCACAGAGAGGATGGCGACAGACAATGATAGTATGATGGCGCGGGAGATGGTCGCGCCGACCGGAGCGCGGCACGCGCACAGCTCCAAAACAACGAGATAATATCGTAAAGTGATGAGCAGGTCGGCTGCGGCTACGACCGCCGCCTCCCGACACACGGCGATAGCAGGAGCGGCCGGCAGGACCGCGCGCCGACGCAGTCCCGTTCGGACTCTGATCCGACCTCGTGCACAAACACTGGCGCCCCCGTGTTACACCAAACTCAGGGCAGAAGCTGAGTTCACACAAAGCCGCGATGAGTGTGACTGCTCCCTGTGACATCGCTCGAAAATGGAACTAATTGGGGCGTACAATCTCGCACCAACCACAAAAAGATGATAAAACATAAATAAAGCATAAAAGGTCTACACAATAACAGGTAGGTAATTGCGTGCTGCATAAGCTGACAAGCGAATCATACCGGATTTGGATGGCATAACGTTTTCGCATTACGCGGAAACGGGTAAATCAGTGACACGTTCCTTATGGACTGGCTACTTAGAATGTATGTACACTTGTCACTCATGCTAGGAACAAAGGCAACTTAAGTTTGGAGGTAGATGCTCTAACATAACCCAGTCGATAAAAGATCTGCGACCCAGGGTGTGCCACTGTGCACACAACACACTGTGTTATCCTCCGACGCCGGAGACAGCTTGTGAACGAATCCAGTGACCCCTGTGCGCTCTTCAAGTGACCTGGTGTGTCCCACCCGGTGTGTGAGGGGGGACGGTCCTCTGTTCTCCCACCGCTGTTATACTTTATACTGGACCCCCGTGACCCAAGCACCATAGAAGCACAGCGACAACGGGCCTCAAATGGGCGTGTGAAAATAAGATGTGATGTCTCTTTTGCCCACTGGACATGAATGTGATTAGTGATGCATATATATGAAGGTGCTCATTTTCATTAAAATCAAAGAAACCGTTAGTTTCGACATGTGTGTTTGTAGGTAACCCGTCTTGTCCGTACAGAAATCGCGCGCGAAGCTGGTGAGGTATTTGCCAATTGACATCCATTTTATGATCTTTTTCCGGCTGAAAAGAAGGTGTCTTTTCCGTCCTCTTCAAAGGAATAACATTTTGCTCAAATACACAACGGTCTTAGCGTTCGTCTAATGCTAAAACACACTTATCTAAAACAAGCGCGATGTCGAAAATAAAATCATGATCATAGCAACAAGCGGGACAGCTGTGTGCACGGTTGGCCGCCGTGCCCCGAGTTCACCTCACACGCTGCACGTGTGTCCCTGCGGTGGGTTCGGCGACCGCACCGCTGTGGTTCGCCGCTCCCGGCTCCTCTCTGGGGCGTGCTGAGGTGTGTGGGCTGCGCCGGCCCGCAGCTGGCAGCTGCTGTCTGTCAGAGCTCAGCTCAGCTCGGCTCGGCTCGGCCGGCCGTCGCCGCTCCTCCGTCGGTTCTTCCCCCTTCGTCCGTCGGCTACTTGTCCAGGAAGTGGCTGAGTACATCGATGGGCAGCGGGAAAATGATGGTCGAGTTCTTCTCGGCCGAGATGGTGCTGAGTGTTTGTAGGTAGCGCAGCTGGGAACACACGGGGGGCGGAGGAGTCAGTCGTGTGCAGCTGGGAACACCCGGGAGGGAGAGTCGATTGTGCGCAGGAACACACAGGAGGGAAGTCGGTCGTACGCAGATGAGAACACGGGAAGGAGGAGTCAGCCGCGAGAACTCACGGAGAAATGGGATCAGTCGTGCGCAGCTGGGAACACATCGGGCAGCGGACTCAATTGTGCGTAGCTGCGCCGCACATGGGAGGGAGGTAGGAGTCAGCCGCGCGCGCAACTGCCGCCGCTCGCCGCCGCCGTACCGGCGCAATCAATAGCCGGCGGTAGTAGACACTCGGCAGGCGTCCACTGAAATTTGTGCCGCGCCGCAAAGGTGCCTGATCAGCACTCGTCGGCCTCAGACAATGGATTCCCTCTCGTTGTAACCTGTGACTGCTGCTCTGACCTGCAGAGCCCAGGCGGGGTCACGGACCAAGGGTAGGCGATTGGGCACGTAGCAGGGCGGAGATGGGTTGTCCGAGGCTCGTGCTCGTTTTAAACTGCTGATGCAGACTCCATGTCGCCATTCGAGCTGACGCTAGCTGGTGTGGTAGGTCCGAGGCTGAGCGTGCTGATACCTTAGTTATTTCCATAACCTGGACCATGCTGTCTGGGGAACGGCGCTGAATATTGCGGTCATTTCGACGCATGGAATTGTATAGCTCGATACTCTGTGGATGCCGCTCTGCTAGAGCCTCCCAGCCTCCGATTCCGCGGCGGCCATGCTGTGCCGCAGCACACGGGAGCGTTGCGGCACAGTATATCTCACAGGCAGACTACGCCGGCTAGCGCCGTGCGCCGGCTGTGAGCTGACGGAGCAGCACATGTGTGAATAAATTGATGTCATAGATAGCTCGAAGTCATGAACTAAGAGGAACCCGAAATTTTCAGATTAGGTGGCCGATGTATGAGTGCGAGTTATGCCAAAAGTTGGTCCTATTTGCTCACACTTTCACGATAAAGCTGCGAAAAAACCTTATGGATGGTTGCATCCCTCTGTTATAGACAGCGGAGAGGCGTAGTGGTACGTAGTTTTACTATTTTGTAATTGGTTACAAAATTGGAAATAAATAGCCATTTGATAAAAATTGTAAATTTGATTTTTATCCATCAACCGATAGCTCCGATACTGGGTCTCATTTCCTTTTGACGCGGCCGCTTTCTTTCCACGAGGATGCACGTCTAAAAAAAACAGATTGTTAAGAAAAACAACATAAATATCCCTATGTTGCGACACTAGTGGCTGCTGCTCGTGGAATTCGCTCGTTACATCGTCGACGCAGTATTCTTAGCGTGCTACATTCTTGGAAGAAAATGACACATCCTGGCCATGACATACACAATGACATGATCGCTGGCTCAATTTCCGCCAAGGCCGATCGATAAACAGTTTAGGGCGGCGATCGTCGGCATCGTTATGCCTCGACGGGCCGCTCATTAGCTGGAACTTGACGACTGCTGGGGACGTGCAGCGTCGGTATGTCGGTCAGCCGTGCCCGCCGTTCGTAAATATGTCTGGGCAGTGGGCACGTCGATGTAAGTACCCAGGACTGCTCGCAGCGTCTGACAATGTCCCGCTGGTTGTTGATCATACACAGACGCCGCGCGGCGGGCGGCGCTGGCTGGCAGTGCGAGTTTTGACCGCGCGCCGCGCTGGCTGCCGGCCAGGCGCGGTCGCCCGGTCGATAGAGAGTACGAGCGGCGTGTGCGAGGCCGACGGCGTTTACTCGACGACGAACAAAGACGGCTGGCCGCCGGTGGCCAGTGTTTACTGACTGCATGGCGGCGGCCGATCGCGGGCTCGGATCGCAGGTCGGTCCCGTTCAACCTGAGTTTGAAGGAGGCTCGCTGCTGCACGGAGAGCGCCGAGTCCAAACCGTTAGACGGCGGCACGTCGCATGGCCATCGTAGCCGTGACGGCTGACGCTCTGCCACCGAAGGCATTCATTACTGATGCATGCCAGCAGATGAAGATTTCAGCATGTTCGACCTGCGCTATACATCGTGCAGCCCCGAGAGATTTATTTGACTGTGTGAGTTCGTTAGGGAACAGCCGAAAGCTCATTAGGATGGCAGCATTGATGAATGGGCTGGATTTCTGGTAATAAGATTTGTGGTTTGCCTTTCTAATTTGAAGTAGGGTTGAACTAACTTGTAATCATTTTTTAAATATTTTAAGCTGTTCACTAATCAACTTTCACAGTGGCATTGCGATGGACTTACAAAGACGCACCGCTACCTTAGCACCAAATGACATCCTTTTGGGATAATCGTCCTTTTTCAGATTGGAACAACTTATAAGAAGTTACCCGCCTAAAATGGGTAATATCTGAACCTTACTTTGCAAACAGAAGATCGCGTTACATCACTGAATGTCAATACTCCGCCATGCCTAAACGCCGGAGGCTATGTTTGGACTCTCCCAGTTTGATGTGGCAACCGCCCGCGGGTAGTGATTTGTCTGGGCTCGATCTGTGATATGTAACTCCTGATGCGAAGACGGCACGTTCGCCCAGAGGCCGTACATCGCAGTATAAATGCCCTGATCCATGGAACAGTCGCTGCTGACATCTCATTCGCTAGCGCTTTGGACCTTTATGATGGAGCATGACAGATGATCATGTTGCCCCCGAAAAGATTCATTTCATTTCTATCTTCCAGATCATGACACTTTTAGATCGTATAAGCTGAATCTGAACTGACAGAAGCAATTATATACAATATTTGTGCGGAGGGGATGGGAATACCGCAGAGGGTTTCCTAAAGTGCATCGCCGCCTAAGCCCTATAATAGGCTCTCCCGTAGTGTCCCATTCTCGGGGCCGGGCGGGGCCGCAGGTGTGTCATATGCAGTATTCATGCATCCAATCTCTGTCTCTCGGGCGGGTCCAAAATGACGGATAGGCTGCTCAGATATAGTCTCTGAGCCTCAGCTGCACTGTCTGAGTGTCAGATGCATTCGCTGGGTCGCCTGAAAGGCGTTGCTATACTGGGTTTCATCTGTGCAGTGCACTGTGGCCCTAGTTTTATCTCCAGAGCGTCTTTCTTGCAGGGTCCTGACAGTTTTCAAGCTATAATCCCCAGGATCTTTGCTCTGCTTCTGACCTGTAAGGTTCAGGGTCTCTAAGGATCAACTGCACGCGCATCCACGGCTATGGTTGTCATCTTCCGCGGTCTGGGACTTTGGGTTTCAGTTGCAGTGTTCTGGGTCTCACCTGTAGGGCGCTGGGGCTCTCGTTCATCACGTCGGCCGCCTGTTTGAGGGCGCGCGAGGCCTTGTGCTCGCCCTCGGCGGCGATCACTTTGGCGCGCGCCTCGCGGGCCGCCTCGGCCTCGGCGGCCATGGCGCGCTGCAGCTGCAGCGGCAGGCGCACGTCCTTGATCTCGACGCGCTCCACCTTGACGCCCCACGGGTCGGTGGCCTCGTCTAGGCTGGACTGCATCTGCTGGGCGATCGTCTCTCGCTCGGCCAGCAGGTCGGCCAGCGACTTGGTGCCCAGCACGTTACGCAGTGTGGTGGCGGCCAGCAGTCGAGTGGAGTGGCTGTCGGCGGTCGGAGCAGAGGTCAGACGGGGTCAGACGGCACCGGCTGCCCGGTGATCAGAACAGATCGACGGCCGATCGGGTGGGCGCCGCGCCGTCCGACCAGAGAGCGATGGCGGTCGGAGGCATCGATACGATCAGCCGATAGCGCGCTACCGACACAGCCCAATACCCGCTGATGGGTCATTAATCTTAAGTGCGGCACCGCGCCAGTACACGGCCAGCAAATGATTGCTGCCGTCTATCAGTATGACGGTGTTCAATATTGCAGGAATGGGACCGATTCAACAAACAGGCAGATATTGAGTTAAATCATTTTGTACGTTATAATTGAAGCAGTAATTTAATTACAGCGTTACCCACAGCGAAACTTCTGATGGACTTTAATGCTCAATTCAGAAATTAAGTCAAACTATTATCAATAGCTCACATAGTCGACAGACGACACGATAAAATACATTGAAAAGATATTAATAACGAACAAGTAATTATAACTACGGACACAAAGCATGCTCTGATAGCCATCCAAGGCCGATCCGACTGGGTAAATCTCATCAGGCCAGTGGTGAAGCCAATAGCAGAAGCCGTCTGATGCACTGGCAGCGGCAGACGTCGGGTCTCAGTAATCAGAGGGCCGTCATAGACGGGCCACTCTGATCTCTGATCTCTGATCAACGCCAATTAGTGGCCGGGCGTCTGGCGTCAGTGCGCGGCGCCGCGCAGTGACACCAGACAGCGGGCCGCACTGAGGACAGGGAGCTCTCTACGGTATACGGCGAGCGCCGGCCTCTAGTTACCTGCAGTTGACAATATTTGTCACGGCGATCGTCGGATTGCTGACTCGGTAAAATATTACCGCGTCCACGGCTACCGTTACCGAGTCCTTGCTCAGGATCTAGAGGCAGACACGGACAGAGTCATGCAGAGTCTCTCATGCTGCCGAATAACAGCCGGGGGGGGGGGGGAGGGGGGCACTAGACGGAGCGGCCCGGCGGCCACCCGGCCGGCCAGCGGTGTTAGTTGGCTTAGTCACACTGGGGACACGGCGCGGGACATGCTGGCAGTAACGCGGCGGCGCCTGCGGCGGCGACCGTCCCGGGAGCTCAACGCTGGACCAGCCACTGTGCAGGTCGCCACAGAACAAATGTGACCCTTGAGCTCACTAAAATGAGCGCTGAATCCATGAAACATGTGACTGAAATCTGTTAAAATAAATTTTGACGTAATCAATTTTACATGAATATGTAGAAAAAGACGTCATACTTTTAGCTTTGCTTTGGTGTGGCTTTCCAAATGCAAGTGTCACACGGTTATGTAAATATTATTATGACTAGACATTTTATTTTATGGGATAGCATGAAAAAATTGCGCAACATAGGTCAGCACGGTTTCAGTTAAAGTAAGAGAACAGCTTAATGGTCATTCGTTGGCGTCTCACAACATATGTAACTGCTTTTCCATTGAAAACGTCCCTTGAAACGCGTCGTCTTCTCGTCCTTTGAAGTAACGGCTCAGAGACGATAATGACCCCCGAGTGATATCATTAAGTGTCCTTATGATGTTTTCAATGGGAAGCGCCCACTCCTCCCAAAAGGCTGAACAGGAAGTCTCGTCTGGTGATAAAACACGACATTGTAGGTCGACTGGGTCCCGAGAGGTAGCAGGAGGGAGTACTTGTACGCGTCGCTGACATCTCTATAAAGGTCGTCCGTTTCTGGGTACTACCCAGTCGTCAGACAACACATGGGCCGATGTCGACGCGAGGTGGAGGGATGGAAGGAGTAGTGACGGTTTGGGAATGATGACTGCCCTACGGGCAGTCACCATACTGGCCGGCGATGGGAGCAGAGTCAAAAACACACTTTGGGCCGTCGAGGAAAGTAGTTAGCTCGATCCCAGCCGACAAAACCCATGAGTTCCTTGCCGACGAAGCTCCACTGGATCCCGGATGGTCCACGGACTGAGAACTTCGGATCCCTACCGACAAAGGGTTCGATCCCCTCTGAATCCCGACCGGCCAGCCGCTGACTGATACTGAATTTCAGTCATTTACGGACGGAGGGTCGCGCTGCTCTGATCTCCAGTCCGGAACTGGAGTCGGCCCTCCGGTGGGCAGCTGGCCACGAGTGATGACCCGACGGTCACGCTGCGGTCGGACTACCGCCGACAGATCCGGCAAAAACGGCCGGCGGTGCGAGCACTGCCCTCGATGGCAGATGGCTGGTGTCGTGCGGAGCGGCGTCCTCCAGCCGAGAAAATCGAACCCGGGCGGGACTGCGGCCTGTGACCTTTCCACGTCGGCGCCGCCCGGCCGCCAGCCCCAGCCCATCCTGTCGGCCGGCGCCGGCTGGAGGTGGTAGCTCCGCGCCTCGGCCGGTGGGAGCGGCGGTAAAGGACGTGAAATACGACCCAGTGTCCGGCGACGGACGGGTTCGGTGACGTCTCTGGTGACTGAGCAGTGAGCACTGAAAGAATGGCTGACGCCATGAGCATCGCCAAGTGCCCGCGCAAGCACGGGGACACAATCTGGCGGCGGTCGCCGCTTTCCCGAATAAGGTGGCGACACACGCCACCCTCTGGGGAGATTGGTGATGACGCATGCCTCTACCGGGAGCCAGATAGCGGCACACGGCACTCTGCAGAGCGAGGTAGAGGCGCCAGGGACTTCGGAGCGGAATGAGGGCCGGGAAAGGATCGCAAACATTACCGAGAATACGACCCCTGCTGGAGGAAAACGGGGCGGTTTTTCATTTCAAATGGCACCCAACGGCCATAACCGTAATGTGTGCTGTATTGGGTGACGTCGTATTGCATACGTAACCCATTTGGAATGTTGACCGAACCTTGCGTGTGGGATATACCGCGCTTGATAAGCGAATGTGCCGTATATCCTTTCGCTAGAGACGATGACTAGCACGACAGCTAACAGCACATAAAGATGCTCTGAAAATGTATGAGGCATGATCGATTAATGATGTTTTGAAATCACCTGATTTTAATGTCGCCTCAAAATTACAACTCAGATCTTAAAAACGATATTATAGGTTCGGTAAAATATATTCGGTACAAGGTCTTCTTTGGAATTCGGACTTAAAGTATATTGATGACTGATGTATTACATCATGTTTAGTTTAGTTTCTCTCCGCAAGGACATGGGGAAGATGAAGGGCCCTCCGCAAGGACAAGCGCAAAACAGGAGCATTCCATGTGTGCGACGACGATCTTAGACCAAAGACAGAGGTGTCTGTAGACCGCTGACAACTAGGGAAGGGAAGAAAACACTACAACTGCTTGTGGTAGTAGTAAGAAACTCCGAGAAGTTAGAGGCCGCTGGGATCGTTAAATAGATAACAGCAGCCGTCAAACATTGGACGGCGCTCGGCGGTGACCTGCCGGACACATACGCCACAGCAGGCAACACAGCCGCACTGCCGCTGACCTGATCTCCTCTATCTCTGTCTCAGCTTTCACGGGATCCTCCACGCGGTAATACACTACAGCGTCCACCGAAACCGTCACTAGGTCCATCGATAGAATCTGAAAGGCAGCCGCTCGGCGTCATGGAAAAACCGCGTCAAAAGTAGTTTCCAACACGGTAAGGTAAGGCAGCAGGTCCGTCATAGTCCCTCCGTCACGGTCAGACAGGGCAGCAGGTACCGCCTGACACAGTATTATCCATCACGGTTAGATCAGGTCCGTCACAGTCCTCCATAGCCTACACGGTCAAATCAAATAACAGATATCGTTAGCAGAATCACTTCCCGACACGATAAGATGGAAAACAATTAAAGCAGGTAGGTAACGAATCTATCGTTTTCCTCGCACAGCCAAATAGGCAGGTGCTTTATTGAATAGCGATGTTCAGACTATTAGACAAAATGTGAATGCTTTGTGATGATCGGATTTTGGTAGAAGTGGGATACCTGTCTTTTATCAGAATGAGATTTAACATTTGTTTATGCTAAGACCGACTGTTGTAGCTGGCTGGTGAGTGGACAATGAACATTTAATGATTAATCATTATTCATTAGTGAATAAAAATCGCATTTCTATATTAAAACGAGATTAGCGGAGACCGATAGCCATTAATGAGCGCTGTCTGCGCTGGCCGGTTAGGTATGTGTTATCGGCGGGCTTCGGCGGTTGCTGAGCAGCAGGTTCCTGCGCCGTCCGCAGCCCAGTCAGTGGGAGGCCGGCCGGCCGGGCCCGTTCAGCTACCGAGGGTACACCGTAGGCAGGCGCCGGGCCGGGCCGGGCGGGCGGGCGTAGCCACGCTAAGAAGCCGGGCACGAGTCAGGCATACGCGCACACTCGCACAGGCACGCACACACTCCGGGCCAGCACCTGTAGTCCTCGATGTTATTCTCAGCCATCACCGGATCGCTGACCTTGTAATACACTACAGCGTCAACGCTGACCGTCACAGAGTCGCGCGTCAGCACCTGCAAGGGGAGGACTCGCCGGCGTGAGACTGCGAACGTCAGGGGTCGTGTAGTAAGGATGATAATGGCGATGGCTAGAAGTCAATGATCACCTTGGAAATTTTCCGATCTCGTGTTTGGGTCGAGGCTGTCCTGCCTTCAAGTCGGTACCTAAAGGGCAGACAAATACAGATATAACCAGATCGGAAACTTTCCAAAGAACGTAAGAACAGATATAAACACCAAACGATATCGTCGCAAATGGCAGCACTGTATCTCACGGGTTTACAATGGTATCTTCTTGTTTGTACGTAATGGTATGTATCTTCTAGACATATTTCTGACTCGAGTAGTCCCCTTAGAGGGATTCTTTTACTTCAACGGGGACATTCTCCTATACGTATCTTGCCGGCTAGAAATCCCGAGCACCTGCTACATAGCACAGCAACAGCTCAACCCGGTAGCAAAGTAACACCCGCTCAATTGTCATCATCTGGTCATTTGTGAATTGGACCAGCCTGCGTCGAAGTGCCATATAGAGCCCATCATTGACCATGAGGGTCTGGGCTGCACTATTCATCGATCGTAGGGACGGCATGGCGCCTGGCAGGTCTACTTCTCTAGGAACACGCAATGTTTAAATTGTCCGACTTACAAGTTAGGTAAAGTCCATGGGTCTGCGACTTAGGCCAAAACTCGAATCTCCTCCCGCCGTGCCTGGGTCCATTAAGACAGCTTCTCTCGACTTTAATTACAATATCATCCAAATTCGGTGAATGATAATCATCGTAATTACAAGTGACAAGCTACTGAACAATTTAACTTATCTCAAAACTCACGACACGCCATTCACAAGCCAAATAAGCTGCATGTGACGTAGACGGCCGAATACGAGCACTGGCTTTTACGTTCCAGCCTATTCTTGATTCTTATCTACCGTGCCATGGGTCCCGAGCTCCCAGGCCGTCTGCATTGGTGATACACGGTGAGAGTGTAGACTGTGCGGCAGGCCGGCCGCGGAGGGGTGACAGCCCAGCAGTCTGGCAGTCGGCGCCGATATAAAACAGCCGGCTGGCTCATGGGCACAGCACACTACATAGGCCGGTAATCAGGACACGGAATAACAAGGCTGGCAGGCCCGGACAAAGTCCAGCCGTACACAGCGTATCCAGCCATTCCGGAATGGCACAGTGGCTGGGATGGAATGATATGACCAGCCGACCCGGAATGGCGCATTGCGGGTCAGCCCGGAATAGCACTGCGTCCCGCCTAGAATGACAAAGCTAACCGACCCGTAATGGCACGATAGACCAATCCTGGAATGGCACTGAGGCCATCCCGGAATGGCACTGCAGCCGGCCTGGAATGGCACCGGAGGCAATCCGGAATGGCACGGCCGGCCAGTCCGGAATGGCGCTGCAGCCGGGCCGAGCACGGCTCCCCGGGGTCAGGAGCCGGCCGGCCAGCGCAGGCGTCTGACGGATGGAGGTCTGCTGCCGTATCGTCGGACGGAGCACCGCGCCGTGTCAGCCCGCCGACCTGAGCGGCCCGGCCGCGCCGCCGCCGGCCAAATATTGATGGTAACTGTCCGAGATACCTGCCCGCATGCAGCCAGTCCGATTCCGGGCTGGAGCGGTTTAGGAGCAGGCAGGTTTAGGCCGGGCCGGCCGGTTCGTTCTGGGTTCGAAATAAAAAACTGTCATCTCATTACATCGCATGTCAGCTGATTTCTTCTTTGCCTCATAAATATTACTGTACCCGAAACAACGCAGCTTGTAGGCAAAATCCAAAGCTGGGTACCTAAGCATCACAAAATAAGCATCTTATCAGAAATAGTGAATTCAAGGAATTGCAATTTTAGCCTCAAACATTTTAGAAAAGAAAATATAACCGAAGGTTGGTCTTTGATAGTTAAAAACATTTTGCGCTAGAATTGTGCTTTTCTATTGAAAAACAAACCTAAAGTATATACGAAAAATACCTATGCGCATATACGAAGGATAATCTACATATAGCGATGGATAGTTTTTGCATCTAAGTTTCATTCCCTAACAGAGCTGTGGCGTTGGTTTACGGTTCATCTGACGTCTGTCATTTGATACGAATGAGCCCATCAGCGCAGGACAAGTTAGGATGGCCGTCATCCGTAACTGGCGCCGGGGCTCTGCGGGCTGAGGGAGGGGTCGCTATCAGACCGCCGCGTGGCGCTGACTGAGGCGTGGTCGTTTGTCCCCGGAATTCAGCTATTGTTAACCACCACTGGCTTCCCAACTGGAGGTGGCTGGAATGGAGGGTTAGCGGCGGATGAGGTGGTCTAGTCAGTCAGTGGGTACTGAAGTGGGACGATCAGTGACTGCTGGACACTAGACAGGCAGCCTGTAGCGGCAGCTGAACCATGGGTGGTCAGTGGCGAGCAGAGTGGTTGGTCACATGGTCACTTAGTGCGGCGTTCCAATGGCCATTAGCTGCTTCGCCAAAGCGCGGTCGGTGGGAATTAAAGTGGGTAATGGGTATAGCTAGTGGCGGCTGTGCACTGGGCGGTCAGTGGCGGTTGTACTGGGAATGAGTACGGGTTATGACCAGTGGCAGCTTGGTGAACTGGCCACACTGGTCAGCCAGGCGGCCATAGACTGTTTCGCCGTGGGGACTGAACCCGGTAGCAAGTGGTGACTAAATTGGACCTCCTACCGTCCACTACATCTAATTCGCCCTCAGTGCCACTACATTAGCCGTGGAGCGCATTCCGCCGCAACAGGGCGCAGTCTATCAGCCTGATGGAATCCGTCGGCCCGGCACTCGGCGTAACGCGCCGCACGTCAGACGTGGTGTGGCGCAGTTCTGCAGTGGTCTACATTCTAAAGATATATATATGTATTTAGTTCGCCGTTTGTTATCAGCAGTTGAACATTCTACACGATGTTTTATGGTTCTCGTAGGTACTCACGTTGAGCAAACGTACAACGAGTTATCGAGTAATTTCGACCAGCCTGCCGTTTAACATCCCTATGCTCTGTCTACAATACATAACTAAGCACTCATAGAGAGGGGAAATAAATCCCGTTCACAGGAATGTCAACCTAAGGTCACTCCCTGAGCCGTGACCCCGTTCCACCTATACAATGGCTGACCTCGGCCATTGTGTGACCCGGGGCTCCCGGAATCGGAGCCGGCCCAATCTGCTAATGGTCGGACGGTTATCCGAGCAGCTGGCACCGCTCGACACGCGTGTGCCAGGGGCAGGGCTTTCAGGGGCGACAGGATGTTTTATCCAACTCATGCTAAAGTAAATTCCTGTATGCTTCCAGTTTATTGGCGTACAAGAAAGGCTGAATTGGCCCTCAATAAATGGAATGATAAATGCTTCGAGCAGAAATTTAGTATTGTTTAATAAGCTCTGGCAACACAACAGTTTTTCAAGAAAGCCATAAAATGGCTGAAACCCCTTCAGCTGGGCACATTATTGTGAAAATATCATAAAAAAACAAAGATACCGAGCTGAAGGTCACTCGGTGCATTGAGGAAAGTCTGATTGGTAAGTGGGTGAGCCGGGATGAAGTCTCGCTAGTGCCAGTTTGACATAATTAATCCAATTTTGTCAGCTACCGAGGCGGGAGAAAATTCATCCATTGATTTTTACTTGCGCTAGCGAACTTCGAAATTGTATTCCCGAGCGCCGCGAGTAGCCCGGCAAGTCGAGCCGTGTGTTCCGCAATGCAGTTCTGTGTTGCGGCACAGTCTACCTCCCAGTACGCCCCGGCGCTGAGGATTCGCCTGCGCGCGGGCATGACGCTCAGACATCCACAAACATGCGCTCGATGGAAGACGTTTGGCATTTCCCTTCCCAGTTCACCTTCCCTTCCTTTTCCGATTTAATCATGGCTTAAAATGAATTATTTGCAGTTGAATACTAAGGAAAGTCTCCTGGTACAAGTCACAACAAATAGCACCGTTCCCGTTCGTCTCATGGTCGACGTCGATCCGACACTGTCACAGATTAAAATTACCTACAGACTCAAACCCATGATGTCTCACACGCGGGGCATGTAAGTAACGTCGTTCAGCTCACCTCCTGTGGCGGCACGTCGAACGAGACGGTGCGCAGGTCCACCTTGCGGTACGTGTCTATGCACGGCACCACGAAAAAGATGCCCGGTCCCTTGGCCCCGCCCTGCAGCAGGCGGCCTAGACGGAAGATCACAGCTCGCTCGTACTCCTGGACCACCTGAAATCCGGCAGAGGGAAGTGTAGCTGGGTTACAGGTCGGACACATAAACAATGCGTCCTACTTAAGGTGTGTCAGTATTCATCTGACAGCGCCAGCGGAGCTGCGGACGACGCTGGGTGCTTAGGGAGAATCGTGCCAATACTGCTGTATGAACGGTGGAAGAAATAGAAACTCCACTTTAACTATCATTGCATGATGTTTCAAGCTTTGATCGCACTTTGATCGCAACAGTTATCCGAAACAATTGCATTACATCTGTCAAAGCAAAGGGTTATCCCCAGGTCTATCCTCGTCCTCAAACAGCTTCGACAACAATTAACCCTCGCCGGCCGAGGGGGGGGGGGGCGGGTGCCGCCCACCCCCCCCCATAGGGTTTTTTCGCGATAGCTCCAAACACGCTAGCGATAGAGAGCTGAAACCTGGCATACCTGACCTTTGATCCAAGCCGAATATTTTGACACCAACCGCATTTTTGGGTCAGGTCAGGTGACTGACCTATGACGTCATAAGTGAACCTCTGCACGGTCTTCAGATGTCGCAACTTCGCAACGCCCTCACTGCCAGAGGAGATGTCACAGGGAAATGAAACTTGCAGGATCTAGTATCCATTATGAGTCCCACAACTTGTATATCTCGGATTTTTCCTAAAGGTCATATGAGGTCAGGTCATTTTCGTGACCTCACCATTATAAGTCAATGGGGAAAAATGAAAACTGCCATTCTGGCGCCGGGAACGATCTCCAACTATCTCAAGCACACAGAATCGTGATTTGATGCACTCCTTGCAAGGTTAGATGCGTCACTTTTGCGATGTTGACCTTTCGTGACGTCATTTATGACGTCATCAAGGTCATATTAGTTTTTCGTCAATAACTCTTGATCAAATTGAGCTAGCGAGTCGGGAAAGCCACCAATGGACTCAGGAAGGCCTGCCGAATCGAATGATATGCGACATGACCTCTTTCTACCAACTTCGTGACCTGGGGGTGCTGACCTGACCTTGACCTGAGGTCAACACCTCAAGTTGACCTGACCCGGACAAAAAGTATATCATTCGACGCGCCTGAGCGAGGCGAACACGATGCTGCCAAATTCGGCGCTCTGCGGCCGTTTTTGCGAAGCTATTCACCAAAAACTGAACCGTACCTTGGGGCACTTGACCTGACCTCAGAGGTCACCGGTTGACCTAGGACCTTAAAATCGGGTACTAATCTCTGCGCCTCGTAACGGCGCACACGCTCCTTTTTTCCGCGACGCGCTAGCTCCACCAGGGGCGAAACGGCGAAGGGGGGTCGTACCCGCCCACCCTCGGCCGGCGCGTATGTAGAAAACCAATAGGTCCGGCGAGGGTTAACGAAACTCCAACAACGAGCGAGCTTCATTTTAAGTAATCTTTTGAAGTCACGTCTGACAAACTAGCAACATAGGTATGAAAATTGAAATGATAAAGTGTTATGGTATACTGCTTACATTTGTGTCTAAGACCTAGGCACTTGATCCTATATTTTTAATATGTTAAAATCACCTGTTAAAAACGTCTATCAGAGTTTCACTCACCTTGATACACATGCAGAGCGAGAACGGCAGTGTGCACAGGATGAGCAGATACGACACCAGGGTCAGCAGGATGGCACAGCATCCCGGCCCCTCCGGATCGGCTGCGGACAGAGACAGAGGTCAGCAGGTCAGTAGAGGTCAGCAGGATGGTGCAGCATCCCGGCCCCTCCGGATCGGCTGCGGACAGAGACAGAGGTCAGCTGGTCAGTAGGATGGCACAGCTTCCCGGCCCCTCCGGATCGGCTGCGGACAGAGACAGAGGTCAGCAGGTCAGCAGGATGGAGCAGCATCCCGGCCCCTCCGGATCGGCTGCGGACAGAGACAGAGGTCAGCAGGTACAACACCAGGGTCAGCAGGATGGCACAGCATCCCGGCCCCTCCGGATCGGCTGCGGACAGAGACAGAGGTCAGCAGGTACGACACCAGGGTCAGCAGGATGGCACAGCATCCCGGCGCCTCCGGATCGGCTGCGGACAGAAACAGAGGTCAGCAGGTCAGCAGGATGGCGCAGCATCCCGGCCCCTCCGGATCGGCTGCGGACAGAGACAGAGGTCAGCAGGTACGACACCAGGGTCAGCAGGATGGCACAGCATCCCGGCGCCTCCGGATCGGCTGCGGACAGAAACAGAGGTCAGCAGGTCAGCAGGATGGCGCAGCATCCCGGCTCCTCCGGATCGGCTGCGGACAGAGACAGAGGTCAGCAGGTACGACACCAGGGTCAGCAGGATGGCACAGCATCCCGGCCCCTCCGGATCGGCTACGGACAGAGATAGAGGTCAGCAGGTCAGTAGAGGTCAGCAGGATGGCACAGCATCCCGGCGCCTCCGGATCGGCTGCGGGCAGAGACAGAGGTCAGACAGACGCAGTGGGTGGGATATCAGAAGGCGAGGTTAGACGCAGTGGAGGCGGAGCATAACGTCGCTAGGTCAGTCATAACGTGACGATGCTAGACAATATACACACTAGCTTGTTTATACAATATTTAATTTCATAAATATCCGAGACGTTTTCTTAGATTATAGCAGTACTGTCGTCCAACATGGTAATAAGCAATACTTTATTTCAGCTTTCACAACCTTCCGTTTAGTCTACATTTCTAAGAAATGTTATTGCTAACTATACCGTAATTATTAGACAGGCGTAAGTGCAACTTTTCATATATTTGCGTTTCTTCTCGATATTGACTCTTTTAGCTCGGTAACCCACCTTGCCAATTTTGCACATTAACGCTTAGAGAGTCTCTCAGAGGGTCCCTGGTGGTCGGGGACCGGCTACAAGCGAGGGATTATGCTCGGATTAATGGGATGCCACCGCCGCTGGGTCGTGTGATCCCTGGACCAGCGTCCGGTGGCGCTGCCGGCCGGCGGCCGCCGCCCTTTGAACGCGTCCTCCATGGAATTCCTGGCGGTCGACGGACCCCTCCCCGCCCCCTCCCCCGTCTGTCGCGAGGACCGGATCAAGGGGTGGTCTATAGCGTCATCAAAGGGTGACTCAAGAACTGACAGACCGAGACGGCCGCGGCGATGTAATTGAACGGTGCAATTAATGCGCGCCAGTCAAACTGCAGATCGTGCGACATCCTAATGCGACCGCTTAGCGACGCCGAGTCACATTCAGTTATGTAGCCATGCTAGAGCGGCCTTGACTACATCGAATGCACAGGGCAAGCGTGATGACAGAGTGAAAATAAAACAAAACACGGTAGGCACTGGATTGCTGAACCTTTATCTTACGATGCTTCAATTTAACAATTAAACAACACATAAAACATTTACATAGGTATTGCGAATGGCTTCTAGAAATAGAAATTAAGCGCTTTAACTGTTGAATGTAATGAGCAATTAGCTTAATGGGAAATGGGAATTAAAAGCTGAGTCAGTGTCTGAGCTGAGTTCAGTGTCCCTTAAGAAACTGCAGGCAGTGGTACCTATGGCATGTCTTGAGGCCAGAAGTTTTAGGTGATGTCACTTGTTTATTACTTGGTTTGGTTCCAGACTTATTAGAACACTGATTAGACAACGTGGATCAATGAGTTGGTGGATGCACAGTCCGGCACTCGGCACTTGGCACAATCCCATCCATTTTCAGCGTTCACTACTCGGTATACTCACGGAATAGAATATTGAGCTCCATGTACTTGCTGCTACGCCGCTGCGTCGAGTACTCCATAAATACACCAATGGACACACCGCCACCACGGTACCACGAACTCCACAGGCCCGAGGGTAGCACTTCTTATCACAGATGTCATCTCACTGCATGAGTCACGGTTCCCTCACATCAATATCGTCAGCAAACTTCTGTCATACACGATAGTCGATTTGGTTTCAGACCGCAGGAATAGGGGAGTTATTTTGAAATTGAGCTCCACCATGGCTGCCAACATCTGACATTCGCCCGGAATGCCAATGGGGCAGCAGCGACCATCGGCGCCTGATTATTCCCAGCCCCTCCCCTCCCCATCATCCACCGTCCCAACCTTCGGTCGACCCTCCCCTTCGCAGTTTCGGCTCAGGCTTTTGTCAAGGCGCAAAAAAGTTACCAATGGCGATTGCGGCAAGGTGCGAGATGATCGCTCTAAAACTCCATCTGATTTATAGTTCAATTTTACAAATGTGCCTATCATGGTAAAATATTCACACGTGAGGCTGTCCGAACACAGGATTAAATAAGATCGTAACCTTCCGCGGCGGCCTCGGCCGACCATCATATGTTGGTCGGACAGCCGCGCCGGCCACAGGAACGGGTCTCGGCGGACTGCGGTACGGGCGGGCGGGTCCCACCGATATTACACCGCCAGGACAAAGTGCCCACAGAAATAGGGACGGCCCGGTATTGGTCGGGCGAGCTGGCAGACAAGGCGAGCTGCGGTCTGACCAGAATGTCCGGTCGGTGTGTTCGAACGGTCGGACCAACTGGTCACCGGGAGGCGATAATAGCCTTTTCACGACGGCCATCTGGTACACATTTGGTGCACATCTGGTACAGATTAGGTGCAGATCTGGTCAAATCAGGTTCAGTGTGTCTCTTAGCAGCTATCAGCTAGGGATGCCCTAATTGCTTATATGCCTGCTTTGTCATATTATCAGAGAGCATCATCGATTAAAACACTGAAATAAATTCAAAAAATGAAGATATTTGCTGTAAAAGAAATTAGGTGCAGATTTGGTCAAATCAGGTGCACTCGCCGGATAGCCCGTCGTGAAAACGGCTAATGGCTTAGCGATGTCCGTCTGTTCGGTCCGCCCGTCTGTCCGTTTGTCTGCTCGTCTGTCTGTGCGTCTGTCCGTTTGTCTGCTCGTCTGTCTGTGCGTCTGTCTGTCTGTCTGTCTGTCTATCTGTCCGTCTGCCTGTCTGTCCGTCTGTCCGTCTGTCCGTCTGTCCGTCCGTCCGTCCGTCCGTCTACCTGTCTGTCCGTCTGTCCGTCGGCCTCTCTGTCCATCTGTCCGTCTGTCTGTCCGTCTGTCCGTCCTTCCGTCTGTCTGTCTGTCTGTCCGCCTGTCTGTCTGCTGCTAAGCACCATTGGCTGAGTTTCTGCTGCGCGGTCACAGGTGCCGGCCGCGGGCGTTCACGGCCCGTCGTTTCCAGTATCAGGTGATCTGCCCGCCACATTAGCCCACAGTCGCCACCATTGTGTTCCCGGAGCTGGCACTCGAGCGGAACAGACTCCAGCTGACGCTCCCTCTCTCTTCCCGCCTCCCGCCGCTTCGGCCAATGGACATGCCAAGATGAGCCGACAAAAACGATCGCGGTCTGTATGTCTGTCTGCCTGTATGTGCATTTGTCCGTCTGTGTGCCTTTACAGCCGGCCAACGCATTAGTGTTCTCAGCTTTTTGGAGAGGAAGCAAACGAGAAGGGATGAGGGATAAGGGGCCCAACGGAAGACTACGTATAATAGCTGCCGAGGAGCAGGGCAGCGGATTGTGTGAGAATACCCAGTCGGGCTGATTGCTCCCCAATTCCCATAGACATCTGTAGGGCACATGTTAATGATAGCTCGTTTTTGCTGTTTGATCTCACGGCTGGATCGGGTCAAGTACGGAGTGACATGTCGGGCGCACTCTAGACGGATGTGACAACGGACAACTGACAACTGACAGTTGTGACAGTGACAGCACCTGACAGCACACGGCCAGCGTCCGCTGTCGGCGCGCGGCTCGAGACAGGACAGGGACCAGATACGGCCTCACGACAGCGTGCCAAGACGAATGGCATCGGCAGCGTCTCAACACGTTATAGATAAGAGCTTACAGGGCCAGAAGAGACACGACGACAGTCCGAAAGGCTGCTTTTGATGGGCGGTTGAAGCAAATGTATAGGGAAAAATAAAAAAGATTTAGATACGATTGTACTTTATGATGATCGCTAAAGGAAGCCATATGATCAGAACATCTTTTTAAAGTGAATGGAATTACAACATTATTTCATGCATTTTATCCGCTATTTTTTAAACAGCAGATTTAACCGAAGTGATCTTATAACCCTACATTCCTGCACCTTTTTTATTTATCAATTCAATTTCTTTTAGTGTGAACTATTGGTGGATCTACGAGTAAAAGTTGGGGCAAAAAGTTAACATTAAGTTATCAAAACTTCGATGGGAATTTTGAAAACGAGTCCCACCAGAACCACTCTCGTCACCACCAGTGGTATTCGAGATTAATTTTGAAATACAATCCAGAAATGTGCGTTCGGCGTAAGCAGTTTAGCATTAAGTAGGTATAGCCATACACTAGATACCTATCTTTACAAATAAATTGTTTTTTATACTGCTTGCAACATAACGTACTCGAAAACTTGTCATGAACTGTTATTTTACCTACATTTAGGTACAATAACAGTTCATGACAAGTTTTCGAGTACAGTTATGTTGCAAGCAGTATAAAAAACAATTTATTTGTAAAGATAGGTAGTGTATGGCTGTACCTATACTTAATGCTAAACTATATTCTTATTGTATATTCCTTTACGTATTTTTGCACATATTTTCAGAACGATTTTACGAGGATTGTAAATACCTATTCACAGAAAATAATAAATATAACAAAATGTGTACAATTGTAAATTGAAAGGAACTCAGCACAACCGTATTTTGCCTTAGAGTAACACATGGGATCAGATTTAGTAGAAATGAAGCGATATGGAACTAAAATGGTCTTAGCTTTGCGCTATCATTGAGCGTAAGATTTCCACCACTGGTGACAGATGTCACACCACCGACACCAGTCACACCACTGACCAACTCTGGTCACAACACCACCGACTGCAATAACACCAACTGACTTCACTCACAACACTGACCGTAACCAGTGACTGAATCCAGTTACAGCACTGACCGACTCCAGTTATACCACTGACCAACCCTGGTCATATCACCGACTCCAATCACAGCACCGACCGACCGACTCCATTTTTACCACCTGAGTCACAACACCACCGACTCCAATCACTCCATCACCACCAACTCCACAAAACAAACTACTATAATCACAGCACCATGTCTCCAATCACAACATGGTAACGGCCCGATGACAGCGCCCTGGGACCGCCCCCCACCGACTCCAGCGAGTGTGCCCTGGGACCGGCCGCGGCGCCACCCCCGGGCCCGGCCCGGCCCGCCTCTGCACCGACGGTGTCCGCGCCAGACTGGCAGTCATCTACCCAAACAAACGCCGCCGGCCGGGGGGCATATAGAGCAAATAAACCGAGCGACAGGTGACTGGGGAACAAGCGGGCCGACCTGCGCGGCCCACAGGTAAATATAGAGCGCTGCGGTACCCACCGGGAGGCCAGGGGGCGGCGCGGCCAGCGCGGCGCTCCTGCACCGGGTGCGCCGCCGTGCCGCCGCCCGAGCTCCAGCTGCGCCGCACAGGGGACGGTGTGCTGCCGCCGGACACGGGCAGCGGCGGCGACAGCAGGCCGCCGGCGGACACGAACTGGGCCGTCCGCTCGGCCGAACTCTGAGCACTCACTGCCGGCGGGGACGGCGGTCCGCGGCTCCGCGGCGCCGCCGAGTACCGCTCCGGCTCGCCGGCTCCGTAACCCATGGCAGCGCCCAGCGTGCCGGCCACCGCCAGCAGGCCGAAGCCGCGCCTCTTCTTCCGTTTGGCGGTGCCCGAGACGGTGGTGGCGGCGCGCGGCTTCCGGCGCTCCTTCAGGCCCCAGAGGCCGCGGCGGCGGGCGGAGCGCGGCTCGGCGCCAAACGGACTGGCGCCCGTCAGCGGAGAGCTCTCCTCCAGCGGCGAGCTGGCCAGGAACGGAGAGGCGCCCTCCAGCGGCGACGAGGCCGCGAAGGCGCGCAGCTCGGCCCGCGACGACCGAGAGCCGGAGCTGTGCCGCGAGCGGCGGCCATCCTCCGAGGCCTGTCGCCGCCGCCGCCAGCCCACATCGCCCCCGCCGCCGACCGCGCCGCGCTTCCGCCGGAAGAGGCTGGCAGAGCCGTACTTGCCAGCCTTGGTCCTGGGACGGCCGACGCCTACGTCACTGCGGTCGCCGCGCAGCCCCGAGCGTCGCATGGCGCCGCGCGCGCACGCGCCAGAGAGAGCGCAGCCGGCGCTCGCCTGTCGCCACCGGCGCCACAGCCAGCAGGCTCGTCTGTCAGTCTCTCCTCGTCCACGCAACACAACAGCACAGGTGGTTGGGCGTCGTCAGGACGCGTCACTCGAGCTGCGAGCACAGCAGCCAGTGTGCGCACACGGGTCCGGGGGCGACGCCGACACTGGCGCGGCCGTCCGCTAAAAATACCCGGACAGCCACCGCCGGGGGCGCGCAGCTCGCACAGCCCGGCAGTGCCAGCGGCGCCGGCCACAGCCATCACTCTCACTTTGTCGCATGCGTTCGGTGCGACACTCCATCACAGGCGCACCGGCCGCGAAATTTATGTGCTCTCTGACCCGACTGGTGCTGATGCCGGGAGGGGGCGTGCTGATGGTTCGATTGCCACGTATAACTTCCATTGACGTCAGAGGAGAGTGGAGCGAGTCGTCGCCGCGAATACCGCACATAGCTGGCGTTCCGGGGCTGATGGACAAACGTCTGCAATCTGCGGCTGCTGACGGAAGCAGCTACCGGGCCGGTCTGGGGCATGATGCACATCATCACTCAAGGGCCACACGGGCACTTGGGAACGTCAGCCTGCATGTCATCGTCCCTGCCCAGTCGCTGGCTCGTCCTGGACCTTGTTTTGATCCATTATCGGCCTTTTTTGTCCATCCTTCTCTAATCTCCAGTCTTTTCAACGAACGGTTGTTAAGTGCTTGCTGTCGCTCTCGCTCCGCCTCTCTTTCCTCTCTTTGGTCGTTGATCCGTAGTCGTTAGTGTGTCTGTGGTCCTTAATCGCTCTGCCGTTCAATTTCCCCTCCTGTCACGCTATTGTGCTTTCTCGGCCACTACTTGGCCATTCTCTGACCACTTTCAGCTGATGCTCGGTCATAAATCTTGTACTCTCCTCCGTTATTCTCCCTTGTTTTGTCCAGGCAGTTTCAAGTCTGCGTTCTAAGACAATCACCTCTTCCTGTCGGTCCTTTGACTTTCGCGACACCAGCCTTACTCCTCAGCATGTCCTCTACCTTACATTGCCCGGCACGCGTATTAGTAAAGTAATCTTGGGCACGCGGGCCTCAGCTGCCCGCAGATATCAAGCTGTCATACGAGTCTGTCATATTTCTGGCCGAGACGGAGGGCCACCGCGACTCAGCGACCATATTCAGCAGGCTCTGTCATATCCGTCCATCACGTCTGTATAACGGACATTTATTAATTACCCACCAAAATTCTGAGGCAGAAACCATGATATAACCGAAATAGTTCATTACGATTTAATGCATTGGAATTGGTCGCAGGGCGATGAACCGAATACCGATCACATTGAATTAATGAGTTGAATAGCACAATTCGTCACAGCAGTCCTGACCATTTTCAGCAAGGTCTCGGTCGTGTGAAGATGGAGCTTTTCAATGTCAGAGCGGGCATTTGAAGTGATCGACCGCGTTTGTTGTCAACTGGCGGTCCAATCGGTTGTGACAGCACTGCTGATTCAGAACAGGCTTTAGTGTCAGGATTAAACCAATTCCATCGGCATAACCTTTCCCGAAACCAATCAGGATTTTGTGGATTATGCTCTACGCGACCATGTTTTGTAGTCCTTCGTGGTATTTTAGTGATCGATGAGCGTGCATTATCTATGTGTTTACATGCTACGGGCGCCGTTGTTGGCAACGACTTAGTTGGACCACCGTTGTCGCGTGTTTGCGCGGACTGCGGCGGTCGAAGTGCAGCTAATGGGTGTCTTCCTCCGGCCGTGTAAATGGAGCGTGGCCCAGCGGCGGGCACCGACCGGCGATAGCCTGATCGCCCGCCGACCAGCGTCGTTTACCGACTGGCCAGAGGTCCCTTGGGTGCACTGTCCGCTCATCTGTCTCCCCCTCCCCTGTCCTCGGGCTCCGTAAACGACTTCCCCATAGGTGTCGATTTGTATACTTTTGGGGGTGCCCGGGCACCCCCAATGCTGAGTTGGGCACCCCCCAAGGTGCTCTGGGCACCCCCAACCAAAGTTGGTACTGGCATCACTATCACGGTTCTTTGAGCGCATTATTATTATTTTTTAATTTCCTTCCGTACATAAGAATGCGTTGTAAAAAAAATGTGACGCGATTTTTTTTTTGCTTTGTTTATACCAGAGTCAAGGCAGCAGCATTTGGTAGCCATCGTCGCATTCGTACCGCGTCAATGGGGCGGTGTTTCACGGCCGGTAGTAGCGTGCTGAAAGCACACGTGTCAAATTGGGTTTCCATGGAGACGTTGACAAACTCGGACCCTCCAACATAATAGACCCCGCGTTCGATGTCTCTCGGACGACGAAGATTCTATGTCGTCCGGCCAATCCCGTTCAAGGTCAGCGGGGGCTCGGCTGCGGTTGTGGAACGTGATTGGCCGGACGGCGTAGAATCTTCGTCGTCAGAGAGACATCGAACGCGGGGAGAGTTTTCGGTTCCGGACGTCCTTGAGTTTTGTTTTGAGTGGCGGGGCTTGGGCGGGGCAGTCTTTTGGTCCGAAAGGCGACAGATCATGGTTTAACCTGGGATTCTGCCTCTGGTGAGAAAGAACTTAAGAAGCATGGACATCAGAAGGTTTTTTACCAAAAGAGTAAGTCATTGGTGTGATATACGACTGCATGATTATTGCTTAGGATTGCATACGATGGCATGATAGGTATTGCCTCTGGCTCTTCTTCCGTTGTTTTATAGTCTAAGAGGCTCTTCTATTTATACTAACCAGAAGAGGCCCCTAGAACTGATGGTCTAACAGGCCCTTCTATTTATACTAGCCAGATGAGGCCCATGATACTGATTGTCTGAGAAGCCCTTCTATTCAAACTAGGCAGATGAGGCCCCTGAGAATGATAGTCCGAAGAGCATGCGGCGGCAACTGGCCGTGGCCATATTTCGACTCGGTAGGGCCCCACAGAGCTCATGAGAGCACCTCAAGGGCTCCTAAGTAGACACGCTTATCCCCATAAGGGTGCCGCGCCGGCTTCTGAAGGCTCCTTGTAGGCATCTAAAGGGCCCTTTCCGGCCTCTAACGGCTCCACCCGCCTGTGATGGCTCCACACCAGTGTTAATGAGCGCCACACAGCGGCGCCTTTGAGGGTCATACTAGTGTCTCTTAGGGCCCTATATCGGTGGCTCTGGGGGCCCCACACCGGCGCCTCTGTGGGCCACCTCACCTGTGTATCTCAAGGCTCTATAGGTATATCTGAAGGACCCACACCGACACCTCTGAGGGTCCCACACGGCACACCAGTATCTCGGAGCTCTGAAGGCCCCACACCGGTGACTCTGATTACTCACCGGCTCCTGAGAGCACCATGTTGATGTCTAACGGCTCCACAAGGCCACTGAAGGCACCACACAAGCTCTCACTGAGCTCTAATGTCCATGTACCGGCCTCTGAGGGATTTAAGCCAGCGCATTCATAGCTCCACACCAGCAATTGTAAGGGCTTCACACTGAAGTATCTGAGGGTTCCACACCGGTGTCTCTAAGGGCCACATACCGGCATCTCTGAGGGCCCCATACCGGCGTCTCCGAGGGTCCACATCTGGCGGGCACCCATCAGCGACTGAAGGTCCCACACTGTCGACTCTGAGAGCCCCATCTGCGTCTGGGAGCAACATGCCGTCTCTAAGAACCACAGCGGCCCCTCCGTACGAAAGATGGGCGCCTGCATGCCAAATGGGAGCGGTTCTGAGACAGTAGGGCACCTACGTGCAATAGAGGGGCGCCTATGAAGCCCATAGGGGCGCCTCAATGCGAAAGAGGGGTGCCTCTGAGGCCTACATATATGGGCGTCCACATGCAATAGAGGTCTGCGACTGCAATTGATCAATGCCATGGGGGTGCATTCATAAGAAACAGGGGCGCCGGCATGGCAAAGAGAGGCGCCTTCAAGTGTCCATAAAAGAGAGACGCCTATGATAAGCGCACATTGTATGCGACAACGGGGCGACTGTGGGACATAGGGATGAGTGATGACTGTACATAGGGCGCTTATATGCCAAAGAGGGCGCCTATGAAGCTAATGGGGGCACCTGGGAAACGAGGAAGACATTTGCGTAAGGGTTTTCAGGGGTCATGCGCCGTTTGCGGCAAATACATTCTAAAAAAATCGGAGGGGGAATAAGTTTTAAAAATGGTGCGGACTTTCCGCACTGTTCGCTTAAGTGGTTACGCCCCTGGGTACATCTGCCCGATCTCAGAAGCTAGATTTGGAGGTCATACTTGAAAGCAGCCAGCAGGACGAGGCAAAAGTTGGAGGCCCCTGAAAATAGGAGGTCCCCTGGAAAAGGAGGCCCCTTGACAGGATGGCCCACCCACTTTTCATGACGTTCCTACGCCCGTGCCGGGGGGGGGGCAGTGGGGGCAGCTTCCCCCCCCCCAACTCTGGGGCTGTGGGGGTGGTGCCCCTACAGCTTTTAGACGGAATACCACACTTTTTTTTGCAAATGTTTTCTTTTTTGTCGAAAAAGCCAAGGGATGAAAAATAAGTGGCCTAAAACCGGTGAGAAAACTAGATTTGGGGGTACCCTAGGTTGATCTTTATCTAAAAGTAGTTCCCGCGCCCCTGCTCTGGGCACCCCCAACCATTTTCACAAATCGACACCCTTAGTTCCCCCGCAGAGGTTGAGACGGTCGCCGAGCGCTGGACGGCAGAGAGCTGTTGCTCCTTGACCGGGCCGAGTGAAATATCACCTCACAGAGGCGTTGGCTGATCGATGGTCGCTCTGCAGGCTGCAGCAGTGAGCGGCCGTCTGTCCGCCCGAGCCGGCAGCCGCCGATATTAGCTCGGCCCGCCCAACACCATACAATGGGCGATCGCATCGGTGTACTGCTGTTGGAAATGGGCCGATCGTGAATGCGATATACCTAATTTGGTTTTTGCAGCTTGTTAGCTCAACATTAATAAATAAGGAGTTCCGTTGATAGCTACATGTCCGTCTTTTGTTTTTCAGTGCACAAAAAAACACAATGAAAATATAATTATGTTTTGATGGAACATGCCAGCATCGCACTTGGAAAGGAAATGGGCTGGCGCATATAAGAGGACTGAAAATACCCTATCATTCCACATATGACATAATCAGCCACTATTCTTTAGCCATTGATTCTCCATCATCCGGCCGACTTTCACAAGCAACGGTGTGGATGTCATAGCGCTTAGTAACCACGCTTAATGTCTTCCTACAGACGGTATTTTTCTTTTACTTTCTTTTGAGAGAGGAGCTAAGAATAGGCGGAACGGATGCATCGACTCCCACAGTCGTAAATACCCCCTGTTACCGGCCACTGAGCACACAAAGGCGACGTGCCTGTGCACGGGTACGTGCCTATGGCGTCTGTTAGCCACGACTCGTTCACGGAGTCGCCACGTGCGACCCGAGCAGCTGTGATGGCCGGAGACACGTACAGCCGTCGTGACGTGCCTCGTTACCACGCCCACCTCACGCCACGCCCACCACACTGGCGGGTAGGGCTCTGTGCTACTGCCAGAACTCAGAGTGACACAGATGTATACAATACTTCTGAGAGTAACATCTGACTTCAGAGAGATGGAAGCGTCAACCCATGATCGTGGGAGTTTCAAAGATAACACTGAGGAGACCATGCCGCTTTCAGATCGGGCGAGCCGTCTCCAAACATTTGTCGGAATCAGAGGCAGATGAGGGCCCACAGAGTGACATCGTTTGCTGCAATCGATAAACGGGATCCCTGGAGAATATGCACACTTCTGCTACTTCTGATAATGTTTCCCACTTCTCAGTCTGCCCGGAAAGAACGGACCTCCTCCGTGATTCACTCCGAACATTCTGTGATTTCATGACAGTTCGCGAATCGAGCAGAATAAATGCCGTGAGAAATGTAGGATACGACCTCATCGACATAAGCAAACATAAAATAAAATAGTTTTCAGCTAGCATCTAAAAGTACGGCAATAAAACGGGATCAGTCACCTTCAAACAAGCTGCCTGCGAATGTTTATGGGCAGAAACAACTTAACGATTTAATAATAAACTACCAAGTAAATGTAAACACATGGCTCAACATTGCACTATATGCGCACCCTCAAGGGTTCGTATATATAAAGGTTATACCCATGGGTGGAGAACCTACCCCGGCCACCCCGGCCGTGGCCGGGGTAACGTTCAGCCAACCCCGGCGCGGCCGGGGTAACTTTTTCACTCTTGTAATTCCTAAAAACTGTCTCCAAACGAGAAAAAGCTGAGTTCTACCTACAAAAGTGTTTCTCTTTACTCTTATCTACCTCTTTTAAGTTTTTGAAGATCTTTTAAGTTTTTGAAGATCTTTTAAGTTTTTGAAGATTTTTTTGGGACTTTTTGACAAAACATTTTCATCGCAGAGCCCGACAAGTTTGATCAAACATGCAAAATAAAACGATATTCAAGGGTCGTTATCGTAAGATGACGTTACAATAACATCACACAAGAAAACAGGTCTAGAGTCATATCAATGAGACAAAATGGGTAGCATTGAAGAAGTAGAAGAGCTGCGGGGGCTCGAGGCCCCTCAACTTGAATCACGCCAGGGTGGTGGCCCTATCGAAAACGTTGAGGCGAGAGGTAGAGTAGGCGTTATACGCCCTTTCAAACTCGGCTGCTGGGCTGCGTGGCGAGGAGTGGCAGCGCCGTTTCAAAGAACGCTAAACATAATAAGAGAAATTTCGTCATATTTTAGGCCAGCACAAAAATAAATCACCACACGACATTAAAAGTCAAATTTTCCCTTTCATAGCGTGTTTTCACAACTTTTCTCATAGCTCGTGATCTAGAGGAGCTAGAACACTGCAAACAAAACATTTGATAGCTATTTTAAGACTCGCTCGCGAGTGACATTTCAGGTGCAAGTGAAAACCAATCGCTTGGCTTCAAGAGGGCCACAACGGTCAAATTTAACATTTTTGTGTGAAAAAGGAAACTTTCGTCTTTTTAGGAAATACCCAAGCTCTGCAAATGATCCATGAACGCAGATTGTTAAATCATGGTTATCTAGCAAAATCGACCTGATGGCCTGATCCTAGGTGACTTGGGAGCGAAATTCAGAACCACGATGCGAAATTGATTTATTATAACTGAATTTATAATTTATAACTGCCTTAACTGAGTTTCACGCAAATGCTTGCCGCAGTTTCACCTACACACGTAAAAGCAACTGCATGGGGACTAAGGCTAGAAACGCCCCCGGCCCCCAACACCATTGTGAGACTTGAGGCGAGGTCACTTGATGTGACCTGTTGGCCTGACCTTGAATAACTGAGAAATAACTGAGAGTTAAAATGTTCATCATTCAGCAATCACAACATCCATTATTTCAATCAACAGAAAAGGGGTTTGTTGATAACCGTTTACAAATATTATTTGAGCATGCCGTCTTTTCCATGACTATCGGTCGCCGGCCGGGGTAACTTTTTCAAACATTGTCCACCCATGGTTATACCAGTTATACCTATACATTTTAATGACTTCAACGATCGTAGTTCGTACCATTTTATAAACAGTAAACACTCCTGCGATTTTACGATTAACGATACCAGTAAAACGCCTTTGGGCGAAGAACGAGCGAGCGAGATAGTGAGCCCTGCACGTGCGGAAGGGCGAGAGGGTACTTCCAACGGGCTTGTGCAAAGCATCCTTCTAACCGGTCGCTAGCGGTGTGTCAAATTTGAACGCAATCGGCCCGGCCGTTCCTGAGATCTGGAAGCGGCACTCTGCACGTGCGCACGTGCAAACGGGGTCCAAACTGACTTTTGCACGGCACCCTACTAACTGGTCCCCAACCGTGTGCCAAATTTGAGCGTAATCGGCCCAGCCGTTCTCGAGATCTGGAAGCGCTCCCTGCACGTGCGCACGTGCAGTAGCACCCTAACCGCAACACATGGGAATGCATTGCCTGGTGGGTGCCTACCTGTATGCTAAGTTTCAGCGAAATCGCCCCAGTAATTACCGAGTTATTAAAATGGGAACAAATTTGACACCTCTTATTGTTGTATTTTGCACGTGCACTGGGGGTGACCCACATGCATCGAGAGTATCCTATTTTTGGTAGAAGGGATGCTGCTACCCTACAAAAATTACCGCAAGTCAATCGCCCAAGCGGCTGCTGAGATATGAGCCTCTCAAAATCACTACTTTTGCAAAACAGCTTGAACACCCTTGACTTTTCACGTGGCACGTGCCACGACGGTCACTGAGGTGTATCAAAAGCAGTCAATTACGGGGTAGAAGGGATGGGGCTACCCAGCAAAAAAGACCGCAGGCCAATCGGTCCAGCGGTTGCTGAGATATAAGCCTCTCAAAAGCGTTACAGGCCGGGCCGGGCCGGGCCGCTCATACTGAGATTTTTCCGTTATATTGAAAAGACTCGCTTCGCTCGCTGCGCTCGCTCGCTCGTAATAAATATTCCCTACGTCTCTACGATTAACAATTTTAAAGAAGGCTGATTAATCAGTTCATTGATCAGTTTAATCTAAAGAAACTGATTAAATTGCAAAGAAGTGTTGCATTTTAATCAGTTAGGCAGGTGAAGCACTATACATATGTACCAGTAAAACGCCTTTTGGGCGAAGAACGAGCGAGCGAGATAGTGAGCCCTGCACGTGCGGAAGGGCGAGATGGTACTTCCAACGGGCTTGTGCAAAGCACCCTTCTAACCGGTCGCTAGCGGTGTGCCAAATTTGAACGCAATCGGCCCAGCCGTTCCTGAGATCTGGAAGCGGCATTCTGCACGTGCGCACGTGCAGTAGCACCCTAACCGCAACACATGGGAATGCTTCGCCTGGTGGGTGCCTACCTGTATGCCAAGTTTCAGCGAAATCGCCCCAGTAATTACCGAGTTACTGAAATGGGAACAAATTTGGCACCTCTTATTGTTGTATTTTGCACGCACAGTGGGGGTCACTCACATAGATCAAGAGCAGTGGCGTAGACAGGGGGGGGGGGGCCATGGGGGCCATGGCCCCCCCTTTCCGCCCAGCCGCCCAGATGGCGCCCCAGATTAGCGCCGACTAGGCTGATGCCGTTTTACAGAGGGACATGAATTAAAAAGCGATGTGCAGGCAGGGATCGAAGTCAATATCTCTTTAGGGGTGCCTGGACACCCAAATGTTCTCCAGGGCACCCCCGGACCTGAGCCCCCCAATGTTTAAGGGCGCCCCTCCGGAAACAAGAACAGGTATTCCGAACCCCCAGGGTCGATGGCGCCCCTGAAAGCCGCTGGCACCCACCTGAACGGAACAGTCGCCCCATTTAAGGTTGATTGCACCCCTCTGAAGTTCACAGCTGCCCCATTCGGCCCCATCCAAGGTCGATGGCGCCCCCTGAAACCACTGGCGCCCCTCTACATAAAGCACCCGCATTCTTCTCAAGATCACAGTCGCCCTATCCGAGATCAATAGCGCCCTCAAGAGAGCCACTAGCGCCCCCCTTGAGACTAAAGTCGTCCCGCTTGAGACTAAAGTCGCCCCATTCAAGCCCAATGACGCCCCTTCAGAGCGTCCGGTGCGCTTCTGAAGATCACAGTCGTCCTCATCCGAGGTCGCTGGCGCCCCTCAAAAGTCACTGGCGCCCATCTAAACGGAGATCACAGCTGCCTCATCTTAAGATCGATGGCAACCCTCTGAAACCAATAGCGCTCTTCTAGAGTACCCGGCGCCCCTCTGAAAATCATATTCGCCCCATCCGAGACAACGCCCCTTGAGACTACAGTCCCCCCACTCAAGTTCAAGGCGCCCCTCTAGAGCGTCCGGCGTCCTGCTGAAGGCAACAGCGGCCCCATCCATGCCCAATGGCGCCCCTCAACGCCCTTCTAAAGATCACAGTCGCCCCATCAATTCAAGGTCGCTGGCGCCCCTCCAGACTCCGGAGCCACTGGCGCCCACCTAAACCGGGACTTCAGTCGCCCCATCCTAAATCAATGGCGCCCCTTTGAAACCACTGGTGCCCCTCTGAAAATAACAGTCGAATCATCCGAGATCAATGGCGCCCCTTCAGAGCGTCCGACGCCCTACTGAAGGCAGCAGTGACGCCATCTAAGCATTACACCCCTCTAGATCACCCGGTGCCCTTCTGAAGATCACATTCGCCCTATCCGAGTTCGTTGGCGCCCTCCCCCCCCCCCGTCCACTGACGCCCATCTGAATGGAGACTTCAGTCGCCCCGCCCCATTCAAGATCGATAGCGCCCCCCCTTCCCCGAGACCACTGACGTTAGGTAGGTAATTATTTGACAATGGGGCTGCCTCATCGACACCAAGGACCCTTTTCAAGATGCAGCAGCCAGGCGGCGCCGAGCTGGGCTAGGATGTGCCAAGCGTTTCTTATAAGGCAGCCTCGTTAGTGCCACCCCTCGTTGCGATACCGCCCCTCAATGCGACGCCGCCCATTCACCGTACAATGCCACCCCTCAAGGCAAGTGCTGCCCCCCAGCGCATTGCCGCCCATTATTGTGATGCCGCCCCCGCCTAGCAGTGCGGTACCGCCCCAGCGTACGCCACACCGACGGAACGATCACTTTTGAAACTTTCAGAGATTGATAAGACTAACAATATGTATTAAATGTTTATCTCGGACTTTTGATATCCATGACCTAAGGTCAGGTCAATTTTGCGACTTCTCCATTAGGCATAAGTCAATTGGAGAAAATTGAAATGCGCCTCTTTTGGACGAATGTGGTTCAAAACCCTCTCAAACATCGGTTCATAGGTAAACATAACACACTGAATCGACAAAATGCACCTGTGACCCTTCTGTGTGCCCCTGAGGTCATCTCAGGTCATGAACGGTCACCAGCATTTCTTTGGCTATACCTTTTGAGAGACGTGCTAAAGCGGTGAAAACACGTCAGATGTGTTCAGCTCGACGATACGGATCGGGTGATATGCAGCATGACCCTGTCCGTCAAGGTCATGACCTTGACCTGAGGTCAAATTTTCAAAATGACCTTTCAATGTCAACGTATAGTTCATTCGATGCGTTTCGACGAGAGGAATACGATGCTGGCAAAATAAATGTCTTCACTGTCTTGAGTCAAGAGTTATTGCAGAAAACGATTTTAATAAAAACTGTTATTTTTGGAGTTGTTTCCCTCTGGAGGCTAGTGGCAGTCAGTCACTGGAGGCAGTCATGCATGTCCACAAGTAGGGGCTGCACGCACTAGACATCGAAGTGTAAAGGTGATGTGTGGAGAAAAAATCCAGAACGTATGTCAGCGTTCGGTCGCCTCTGACTGCAGTCGCTGCTGGTATGACAATGAGTTGGGATCTCATGGTGGATCTCATGGTCTTAAATGTTCAAGTCTTTCCTTTATTCCAATTTAGGCAATAAGTCGCAGCGTGTATCCTACATACGTGCGCTCTGAGATTCTAAACACGGCAACCCCGGTCGACCACAGGCTGCAGCCCACATGTCACTTCGGATCAGTGAGTGAGCCCGTATATTTTTCTTTCTTGCAAAGAATAAAGATTCTGCCTACCGATCAACGTATAGTTATTTTACCGTTTCGAATTCGCATGGATGCGTATTTGGAGAATAAAATGTCCATAGTAGAGATGTCAATCGGATACCAACTTTTTGGTATACCGATACCAAACCGATACCAACTTGGTATTTGGTATTTCAATCGTAATGTGTTTGGTATTTTGTTGGTATCATAAGCCCTCACTAATGTATTAGAGGCTAAGAAATCGGTAAAAAGTTGGTATTTCCCTCAGTTTCCCAAGTTGGTTTGGTTTCGGTATTCTCCCGTGGTTTTAGTTGGTATTTGGTTTGGTATCGGTATTCCGATTTTCCGTGATTGACATCACTAGTCCATAGCCTGAGCTCGTTTCCTATATCATGCTAAAAATTCATCTCTATATCATGCTAAAAATTCATCTAGATCAAGGTTTTTTGATAAAAAAAACACCAGGCTGCAAATTGCATTAATTGGATTTTATGAAAATCAGCGAAAGCTGGTTCTTATGTATTTTGCAACACCTAGTAAATCATGCATGAACATGACGTTACATTTTAGACTGACACCCCTGTCACTAGCTGACAATGGCGCCCCTCTCAAGGGAAAAAGTCGCCCCCTCGAGCACCATGGCCCCCCCTTTCGCTGATCTCTGGCTACGCCACTGATCAAGAGTATCCGACCTTTGGTAGAAGGGATGCAGCTACACTATAAAAATTACCGCAAGACAATCGCTCTAGCCGCTGCCGAGATATGAGCCTCTCAAAATCACTACTTATCACTACTTGGGCCGGGCCGGGCCGGGCCGCTCATACTGAGATTTTTCCGTTATATTGAAAAGACTTCGCTTCGCTCGCTGCGCTCGCTCGCTCGTAATCACAATCACCTCACGGTTTTCAACTGTTAGTTGTATGAGAAAAACGCTTTTAAATGCCCTCCTTACCAGTAGCGGCGGAACACTTTCAATTAAGGGGGGGGGGGGCACTGCCGAGTGCCGACTATTGGTCCCATTCTTTCCATGCAACGCCAATAGGGCTAATGTTAAAATGCCAAAATCAAAGGGGGGCACGGTGCCCCGGTGCCCTCCCCGTTCCGCCGCCTATGCTCCTTACAATGAAATGCAAAATGATGACATAATGAAATAATTATTAATTATTTAAGAATTATTGTTTCGTAGTTCTTATAATTCTTAATATCATTAAGAATAATTATTTCAATATGTTATCAATTGGTATTTCATTGTAGGTAAGGAGGCCATTTAAAAACGTTTTTTTCTCATACAACTTATTACCTTACATACAGCCAGCGCTAAAACAAGTTTTCAAATGTAGATGAATTTGTTTCCTATACCTATTTTTATATCTTAACGTTTTATATTTAAACGTTTAAAGTTTCAGCGAAGTAATTCTATTTGAACGTTTAAACACGGAAAACGTTCTATTTCACTCAAATTCATCGCCAACGAAGACGAATATGCGTGGCATGTTGGCATGCAATTTAATGAGTACCTGACTAAATGATACGCAATGAATATTGCTAGTTAATTAACCCTCGCCCGCACATAGGGGGTGGGGGTTGCCAGTTGCCACCCCCCCCCCCCCAGGCAGTCATTCTGCTCTGTACTCAACATTTTTGGAGCTATATATAGAAGCCTGATTTTTCGTATAGCTGCTCCTCTATCCTTTCTTGATGTCCACTGAAAATTTCAAGTTTCTGTGGTTTTTGGTTTCGGAGATATGACCTTGTTTTCAGGTCATGCCATGACCCAAATGACCAATTCTTAACATCTTGCGTTGGCTATGAGCCTTGTGAGCTTTTGACACCTTGCTTTCGGCCTTTTTTGCCAGTCTTACCTCCCACCTATCATGGAACATGTTGTTCGACGATGTACAGATGTCAAGGTCAGGGTCAAGGTCAACCTAGGTCATCTAAAATGATTGCGTTTTAGGCAAGCTGAATTTACTTTTCGTGAAGTTTTTTGACTGCATTTTTGGTGAAAGCTTCTCAGATCATGATTTCATGTAATATGGACACATAAACAATCGGTGCACACATCAGTATACACACAGACACACACAGACATACAAACACATATCATTGACCTTGACCTAACTTGACCTGAAATGACCTCAGCAGCAAAAACCTGGTCGGGTAGTGTGACAAAGAGGTTCTAGCTGGCTTGGCACCAGAAAACGGCATCGTCATCGGTATATGCTAAGCAGCGCACTTGATATCCAACGGTGACCCAAAACAGCAACATTTTTTAGTTTGACCTGACCTGGAAGGTCAATGACAGACCTGAGAAGGTAAAACTGGGTATCATTGGATTCGTCTCTTCCCAAAGAATCTTTTTGGTCCTTACCGCGAAGTTCTATCTCCAACAGGAACGCAATGGCGCGAGGGGAGGTGGCAACCACCCCCCCCCCCCCATGTGCGTTCTAGGATGGGAAAATGGCATGTGCGGGTGAGGGTTAACAAAAATTACACATTTCAAAACCCATTTACGCATGCAGGCAGACCGCCCTTGCTTCGTCAATCTGCAACTTCTAGCATTTTCAGCTTGTTTGATTTGAAATAATTTTGTACTTTATTTCTTGTTATAACAAACGATATGGCTTATAAATCTGACAGACGTTTGTCGGAGCAGCGACGAAAGTTTTACGACAAAACCAACCCACGTTTCGGAAATATTTCGGTAAAATCGGCTCCGCTAACAGCTAAACAGTGCCGCCGGATTCCCGGACCATTATGTCGGAGATGTTTACACCCGACTGACAGATGGTAAGCGATGAGAGAAGATGATACATCCTGGACGCTGGCACCGCACGCGCGGATGTTATTAGGGGCTGCGCCCGGCGAGCTGATGATCCTGTAATCAGGCCCGCCGTGCGGATGCCGCTGTCACTCAGGCATGTCTGCCGCCCTGGCGGCGCGCGGCCGCCGGCCAGACTCGTTCGCAGCTCGTCAGCGTCCGGGGTGACAGTCGCTGTCACAGACACGCCGCTGACGAGTCACATGACACACAGAAACACATAGAGACACAGACAGCCGGCGGCGCCAGCACCTACCTTCCTCGTCGCGGTCCCCCATGAGCGCACGCCGCGGACGTCCTGACCTGGCTACAAACTACTATGAGCGGTTCGCCACCGCCGACCCGCCACCGAGCAATGCGTCGTCGCGCCGGAGCCGGCCGTCTTCCGCGCACCGGTCTCCATGGTAACGATCGAGCGGCTGTCGGCGACCGGCGCAGTGCCGGCGACATGACGGGTAGGCGGCCGGCGGGCGGCGGCGGCGGCGGCGGCGGCGGCGGCGCGTCCCGCCGTGCGCCGATATTGACGTCTCACGGCCGTCGCCCGCTGTCCGGCGGATAAGTGGCCGTCGCCGGCACGCCCCGTTCGAGCCGCCCTCATTGGTTTCACGGCCACCCGAGCGGACGGAGCGTGGGAAGGAGGCGTCACGAGCTCAGGACTGTCTCAGCGGGAGAGTCCCGGATCGACTGGAATCAGCTACCGACTGAGGGGAAGCCCGGCGATTAGCGCATTGACGATGACGGGATACTGGTACATACAGAAAGGGATGGACGACTATTGATAAGACTAATGATACGACGACTCGTGACAGACGGCAACTTTTCTCTGGCGTTGAAAGCATGCAGTGAACATCTCATTCACACGAATGACGCACATAATGACGCACGCTCTCTGACCTTTCTCTCTCTCTCTCTCTCTCTCTCTCTCTCTCTCTCTCTCTCTCTCTCTCTCTCTCTCTCTCTCTCTCTCTCTCTCTCTCTCTCTCTCTCTCTCTCTCTCTCTCTCTTTCTCTCTCTCTCTCTCTCTCTCTCTCTCTCTCTCTCTCTCTCTCTCTCTCTCTCTCTCTCCCTCCCGTCTGCCTCCTGCCTTCTGTCTGTCTGTCACAACTATCTGTCGATCTCCGCAGCACTATATGTGGTTCATTTCCCGGCCAGTATTTGGTTTCCGAGTCTGTCGGCTGGCTTAGATAACGTCCCTCTCCGTCGGCGCACAACTGACAGCACGCCGTGCACAAAAAGCCAACGGCAGGTGCCAAAGAGCAGGTGTTCCAGGCTCGAGGTGTCGGAGAACACGAGTCGAGTACAAATGTTTAGAGCGAGGAAAGGGTTTAGAAATTGAGGACAGGTATGGAAAGATCGGTGATAGTTGTAAGAGAACGACTGGACAGATATAACTACCTTATAGATCGAGGACCATAGCTTCAGGCCAGGTGTACTGGCTTGAGGTCAGGTGTACTGCTCGATGACGAATATACTAACTCGAGACAAGTGTAAGAAAACAAGGACAATATACATACTTAGATCGAGAACGGGCGTAATAGCTCGATGAGTTTGTTAGGGATCGATAGGGTGTCGAAGAAGGACGGTGGCTGATATCAAGCATAGAGCCGATCATTGCGTGATTTGACCTGTGGTCCTGTGCAGTGTCGCCCCTTCGCCCAAACGTATTAAATAGAAAAAATGGAAGACAAATTATTACGAAAAAGATGTGATCGATATCATGGTGGAACAGGTCACGCCTAAAAACAAGGTGACATTTTAACGACCTAAACCCGATTTTAAGCACCTACAGGATAAAGTACTATAAGTTTTTACGTAGGACAAATAATTTGTACGGTGTACATACGTAATTATGCAGAATAATTAATAATAGAAATTATGCGTTTTTTTTTCTCTCTAAATCTAACTAAGCAGCGTCACTACACTGTAAAAAATATTGACTAGCCCCTCGTCAAATGATTCTCAACGCTAAATGTCGGGGGTACAGACTAGTTTTGCATCCTACTTTTGACACACGCTGCGAGCCCCTGGCTTGTTTTGTGTTCGTCAGATGACAGTTACCAGGTGTCGGTTAGTTTTTACCACGTCCCAAAAATAGCTGGAGCGTTTCTGCCTTGTTTTGGAAGCAGGTCCTCGTTAATGCTGTGTATGATAACAAAGTACCTAGTAACAATAATAACGAAAAACAATGTCAAAACGAGGGCGGCTTGTTTAGTGACGATGCTCAAAAGAAGCATCGTCTTGTTCCTACTTAACGAATGAAGCTCAAACTAGGTCAAAACTAACGTATTGCTCAACCCATAGTCAGATGACCAGCAGATCCTACGCCGCCCAATCCAGTCATCGAATTTGCCAGCGAATTCGTTTGAAGACCATCATATTATTAAATATCGGTGGTCTTCAAACGAAATCCCTTACCAGTTTGATGACGAATTCATCCGGCCCATTCCAAAAACGCTCAAGATAAAATGAAAGTGTATTTCTGAAATAATGTGCTTTCTTGCAATGCACCTTTCGTATATCAAGCGAACCTTTCACTTCCAGCGCCCGTTTACAGTTATCAATCGAATCAGAAGCATGCACATACTCGTACCTATCGATAGATCTGAACCTAAGAACACAAAAGACATTTTGTAGAGTACCTGTCTGAGCCTATGCAGTGGAGCCCGTGAGCCGCCCAACCGCAGCTGCCTCATGAACTTGATGATAGGTCTGAACCTCAGATTGGCCAGAGCTTGGCCGTCAATAACCAGCTTATTTATATCCACAGTTGTAGTGACTTAGGGTTTGGAATTTGCCAAACCTAAGTTTTGATTACCAAGAGAAGTTTTGTACTTCTTGCACTTGCCTTTTCTTCATAACTTTGGCGGAAATCGTCGTAGTGAAACTTCAGTGTTCCGTTAGCTGTCGGTTCTTGAGAGAGTTGGCCAGGCCGGACACCGGGGGCGGCTCCACAACTTTCGAAAAATTAAACCTAAGTCCTATTGCACTGCATGGAGAGCAATTCATTTAAAATCGCTCTTGTTCCCCCCCCCCCCCCTCGACAACTTTGCAAACGTCTCTGCGCGATTTTGTTGAGAATAATGGCTTATGGCAAGTTATTGAATCAGAACGTCGATCACTGCAGGTCATATATCGGCAAGCAATTCTTCATAACTAGACACTGCACAAATGGAAACGATACAGGTTTGCCCAGTGATAAACACTCGCACTGCACAGACTCGCGCACCCCCGACCGAACGCGGCATGGCACAGCGCAACTGGCGCCGGGAAGCCGGGAACGCATTAAGTGAAGGATTCACAGGTGCGCAACTTTATTGCGAACAATAAAAACCTACCGCAAACGATTAAAAAAAAAGTTTTAGGGCAATCGGAAATACAAATGTAGGTATTTACTTATAGAAATAAAATTGTCATTCACCTTCCAAATAACCCAACAATTTATTTGCCGTAAAAAGTGTCTGGAAATGGAAAGTTGCAAACATGATTCAGCAAGTAGGGAAACGCAGCAGCTACCAGGCGAATAATCTAAGGCTGGTTTAGTGACGAGTGCATTGCTACGGCTTGTTCCTCACCCTTCACAGATTACTATTACAAAACTACCCCTAGTATTTTGATCATCCTGAGGCTGGCTTTCACCTAATAATTTGATGAGGGTCTTCTTCGTTTCGGATTGAGGCGAAAACAAACGTCAAACAACCTTGATAGTTAATTCAGCACTTAAAAACAAAGGTACACCTAGGGTATCATTACAATACCGGATCATAACGATCTGGATAGTTCTCAGCCTGTAAGCTAACTAAGCGGTAACTAGTCAAGTGGTAGGTACCGGAAGCATTGACAACCTGGTGACTGTTTCGAGACCCTTGTTTTGACACATAGCTCGTCAATATTTTTTACAGTGTAGCTATAGGTATTGTCAATATAATAGCCATTTTCACGACGGCCATCTGGTACACATTTGGTGCACATCTGGTACAGATCAGGTGCAGATTTGGTCAAATCAGGTTCAGTGTGTCTCTTAGCAGCTATCAGCTCGGGTTGCACTAATTGCTGATATGCCTGCTTTGTCATATTATCAGAGAGCATCATCGATTAAAACACTGAAATAAATTCATAAAATGAAGATATTTGCTGTATAACAAATTAGGTGCAGATTTGGTCAAATCAGGTGCATTCGCCGGATAGTCCGTCGTGAAAACGGCTAATTTCAATTAATGTTTAGAAGTAATTAAATTGCAAACAAATGTTTGACATTTATAGTCTGATGCAGGCATTATGATTGTCAAATTCCTTTCGTCGTAGCGAAATGACCTCATGACTATATATATGTTACAGGCAATTATAGAATGCCTAGGCATTCTATAGAATACCTTACCGACCAGGCATTCTATAGAATCCCTAGGCATTCTATAGAATCCCTGACTGCTTAGGCATTCTATAGAATGCCTGGCTTAAGCTCGCAGGCATTCTATAGAATGCCTAAGTATTCTGATTGTCCCAAACAGCACTTCGAAATTTATGGGTCAGTGGCAGTAATGCTATTTGTTTACCTAATTTTCTTTGTTGAATTAGGCCGGTCGTTGCACCTGAAACCATTTCAGGGCAATGAGATGAGAGGAAGCGAGGGAGAAATTGGGCTATGCCAATATATATATATATATATAAATAGTCATGAGGTCATAACAACGTGATAATGATCACCTTTGCAACATATAACTGCCAACAGAAAAAAGGGGAATCGTTCTTTTTTTTCTAACCAAGCTGATGACTCTACCGTGAATCGCTTCATTAAAACTTGGACTTATTGTCTGATGGAAGATCCCATCTCGCAAGTTTAGATTGCCTTGTCAGGACGGGGGACTGGACCGACGCTGTCCAGTGTCCAGCCTGTCCTGCCGACCGGCGGCAGGCAGGCAGACGACGCTGCCCGGCGGACAGTGCCACAATGGGGGCCCATTAATCATTGCTGCAGCTGGCCATGTGTAGTGCCCAGGCGTGCCAGGCGGTGGCATGGTTCCAGCATCGACCCTCCCTGATCGACGATCGTTAGGAGCATATGCAGTTCTGGATGCGTTGGTATGTGTCTGGTAATTGTAAACAGCTACGTGTATGCGTCCACTTCTAACATCAACGCAAGCACCATAGGCGGCGGAACGGGGAGGGCACCGGGGCACCGTGCCCCCTTTGATTTTGACATTTTAACATTAGCCCTATGGGCGTTGCATGGAAAAAATGGGACCAAAAGTCGGCAGTGCCCCACCTTAACTAAAGGTGTTCCGCCGCTACTGGCAAGCACCTTCTTCATTTATGATTTAAACGGGTTAGCTGTTGAATCATGTGAAGTGCCCATACAAATGTTTACGTTTTGTGCTTTCTAAATTTTTAGCTTCAGATCGTTCATGTAACAGAACTGGACAACAAAAGTCCGCACTTTGGTAAAAAAAATTTCAATATCCTTTTATTTATCTTGGATATCTGCCAGTTACCGCTAATTATAACACATTAACGATTCGACAGAAAAAAAACGAACAAACCTGATTGACGGGACTTGAAAAACTTGGTTGTAAAAATAGGAGACGATTTTATTACACTGCAGATTGTAGCGTTATCTCTATTGATAACGTAATTCGCACATGTGTGCGCTTTGACATTTCTTCCATCAGCCACAGCGCCAACCATTACCCCAATTGTAATGCCGGATAGCACCTCTGTGGGACGACAGGTAGCCAGGTTGTGTCAGCGTCTGCAGTCACTGGCGGCGGTCCGCGGCGGGGTCGGGTCGGGTCACCAGTACCGCCACCCGCGCCGTCACCACGTCCCCGTACTTTGGACTGCGCAGCACAATGTCGGCCCCGTGCCAGCCGACCTCCAGTGCCGAGGTGCTGAGACACAGCGGCACTGACTTGGTACCGGCGGTACCTGGAGGACCACGAGTGACTGTTAGATGCAGTAAAGGGCGCCTCTGAACGCTGGACAAACGGTGAGCCTGTTTGTTCGCGTTACTCTGCAAAACGTCGTCTAATAACACAATAACGAGGTGTTTATTCACCAAGGAACCAATGTCCTATGAAAACAATTAGTACTAAACGAGTAGACAGCCTATTGCGATACGAAGTAAAATAGCATCACTTCTCCTAAAGATTACCTTCCATTTGAATGGACTTTGGCGAAATGAGTAGCTCCTTCTTTCGTGATAGGACTTGATAAGCGACATAGCCGGGAGGAGGTTCGGGAAGGTCCGGTGTCGGCACTCTCTTGTTGGAAGATATGGTGACGGTCTTGACGGCTGCCGAGTATTTCGCAGTCTGGAATTGTTGCATCATTTCGGTAGACACTTGCGTGCCTGAAATAAAGTAAAATGATGCTTCAGTAAGTGACCCAGTAAACATGACGACGTCGGCCCGACGTCGGGCCGAGGCTCGGCCCGACGTCGGCCCAACGTCGGTTCAACCTCGGCCCGACATCGGCTGGACGTCGGATATGCCCGCATGTTCCGACGTCCAGCCGAAGTCCAGCCGACGTCGAGCCGACGTCGGGCCGAGGTCGTTTGCCGAGGTTGACGAGATCGTTTGTCGTTGGACCGACGGGGCCGACGTCGGCATGTTTATTGGGACAACGCGCCAAAAATGTCAACCGGCGGCGGGATTCGAGCCCCCCAGTCGCCGACGTCGGCATGTTTACTGGGACAACACGCCAAAAGCATCAGTCGGCGATGGGATTCGAACCCGGGTCATTTGGACGCGAGGCTAGTGCGCTAACCACTACACCACACAGCCAATTAGCGAATAAAGTTTGTTTTGTTGGGTTATGCCCTTTCTGTCTGACAAGACCATTTCAGACTCGGAAGGATGATAGGATGGAGACATTGGTCTTCTTGGCGAGCACCCTGGATCCAGTTCACATAGAGTCCCTGGTCCCATTGCTGTTACGTGACACTTATTGGAAAGGGCGACCCCACAATGGATTCATATAGCCACTCTTACACACCTGCACCAACGTTTCCCAAAGTGTCCCTTTGATAAGTGGCACTTTGGCAAAGTGACACTTGCCGACTGGCCTTTCTATATGAACTGGGCCCGGCCCTGGTGAGTTGCCGGGGCTGAGCCTGACCAAAGGATAGGCCGAGCAGCCCCCAAGCACTCACCGCACCCGGCTACGGGCGAGCTCGGCTTACGGGCAATCCCAAATGGGATAAAGTTTCCCGTCCAGTCCGGATCAGGGGGTTGCGGCGTGGAGGAAGATTGGAGTTTCCGGAGGATATTTTGAATATAGAAGCTCTTTATGAAACATGAAACATGTATTTTATATTATTTTAACGGTCAAAACAGCGGCCGATGTCGGTCCGACGTCGCCCCGACGTCGGCCCGACGTCGGCTGGACCTCAGCAATTGATCTCGGTCCGACGTCGGCCCGACGTCGGCTGGACCTCGGCTGGACGTCGGTACATGCGGGCATATCCGACATCCAGCCGACGTCGTGCCGAGGTTGGACCGACGTCGGGCCGACGTCGGCATGCCGATGCCGAGTTGCCGACGTCACCCCGACGTCGGCCGACGTCGGGCCGACGTCGGCATGTTTACTGGGGATAGCTCTCATTCCGGACATATATTATGAGGGATGTACAGCCTTAACGCATCTCTGCTCGTCGTTCGGTCCGTAGTCTTACCGTTCAGCTGTCTCCTCTCCCGCTCAATCTCGCTCTCCCAGGCGGGCGCGCACTGCTCGAGAAAATCTCGCAGTTTAGTGCTCAGGTCGACCAGCAGGTGGCAGTGTACGCAGAGCACTTCATCGGCAGCCATCACCCAGGCTGCAGAGATACCGTCCGGCGGCGGACCGGCCGTCTGCAGCGCCTCGTCCAGGTCCGACTGGGGCCCGTCGCGGCAGCCCACCTGCCGGCGAAAGGACTTCAGTCGTTCCAAAGAACAGGCCAAGGGCGATGCCAGAAGAACAGGCCTGCTTGCTTCACGATCATTTAAAAACAGCAGAGATATCGAAGCCTAGGCCCGCATTGTCAGCAACATGACCGCCACACTCGCCTGTATCAGTGCTCCGGAGAGGTTGACCTGCCGCCGGACCAGCGGCGTGGCTCCCGCTGACGGCTCAGCGCACACTCCGCCCCATCGCGTCTGCTTCAGGCTCGTCAGCCAGCCGTGAGCCGGCTTCACAGTCGCGAACGGCTCCGGGTCGGCCGGCGCCGAGCGAAAACACACCGTGAAGTCGCCCAGCTTCGCGTTCGAGAAGAGCGCGTAGTAGTCACGTGCGCGCGCCACCCACGGCATGTGCTCAACGTCGACGCGGGACTTGCCTCGCGCGCGCAGCGACACCGTCTGCGGCAGCACCATGGCCGGGAAGGGGTCGACGCCGCTGCGCAGCCAGGTGTCTAGGTCGCGCTCGCCTTGCGGCTTGTCCGTGAGCCGTACCTCGAAGTCACCGGATTCGCGCAGAGGGTTGGGCATCTCGACACGCACGTTGCGGCAGCTGTACAGCGGCGAGACGACCTCGACGATGGCCGGAGCGGCGGCGCCCAGCGGGCCACCGGCCAGCGGGTACACCAGCGGACGGGGCCGCGGGGTCTGGCACGACTTCGGGCACAGCAGCAGCGTGGCTGGGGGCACCAATGGACATGCTAAGATGCTACACAGATATCATAAACAGCATAGTGAGTTCCAATATTGTCATTTCTCTTTGCCCTTCGGCTTTTAAGCATCCCAATTGAAAGGGCTGTGAATGCATAACGTGCAGTGGAAATAAAAAAGCGATGCAAGTTCTTACCTGCGTACTGTTTGATGCGGTGGACGCTGCACTGGACGGTGACGTCCAGCGTCCGTCGCGGGCCGATGACGATCTCTGTGCCGCCGCCCTGCACCTGAAACACGCCCTTCTCGGCGCCGAGCAGCTTTACCTCGTACGTCACCGGTCGGCTGCTCGTGTTGCGCATGGTAAGTTGCCGCGTCTGGCTGGAGCCCAGCTCGGGTCGGAACTGGATCGCCTCGCGAGGCCAGTACAGCGGCAGCTTCTCGTACAGCACCGTGACCAGAATCAGCAGTGCCACAGGGTTAGCGTCCATGATGGAAGTCGGGTCGAGCCGGGTGTCCAGGTTCAGCAGCGCGCAGCTCTCCGCCACGATCACGCAGTTGTGGAAGGCCTGCTCGGGCGTGCTCGGATGTGCGTACACCTCCTGGCGCAGGTGATCGCGCAAGAAAGGACAGTGCGAGGCGAACAGCGAGCACAGCACCACGCCGTCCTCCAGATCGGTGTCAAAGTTGGTGATGCAGCGGTCCTCGGTACCGTCAGCGTCCCAGAGGCGGCGCAGCTGGCTGTTGTACGACCACGTCATCCAGGCGAGCAGCAGCCGCTCCGGCACGCTGTAGATGTTGCTCTCCAACGGGTCGATGGCGCGGGGCATGTAGCGGGCATCGCTGTCGGCCATCTCCGGCCAGAAGCCGACAGAAGACAGCTTCACCACCGTCTGCAGGATGAAGCGACGGAAAGTCTGCAGCAGGATGTCCAGCCAGGCGGCCTTGGCCATGTCGCGGAACTGGCCCTCGTCACGGAAGGCGCCGTAGATCGGCACGATGTTTGGGTCGAGGAGGTGGCGAGCCACGTCCTGCAGGGACGCCGCGGTCGACGTGTCCTCTAATGACGATTGCTTGGATGGGAGGTTCCCCGCAGATATCCCCGCCTCGATCGAAGACCCGTTGAAGGCCATGTCGAGCTTGGATCCCACGCTTTCTTGGATTTCCTCCACCACTTGGAGAAGGATTAGGAAATCCTCGTATCGCAGCATGAATTCGGGTCGCACGTGTGCCAGCAAGGCGCCCTCCTTTTTCAGGAAGTCCAAGACCGCTCTGTTCCTTTTGATGTAAAATAAGATCGTGCTAGCTCCGTCAGCCGAATCAGCGTTGTCCTCAATGTTGTAGTTCGGGATCTTCTTATTGCTGAGATATGCGACGGACTCGCCGAAAGTCTGCCACATTTGAGCCTGAGCTTTCTCCTCCTTAGAAAAGCGACTCGAGTTCTCTTCGTGACCCATGCACTCGGGCAAGTGAAGGAACAGGTTGTATGGGAACGGTCCACTTGGGAATCCGAAGTTGATGAACCACGCTTCAATGGCATCATATGTGGCCTGGAAGAAGGTCTGCACGGGTCCTGCCGCCGGGAACCTGGGGAACTCAGTGGTGGAGCCGCTCGGCAGCTGCACGTCCATCGGCAGCTGGTCCATCTCCAGCTGGTCAGACGAGACGGACGAGCCGGAGCGGACCGCCGCCGCCGCGGCATGCTCCAGCGAGGCGGCCGACAGCGCCGGCGGCCCGCCCGTCTGGCGACCAGAGTCGGCCTCGTCGGCCACCTCCAGCGGAGTGCCCTGCAGCGCCAGCCACTCCTGGTAGCCCTCCGGGTGCAGGCTGAGGAACGAGTAGGTGGTGAGCAGGCAGTTGTCGGCGGCGCCCAGCAGCAGCACGCTGACGGAGCGGCCGGCGCGGTCCGTCAACAGCAGACGTGCCGACACGGAGACGGGTCGCACGGCGCTGAACTGCACCATCAGCGGTACCTGCTGCTGAGCCCGGCCGCCCGCCAGACGGCCGCTCTGGGGGAAACGCCACGTGATGCTCGGCAGGTCCTGCGTGCCCGATGGCTGCAGCTCCACGTAACTGGAACACAACCAGATTTAAGTTACGACCACAAAACACCATTCTTTCTTGTAGCTAGGTCAACGGTGAAGTTCCTGGTTGGACTAATTAAAACTGGTGTGCTTCAAGTTTATGACAAACACGGCATCCCATTACCAGTAACGTTGCTGGTTTTAGGTTTATCGATCACTTAAACCCGGCGATAGTCCTAAGGAATGAACTACGATATACTGACCGATCATCTCTCGCGCAAACTGCACACGTCTTCCACCCACCTAATTGATACGCTGAGCTCGTCCGGCTGCTGGTAGTCGTGTCCTACGATGGTCAGCTCCGAGTTGACGGTCATGCCCAGCGGCACGGCCCCCAGGTAGATGGAGCGCGGCGACGCCGTCAAGTACGTGGGCCGACACTCGGCCTCAATGTCGACCGTGACGGCCGGCTGGTCGAGAGTGTCCACGTAAACGGGCAGGTGGGCGCGCACCGTGGTAGGGTGCGTCGGGTACAAGTAAGACGTCGTGAAGACTATCGGCACCTTCAGCTCAGCGCCTACCTCCAGGTCACGTTCGATGAGGCCGCGCGGAGGTGGGGCTTCCGCGCTGCCCACGCGGAAGCAGGCGCTCGACTTGGCGTTGATCACCACACGCACGGTGCGATTCAGGTTGTTGGTGATGCGAACGCGTTTGGTGACCTTGAAGCAGCGCTCCAACAGGTCGGCGCCGATGGAAAAGCGGACCGTTTGTGGTGCGAGCAGCACCGGCTGGCGAAGCGCAGTGGCGATCACCTTCAGCGAGGGCAGTGCGATGACGGCCTCCGAACGGTTAGCCGCCTGACCGCCACGCCGCGGCTGCGCCAGCCGATCCGCCTTGGACGCAGTGAGCACCGACGGCCTCCCAGCCATGCCCAGCTCCCTCACTTCAGGCGGCGCGTGTAGCAGCGGCGCCAACACGAAGCCGTGGTTGGCCAGGAAGCGCGGCGCAAACCGGCAGCTGACGGCCACTGTCTGTCCGGCGCCGCAGCGCACCAGGTATCTGCCGTCCCCTTCCTGCTGGACGGCCTGGTCACGACCGGCCTCCAGCGGTCCGGCCAGCGAGAACTCGTCGTGATCGCGCAGGTCCACCGAGAGCGTGGCCGGGATGCGGCTACGGTTCTCCAGGTGGAACACCTGGCTGGCGGAACTCCCGCAGTGCACGCCGCCAAAGTAGAGAGCACCGCAGTCGGCTGCGAGATCAGGCGCCTCGGTGCGTCCGCTGATGCCCAGCGTCACCGCCTGGCCGTCGCGCACGTGAAGTCGCACTGGACAGTCGAAGCGCGCTAGTGAGACAGGCACCAGGGTGACGTGCAGCGCCACCGATCCACCAGCCGGCACCACTCCTTCCGACGGGAACACCACGATACCCGGCATTGGCCTCGGCTCAGCCAGCGAGAAGAACGCGTCCACCAGGCTGGCGTTGTAGAGCCGCACCTGGCAACGCTTCACCTGGTAGAGCGGCAGGTTCTCCAGCTGCAGGCGGTCGTCGGTAAGCCGCAGGCGCGGCGTGCCGAGCTCGGAGGTCAGCGCCAGCGTCAGCGTGTCGCCGCCAGTCACGTGACAGGCGAAGGTGGCCGTGTGCGGCTGCCGCAGGCGCACGCTCGGTCGGAAGGTGACCACGCAGCGCTGGCTGTGGTACGGGTCGATGACGCCGTGCGCCGGCCGCAGGCTGAAAACGTCGTCCGGGTCGCCGCCCTCCTGGCGCCAGCGGTACTCGCCGACGCCGTTCAGAGAGTTGCGTAGCACCACGACCATTTGGTAGACGCCCGGGGCTGCGGAGGACAAAGCCAGAGGATCGGGTGACCGGGATTGGAGGACTGGGGCCAATAACCGAAGGACTATGGGATCATAAGGACTGTATGGGATCAGGCATGGGTGGGAGTTGGGACACTCGGGAAGCAAACAAGCCTGTGTCCTGTTGGCTATGATAGGAGCATTGTAATGTGAGATGTCTCGAAGGCTCGAGGCGTCGATATTAATATATAGGCTCATCTGCTAAGGCATTCCGTGACTTCCGCATCCTCGAGGAGTTTTTAATGGTTTGACGGTCACTCACAGATGGACGTGAGGTTGGCGCACTTGAAGTGCAGCCTGGTGGTGGAGATGTCGAGCCGCATCCTCACCACCGTGGCCACCACCAGCACGCTGTCCAGACACGTGCCGTTGATCGAGTACTTTATCACTCTGCGGTAAAAGCACGCAGGCGTCAGGTGACATGACTACCGAACGTCTCCATAGTCCATAGCTTATAATCCCGCAAACCTATGCCTACACCCACTGACCATACGTTACTGGCTATATAGAGTTCAAGAGCTAGAGACGAGGTATTGTGGCGATCCACCGCCAGCGATCCCGGACGGCCATCCCATACAGCGGATCTCGACCTGCCGGCTCACCGTCTGTACTCGCGTTTGGTGCTGCACTGGAAGATGACCGGCAGCCGGACGGCCGAGCGGGGTGGCACCACGGCCGACGTCGGACTTGTGTTCTCCAGCTCCCGACAGTCCACATGCAGACGGAACAGCACGTGGCCATCCAGGGGGTTCCACACGTCCAGGGTGCGGCACGCCCATACGTCCTGCGCCACCTGTCAATGCATATCGGCCGTGAGTCGTGGACCTGGACTAGGAAATATGAAGACAAGGACTCTGAAAACGACTACCTACTGAGCTGATTGAGCTTCAGCTTGGCCTTGTTCTCTAGGTTGTTCTCGGGTGACCTGTTTTCATTTGTAAGGATGTACCACCGTTCCACCACAGCATATGGTTATATAAGACCTGTCGGCTTAGCCTTAGCCCCTAAGGAAGGCTTCACGCTGTCGGGTCTCGGGAGTCGGGGATTCTGTACATTCAGGCAAGTGGGCAGACAGATAGACGGACAGGCGAACAAACGGACAGAACGACCTCTAACGTTGTACGCACCTCGCCAAAGTTTAGCAGCTTGTTTGATATTTTCACTTTGGCGATTTCGACGCAGGTCAGCTCTCGCTCGCATGCTTTCTTGATTTCCATCGTTTTGGGCTTATCGTCGAATTTCTCGAGAACTTCCATTCCACTGTGACCGCTGGAAAGATTGTCGTCTTCAACAACGTTCAACCCTGGAACTGAAGGCAAAAGCGTGCAAGCGACAATAAAGCGAAGACGTACGTATATAAATATTGCGCTATTTAACCAGAAATGCTGACAAAAGCAAATCATGTTTGAATGACTTGTCGGAATACTGAATAAGGGAAAAGAAAAAATATCCTTGTTATTTTAGATCAGATCACTAATCAGACAGTTGCGAATAGATTAGATCCAACACGTGAAAAAACTTGTAAACTTTAGGATGTGCGATTTCTTGAGTTCGAGTATGACGGGAGAACGTTACAGACAGGGATCTCCTGACCTGGCGGTCCGTCTCCGCTGGCCTGGAGCTGCAGCAGACGGCGTCTCTCCCGGCTACAGACGGTGCTCCACTGACGCAGAAGACGGGCAAACTCGGCGCCCAGAAACTGACTAGCCTGGGGGAATAACGGACGCACGAAAAATATTCAACAGTACCACTCAACAGATTCTCATTTATTAGACGGTGCATCACATACCGATCCTCGCATATTTGACAATACAATCACTTACCGATTCTGCTCACCGTGAGCTGGAACTAAAAGGTCCGAGGTAAGGCCAGTACCACATCAAATACTCACCGTCCTGTTGAGCAGCTTGTCGTCCTCCTGCCCGTCGTAGAGCGCTCGGTCCAGCTCGGCCTGCTGCAGCCACCTCTCCATGTGACAGCGGTCAATGTACTCCTGGTAGCGGGCCTCGTTCAGCAGGATGTGCCGCCACTCGTCAGCAGTGTACTGGTACGACGGGTCCAGGTACGTGTACCGCGGCTGGCCGGTGAATATCGACCTGAAAGAGCGCGACAACAATCGAGGAATGGTCACTCTCCGAATGTTTGGAATGAAAATAAGACTTGTGGTTGGTACTAACATGCCGTGCCATCGAATGTCGGGAGTGTTTCGGTCGTCGTTAATGTGTCGATTGGCTTATCTGTGGTTCTCTCTTTTAGCGTCCTGCCACTCATGTTGTGGCAGGACGC